>NC_047127.1:4199160-4799160 GCF_009829125.3 Periophthalmus magnuspinnatus | reverse complement strand
GCAATAATAGTTGTTGGAGTAGCAGAAAAAAAGCAGTATTTGTAGTAGCAGCAATATAAGTACGTAGAAAAGAGGCCTGGTTTCCTCGCAGTTGAAGTACAGCCCATTGAAACTGCAATATAATGTCTTTTCGGAAACTCCAAATTGTTGTGTTGTTAACAGGCGGAAGAGACACGAAATTGTAGATGAGTAAGATTTGTGGAGTGCTTGGACAGTTCTGTGGGAACGCCAGAGCCAATTACATGAAGAGAAGCGTCTGTAAATCTGGTGGAATACACACTTTTACCGTCTTGTGCAAACATTGGCTGTGTGCTAGCGGGAGCATCTTAAGCTTCCTGGCTAGTCCTCACAATCCCCAAATCTCTCCCCATATCTCGTCTCCGCTCGTCCAATTGCAGTGAAAACGATTTTTTGTAGCATTTTTGTACAATACTAAATTTAAGTTACTATGTTTAACTTTTACTACTTGTGTTCAACTTGGATGCTAGTACTACTCTACTACCTTTACTGCTAGTAGGGGAGGGGGATATACATTGCCATGATAATTACTATAGTACTTAGTTTGCGCGAACATTAAGTCGATAAAGTGTTTCATTCAAGTGTTCAAACTGTTTTATCGCAGCTCATGATTTTTTACAATATCGTAGATTTACAATAGTTTTTGTGGTTTAAATCTGCTCTTGGGTTATTACGTCAGTGGCATAAATTCATTTCAATATTATCGTTTATTGTCTATGTTTACTTCAGCGATATATCAAACTATATGCTCTTTTTTTTCTTCTTTTTCAACGGAATGGGAAGCTTAAGTATTGAATTTATGTCTTAAATGAAGGCGTGTGGGATTTTCTTCTTCCCACTCCCTTTTGAGCTTATATAAAGACTAATTTGTGAAATGTACTTTAAGTGTATCTGATACATGTGCTCGAAATAAATTTTAAAAAAAACTTCTAAATTTGTTATTGTGCCAGGCCTAGAGGATATTGCCAAAAATCAATATTGCTGTATGTTTTGAATATGCCAAATATAATACAATTTAAAAAAAAAAAGCTGTTAATATCTCAGTTTAGGTCATAGACTGTATATGTAAATGGACATAGCTAACCTGCTAGCTGCCGCGCTCCAAATAGGAAGTGATCATCGGCACGCTTCCGACTCCATCGACTCTGGTGTTAGACTTGTTGTTCTGGTCTTAAAATGTTCGTATTAACCCGCTCTACGTGATCCTGGTGGTTTTATTTCACAATTTTGTCCGTAAATCAAGATATGAACCTTAATAACAGACAAATGAGGCGCCTTCTTTCCCTGAGGTTGCTCCCGCTAACGTTAGCAACAGGTTTGATTGACAGCGTTGCTAAGCGTCCGCTCCCTGCTAAACCAGCGGTGGGAAGGGGCGTTACTTTCAACAGCCTCTCTCTGATTGGCTCTTTGGTTGCTATGATACTTGCCTCTTTATACAATCTATGGTTAAGGTTCAAGTATCTTTACACGTTACTACCAGTGCATATAGTACAGCTGTTGCTAGGCACATACTTAGCAACACAGCACATAGCAACCGCGAGTACCCGAGCGGGATTTGTTAACGAAATTGCTACCTAGAGATTAATACTTAAACCACTTTCCGACAATTGCGACTTCTTTCTTCTTAATTTTCCTGTACTTCCCACCTTGACAACAAAACCCCTCGCATTCGAATTAAGTGCTAGATTTTTCATATCAATCCCAGAATGAACTTGCTAAGTAAAACCAATATTCTTATTCAGCTTCATAATCAAGTCCTTATTTTGATCGTTGGCAAGAAAGAACACTAGATTGCGGCGCGTCAATTTTCTGGGAGCGTCATGAAGACACAATGGCGTTCTGATTATCTCAAGACTATTATCAGCTGAATTCTTGATGAAAATATTGACTGACTCAGACAGCGCTAGCTCTGTCAAATTATGAAGAGAAATTAAGAGAAGTGAAGTGCGCGCTAGTTTGCAAGCTAAGCATTGTGTACGATTGGCTGCTATCCGACGTAAGACACTCTTTTATGGACTGGCTGTATTAAGTTATGTGAAACTGAAAAGTCTACTGTACGGCACCCACTCAGGCGTGCTTCCTATCAGGCATTGGCCCGTCGCCTTGTCATGTCTCTCGCATAATTAAGTCAAATAGTGATGGATGGAGTCGTCAGAGGGGTGACGGTGTACCGCCTTCCGAGTCCGGCCCAGCTGCCAATCACGCCTCCCCAATCAGTCACTGTCCAGTAAACAGGCGAGAGGTTCCGTCTAATATCACGGCGTTACCCAGACGTAAATAATACGAAACGCGCAAGAACAAATTTGAATTTAAAGGTCCTATATTACACGAAATCGACTTTTTTGTGAGGTTTAAGCCATGTTATAGTGTTGTTATCTCGTCAAAAACATACCTCAAGTTGTGTTTTGTTTCATTCACCCACGTTTGGAGATGCAGACAGACATAATAAAGGGTAATTCGAAGCTCAAAATGCTCTGTTCCACTTTGTGATGTCATGATGTCAAGTTAACAGCTGCTTTTTACCTTTTGTTTAGTCAAGATTGATAGATAGATAGATTCTAGTGAAGGTGTATGAAGTTTGAAAAGACAGTGGAGCACTTCCTGTATTGCCACATGACATCACAAGGTGGAACAGAGTGTTTTTTGATTGTGAGAACCCAGCCTAAATATGCAGGGTTTGTGTCATAAACTTGTGAATGAAACAAAACACAACTCGAGGTCTGTTTGTGATGAGAAAACATTATAACATACATCAGAAAATAGCGTAAAATGGGTCCTTTAACATTTTTGTGATGTTGATTTCCATGTTGCCCCAGTACAGATATATTGTTTAAGCAACTCTTGAGGTCAAAATAAGTCTGCTGTGTGCTGTTTGCATCTAACTTTAAAGCATTTAATTGTCTGATCAGGAAGTGGACGTTGGCTTGCTAGCACACTTTGGTCTCTGAGAGTTGTGGCGTACAGATGTAAACAGAAATATGTGTGCAATATACACTACACTGTATGTAGTATGTAAAACCCTGAGTACATGCGTATATGCAACATCTGTCTGTATGTATGTGCCTTATATAACGAAAAATAGAATTGAATTGTGCTCATAAACTCATCACGGAGCCTAATTAGGACTGTTAGAAACGCATGAGATAAGTGCGGATTAACTTTGGACCACTGCAGACTGTTTAAAAAATCAGTTTTTCACATTTTTAAGGCAGTAAAAGCCAAGTATTGCGCCTTTTTTAACATTAGTGGCTTCAATTAACTTATACAGCGCTTTTCCATCATTCACCAGTGTACGCAGACACTGAAGGGCAAGGTTGGGTAAGTGTCTTGCCCATGGATACAACAACAGCATTCATCTGTGTGTCTTAGTTAAGTCCTACTTCTGGTTTGGTCCTGGACAGGGAAGTCAAAATGATTGTGGTTATGTATGATTTTGATTTTAAATATGTCAAAATATATGCAATGTAGGTGACAGTTTACGTCCTTTATAATTTATTTTTCAATCAAAGTTGGATTTCTTTAAGCTCTTAACTTACGAGGTGCATAGCGTTTTGTAATTTTGAATGAAAGGAAACGGCGCAGATTTGACCACAGTATCAAAAATTAAGAACATTTGTAAAATTCTCAATATCGCAAAACGAAAATAGTAATGGTGTCATGTCTGTTTCTGGTTTATTCCAATTTTAGACCTGCTTTAGTCATCCATCACACATAAAACATTCCGGGTTCTTGACACATCCCTCCTTAACCCCACCCTTCGATACCATTCCCAGATTTGATCCTGCTCTGGGATGACTTCAGGCTGTCCGGTGCCCTTGCGGGATTGGCTTGTTCGAGGAAGTGTCTTGAAAAAAAGGGATCATCAGACCTCTCGGATTTCTCGCCCGCTGGCCGGTATCCCTGTTTCTTGATGACAGATAGATGAGAGACTCCGGCGTTAGATGAGAGAGACGGATGGCGACCAATGGCGACACTTGAGATATACGGCGCTAGCTCGATAACCACCGCCGAGACCAGACGCTTTGTGCACTTTTGATGGCCTCTCCCTTTCCACGAGATCTTCAAACGGAATTTCTTAATACGACTTATTTTTGTTTCGGTCCAATTCGCCTTTTCATGTGCTCACTTGGTCCTCCCACTCACGTCGACGCTCCGGAGCCTGCATTGCCAAGATAGCCGCTCGCTTTCCTTGAAGTACTCGAGTCCATACTTAAGCGGCCCATAGTCACGCCACTTTTCTGATCTATGTTATAATGTTGTTTCCTCATCATAAACATACCTGGAGTTGTGTTTTGTTTCATTCACGCATGTCTAACGTGTAAATCCTGCATATTTAGGTTCATCTCTGAAACGGAAAACACTCTGTTCCACCTTGTGATGTCATCATGTGGTAATACAGGAAGTGCTCCGGTGTGTTTTTAAACTCCATGCACCTTCATTAGAATAATTTGGATGATTTCAGCTCTGGAATTGCCAATTTTTACTGAACGAACGGTAAACGGTAGCTGTAAACCACCACTTCATGACATCACAAGGTGGAACGGAGCATTTTGAGCTTTGGAAATATAGACAGACTAATAATAAATGATCACTCAAGCATCTGTGAATTAAACAAAACAACTCTGTACGACTAAAATACGACAAAAAGCTCACAAGAGTCAATTTTGCGTAATATAGGACCTTTAAAACGCATACATTCTTACTGTGAGCGGGGCCGCCTCTCCACAGATCTGTACTGTAACTTGCCCTGGTGGTGTCTCCATGGAGATAGATTAATGTAATGTCGTACTGTCGAACATTCCAGGCAAAGCAACGTAACGAAGCACATAATGGACCCATCACGACAAAAGTTGCACGGTGCCCGTTTAAAGTCAATATCTTATTAAAAGTGCGAAACTCGGCACAGTTTAACACACACGATATTCAAATCTTGTTTTAATAAATGTTTTAATATATCTTCCGCCTACTTCCCAGCTTTCTCAGTTTCAATATGGGTTGTTCTGCCGTTGGCTCGTCTGCTCGACTCCCTCCCACCCCCAAGGACACGTTCTCCTGTACTGGAACACACAAAGGATTTCTCTTTAATTAAACCTACCATTTTATCTTTACCTTCGATCAGACGCCGCGTTTACTGACACTCCGGTATCCGCAGCTTCTCTCACGTGTCGCTCCCACTTTTCATCAAGACTTTGAACTCGCCACATGGGACCACTACCGACTATGATTTTGACTACCAAGGTCTGCTGTTTCTTTTCATAATTTTACCCACAGAATTTCCAACGTAAAACGAAAAAAAAAAAGTCTTGTTATTTTTTGTAATTAGGCAACATTTATTTTATCTTATTTTAAAAGGTAGAGCGATAAGACGTGAAGTAATGAGCGAGATTTAAACACATTCTTTTCAAGTAAACGCCGCAGGGCTGGAGTCTTAAGAAAGCCTTGTGATTGTGAGCGCGCTTTGTGGATAGCAGGTTCTTGTTGGAAGAGAATGATTAAAAACAGTGCGGTACATCCAAGCCAAAAATCTAAAATACAAATACAACATGTCAGAAGGTGTCATATTATTTTCTGTCTCATTTTATTTATTTATTTTTGCCAAATAAGTTGGAAGGAATGCTTCAACTTGGTATTGTTCAAGCTTAGTTCAACATGCTACTATTACTACGATTACCACCACTACTACTACTACTGCTACTACTACTACTACTACTACTACTACTACTACGACTACTACTACGTCTACATCTATGTCTACTTGATACTTGTCCTGGTTTGAGCCTAGTTTAGTCTTGACGTAGACTTTAACCTGTTTTAGCCCTGGTTTAGTCCTGGTTTTGTTCAAGCCAAGTTCAACATGCTATGATTACCACCACTACTACTAATACTAACTACTACTACTACTACTACTTCTTCTTCTTTTGCTACTTTAGTCTTGACATAAACTTTAACCTGTTCTGGTCTTGTTCAATCCAAGTTCAACATGCTAACATTACTACGATTGCCACTACTACTACTACTGCTACTACTACTACTGCTACTGCTACTACTACTACTACTACTACTGAAAACAGTTTTGTTGACACTTGTCCTGCTTTGAGCCTACTTAAGCCTTGACATAGACTTGAACCTGTTCTAGTCCTGGTTCAGTCCTGGTCTTGTTCCACCAAAGTTCAACATTACTACAATTTCCACATTTTTACTGCATGAATCCCTTATTAATATTTTGTGTATTACTTGCTGTACTGAACAAACTTAAATCTCATTAACAAGTTGGACTCCTCAGGAACCTCCAGCGCCTCCATCTTGTTATCTTTTGTTATTATCCTCTGACAATACCAAACTGATTAGATTCCTTGGAGCATGTTGCATCGCGGGGACCCTCTACCCCGGCCGGCAAAAGCCCGTTTCTAGCCCCGAGAATCCAGATTACATTTATTTCACGCTGCTTCTCATCCATCCCGCTGAGTGTGAACTAGGCGACCAAAAAAAAAAAAAAAAGCGATAGATCATGTTTTGAGCTCTAAAGGGCAAAAGTCCCAGCTGCGGAACAAGTCGAAACACTGGAGTGCATCTCCTCGCTCAATAAGCAAACGCGATGCTAGATGGGAATATATATGTGCGGGTGGGCGGGAGGGTGTCCCATAGGAAGTGCCCAGAGCCCCAAATTAATAGAGCTCTCTCCCACCCAATAGGGGTACTCTCATTGGAAATCATCACGCTACATAAAGCCTTGCAGAAGGAGAGGTGAGGAGTCCTGGGATAACCTGGGGGACTGCCAAAGCCCAGTCGCCTTGTTTTGCTGCTCATAGTTTTATCTCGTATTGAGGCTACTTTCTTCCTTTTATTTTTTATTTGACAGGGACCGTGTATAAATTAATTAATCTCACAAAAGAAAAGATGACTCGTACCAGATTTAGCGCTTGCTGCTTTCCATGTGCAGCCCCCGGGCACGTGAATACACATTAAAAATACACAGTTCATTACAATTACATTATAAGACTATCAGTTCATCTTTAATATTAGCAGTAAAATACAATAAAATATCTCTATGTCCAATAAAGCATGTTTCCTACAGTCCAAACTAATATCAAAAATCATTATGTGCAGGTTTTTAAAGTGAATACAGAACAGTGCGAATTAATTAGACTGATTTCGACATATTTGATTATCTAAAACGTACTTCAACTCGTACTTTGAATATGGAAGTACTAGCATTTCAAGTTGTTTTATAATAGACGATGGTAAATGGTCACTTTTTTTATGTAGCGCCGCTTTACATCAAGGAACCACACATTCATACACCAGTGTACGCAGACACTAGGGGCGAGGTGGGTTAAATGTCTTGCCCAAGGACACAACAACAGCATTCATCTGTGGGAGCTGGAATCGCACCGCCAACCTGTGTATTTTTAGATCTAACTGCTTTATGAATGATCTATATGTCGGATCGTTATGCTTATAAAAAAAAAAGTATTCTTGTGTCGTTTTTCTCCATCAGGCAACAACATTTGGAGTACGTTTTAAACCAGATGCCCTAAATTTGCCCTCAGTATATAACACACACTACGTAAAAGCGGGAAACGGATGTCCAACCGTTTCGTCAGTTGGCGGCAGACCTAACCACCTGCGCCACTTTTACTTTCTTACAATTTCAAAAGATACTATTTGTAAATTATAACCTTGTCTTCGATTTAAGATCAGATGCCCTTCCGATCTATTTTCTAATAAGATTATATTAGTCTTTCGATTTTGATACTAAGGAATAGACTTGATAGTGTTTCCCAAACCATAATGATGTTTACTAAGGCTGGGTGTCATTAAGATTTTGCTGATACAATAAATACCTCGATAAATAGGCCACGATACGATACATATCTCGATACTGTACTTTTTCGATTTGGTACAATACGATACAATATATTTCAAATTGATTCAATATGATTCAGTGAAAATACAGGCTTAATGATCAACCCCATTTTCACCAAAAATAAACATTAATAGTGCATTTATTTTTCGTTTACTAAAGATGAAAGGACATAACCAAGTGCATTTTGCTTTGTGCATGTGTCTAAATAGAAGAACAATTGAAACTGCTCTATTAGTCAATATTACTCATCCACAGCTTATCCGAGCGCCACGTTTACATGTAACAGGGACATGTGATTTAATAAATATGTTGTGATCCTTCAGAGCCATTAAACTGCGCAACTGTGATACTAAAAGTTTGTGTTAAACCATTATCTGTGCGACACTAATATGAAACACACCTATTTTAATAATCAAAACAGTGAATCAACTGTCAAATGTATTGCATAAACAAGTTTCTTTCCTCTAAACAAGCCACACAATTGTAGTCCTGTGACAGAATTGGTAAAATGTACAAAAAATATATATATATCGATACAGCGGCCCATGATATCGATACTGTATCATAAATTCAACAATACAATATAGCGATATTTTGGTATTTTTGCACACCCTTAATGTTTACACTGTTTGTGTTTTATCTAGTCAATATAATGTCATTTTTTAAACATTAACTCGTAGTACTTTCTTTTATATTCCCGTGTGGCCTTATATCTGTGTATTCCTCAGTCGTGTGGTCCATGGGCGTATACAAATGTTTGTGTTCAAGCTCAAAATCATTCTAAAACTATTCAGGAAAGGTTCATTTCTGTCCCGTGAATGTGACTTTTTTAGTGTTGAAACCTGCTCAATACTTTCAATACTAGTTTTATTATCAATTACCATCTGATTTTCCTTTGACAACACTTGTGTATATTAAAGTCAGGAAATAAATCTACAATTTTCACGAGATCACGGTGGGTATTTAATCTTCTTCTTGCCCCGGTAGCAGATTACCACAACATAAGCCAAAGTTTTGTTGTTTATCATTTTCCAGCTTTTAATCGTACTAAAGAAAACAAATAATAACCGTGTTCATAATCTACTTTTGACTAAATCCCTGTTCTGGCTCATCAACGGCATCACGGTTTCCTGCCTCGCTAGCGTAAAAATAACTTCCATTCATGTAGCGTTAGCGTGAAATCCTTGTGACAGACGGGCCGACCACTGCCCCCTTAAGGCTCCCCATCTCCTCTTATCATTATCTTTGCATTGGCCTCACATTCGCCACAGCCTCTGCCTCTGTCACTGCACTGTACCCGTGAGCGCTCGGATTAACACGATGACTAATCACTCCAATAGGCCCGAGACACAGAAAACCAGCCACAACCCGCTTTTTTTTTTGGAGTCAACTTAGAGGAGAGTCATACGGAGCCACCGGCGTTACTCTGCCGTTTGTGTCGGAGACAATTTGCATAATAGTGGTTGTAGGAAACGTGCAAATGCGATCAGTAGAGTTGTTTGTTCGGAAAATTGGATATATTTGGGGGTCTTTTCAGCCATTTGTCGTTTTAGTTCAAAGGATGCATAGAAATCTGAATTTATATTGTTTAAATGTTAGTAGCGGTGGCAGCGAACACAAGACTTTTATTGTTTATGAAATTGGTTAAAGTATTTTGGGGTGTTTTGAAGTCAGTTTTGTTCAATTTTATTCCAAAAAAAATAAAAATCCTATTAAAATATTTGTGCTTTGTGTTACAAAACGCTCAGACGCACGCTAGCTAGCTCGATATGTTTCAAAGCTAACAGTCACTTTTATTAAAATTGGAAAACGTAAAATAAACTACCCAATTATTTTTAAAATGTAGAATATTTCAGTTTATGGTGGTGTTTTTAACGCTTATAATGCCTCAAAGTTAGCATTAGCATTAGCATCGAGACGCAAACTGCTTTCTTTCTAAACACAGACGCGTTCTCCGGTGAAGTATTAATTTTATTTGTGTAGTTTTAACGTGTTGTCAGCCGCATCTACCTTTTATATATTTATTTTCATTTAAAAGTGTCTCGCAAAAACTTCATACAGATAAAACAGGAAGGACAGGAAGTAGTGACGCTAGCAGTGAGGTTGCCGGGCGCTGTTGTGCAGAGTTGATCGGTGACAAGAAAATAATTAGCATAATATTTGAAGAGATATGCTAATTCAGCCTTTGAAGTTATTAAAATCCTTTATGATCTTTCGTGTTCGAGCCGTCGCCGCGCGCCACTCGGACATCTGCAGATAGAATTTGATGTCATTTGTAATGCGATCCATAGTCTTACGTTGTATCGCTCTTTCGCTTTGTCTGAACGCTCAAACTCATCCCCCGTTTCTCTTTTATAAACGCCATTGATGTCGCGCTGTCTGAAGTCTCACGTCTGTACGAAAACAATTGCCTTTCTTTGACAATTTTCGAACAACAAAAAAAAAAACACAATCTACCTCAACATAAAAGACGCCGCGTTTTGATTGCCACTAATGACGGTTTAGACGAGATATTTTTCTCTCCGTAGAAAAAAATAAACTACGTGTCAAGCGTTCCCCATCTCGCCTCACATCTTTTCTCAAGGGGAGCGAAAACTCAAATGAAAAGCAACGCTAGCAGATTAGCACTAGTTTAGTCCAGGTCAACAAGGGACTGTTTTTCCCCCACACCTGCTTCGCCCTGTAGGGATTCTTCGGAGCACGTTCCTACACACCGTATATTTGTGGAACGCCGTTTAAATTGTGCGGTTTCTTTGAAGTTGGACTGCGTTGGACGGTTGAAGATGCCTTTCACCACGCCTCCCACCTCGTTCCATTGATCTTCAGACTAGTACGGCCAACAAATTTGTTTTTCTTCCTTCTACGTTCTTCTGGCTACTGGAAATAAGCAGGGTTTTATGAATACTGATTTGCTCTTTCGACTCTATGTCCTGCAGAGAAAGCAAGAAGAATTGACTTTTTCATCGAAGCAATTGTTGTTCAGCTCAAATTGAGAATATGTGGACTGAAGGAACGCCGCGTGGATGCCCTTGGATGTTCTGTTTTTAGAATTTCTGTTTACGGATTGCAATGTAAGATTTAGAAGAAAAAAAAAAAAGGCTGAAACTATTATTAAAATGGAAACTCAAGACGTCATTAGAATAAATCCCACACTTTTACATTAGCTACGTTTTGAGGGCTGAGTTGAGGCCCGCGATTTTACATTTATTCAACTACGGGTGCTTTTACGGCTCAAAAATACCTAAAAAAACATTACTTTTTACTAGGATTACGTTCGCGTCTTAACAGAACAGACCTGTAACTTGGATTGTAACGCGAATTGCAGATGCACTTAAATAAAATGTAACTAAACCAATTGATTTGTCTACTATGTTTCTATCCATTTTTGGACAAAATAGTGAAATAAAAACACCAGGAGTGGGTTAATACAGAGAAAGGTGCAACATTTTTTTAATAGAAAGTGAATTGGAGCCATAGTCGGAGCCAAAAGTGCTAATCGGAACGCGGCGGCTAGCAGGTCTAGTGCTCGATTTGAACCGCCAACACAGCCCGTTCACCTCGGCTCGGACCTTGACGCCCCTTTGACCGCTTCCACCGTTGTAATTTTGTTTAATCCTAACACAGATTAGCCAGGTTTAAACGCGCAGGACTAGCGAGTTCATCCAACTGACTTTTTTAGGCTCCCAAAGGTGCTCTCCTGTCCCAATTCTGGTGACACTTTTTGCCCCGCTTTTAGCTCTGTGCTTACATAACTCTTTACTCGTCCGACCCGGGAAAACTGGCTACAGTATCCCAAGGTGCACCTCTGCTCCGAACAAAACCATTCATTATGTACTGGGGGAACCGCGAATGTTGGAAAGTGGTGCAGCTCGCGAAGACGTATGGGCTTGGCTTTTGGCTGGTGTCACTTCAAGGTTGTTTAATGGGAGTCTTTTGCCAGTTATGGATTAGGAGGACGTGACCGGCTTCTTTGGCACCTGCATTTTAAAAAGTGCAGCGTTTAACAGATGGGAAGATTGTACAGCAAAACTCAATGGTGCAGATTACTAAAGAAAAGTCATTTGAAAAGTGCTGTACCCTATGTAACGGTCTTTAAAACGTGAAAAAAAAAGAGATTAGATTAATTTTAAAGCGGTCTAAAGTTACCTTACGTGTTACAACCATCCTAATTATACTCGAAATCGATGAATATATAAGCGTTTCCACACCTTTCAGAGGCCGGACTCTAGATTTGCCATCACGTTAAGGCTAACAACAACTAGCATGCAGTACACTTCCTGATTATCGGACAATAAAACGTTTTCTAATTAGATGTAGACGCCTTTTAAGATGTAAAACAACAAAATGATGCTCTTCTTGCTTACAAAACTTTCAAAAGACAACTACAGATATTGTATTTGAGTAGTGAAGACCTATGTTTTGGCTAATTATTTTATGTCAGATGCCCTACCAGACAGCACCAGAATGTTTGAATGTGTCGTCTCTTTTCCCGAAACGAGCCATTTCACAAGTTTATACGTTAAAATTCAAAGTTCCTTCAGCTTAAAATGCGTTAAAGACTGATATTATTTTGCAGAGCTAAGTTTGAATGAAGAAAATTCAAAAATGGACAGAATTTTGGGGATTTTTGGGGCGTTCTTTTTTTGCAAATCTGGCATAATCTGGTCCATAAATCTCTTGCAAGTTGAGAGCTGAAATGAGTTGAATCCATCGCCTCTATACGTGCACTTGTTTATGTCTGTATTTATTTCCGGATTCTGCTTACACTTTGATATCTCCTCGTTTTGGGTTTTTGCCCCATTCGCGCTCGAGGCTTCTGGAGCTGAGTGAGGATGCAGCGCCGGTAATCTGCCTCCATCAGCAAAACACTATGCAAAACAAGCAAGGCAGCCGGTCTATTTCCCATTCACACACACACACACTCACTTTAGCTTTCCCGGAACCCTCGCATCTATCATTACACCGCACATCAATTTCAATCTTTCCCTAATTGCCGAAGTTTTAATTTCAGCGTGTACAGCTAGCTAGCAACCCCCCACGCCGTCGACGTAATCTCATAGTCAAAAATGAGGCCTTCCAGAAAACGCATCATTATGCCGCAATCAAACTGGCTTAGTAGGAATCCCTCTTGACTGGAGCATCACGAGATAGGGCCGATAGTCCATCTTTGGCTCGGAGAAAAGGCAGATCGAGTGGCTTCCCGATGCGCTCCGACATCTGCAAACTATTACGGGATGCTCGGCTGCTGCGGGTTTTCGGGGAAGCGCGGTTTGTCGGATGAGACACAAAATGAGACGTAAATTGTGGCGCGTTCTAAGGCTGTTTTCAAACGTTGAGTGAATATCGCTTAACGAGATTGGGTCCGTGAGAACGAGGCAAGACGAGATTTTTACGGAATTTCTGATGCGTAAATAGTGTGATTTAGTTCCCAAAGTTGCCTTCAGAATTTGTACGAACTTTATTTAATATTTTTGTTGTCATTTTTGGACGTTTTGGAACTACGGCTTCTCAAAAGATTCAACTCACCAGCACTTAACTCTTTTTTTTTTTTTTTTTTTTGTACAATCGAAATGGGGAAAAAAATCTCTCGAGAATCTCTTAGATGTAAGGACGCGCTGATCAAGGCTGTTCAGTTCTGATACCGATTACGACGCTACGGCTTTGCGTATCTGCCGATATCAACCGATACAATTGCAGAGACTGAAAACTGTCCTTTCAACAAAAATAAAATAAGACAGAACAGATCCAATTGTGTTATGTAGCTACGTCTCAAGTAACAGAACAACTTGTGTACATAGAAGTTCAAACATTATGAGGCTATTTCGACAAACTACGATCAGTAAAATCTCGCATTTGTCCAACATTAGCGCCGATATTTGCAAGCCAATAACCGATCCAGCAATTTTTCCAACTTCAGCGCCGATATCTGGGACCAGTATCGGATCAGCGCAGCTCTACTAAGATGTAGAAGGAATTTGAGGCTTTGAAAATGGCTGCCATGTTGATGATGTAGTTGTAATATTAGTTTTAATTGGCCAATAAAGTTCGACTGCACATTGTGAAAAAATTCTAATCAATAATAATCCACGTTGAACTCAAGATTTGGTTCATACAAGGAAAACACTTCACATAAATTGGAGCGCACGTGTTTGCAAAGCTCTAAACCACGAGCTCACATTTTGTTCTTTGCCGTCTTTGTGATTTGATGAATTGCAATAAATACAAATTGTGAATATTTGTGCAGCGCTAACATGAGGAGTTATACACAACTCTTTATTCACACGCACAGTCTAAATGGCTTTTATTGTGCGCTAAATCCATTGTAAATGTTTCAGTGCTAGAAAACAATCCCTAACAATCCTCACTTTTCTCACAGGATTTTTGAAAATGATTTGTTGTTTCCTCCTTAAAATCATGTCTGGTGTTGTATTTTGCTTCATTCACACATGTTTAAATAACCCTTTATTAGCTCAAAACACTCTGTTCCACCTTGTGATGTCATGAAGTGGTAGTTTTCAAGTTAACAGCTACATTTTTACCTTTTGTTCAGTAAAGATTGACAATTCCAGGGCTGAACTGATCCAAATGATTCTAGTAAAGGTGTGTGGAGTTTCAAAACACAGTGGAGCACTTCCTGTATCACCACATGATGACATCACAAGGTGGAACAGCCCGTTTTCAGTTTGAGAGAAGAACCATGTTTGTGACGAGGAACCAACATTATAACATAGATCAGAAAATAGTGTAATATGGGGTCTTTAATCTTCGCAGCGGCAGTTCGGCAAACTCTATTCACCTGCGGCTCCCGTGTACCGCGGCGTAGCGTGAATCCGTCTCAGCGCTAGCATATGCAGATTTAGCTGACACGCGGAAGGCTCGTGTGTGCTCCGCTTCACACGGGCGTTTTGACATGAACATTTGCGCTGCGTCGTGACACGAGAGGAGCGGTGAAGGGAACTGGCATCAGCGCAGCCTCTCCCTGTCACACATCAGCATTTGTTCTCACCTGAAACTCTTACAAGATGGAGGTACAAGACAAGCCGCGACGACGAGACCAAATTGCCGCGTGAAGCTTACGTACATTTGATTTTTGGGAAGCTTAAAAGATGCACTGTGTAACTTTTCAGCAGTAGAGTAGGAGACATTGCCTTGTTTCCATGGAGATGTTGATTGTTTTACCTGAAATTGCAGTTTATGTTTTACGGAAAGTTATCTTATGGGAATGTATGTTATGGACGGAAGCGTGTGATGTCGTGCTGGCCACATTACAGGTCAGATCTGTGTAGAGGCGACCCTTTCCACCTCACAATCACAATATATGTTTTTCCAGCAATAGAAGCGCTTGCAATTGGCTGAATCCAAGATAGATAAGTTGTAGTATGGGGCATTCTAGACGAAGCAGTTGCACATCCATGGAGACAAACAGGTAGTGGACTCTCCAACAGGAAAGTTACATAATGCAGCTTTAAAAGGGCCATATTGCGCTATTTTCTGATCTGTTATAATGTCGTTTTCTCGTCACAAACAGACCTGGAGTTGTGTTTTGTTTCATTTACACATGTTTAACACACAAACCCTGCATATTTAGGCTGAGTTCTTCTTCTCTCAAACAGAAAACACTCTGTTCCACCTGGTGATGTCATCATTTGGTGATACAGGAAGTGCTCCACTGTGTTTTTAAGCTACGCACACTTTTAGTAGAATCATTTGGATGATCTCAGCTCTGGATTTGCCAATCTCTACTGAACTAAAGGTAAAAAGTAGCTGTTAAACTTGAAAACTACCACTTTTATGACATCACAAGGTGGAATAGAGCATTTTGAGCTTTGGAGACATAGACAGACCAATAATAAAGTGTTACTCAAACGTGTGTGAATGAAACAACACGACTCCAGGTCTGTTTTTGAGGAGGTAACAGCATTATAACATGACTAAAAAAGTGCTCAAAAACCTGTGTTACATGAGCTAAAATGAACATAAAATTATAAGGTTAAATATTGTTAGTTTCACATTTCATACAGCATGTCTTTTTCTATACAAAAAAATCAAACTTTGTCAATTTGATAGCTCATTTCTTCCCTGAATCTCTGTGAAAACCGTTGTGGTCTCATCCGTTGTTCGTGCCGACCGTTTCGTGAACACGGCCACCCTTTCGTGATCCGCTGAGACCACAGACATATTTGCCCAGCTAAGAGTCATGGGAAATGGCTGTGCGTCAGAGGGTGTCACCATTGTTTGCGGTGTAGTCTCGCGCTGATGCTATCGCTAACGCTAATCTACTGAGTGGGTTATTGTGCCAATGGCCTGACAGAGGATACAGCTAACGTCCTGATCCACCTCGTAGGGAACACTTTGGACTAAATATAAGGCCAGGGCTTAAAGAAATAGATAAAATAGATTCTCCTGTTTTAGGTGTTTATTGGCAGAAGACAGTTTGAAACACTCTGACCCCTGAAATTGCACTATTGAATATTTGTAGCCTCATTTTAGTTGCTTTTGATTTGAAAGAACTGTATTTTAATGCTGGTTTGTGTGCGGATGCCAGGTTGTGTTGCGTTACCGTTGCAAATGGGTGCACACTCTAAAGTCCTGAGGCATGTGTTGTTTGTGTGGCAGCAGCACCCAGGTTGCCAGATTGAGAATGATATTCGACACCTGCTGCGGGTTTGATTGCCTGTTGGCAAAATTACTCAAAATGTGATGGGTGAATTTTTATGAAAAGTTTGTGGAAAGATCGGGAACTGGGGAAAATGAGATGCGATCTGAAATCCTGGTTTATTTTCGGGGGGTTTCTTGCAGCAGTTTGCAGACTTTTATTGATTCTGTTAAAATATTTCACAAAAGCTGGGATAATTTTGGGTATTACAGTGATATAAATAGAACTGCTTTTCAGAAAAATGTGTAGAAATGTGCTGTAACTGCTTTTGTTATGGAAAAAAGCTGCTTTAATATCCTCCACTAACGCTGTCACAATAATTACTAAATCATGGGGTCAGTGTTTATTGTGTGTACTTTGTCTTTGCACTACAGGGACATTTTTGGTTATATTTTAGCTAAAGGATGAGATTTGAGCTGTAGAAGGTTGAATAAATAACTTCTATGACCCATTACAGATGCAAACTAAGTACTAAAGTGTTTCATTCTGCTGTTTATTTCTTGCAGCTCATGATTTTTTAACAATATTGTAGATTTAGAATAGTTTTTGTGGTTTAAATCTGCTCTTGGGTTATTGCATCAGCGGCATAAATTAGTTTCAATATTATCATTTATCATCTATATTTACTTTAAAATGTGTTATCGTGACAAGTCTACCCTCCACGTTGTTTTCTTACGTTCTACATGTAGGGCTGTGCTGTTGTCATTACAGTAATTCAATCAGTTACAAAAATTATGTTGTAAAGTAAAAAAATATATATAAATTATGGAGAGAGAGTCAAGTCAATGTAGGTTTATTGTACTGTAAAGAAATATAGTTTGAAATGTTTGTTTATTCAGCAGCACTAACTAAAGTCTGTCCATTTCAAGTCGTAGTTTAAGTTTGGACACAGTTTATTTAGTGTGATTTTCTAACAGGGCCGAGCCAAAACTCGATAAATTGCGAGCTAAACTTTGGTCCGTCTCTCTGATAAGGCGAATGCGTTTTAATCAACAGATCTACAGTCAATCCTGCGACTGCGAGAACATGAGGAGCTGAAGACGAGTGACCGCTCTCGTGTTTAAGTGAAACTCTTGTGTCAGGACCACAGGCTCTTTGTGTCTCCTCATGTGTCGTTGCGTTTCACAAAATTTGACTTAAATCTGCGCAATTTGACTCAAAGTCCAGTATCTCGTTCCCTCTGCCCCCTGCGCTCCCTCTTTCTCTCTGATCCAGCGGCAGTGCTTCACCTTTTCTCCTCTATCTCTCCTCTGGTGTTTCTTATCATTATTATCAAAGTTATGGAAAGTGCACGACGTGAAACTTAAAACTGGATTTAGCACATGGACGTTGCACGTGTTTGTGTCGATTTTGCTAACACAGATATGCTTTTAGACTTAAATTGTACAAACTCATTCCAAACTTTAAATGTGGATTTCTCTAGAATTATTGGTCCTGTCAACACAAAATAAAAACTGTAGTGATTCCAGCTCTTTGTATCTGAAGTCCGTTTTCAATAAGAACAGAAACGGGAAGAAGATTATATATCCAGAACACACACTTCTTCAATTATTTGCAAAGATGTGACTCTGATCACCAGTGAATCTCCGTTTTCAGAGATGGACGTGATTGACAGGTGTATTAGCCAATCAGAGACGAGCACGATCCTCCCGTATCAGAAAAAATAACAGAAAAAATGTGATATTAAGGCTGAAAAACATGGCGGATACCTGCAGAATCAATGGGAAAAGCACTAATTTGTGTTAATCTGAGGTGAGATCAAATTAATTTGTAAATCTTAGGTGATCGATGAGCTCCTTCACTGAAAACGATGGATCTGATTGGACGGTCACGTTTGCCGGAGCTTGAGACACAACGGTGAACCACGACTGATACCAATCTGTGTAAAAATACAGAGGGACATCAGTCTGGACTTTCCCCAGCCCTTCTTTCTAACACTGGATATTTAATATTTTCTATCCTACCATCTTACACATACACATCTCACCTACGTTAGCCCGCTGCTGCCACTGAGCCCGTAGCAGCAGTACAGAACAGTCCCCTAGTGGCTCCCCTGCAGTGTATTTCTTTGATCACTTCTTATTACTGCAGACCTTCCCACCACCTCCACATAACTCACTCTCATTGTTCATCTTCTTGGAGGTCACGTTGTCATCTTTTATGGACTGCGAACACAAATTAAAACGAAAGATAATCACGTTTTTTCTCCCATTTTTTTCTGACCTCCTTGTAACGTACGAATAAATAAACATAAATACCGAAAACCCGCGTACGGCGCCGATGCCTCCTACAGCGTCGTCGTAGATGGACCCCTTGTGAACACCTGATTTATGGCTGTTTTTTAATCAGCCAGTCGAAAATGTTATTAGACAACCTTCCCGTGTTCCGGCAGACTGCAAATGAGGCGGACCCGTGTTGCACCCTGGGATATCCTGCCGTAATTAGTTCTGGGAAGTCACCTGTTACCGGGCGAGATTGAAGCGATGGCGACGACGACGGGGCGGGAGGGTTTGGATGGTAGCCGGATGGTCGGATACGGGTTCGTAGACAGATAAACAAATGGATTGGGCAGGGTACGTTCGCTGGGATGGGAAAAGAGAGATGCGGTGACCCAGTACTCCCCTGCAGCTCTTGGTATGCTAGCATTCTAACAAGCAAGCCACGGTCTACCTGACATTTCCTGCATATATTACGGAGATATAGCGGAATAACATAGTACGGGATAATGCAGTGTCCGCACACATCATGGTTGAGGTAGAGGTACAACTAGTAACTGTTAGATTTGCATTTTAGCCTTGGTTACTACTGCGTTTGCTGGGTTTAGCTCAGTCAGAAATGTATAGGGACGTATTAGACATGGGTGGAAATGGGAAGCCAAGTCAGATGATTTCGATTTGTTTAGTTCACAACCAAAATCAAGTAGTTCAGGCCTGGCATGAGAACACATTTTGAAGTGTCATATATTGCTCAAATAAGTATAGACAATAAACGATAATATGGAAACCAAACCGTATGGCAGAATTATTCACAAAAAGCATTCTGTTTATACAATATCTTACATTTAAAAGGCAGAATGCAACACTTAAGTTATTAGTTTGTGTCATTTTTGTTCATAATTCAACCCGCTACAGCTCAAATCTTACCATACTGCTGAAAAAAATCACAAAAAATGTCCCACTACTGCCAAAAAAGTACCCCCAATGACCTCCAAAAATGTATATTCTGTTTATAAATATATTGGATACGTTGATTCGTGACCATTTACCCTCAGCAAACAACAGTGTAGTTATTAATATACTTTAGTTCACATTGTTTGACAGAATACGTTACGCTAGTTTGTGCCAGATGAAAAAAAATGACTTTGCAGGGCTCCAGAGTGTCAACAATTTGGGCGTATGTGTCGAAGCAATAAATAAGTAATTTAAAAAATATATATATACTAAAAAATAGTCTAATGATAACATATTTTTTTCATCTGGGACACACAATTTGAATTAAAGTACATTAAAGTAGACCCTATTGTGCTTGTGTCTGCTCTATAGTAATAATCTATGAAACCTGTGGATCATTATGTTGTAATTTGCACATTTGAATTCGCAATATTCATCTAAAACGACAAACGAACCTCAGTAGGAGCTGACGTCGCCGTAAACATTGGGCACCGCCGATGGATAGTTACAGATCGAGCTAGCAGGCAACAGATTTCTTTTGATTTGTGCCAAAACTCAACGCTGCGGAATCCTTTGTGTTTCACCGATTAAGAAAATAAAATTGGAGAATGAAGTATTGGTAAGAATGTCACAGTGGACATGTTCTGGTAGCGGTGAAAACGGGAATTGATCGGCAAAATGGCATCGAAAATAAGTGTTTAAAGATCGCTCAAACATGCACGAATCACTCCAAAAAGAATAGGCCCGCTTTAAGGATTTCACTGTTGTTTGGTCAGGGTAAATGGTCGTGAACTACGGGAAAATTGTTTCTTCTTACAATAATCGTAACACAAACACACACGTTTTGGTTACCGACTAAACACGTTACTATCCCCCGACTTGGCTTCCCATTCCCACCCATGGCTAATTCCTCCCTAGGACGGTCTGATTGCGCTAAACCCAGTCAACACAATAGTGACCTCTGCGGAACGGCTTCTATTTTTCACTAGTTTTGTGCTGAGTCTCTGTTCTATTGTTCCAGCTGCAGTGTGGGGTTGGTGGTGTGGGGTTGGTGGGTGGTATTCTCAGCTGTGGGCTTGATAATTTATGATTTTTTATTTATTTTTTTCCCCCCAGTGTCAAAAATATGTTGCTATTTTTCTGCGTGCTACAGTAATTCCAACAGCGCTCCGAATCAATACAGAAAGAGAAGGCAGCCACTAATTATAACCGGGCCGGGCCATAATTCAATAGAGCTTTCAGCGCGGCTCCTATTGTGTTACACTCATGATTAAACCATCCTCTCATATTACCAAAAATATGTCGCTAAAAGCCCGTAAAGCCAGATAAATGTACAGTTAGGGAAGGGTGCAATATTTGGACAGTGATACCGCTGGGATAGCTTGGGTTTTGTTTGTTTTATAATGTTGTATAATAATGGAGTTGTGTTTCCATTCCCACATTTAACGCACAAATCCTGCATATTTAGGCGATTTGGAGTAGTTCTCTCACACCAAAAACATTCAGTTCCAGCTCGTGATGTCATGTGGTGATACAGGAAGTGTTCGCGGTTTTAAAACTCCGCACGCAAAAGTTGTACATAAACGTAACATAGAACCCGACCCTTCCGCACAGAAGACCCCAGAAATCTTAACAAATTAGAATAAAGCTGTTTAGTAATTAAATGAGTAAAAAAAAAAAATTAATAAATAATAATAATAACAACAACAATAATTAAATACTACTACTACTACTAAATAATAATAATAATAATAATAATAATAAATCCATACACCTTCACTAGAATCATTTGGATAATTTCAGCCGTAAAATTGCCACTGTCTTGCTTGTAACTTGAAAAATACCATTTAATGACATCACAAGGTGAACCAGAGCATTTTGAACATTGAGTAATCCTTTATTAATCAGTCTGTCTAGATTCCCAAACATGTGAATGAAACTAATCACATCTCAAAGTACGTTTTTGAGGAGGTAACATTATATCATGGCATAAAGCTCACGAGAGTCAATGTCACGTGATGTAGGACCTTGAGTTGAAGATAAGTTTTGAAATTTCAGTTCAGCGAAGGAATTTACTAATATTTTTGTGCCCTGGACATGGGGGAAAGAGTGTCTTACAAGGGGATGTAGCCAATTGGTTTTACAGGACATTTTACAGGACATATTGTAAAATGTTAGAATTTTCCAGTCAAAATAACATTATCTTCTGATAATTTACTGCTTTAAATGACCATATACACAGAAAGAAACTCACTTTTTTATGGAACAATGCATTTTTGTGTAGTTTAAGTTTGTGTCCCGTGAAACAGATGCAACGTAATTTAAAATGTAAACAGGTCAAGTAAGTATCAAGTCTTCCACCTTTAGTCTCAGTCCTGTCCCAAGTCAAAGACAACCAAATACTAAACCTGTTCTTGAGTTTTTAGACCTTTCAAATCCCAAATTTACCCAATACTCCTCTTATTTTCACAGTGCTACATCCAAGTACATCTAACTATTTTAGCTGTATAGAGAAACTTTTTTTTTTTCGAAGGTCTACCTTGAAAAGCCACATCTCTGAAATGGGCTTTAGGCTAGTCCTAAATTTTACATTAAACTCCAATGAGAAGAAGGTGAACGTGTTTGGAAAGGGAAGTCTGGGTTTCCTGCTCAGACGGCTGCCTCCGTGACCCAACGAAAACGACAAATCGATAGAAAATGGATGGAAAAATGGGAAAATTATGTCACTATCTATTTTTTTGTATATTCACAGTACATGTATCCAGTCTATCAACAGAAACAGACCGAACCGAGACGGAAAAAAGTTTGAGAATTTGAACTCCATCCAGATATTTGGCCGGTCTATATTTGGCTTCCTGTACACCATCGGCTTGTCAGTGTCACCCACACGTTGTAACGGAAACAGTAGAACCCCGCATGTGTACACGGATACAGATATGCCGCTCCTGTCAGGCCAGTAAAAACATGATGAAATATTCACAACGTCTCCCTGTGGTTCGCCGTATACCTGCCTCAGCTGTTCCTGCTTTGTGCATTTGTTGAATATTGAAAAGACGCCGATGTACATGCTAGCATCCCATTTATTCCTCATTATTTATAACTTTATTTTGAGGCATCTTTGAATATATGCTATTACATTTGCATTCATGGAAACATTTTTACGATTTAACCTATGAATATGATTATAATTATAGTCTTAGTTTCAGTTTTAATTAGACAGGTGTCGGCATTAGCAGCATAAAACCGTAAATTCCTGTACCCATCTTCTCTTTTGAATTGCTAATTTAGCCTTTATGAGTATGTAAGTTTATTCAGTTGATTTGATTAACCTACTTTATTCTGTAAAACACCAGATCTGCATTTTAGAGGCGACAGGAGACTACTATTACAGCTGCATAGTTTTAGGAGTCCCTCAGGAGTGTATTCTTGGCCCGATAATGTTCTTTTCAAATACACCTGCAGTGCGGCATTAGTTTTTATTTCAAATCTGTGCACCTGCAACCCATCAGAAGTGGGATTTTGAAGATTTTTGAAAACGGCTTTGTTCAGAGTTGAATTTGTAAAGCATATAATCAGCAAAAAACGATTACACCAGATACTATCTAGAACTGTACCTGACTTTAGCCTTCAACACGTATAAAAATTACCGCAATTTGTTTGTTTTTTGATATCTTACTCATAGCGCCCACCGTTTAAATCAGATGGCCCTTCTGTCAGAATTGAGATGTTATTTTATGTAAGGAATCTGCCAACTGTTCATGTGTTAATACTTGCAGTTAAAGTGAGGATGCGCTGATCCTGCTTCTTTTAGTTTCGATACCGATTTTGATAATAGTTAATTATCTGCCAATGAAAGAATAAGACGGAGCTGATTTAAATATGTTACGTAGCTGATATTTATCTCTTAAGTCTCTACAGGACAGCTCTGAATAAATAAAAATTCAAATATTATGATATTTTCTGGTCCAATTGTGTTGAAATAAAAGTATTTACTTGTCAATTTTATTTATTTATTTTTTCCCACCTGGATATTGACTGAACCGATATTTGGAAGCCGATATCCTTCAAACTTTTCAGCATCAGCACCGATGTCCGT
Organism: Periophthalmus magnuspinnatus; assembly: GCF_009829125.3. Lineage (NCBI taxonomy): Eukaryota > Metazoa > Chordata > Actinopteri > Gobiiformes > Gobiidae > Periophthalmus > Periophthalmus magnuspinnatus. Next base: position 4,775,353 of record NC_047127.1, on the reverse strand, counting down.
TACCAGTATCAGATCGGTGCATCCCTAAGTTAAAGCCGAACTATGTAACTTTTCTGATGGGAGGGTCCACCACCGGCTTCTCTCTATGAGGATATTACTGCTTGCCTGGAATGTTCCACAGTATGGCATTAAACTTATCCATTTTGCATACATTCAGTTATCCTACAGGTGCTCAAAAATACCTTAAAAAACATGTTAGTGGGCTCGCCTCTCCTCAGATCTGACCTGTGACGTGGTCTGATTGCTTCACCTGCTTGTCCCGATTCAGACAGATGTAGTAGTAGTAGTGTAAAGCGATACTATGGGACATTCCAGGTAAAGCAATAACCTCTCCAAACAGACAAGCAGTTGGCAGATCCTCCACCATGAAAGTTCCACAATAAAACTTTAAGCAAACATGTATTAAAGACCTGCAAAGTGCTTTTACTGTAGTGTTCATCGTCTTCTACCTGTGTGAATTCAAATCTAACTTATACAGTGAAAAGAACGAGTCGTACTGTACAGTAACTGCACTCGAAAAACCCCAGGCTTTGTTTGTATAAGAACGCTTTTCTGATCCTCCATTTTCATTTTTAATAAAAGGAATAAACGCCGCGCTCCTTCCCTCAAAATCCCTACCTTTTTATTAAATCATCAAGCCGTTTTCCTCCTTTTGAAAATCTGCCTTAACCTGCGGCTATACAAAAGCTTATCTCCGTGTGACGCCGCCGCTATTCCATATTTGGAGTGGTCAACAAAAGCGCAGTCCTGCCATCATGTGCGTTTTATGCGCCTGCTGACTCTAGCGCGAAAGATCTGCTTTGACAGTCTGGCTCCTGGCTGCCTGATACGTCTCGGTGAATGGAGAGCCGAGTCTTTTCAAGTCTCAGCGGGGAGTCGGTATCCTGCCAGCAACGCCTTTTTTTTTCTACAGCTACGTGTTCTATCTCTATCAGCTCACACGGGCTCAAGCGCCGCTGTCACCAGTTGAGCCCACGCCACGAGAAGATTCTGGTCATTTAAATCTGTCCAAACGTATTATTGCTGCTGTGTTACCGCGGCAACACGACTCGCAACACCACGGTAAACATTAACGAGTTGTTGGTTTCGTGTCAATCATTTGTCGTTCCTTGATTTACGCGATGCTAATGAAGCTATTGTTAAACATACATTATATTTTACGATGATTTAATAAAGCAATAATTTGGCTTGTACATTTTTCTGTTACGGTTAATTATTATGCGCAGATACTGAGCAGCCACCGTAGCAGTAACCCCGAGATACTTTGAAGTTAAGTGCGTGGGAGAAGGATGTCAAAGGTTTTTTTTACATACATATAGCTAGGAATTGTGCTAGCGGGAGCAGTCGGTGAAGTACTACCAAAAATGTATAAGTAGAAGTGATAATGGCAGTAGCTCTATAGTACTTTCAGCTTGTCTCCGTAGTGATGATAGTGCTCAGCGTGCTTGGAATGTTCCACAATATGGCGTTAAACCTATTAGAGGTCAAGCGATATGGGCTGATTGTTTAGAATCCAGAGCAGTCGATGGTTGATAAGCTCTGACGATACCTTTGGGTCAATATGTAACACCCCAAATTATACGATTTAAATTTACGACAGACTCAACCAAGCCCTTTTTTTTTTTTACTTTTGAGAGCTCTGTAGTCATATTTGTGCAGCTATCTCTTCACATTTAAGAGTTAAAGTACAGCTTTGTGTGCACTTTATAGGCAGGAAACCAGCCAAAAAATAAAGCTACAAAAAAATTAATCTAAAATGTCTGTACTGGAGGTTTAAGGCCGATAACCAATACGCTAAATAGTATAAATATCAGCCCAATGTGTCAACCCATCTCTAAAACAAATCCATTTTCTATGCAGTCAGTCAGTTTACAGGTGTTTTTTTTTTTTTTTATTGGAAGAAACATGCATTCTTAGTGTGAATAAGGTTAAAGTTTCCACAGATCTGACCTGTAATTTGGCATAGTGGCTCCACCTGGTTGTCTTCAATGCTTTTAATGCTGTACCAAGGAACATTCTAGGCTCAGCAGTAACACCTCCATGTAATATTTTTACTTTTTAAAGATCTTACATTACGCAAAACTGACTCTTGTCAGCTTTAAGTTATGGTATAATGTTTTTACATCATCAAAAACATACCTGAAGTTGTGTTTTGTTTGACTTTGTTATTAGTCTGTTACATTTCCAAAGCTCAAAATGCTCTGTTCCACCTTGTGATGTCATGAAGTGGTAGTTTTCAAGGTAACCGCTACCTTCTTACCTTTTGGTCAGTAGACTTTGGTAATTCCAGAGCTGAAATCATCCAAATGATTCTAGTGAAGGTGTGTGGAGCTTAAAAACACAGTGGAGCACTTCCTGTATCACCACATGATGACATCACAAGGTGGAGCTGAGTGTTTTTCAGTTTGCGAGAAGAACTCATCCTAAATATGCAGGGATGTGTGTTAAGCACGTGTGAATGAAACAAAAAAACACAACTCCAGGTCTGTTTGTGATGAGGAAACAACATTATAACTCGGATCACAACGTAGCGCTTTAAACTACTCAGATTGGACTTCACTGCTAATACACTTTTGATTGAGTGTATTTTCGGGACACTTCTCTAAAGTTTTTACTACTTGCGCTTTGCTACTCCTGCTAGCATCTGTCACTGATTTAGACACGTACACGTCTTTAGCTTCTAAGTCTGCTCTCCCGTCTCCTTGAAAACAGCGGGGTTCCTCAGCGGCTCGGATGACAGGTAAAACGTTGAAAGCTTTTGTGTTCCGCACTTTTTGGATTACGTGGGCTTCTGACGCACACCTGGCACGCAGTTAAAACGCAACAACAAACGGTATATTTTTGAAAATTCTTAAATTCAAATAAGTTTCCAATTTCGAATCCCCGTGCATTATCGATTTGCTGTTATGTTAAGGCTTACCTGGAGCATGCAAAAGGAGACAGTGCCAGGGCGGAGGAGCGGCAGACCCATATAATGTGATTACACTCATCTATGGCAGAAATGGGAGTCGTGGTTTCAGCTGTAGAAATAGCACAGTAATCATACAAGTGCAGACAGGACTAATAAGAATAGGATTAGGCGAATTTGAATGCCATTTTCGAAGTCTCGTGGTGATATACGGGAGCTGTAATGAGGAACAGTATGAGTTTGGGTTATGTAAGAATATATTACGTGGAAATTGAGGAGCAGCTGCGTGAAATTCATGTGTTTTTTATTTGCGGTATGTGGCAGTGGTGGTGGTAAAAGTAGAAGTGGTGGTGGTAGTAGTAAATATAGATGATAATATTGAACATTAGCGGTGGTAGTTGTAGCGGTAGGTGGTAGTAGTAAACATGGATGGTAATACTGAAACAAATTTAGGTGGTGATGGTAGTGGTAGTTGTGGTGGTAGTGGTAGGTAGCAGTAGTGGTGGTGGTAGTAGCAATATGTGGAGGTGGTAGTAGTAGTTTTACGTGGTAGTAGTAAATATAGACAAGAATATTGGAACAAATTTATGTGGTAGTAGTAGCTGGTGGTAGTTGTAGTAGTAGCAGGTACTGATGGTAGTAGTGGTGGTGGTGGTAGTAGTAGTAATAGGTGATGGTGGTGGTAGTGGTAAATATAGACGATAATACTGAAACTAATTTATGTGTGGTGGTGGTGGAAGTAGTAGTGGTACGTGGTAGTAATAAATATAGATGATGACTTTGAAACTAATTTATGTGGTAGTTGTAGTAGTAGTAGGTAGTGGTGGTAGTAGTAGTAATAGGTGATGGTGGTGATAGTGTTAAGTGGTAGTAGTAAATATAGACGTTAATGCTGAAACTAATTTATGTGGTGGTAGTAGTAGTAGGTGGTGGTGGTTGTGGTAGTAATAGGTGGTACTAGGTGGTTGTGGTACGTAGTAGTAGTAAATATAGACGATAATATTGAAACTAATTTATGTGGTAGTTGTAGTACTAGAAGGTAGTGGTGGTAATAGTAATAGGCGATGGTGGTGGTAGTATTAGGTGGTAATAGTAGTGGTGGTAGTTGTAGTAGTAGATGATGGTATCGATAGTAGTAGTAGTGGCATAAATTAGTTTCAATATTTTCCTCTATATTTACTACTACCACCTGACACAACCCAAGAGCAGATTTGAACCACACAAACTATTCTAAATCGACAATATTGTTAAAAGAAAAAGTACACATGAAAAATACTGTTCCCAAAAAATATTGTTTCAACTTTCTTATGTTGAACTATACGTCGCTATAGTAATGATCATGACAGGCCTTAGTTATAGTAGAAATCTTGTCACACTGTTGGTTTTTAGGTCGAACTCAGAGGTCGAATCACTCGTCCACCAACACGAAGGTCAGCGGTTCGATCCCATTCCGTCTTTACGTCCTTGAACAATACACTTAACCCACTTTCCCTATGTATAAATAAGGTGTGCGTGGCCAGCGGCACCAATTTTATTTACTTTTTTAAAATTTTATTTGTCTTTATTTGTACAGGGAAACCCAATGAGAGCACAGAAAAACAAACAAAACAAACAAGTCCATATAAAACATAAACAGGAACAGGTGTGTGTATAAAAGTTTACCACATTATTAAAGTGCGATTGTGTCACAGACGTACCCAGTTTTGCTTTTTGTTGGAGTGTTTTCCATTTTTGTGATGCAAAACGGCTAAAAACCTCTTTCCCGTCTCAGGTTTGGTGCAGCTTGTCCTTAGCCTTAGCCTCAGCGTATCAAGCAGGTGAGGTATTGTGGTAGTTTTTGAAGTATTCCCTTATAGATACATTTCATACAGGGCTGTTTTCTTCTAACAGACAGTGATGGACAACGCGCTTTTTCAGATTGACAGGTTTGCGTATAACAGGTTACCCCAGAACAGATGTGGCAACAGTAGCAGTTAGCATCACGAGGTTGGTTCAGTTCAAATGTATTTCTATAGCACATTTAAAACAACCTCAGCTGACCAAAGTACTTAACATAAAAGTCAACAAAAATATATATATATACAAATGGGAAAACAACAATAAAACACCAAGATATCCTGTGTAGCTAGTGTTAAATGCCAGGGAGAAGGTCTGTGTGGAGTGAAGGAGTAATAAAGTCTAAAACATGTCTCCAAAAATCTTTTATATTTCAAACTATTTGCGAGTACTGTATGTAGTAGTATTGAAGTAATTGTACTTAAACACTAAAGAAAGGTACGTCGTTTGCACGCTCCAAAATCTCTTCAAAAAAGGTGCACTATGGAACTTTTAAGGTCACATATGTATCAGCTGTTTGTCTCCATGCTGATAAGTTAAACTCTATACTGTGGAACAAAGCAGGTGGCAGAAACCTCCAGCAAAAAAAAAAAAAAAAGTTCCATATTGCACCTTTAACTAAACCGCACACGCCTGGCTCTGACGCCCCTTCACTTTTCACTGTTGCGTGAGGCATGTCCGAGCCCCCTCCTCAAACCCAGAGCGATGGCGGAACACGGTACCCCCATCCCCAACACGTGTCGCCGAGCGTTCATTAGTCGCACCGTTCTGAGGGCTCCATAAATCTTCGCCATCTGGAGCCGCACTGCAAAACCCAATCTCCCCCCGCTCTCCACCACCCCCACCCCACCCTTCTTCCGCAGCCTCGCATCCCGCTGGCAAACGGCCAATCGGATCGCGGCGTTTCTTCCAGTGCTCTGTCAGGTCTGGAGAAACCCCGAAGACGAGCGTTATTAAAAAGAAAAAAAAACAACAACAACAACTTTGCAGCGCAGTGGAGAGCTATGGATGAGCCCGTTTGTCAAATCAAAATCCGCGCACACAAATGTTTAATGAGAAACGTCTACATTGTAATCACGTTTGGAGTCTATTTTTAGAGCGAAGGAACTGTGAACAAATATGAGGAGTTTGTCTGGAAACAAAATCAAGCTTTTTCAATAAAATAAATCAATTTTTAAAGCTAGAATAAACTTTTTGTGCAGTCAAATATTTCAAAACGGCATTGTTCAAAACCCGGGAGCAGGTTAAAATGCAGTTATAGTGAGTAGGTTGAGGTGACTGGCCAAAAGTTGAACTCAAGAGGGTCGCTACTTCAAAATAATATTACTCAAGTTGAAGTACAAAGTAGTGGTCCAACACATTCTTAGGTAAAGTTGCCAAAGTAATAGTTTTTATATAGCACTTTTCCACCTTTAAAACTCTACTCAAAGCGCTTTACGTCAAGGAATCAGTCACCCATTCACACACAGATTCATACACCAGAGTACGCAGACACTGGGGGCGAGATCGGTAAAGTGTCTTGCCCAAGGACACAACAGTAATTATCTGTGGGAGCTGGAATCGCACCGCCAACCTGTGGGTCAGTGGACAAACACGCTACAACCTACCTAACAAGAACTAAAAAAAAATAATAAGTAAAATAATAATAATAATAATAATAATAATAATAATACAAAAATAAATAAAACACAAATTATTATTGAGCAGATGAATAAGCGGTTTATTTATAATTTCAATTGTGGTGCATTGACGTATTGGCACATGCATAGACTTGTGACAGTAAGAGTAATACATTTCATCTACCAACACGGACATCAGCGGTTCGATCCCGTGCTTTCTTTGTGTCCTTGAGCAATAACCCACTTTCTCTGTGTATGAATGTGGCGTGCGGGGCCAACGGCACAGACTGACAGACTTGCGTACATCAGGTTACCCCAGGGCAGATGTGGCAACAATAGCAGTTAGCATCACGAGGTCAGTTTGATTCAAATGTCTTATCTGTAAAACATCACATGAAAGTCAACAAAAAACAAATATACAGATGACCAAGAGGAACCAAGAGGGACCAAGAAGAACCAAGAAGAACCAAGAGGAACCAAAAGGAACCAAGAAGAACCAAGAGGGACCAAGAGGGACCAAGAGGAAGCAAGAGGGACCAAAAGGAACCAAGAGGAACCAAGAGGAACCAAGAGGGACCAAGAGGGACCAAGAGGGACCAAGAGGGACCAAGAGGGACCAAGAGGGACCAAGAGGGACCAAGAGGGACCAAGAGGAAGCAAGAGGGACCAAGAGGGACCAAGAGGGACCAAGAGGGACCAAAACTGATTGGCCAATATGGTTTTATCGTCACCATTTCCCATATTGATTATTTAGAATCCAGAGGAACCATTGACTGATTAGCTTTTCCCATATTTTTTGGCCAGTGGTGGAAAAAGTACGCAGTTTTGTTAAGTAAAAGTACAGATATTGGAGCAAAAATACAAAAAACAATCTACTTAAGTATTTGTTGTAGACTTTAAGATCTGATAAAGCTTCAGATGTAGTGATTCTAATTCAGATTTCCTAGTACAGATACTCACTCTCAAAGGTAGTGCGCAAAAAGTAAAAAGTATCCCCTGCAAAATGATATAATTTGAATTTACTACAAACTCATCCAGAACCTTGTTTTACTGCAAAGTGGATAAGAGAGCTGTGTAGACACATTTTGTGCAGTGTCCTCTTCGCAATAAAGTGTTCAAATAAAGCTTTATGCATAATCTTTAGGCAGCTTGATGGCCCAAACTCAATATCGGCCTCTTTTGGAGATGAAGGCAGATGGTCCATATGCTAAAAAGGGCAAATATCGGTGCAATATATCATCCAACTGATAGATCTCTAACCAAAATGTTCTCTTCATGTATATTACTCAAGTAAACTACCCACTTCAATACATTTTTCTTAAGAACCACCATAGCGACGTAGCTTAAGGTAAACGCCACACAAAACACAGAAGACGACCCAAAAGGAGGACACGATCAAGCAGTTGCTTTGACTATGCAGACGGAAAGGTTAGACGTCGCCAGATAATTCACTGTTTTTTAAGTCATATTGATTTTATCCGGCCCCGAGATCTCCCAACTTTTCCATATGCCTTTCCCTGACAGCGCATGTCCTGCTGATCTATCGCGCAGCCCCGTCGTCTCGCATTTGAAGTCGGAAGCGTCGAATACATTATGCTAATGTGTCCTCCGCGCTAAAGCTAACGGAATATACGCTTGTTTTGTGATGCCTCCTGATTCATATCTGAGAGGGCGACAGTGTGGCGTTTGCGAGCGCAGATGTGAGCGGGCATGCAGATTCCGTTGGCACCTGTACAGCCGGCCGCCGATGCAAATGGATGAATCGCTCGCACATTCCAGAGCTGTTGTATTTGTGTGTTGGAAAAGCACAGACGTTTACTAGAGAATTTAATTAATAGTTGTTGGGGTTTTTTTTGTTGTTCCTGAAAAGGCTCAAGCAACAGTTTGTTTTTAAAGGATTTTGTAAGAGGGATTTTGTAAAGCAAAGCAAGTTTATTTGTATAGCACAATTGGTACACAAAGTAATTCAGAGTGCTTTACAGAATAAGAAAGACATGTTTAATGGTTTAATCTTAGTCCTTGTTTAGCCCATGTTTAGTCCAGGTTTAGTCCATGTTTAGTCCATGTTTCAGCCCATGTGTTTCGTCCATGTTTAGTCCTGGTTCAGTCCATATTTAGCCCAGGTTTAGTCTTGGTTTAGTCCTGGTTTAGTCCATGTTTACCCCATGTGTTTTGTCCACGTTTAGTTCTGGTTCAACCCATGTTTAGCCTATGTTTAGTCTTGGTTTAGTCCTGGTTTAGTCTTGGTTTAGTCCTGGTTCAGCCCATATTTAGCCCATGTTTAGTCCTGGTTTAGTCCTGGTTATTTCGAGTTTAGTCCTGACTCTGGACACCAGCACGAGGCCTGAAAATGCGAGATGTTCATATCGCATGGTTCATGTCGGAGATTTACTTTGGTCAGGAAAGAAGATGTGTGTAATGCAATAAAAACATGATTTAGGAAGCACTTTTCAGAGACTTCAGTCAGATTTAGTGATTTTTGTGTGTAGTGTGTAGTATTTGCCCCAGAACACACACTTCTCCAATACTTTACAAGGATGTGAGAAACCGGTGAGTCTCCCTGTTTGAAGATGGGGGTGATTGACAGGTGGATTAGCCAATTAGGGACACGCCTGATCAACTGCAGCGAACAAATAAAGGAAAAAGTATATATATATATCACAGAGGGCTTAAAAACATGGTGGATTTCTGCAGAATCAATGAGCCAAGTGCTAAAGTCTGTTAGTCTGAGGTGAGATAAATTAGATTTTAATTATAAAACATAAGTGACCAATGAGCTGCTTCGTTTCACATGTGTCACTGAAAAAAAACAAACCTGATTGGACAATAATGTATAAAAAGTACAGAAGATTTGCCAGACAAGCGTAATACTAGAGTTCAATGGTAAATATGTGGTGTTTATCTTATTTGTTTGCATTTTATTTATATATAATGCTAATGAAGACACAATGAGCTGTGTAATAATGAGAAAAACATCAAAATATCAGTTGATGTTTCTCCACTGATCCGATGGTTGGCGGTTTGAATCCCGCTCTTGGCATAAAAAATGTCATTGGTTGAACAGCCAGATTCACAGACCCTCAGGTTTCAAGTGTGTAAACTGACAAAAAAAGACTGAAATATGAACTGACAAATTAATACTAGAATCACATTTCAGAACATGCTTGTACAGATCTTAACTACAGGGTTGGCAGATTTTTATGCAGAGTAAAACAGGACATTTTGTTGTTTGCTGAAGAAATTGTGTTACTTCCAAAACTGCAGCCTTTGTGATGTGCGTCCATTCAGATAACAATAACATCTCCATGGAGACAAGCACGCGTAGGACCCCTCCCTTTCCGAAAAAGTTCCACACACAACACGGTGAACGCTCCGAGATGACCGCGAGCTTCCGAGTTACTTTGCAGAGCGAGCGCGGTGCTGTGATTTGACGCGACGTATTGATATTGCTGCTGTCGGCATGGATGTCATTAGAGTGAGTGAGATACAGAAGGGACACGACGGGAAAAGACGTATCCTTCCACCGGCAAATAGTCCCACTGCTCCTGCCTCCTCGCCCTCCCTCTTCCTCCTCGGGGAAATCAGTGCAGGGAAAGGCACAGAAATAGATGTTTTCAGTTCACCTCTGTGCTCCGTCTTGGCCTGCTTCACGTCCATCTCTGGTGTCTGTATTGCTCCTGGATCCACCACCAAGCTACTCATTAGGTTAACTATTGGCACTTGCACGTATTTACACATCTACAAGTCAGCTTTTTGGTCTGCCCTCTCTGTACCTCCTGCCTCACTTTCTACTGTTTATATAAATGGACATAGCTAACCTGCTAGCTGCCGCGTTCCGAATAGAAAGTGACCGCGCTTCTGGCTACATCAACTCTGGCTCCAATTCACTTTCTATTGAAAAACTGTCACCCTTATCTCTGTAGCTTCTGCTTAAAATATTCGTATTAACCCGCTCTACATGATCCCGATGTTTTTATTTCGCTATTGTGTCCGTAAATCAAGATATGAACATTAATAAGAGACAAATCTGGCCCTTTCTTTCCCCGAGGTCACTTCTACTAGCATTAGCAACAGATTTGATTGACCTCGTTGCTAAGCGCCCGTTCCCTGCTAAACCAGTGGTGCAGGCGAGAAGGGGCGTTAGATTCAACAGCCTCGCTTTAGATTGGCTCTTTGGTTGCTATGATACTCGCGGATACTCGGAACTCTGCTTCAAATTGGCCGCTATAACTGCTCTAGCCTCGATGAGCTTTATTTGGACTGGAGCTGAACACTGTGGGTGACGTCACACTCGCTTAGTCCACTTCTTTATACAGTCTGTTTTCTGCAAACCCTAAGTTAATAGTAATGATACTGCGTAGTTTGTTATAAGAGTTAAGAGGCCTCAGTACAAGTCAACACTATGAAGAAGATGGTCAAGTCATTTGCTCTCCTCTTGGCCAATAGCAACCCAAAGTTTTAAGTAAAAATTCCAGGCTGTGCTCATTTTTCATGTTATATAATAAAGTTTGTGTTTCCACAGTAGGATACAGATACATTGCGTATTGTTAAAGCATCTCTTTGGTCACAACAACAGCACACAATCGTCTCATTTTGACCCTGAGTTTTGTCATCATGGTAACGCTAACATTTTTGTATATACCACTTGCCCAAGGACACGACAACAGCATTCATCCGTGGAAGCTGGAATCGCAACGCCAACCTTTGGGTCTTTGAATCTCATCGCTCGACCAATGATGCTTTTATGTCGAGAACGGGATTGAAACCGCAGACCGTCTATCGCCCCTCCGGCCTCCTGAAGATCATGAAACGGGCTTATAAACTCATTGCGGTGAATAATTAAAAGACTCGGACTTTGCACCGCTTCAAAACATTTAAACTAGACCTGTTTTTCAGTTTTGAAGACCGTGAATGAAAAATAAATAACATTTGTATAGAGCTTTTCACGAAACTCAAAGACGCTGCTCGCACACAGTTCAAAAGAGACGAAAAATCACGTCCAGCGTCATGTGGCCTTCTGCTTTGTTTTTGGACTACGCTCGCTGCCGGCCGGGATACAAAGTAATTAGTCTGATTGGCCGAAGCTTCTCACATAAAAGAGAGCAGGAACTTCAATGGGCTATAGAAATATTCCGAACAAAACCTCCTTGGATATCGCCTCTGTACGCCCCATTATCTGACTTATCCTCTCCTCACCTCCATTCTCTCCCTCTTTGTAACCCTACCTCCGCCCTCTCCTCTCCTCCACTCTCTCCTGTTTCCTCTCATCTCCACTTCCCCTCTCCTCTCCACGTCCTTCCCTCTCCTCCTCCTCCTCCGCCGCTTCCCCCCCGTATTGATCAGCTTAATCGGAGGCGTTAGAATGCAATTGCACCTGTCTTCTCCGCTTCATAGCACGCCGGCGCCACTCGATACCGTTTAGACGCTCGGATGCAGATTCTCCCCTCCTCCGTGTTGCAAATGACACAGGGGGAGGGATGTGTAATAATGATCCGGTCTCTACCAACTCGCACCGATCAAATCAAGTTTTCAGCCGGTTATTTGCACATCAAGAAATCCTCAGTTTCTGTTTCAAACTCTGGCATCTTGTTCTCACGGCGCATATGGCAGATTAGACTCCTCATTTCTCTAAAACGTAGTTAACATGATTATATTTAAGATTTTGCTAAAAGCCTTGCCTCGTCTTTTCTAGTTTTGGTCGCTAGCTAGATCACCGTGCTTCAAAGCTTATGCTAACTTTTATTGAAATTCAAATAAATGAAAACAAAGACCACCCGTTTGTTTTAAAATGCTGATTATTTCAGTTCATGGTGTTGTTTTAATACTTATTATGCCTCAAAATTAGCATTAGCGTTAGCATTGAGACACAAACATGTCTCTTTCTAAAAACAGAAATGTCCTGTGGTGAAGTATTAATTTTATTTGTGTCGTTTTTAACCCAAAACTCCCTGTATACTGTCTGATCTTGACATATTTATTCATTTTAGTGTGGTTCAGCAAAAAACTCACTATAATTGAACAGGAAGTAGTGACGCTAACAGTGAGGTCGCACATAATTTTACTTCCTGGTTGGACACGGTTGGTCAGCAGATACAGATAGAGGTATGTGACCTAGCAACTATAATGTTAACAAGGGCCAAAGCTTGTCTAAATAACACAATAGATACGATTTGACAAATAAAAATGATTGAAAACACCTTTATTTTGTTAAATGAGCCAGAAAAATGCCTTCTCTGTGCTACATTGTTGTGTTGTTGATGCCATAGGTAAAGGGATCCAGTTTCAGAACTCCGTGCTACTTCCTGTATTTTCCAACTTTTTGTTTTCTGCTTTTCTTCACAAACAAAAACAAGTGCTATCCCAGAAAACTAAGAAAAATGTTTACCTCTGCGCTTAAAGGTTAAATGCACTCTTCATTAAACAAAATCCCAGAGTGCTACAATAAAAGAACATTAAAATACTAATTGCTAAAAATTAAAAACATCAGCAGTAAGCTTTTCTCAATGAAAAGGTCTTTAAATTTGCTTTATATTACACATTATTGACTGTTGTGAGCTTTTAGTCATGTTATAATGTTCTTACCCCCTCAAAAACAGACCTGGAGTTGTGTTTTGTTTCATTCACACATGTTTTACAATTAATTATTAGTTTGTCTAAATCTCCAAAGCTCAAAATGCTCCGTTCCACCTTGTGATGTGGTAGTTTTCACGTTAACAGCTCCTTTTTTACCTTTAGTTCAGCAGAGATGAACAATTCCAGGGCTGAAATCATCTAAATGATTCTAGTGAAGGTGTGTGGAGTTTAAAAACACAGTGAAGCACTTCCTGTATTACCAAATGATGACATCACAAGGTGGAACAGAGAAAACAGCCTTAATATGCAGGATTTTTGTATGAACGAAACAAAACACAACTCCAGGAATGTTTGTGACAAGGAAACATTACAACACAGATCAGAAAATATCGTATTACGGTCCTTTAAACACATCGCCATTCCGATTATCCGCGAGGAGATAACGTCGCCTTTTGTTTCCTCATTCTTCGCGTTCAAACTTTAATTCCCGTTTTGTCACACGCAAATTCCGAGCTTGGAAACATTCCAGCGCGCTAAGTGACTGAGAGTAAATACAAGTTTTTATGATTGCAAACCCTTAAGGAAGACATTTAATCCGCCGTGTTTAATCCGGTTTGGGCTTGTGCTAGCTATACGAGATTTAAGAGCGTTTGCGGCGGCTTCCAGGTATTCCACTATCGCCTTATGGAGAGCAGCAGAGTGGAGGCCCCAGAGCTACCAACCTGCACTGTCTAATGGCGTCTGAAAACACCGTATCAATGTATACAGGGTGTTTTTGTGGCGGATTATGTGTAACCTTACCAGCGCTCTGTCCCCACTTAACCTCAGACGGCGTACTGCGTTTAGATTAGAGAGTTTGTTTACTACATCTGTAAAGCAATTATTTCTCAAGGGTTTTTGCGAGCTTAAACAAATACCTGCTTTGGTTAAAATTTGTCTAGATATATATGTATTTATTTATTTTGTTATTGTGAAAACCATGAAAATAAATAGTTAAAAAATAATAATAAAAATTGTCTAGGAAACATAGAATTCAATGCAAAATGTCCAGCAATATATATATTTTTTCTTATTTTTTTAATTCTTATTTTTGTTCTAAGTTAAAGGTACGCCATGGGACTTTTCTGGCATAAGGTCCGCTGCCTGTTTGTCTCCATGGAGATGTTACTGCTTTGCCTTGAGTATTTCACAATACGCAGCTGAAGTTATCTCTAAGGTGATGGCTAGACGAAGGTATTTTAGCGATTCAAAATTCTTCGCCTTTAGAACATTGTCGGCAACGCGACGATATCGCCATGGAGACGAGCACGTGGCACGGACCTCCCGCCAGAAAAGTTACGCAGTTGGACTTTTAATTGGCTATGTTTTTCTGGGAAGTTACTAACTAGTTTGAGATGGGCAAACGACAGCTCATGTTCAGGAAATTCTTTAGTTTTACTTTCTAATAGTGTTCTACCACAAGGGGTCAGTAAAGGAACAAATTAATAGTTTAAATACACTCATTTTTATTGAATGCAGCTGTTGGCAATTTGAGTTACAGTTGTCCCTCGCTATATCGCAGTTCACCTTTCACGGTCTCGCTGTTTCTCACTCTTTTTTTTGTGCATACTTTTTTACATCGTATGAACGTGCATTGTGTTGTGCGTCCTGATTGGCTGTTGGACTGTAGACCATTGTCCATCAGTCTCCTCCGTGCCGTGTCTCCTGTACAGTACAGAATGTGTTCAGACAAATTTACATAAACGTTGGGTCGCAGTGTGACTCTGAAGTGCTGTACGTTTGCAATTTGTTTTCTCCCCGACAAAACACACAATGTCGATGAAACGTTCAAAGGCGCCTACGAAGGTTTGAACTTTGAGAGAGTTTAAACGAGAGAGAAATGTGATAAAATATTAACGCCTGTGTGAGAAAAGTGTATAAAGTGTGTGGTGAGGGGTTTTACAGACAAAAACATACAAATATGCACAAATTACTCCAAAAACAACTTCGAGACTGTAAATGAAAATGGAACAACTATAACCAGGTTAATGTCTCGTAAAGTTGATTTTGCAGAGTAGGTTTAACGTCAAGGAAACACATTACTTAAGTTTTATCGCAAATTGTAAGTTTGTTCCACTAATATCGTTCACCGTTGGGTTTGTGCTTGCTGCCGTCAGTCGCCCTCAAACTAAAGCAATTTGATTCGTAACCTTGGCTCCACTTTCTAAAGAGAACGCTCCACGCTCCCCGCGCACGGCTCCACTTAGACTAAACTGAGCCCGTAATCTTCCTGACGGGGAAATTAGAGGTCGGACTGCAGACGTCTCCAGACTGACATTTTTTTCCAGAAGTTAAAATGTCAACACAAATATGCAGGTTTTATCATGTTTACTTCACTAGACAAAAGTTAAATAAACATCACTACTACTGCTGATCGTAGTGGGGTCTTTGACGTGATGCTCATTTCCGGCGTTGTCAATTTAAATATTTTTCTTCTTCCAAAATTCAACTGAACTGTTCACAAATATGTATTCTATGAAGTACATATAGTTTGAGATGAGCCGTTTTTACACACACTCAAATGTCCTGCCGTGTGACTGTAAGACTTTTGTTTGAAAAACTAGAGTGAGTCTCAGTCTTGTGCTGAGACTGTTCATAAAGTCGTTAGCTTAAAGAGAAGCGTGTAAACATTTAATAAAACTACCCCTTTATCTGTACTTTAAATCTATAAAACATATAAACAGTTTAATGCTGTAATCCAAAGTGTGTCCTGCCGTGTGACATGAAAAATCACACATTTAAAAAGACAATTACACAAAAACCAGAGTGAGTTCATCTGACATGTATGCACCAGGGGGCGCTCTGGGGTTAAGGGCTACAAGTCAAAAGAAATGATCATATTCTTATTTTTGTAAAGCCCAGCTTTTCTAAAAAACATTAAACATGTACTGGTCTGATGTCCTTCAGTGTGACGGTGGTATTTCCTGATGAAAATCCCATTCTAATTGTTAAAAACATGTTTAAGATGGAACAGTTACATAATTATCAAACACGCACTAGAGACACATTAAGTCATTTATTAGAATTTTTTAACATAGTAAATGTGTAGTGAGCCAGCAGGGGGCAGGAGAGGTCACTCCGCGGGGCAGGTTCAAATGTCTCACATTAAAAGAGCGACAAATGATTATGTAATGTTTGAGAAAAGGCTTCTTTACAGTTGATGTAGAACTAATTTGACTTTGAAAATAATTGTACTTTGCTACAAACACACGTCACACCACAGGGTAGAAAAAAGGCGACACATCCCCAAACGTCAAGTACCAGATACTGCACTTCTGCTAATGGTCATTTTGTGTTACTAATCCACTTAAAGTAAAAGCATAGTTCACTTAAAAATTAATTGTGACTTAAAAATGTCAGTTTAATGCCGTAATGCCATAAAAATTCTAGATAAAGCAACAACCTCTTGACACACGGAGTGAAACAAGTGACGAGCGATTGAACAGAAAAGTTGTATAGTGCTACTTTGAAGACGCTATATTATGCAAACTCTTGACTCTTGTGAGATTTAAGTCGTGTTATAATGTTGTGTCCTCCTCAAAAACAGACCTGGAGTCGTGTTTTATTCGTGTTTGAGTAACATTTTATTATTAGTCTGTCTACAACATTATAACAAAGATCAGAAAATACTGTAATATGGGCCTTTTAAAGTACATTTAACATAATTTCATATATTTGAGTGAACTTTAAACTCAATGACCTTCTCCGGCTGCTTCATCTCCACTGTTTACACAATATAATTTTCATATAAAACTTCAAATAATCAGCGGATAGTCGGCAGATTCAAAAGAAGTATTCCCTTGGTTACTGTCTCTAATTGAAAGCAAAAATAAAATAATCAAACAGAATATAAACTCTGTCTTTATCTTGTATTATAAAGTCTGTGTAATTTCCATTTTGCGCTGTACGGCTCTCGGTTCTCGCGTTGGGTCGCCACGGGGACCTGCCGCACTTTGATCCTAATCCTCGCCGGTGCCGTGGAGCAGGCGCTGTCCGCTCACATCACCTCACGCCGCGGAGGTGTTGTCCGCTTGTCTCTGGCTCTTTGTATTTTACGCTAAACAACTTAACCTGAGCACTTACTGAAATAAAACTTAAAACAACAAACACTTTGGTTGGAGATTGAAACAGGAAGCACAGAATATGACTAAGATAAAATGATCTATATCGTACTGTTGTCACGTTTAGCTGTATTCTTTGTCCAAAATACTCGCTAAAGTCGCAGTATTGGTGTAAAGTATTCCATTAGCAGTCACGCAATCGCTATGCTAACTGTACTCTACTCACTGCGTCTCTAAGCTAGCAGTCGCTTTTATTAAAATCAGAAACATAAAATAAACAACTTATTCAAATTAATTAAAATAAAGACAACCCAATTATTTTTATATCTAGAATACTTCAGTTTATGGTGTTGTTTTAATATTTATTACGCCTCAAAATTAGCATTAGCGTTAGCATTGAGACGCAGACATGTCTCTTTCTAAACATAGACGCATCCTCCAGTGAAGTATTTATTTTATTTGTAGTTTTTAACATGTTGTCAGTGACTTCCACTCTGTCCACTCTCTGATCTTTAAATATTTAATCTTTTTAGCTTTAAAACTCAGACATTAAATTGGACGCGACGTAGTGACGCTAACAGCGAAGTTGCCGGGCGCTGTTGTGAACCTTTTCTAAAATAAATATACTTTTACTCATTCCACATCTCGACTCATGATCAAAACTATAATTTTTCATTTTGTCTCTTGTATTTAAAGTGCACTATGTCACTTATTGGATACTTGTCTCCTTGGAGATGTATTTTGCTTTTGAATGTCCCACTGTATGCAACTAAACGTCTTGTGTTTGTTTAATTACGGGTGTTTTTCTGACACGCATTCTTACTATGAGCTGGGTCACCTGTCCACAGATCTGACCTGTAACTCTGCCTGCTGTCGTTACCTACTTGTCGATCGAAAAGTTTAAACTGTGGAACATTCCAGGCAAAGCAATGCAATTTCAATGGAGACAAGCAAGTAAAAAGTTAGAAAGACAAAAGGCGTAGTAGCTCTAGCTTAGTTGGTCGAGTTTTTGTCCACTGATCTGAAGGTTGGCGGTTCAAATCCCGCTCTCGACAAAAACACCGTTGGTTGATGGTGCCATTCCAGCTACATTGGTGTTACGGATGTGTTTGGGAATGTTTGAGAAGTTCCCTGAAGGTGTTATATAAAACTAGGACCATTTTTCCTTGTTGTAGAGTCGACCTGTGAAGCTACTTTTTAGTAACTGCCTCAACCTAAAGTTTTCCATTTTGCTCTGACTATAGTTTCGTTCCATATACAGTAACTTCGGGGTTTTAGCTTTTAAAAGTGGACTTTCTTGTTCCATTTGCGACGGCAGGGACACAAACGGTATAGAAAGTTTCCCCCTTTGAAACTATAAAGACATCGTACAAAGAGTAAACTATGGGAACTCTTTCTTCGCTTCTAAACTTCCCACCTGAACTGTACGCTAGTGACACAAATTAGCGCCCACAATAGCAGTTCTTGGCAGTGTTTTCATGGCACAAAAAGACTGGGTGACTGGAACATTTTAGCTCTTCTCTGGCTTTTCACACAGACTGCTTCAGTGTTTGGTCCTGGGCTTGGCAGGTGTGTAGGCAGCGGCGTAGCACAGTCCTTGAACTGTTCTTTTCTTTCGGAGCCAAAATAGTGAGTTCAGAGCCAAAGACGTTGTACTAGTTCACCTCGGGTCAATAGAACAACAGATGGTTATGTCGGTGAGAACGACAAGGAAAGACTGAAGCAGCAATGTGAAAGAAACCAAGATAAACACAGATTAAAGATGGATTTTAACAGATTTAAGCCAAGACTATCACAGGTCTAAACCAAGGATTAAATAAACAAAACCTGGACTAAAGCACTGCAGGTGAATAGGAAAAAAATGATAATTTGGAGATATCAGTCTGAAACTTTTCCTGTAGTTTAGTCACATAAAGATAAGAAAAAAATGTATTACAAGTTTTTCATCGTGTAATGTTTTCATATAAAAATAAGGCGTTTTATGTGAAAAAAAACAAGCAAAATTGACCGTTTTGGGGGCATTCAAAGCAGAAACATGAAAAAAGCTAGGTTTAAGTTTCTTGTTTCTTTTTGTTGTCATGTTAGATACTAAAAAATATACTTTTGATTTTAGATTTCTTATTTCAGTAAAACTAGATCTGACTGATTTATTAAAGTTTTAACTCAAACAAATTAAGTGAAATTTGATTTTTAAGGCAAATTTTCAGACTTGGAATTAGATATTAAAA
This sequence comes from Periophthalmus magnuspinnatus, assembly GCF_009829125.3. Classification (NCBI taxonomy): domain Eukaryota; kingdom Metazoa; phylum Chordata; class Actinopteri; order Gobiiformes; family Gobiidae; genus Periophthalmus; species Periophthalmus magnuspinnatus. Next base: position 4,756,089 of record NC_047127.1, on the reverse strand, counting down.
AATCCTTCTGTGCGTTTTGTCAAAATGTTAAGTACAAGATTGTAAAGTTTGGTGTGTGTGTGTGCGTGTGTGTGTGTGTGTGTGTGTGTGGGGGGTGGGGGTGTGTGTGTGTGTGTGTGTGTGTGTGGGTGTGTGTGTGTGTGTGTGTGTGTGTGGGGGTGTGTGGGGGTGTGTGTGTGTGTGTGTGTGGGGGTGTGTGTGTGTGTGTGTGTATGTGCTACTTTAAAGGCTGATCCTTGTGTCCCTGTGGGGAAAATGCATTTTCTGAAAACAGCCTCAGACGTGACAGTGTCAGATAAAACTCCAGAGGCAAGTTGGTTAAATTAAATATTAAAACATATTTTGGTGCAGAGTGGACAATTTTGCGGTTTCCACATAAAAGCTTGTTGCTAAGAGACAAGACTGACCAAAAAACTGAAAATAAAATAAAATAGTTTTGCTTGTACTGTCTCACTTTAACCAGGATTAAATAATGTAGAAACCAAGACTTAACCAGGACTTAGCCAGGACCAAGTGTTTGTGTTAGAGCAATAATAACATAAACCAAACCAGGTCTAAACCAGGACCGAAAGAGGTTTAAGCCAGGAAAGAGGTCTAAACCAAGACTGAAAGAGGTCTAAACCAGGACTGAAAGAGGTCTAAACCAGGACCGAAAGAGGTCTAAACCAGGACTGAAAGAGGTCTAAACCAGGATCAACAGAGGTCTAAACTAGGACCAAAAGAGGTCTAAACCAGGACCGAAAGAGGTCTAAACCAGGACCGAAAGAGGTCTAAACGAGGACTGAAAGAGGTCTAAACTAGGACCAAAAGAGGTCTAAATCAGGACTAAAAGAGGTCTAAACCAGGACTGAAAGAGGTCTAAACCAGGATCTAAAAAGGTCTAAACCAGGACTAAAAGAGGTCTAAATCAGGATTAAAAGAGGTCTAAATCAGGACTAAAAGAGGTCTAAACCAGGACCGAAAGAGGTCTAAACCAGGACCGAAAGAGGTCTAAACGAGGACTGAAAGAGGTCTAAACTAGGACCAAAAGAGGTCTAAATCAGGACTAAAAGAGGTCTAAACCAGGACTGAAAGAGGTCTAAACCAGGATCTAAAAAGGTCTAAACCAGGACTAAAAGAGGTCTAAATCAGGATTAAAAGAGGTCTAAATCAGGACTAAAAGAGGTCTAAACCAGGACTGAAAGAGGTCTAAACCAGGATCTAAAAAGGTCTAAACCAGGACTAAAAGAGGTCTAAATCAGGATTAAAAGAGGTCTAAATCAGGACTAAAAGAGGTCTAAACCAGGACTGAAAGAGGTCTAAACCAGGATCTAAAAAGGTCTAAACCAGGACTAAAAGAGGTCTAAATCAGGATTAAAAGAGGTCTAAATCAGGACTAAAAGAGGTCTAAACCAGGACCGAAAGAGGTCTAAACCAGGACTAAAAGAGGTCTAAACCAGGACTGAAATAGTTCCTTAAAAGGGACTAAAAGGAGTCTGAAGTAGGAAAAAAAGAAAGTGTAAACAGCACTAAAAGGAGTCTAAAACCAGGACTAAAACAGGTCTAAACCAGGTGTAAATTTCCCAACTACTACTAAATCTTGTCAAAATCATCATCAAACAAGCAACAAAAAGCCTTCAAACTTCCCTAACAGGCGCCCCCTCCAGGCCACTGTCCCTCTCCGCTCCCTCCCCAGACCGTGTAGGGGTTCACACAATGGACACTGCCGCTCGCCGCCGTAGCTCCGCCCACATCGTAGCTCTGCCCGTGCCTTTGCCGCTGTCATTGACTTAAATTAAAGTTGATGGTTCGCAGTCAGCCCTCCCGTTCTGACACGTAATTAGGTGATCATGTCCATCCGAGGTTTTAGTGATTGAAACGTGTGAGGAGAATTACGCCAGATGACCTTCCGCGGTGCAGTCAAACGGATGGGGTGCGATTCTGGGAGCGGGTGACGAGGGAGAAGGAGTTGTGTTTTACGAGTAAGGCCTGTCACGATAATCACAATATCGATTTACGTAATTAGTTTGGATCTGTAATTACGTAAGTGTTGCATTCTGCTATTTAGTTATTTCAGCTCATGGTTGTTGTTTTTTGTACATTGTCTATTTTTTCTGAGCCAAAATAGTGAGTTCAAATCCAAAAATGTTGTTCTAGTTCACGTCGGATCAATAGAACAGCTGATGGAACGCCAAGTCAAGACGAAAGCAGCAATAACCTGAAAGAAACCAAGATAAACACAGATTAAAGATGGATTTATCTAAAGTAAACTGGTATTAAACCAAGACTACACATGGACAAGAACAAATCCAGGACTAAACCGGGGATTAAATGGCTCAACAGGACTAAACCTGGACTAAATTAGCTGAAACGGGGCTAGCAAGACGATAAATGTAAAACCAGTTAACCCAGTACTACTTCTGTTTTTAAGCGAGACACTGCAGGTGAACAGGAAAAACCGTATTTAAAGTTGTTTTTTGTTTTTTTTATTGTACATTTAGAATAGTTTTTTGGGATGTTTCTGCTTCATGGTTTAATTTCAGCATCATTTTTTATCGTCTATATTTACTTTACAGCGATATATTGCACTTCAAAATGTGTTATTGTAACGTATCTACTTACAAGAACTGATTTTTTATTTAAGTCAGAGGGGCGCTATGTAACTTTTCTGGTAGTGACTCCACCACCTGAGTGTCTCCAAGATGTTTGCGGGCCTAGAATGCTCCGCAGTGTGTCATTAAACATCTGTCATACTTAAAGGTCCTTAAAGGTCCGTATTCCACTATTTTGTGATCTGTTCTAATGTTCTTTCCTCATCACAAACAGACCTGAAGTTGTGTTTTTTTGTTTCATTCACACACGTTTAACACACAAACCCTGCATATTTAGCATTATTTCTTCTCTTGAACTGAAAACACTCTGTTCCACCTTGTGATGTCATCATGTGGTAATACAGGAAGTGCTCCATTGTGTTTTTAAACTCCACACACCTTCATTAGGATCATTTGGATAATTTCAGTCCTGGAATTGCCAATCTGTACTGAACTAAAGGTAAAAAGGAGCCGTTAACTTGAAAACTACCACTTCATGACATCACAAGGTGGAACGGAGCATTTTGAACGTTGGAGTGTTACTCAAACATGTGTGAGTGAAACAAAACACAACTCCAGGTCTGTTTTTGAGGAGGTAGCATCATTATAACATTGATTAAACCTCAGAAGAGTCAACTTTATGTAATATAGGACCTTTAGAGTTTGTGCTCGCCAAAATAAATACCCAGAATGTGATTTGAATGCAATATTTAACTTCACCCAACACATTTAGCTGGACTTAAATCATATTCCTGACACCAAAAACGACTCTGAAATGACAAACTTGAAAATCAAAGTTGGTTTCCGTGCACAAGCAGCATTATTAACACTTCATTGCTTCATTTTTATTTATTTTTTTCATTTTAGTTTCAGTATATTCCTCTCTGCAGCAGTACAAAATGATCAGGAACATGAGATTTTAAACATTGCAGGATCTTTTGCTGTTATGTGAGTTTTACCAGGCATTTTTTTTTTTTTACCATTTCCAACTTGGGCTACAGTTTGTATTAGTTCCTAACTCCTTTCTGTTTTGGACCAAAGCAAAGTTTGACCCTGCAGGGAGGAGCGAATCTGTGATCTGTTGTTTAAATCCCTGACTCTCATCTCCGTGTGAACAGTTGTTTGTTTTCGGTACATCTCTGATCTTTTTTCCCTTTCACCGAGTCCCCTGCATCACAAATACACTCCATGCTATTGCTAGGTTTAAGATGACATCACAACGACGTATCGGACAATCGTGGTGAATACAGACGGGGGCAGATAAAATACAGACTTTTGCTGTAATACGGTGAGTTTTTTGGGTCCAGTCACTAATCGAAATGGTCAGTTTTGATATTTCATGGTAAAAAAACAATGTAATCGATAAGGAAACATGGGTGTGTCTGAATGTGTGTCTCCCTCTAGACCTTCACACTCTTTAGCGGACTCTGTAACGCCTCATTCCCCAGAGCGATTTGGCCACACAGCTCACGACAAAAAGTCTAAAGGCTAAACACTGATAAAACCTGATTTCTGTCATAAATAATGATCAGATTGGCCTGGAACAAGTATTTATGGACTAATAATGATCACACAAGTTTATGTCAAAATGGATCTCACGTAAACTGATTGGATTATTCACTTTTTTAATCTGAAATGTGGAAATTATCGCTATATTAGCAGCTCGAGCTAAGGTAAGCGGCTAACACTAGCAGCTTTACACAACAACAGTTTATTTAAGTTAAAAAAAAAATCATAATCAGGATCAACAGTGCGATAAACCAGCGCTTCTTTCTGCTTCATTCAGTCGTGTTGGGTCCAGTTTTTCCGACTCTTGCAGTGCATTGTGGTCTATATCGAATGGTTTATATTGACGGTTTTTGTGACCACCGACACCTGCTACTTTTCATTTGCACTGTAGGACGTTTTGAGTGCACTACTTTTTTTTTTTTCTTCACCAACTGGACATTCAGGCACCACAGAAAATGGAAAAAAAAAAACTAAAACTAAATAGCGCCCCCTATGGGAGTAGTGTGGACATTCAGACACAGCCTCTGTCTCTTGCCCTCCATCTGGGAGTATGACATCATCACATTTTAGTATCTGAAAACTCCGAAATGGTGCTTTTTTTTAGATTGTACAATGTGACGATGTTATAGTCTCAGATGGGAGCAGGAGACAGATTTACCTTTTATATTGTGCTTTGCCGTGAAATATAAACAAAATTTACTCACAAATATTAAACTTGATGATTTCTATTAGTGATTAGACCCCTAAACTTCTTGTATTACAACAAAGAAATGAATTTGAACTGCCCCATATGTTTAAAAGACCCGATATGACGCAAAACTGACTCTCATGAGCTTTAAGTCGCGTTATGTTGTTTCCTGCTCAAAAACAGACCTGAAGTTGTGTTTTTGTTTCATTCACACATGTTTGAGTAACACTTTATTATCAGTCTGTACATCTCCAAAGCTCAAAATGCTCTGTTCCACGTTATGATGTCATGAAGTGGTAGTTTTCAAGTTTTAGCAGCTACTTTTTACCTTTAGTTCAGTAGAAATCGGCAATTCCAGAGTTGAAATTATTCTAGAAATGAAGGTGCGTGGAGTTTAAAAACACATTTGAGCACTTCCTGTATACATATGTGAACTTTTACCATTTATTATTTATGTTACAGGCAAAGTTCATAAGCAGATCAAAGGAAAAGTACTCAATTTTGTTAAGTAAAAGTACAGATACAGAGGTAAAAGTTACACAGATAAAAGTAAAAGAATCACATAAAGGTCCTATGTGACACAAAATGGACTCTTGTGAACGGTTACCTCCTCAAAAACATACCTGCAGTTATGTTTTTTTTAAAAAAGGTCTAAGAATGCTCTGTTCCACCTTGTGATGTCATGAAGTGGTAGTTTTCAAGTTAACAGCTACTTTTCGACTTAAGCTTAGTATAAATTGGCAATTCCAGGACTGAAATCATCCAAATGATTCTAGTGAAGGTGTGTGGAGTTTAAAAACACAGCTGAGCACTTCCTGTATTACCACATGATGACATCACAAGGTGGAACACAGTGTTTTCAGTTTGAGAGAAGAACTCAGCCTAAAATATGCAGAGTTTTTTTGTGTATTCAACATGTGTGAAAGAAACAAAAAAACACAACTCCAGGTCTGTTTGTGACGAGGAAACACTACAACATAGATCAGAAAATGGTGTAATATGGGCCCTTTAAGCAATAAGCTGTAGGGGGCGCTGTCCGGTGCTGAACTAGCTCAAAGTCTTGGTGCAGAGGAGAGTGGAGTGGGGAGACTGGAGCTGTCCGTGGTGCTGAAGTCATTTTTCCCTCACTTTCTCTCTTTCTCTCTGCCTATAGCTGTGTTAGCGCCGAGATAGTAAGGGGTGGCAGATGGGACAGAGGCAGCGGAGTGCCATTTCAAAGCCAGGCTGTGGAAAGTGTGAAAAGTGTCGCTATCAGCTTTAAGAAAAAAAAAAAAAAAGCTTAAAGGTTTGTCAGAAAAGCGTTCAGAGGAAAGATGGAGCTGTGGGTTGAAACTGTTTTGTGCTGCTGCTGTCACTAAGCACTGAAGCCAAACTGTAAACACAGGATCCAAAAGTTAACACAACTCGAAAATGTTTTATTGTAATTTAATTTTTAATATGTACGTTCATAGATAAGGCGTCATTCTAAGTGTTTATCTCAGGTTTAATTCATTAACGTGTAATAATTAAAGAGGAGGTGTTACGCAAAATCGATTTCTACCAAAAAAAACACGCCTGAAGAGGGTTAAGATGTCATCCATGCATGTTTCAGTAATTTGGCGATCTCTCCTAGACCCTATTTGAAACATCCTTACGGGCTAGCTGTAAGAATTTGTACGAGGCTCCGCCCACAAGTCTACACCCAAGCTCCTGCCCGACAATTCTCCAAAAATATACATAAATATACAAAAACGTGATGCAAAACTGTACACAGAGACTTCACAAACCTGATGCGATGTGCAGGAGTGTCATTAACGGGATTGTATTGTGATAGTGCTCTGAAAGGGGAGTGGCTTAGCACAGAGAGCAAACGGAGGGGACGCAGAAAATGAAGCTTATATATAATAAAAGGAAACATGGTGATGTAAATATGTTATGTGTCACAGTTAATACCCCATAGAAGTAAAATACCTCCTCTTTAATACCCCATAGAAGTAAAATACCTCCTCTTTAATACCCCATAAAAGTAAAATACCTCCTCTTTAATACGCATTAAAGTAAAATACCTCTTCTTTAATACATACAGAAGTGAAATACCTTCTCTTTTATACTTTGTAGAGGTAAAATACTCCCTCTTTAATACCCCCTCTTTTTTGGAAATAAATTTAAAAAAAAAAAAGTTAGTTATTTGTCATGTTTTACCTGAATGTGCTTAATATTTTAGGGCCAATATAAAAGACACAAGAATTTTTTTTCCTTTGTTTAGTTGAATAATTCCCCCAAAAAAGTACTTTCTAATTTACTTAAAATATTTGTTGCTGCTCTTAATAATAAATATCAAAGGCAAACCAACAAATATTCAAAAATACTTGCAGATTTTTTTTCTTTTACTTTTGTCTTGTGTAAACTCTCACCCCCCCCAGTCTAAATAACATCCAGATACAGACGGCGCACGATTCTCCCCACGACAAGCTGCTTTAGGAGTGAGTTTAAGAGGTCGGCCGCGGCGCCTTGTCCTCCGTTTGACACGTCAGCCTTCCGCCGTCCCGACCCTGATCTGCGGAGCGAGCGGCTTTAACCTCCTGACACGCGGTCGGAGCTGAGCGAGACGTTTCAGCCCGTCCCGACCCGAGAATCATCCCCCGTCTGAAGTGGATTCGGACGAGGGTTTTACAGATACCAGCAGCAACAGCGCTCCGTATGTCAAAGTCAGTCAGCGTGTAACAGATTTCACCAGCGCACGGAGGTTAGCGGGGCGTTGTGGTGAGGTCACGTACACTTTTTAGTTTGAAATTCTACTTTTTATTTCTTGGAGGAAATGTTGTAGTTGGACATGTGTATCTTCAGCTATTCAAATACTCAGATAAACGACGGTGAATCACTGCTGGCGCTGGTTCAAAAAAATAAAAATGATTGTGACCAGGTGGCAGGGTTAGGTTGCTAGTGCACTCGCCTCACAGCAAGAAGGTCCCGGGTTCAATCCCCAGGCTGGATTGTTGTTACCATCATGTTTACTCTGGACAATATCAAAAATCACCGAGCTAGCTTACCTCAAGATTTGGGCTAAATGAAGCTCAGATCGGTGAAGTTTTGACCACGGATCTGAAGGTTGGAGGTTCGAATCTCGCTCTCCACGTAAACATTATTGAGTGGTTGGATCCAAAGACCCACAGGTTGGTGGTGTGATTCCAGCTCCCACAGATGAATGCTGTTATTATGTCCTTGGGCAAGACACTTGGCCCACCTCGCCCCCAAGATCAGATTTTTAGATGGTAAGTATAGATGGATAGTTTAGATCAGATTGGACAGAAATAGAGACACCTCATTTAGACCTGGTTTAGTCCTGATTTAGACCTGGTTTAGATCTAGATTAGACCTGGTTTAGAGCCGGTTAAGTCCTGGTTTAGGTCTAGTTTAGGCCTGATTAAGGAATTGTTTAGACCTGGTTTAGAACAGATTGGTCAAAATAGACACATCTCATTTAGTCCTGGTTTAGACCTGGTTTAGACCTTGTTTAGACCTGGTTCAGACCTGGTTTAGACCTGGTTCAGACCTGGTTTACACATGGGTTTAGTCCTGGTTTAGACCTGATGAAGAAATGGTGGTTTAGACCTGGTTTAGATCAGATTGGTAAAAAAATATAGACACCTCATTTAGACCTGGTTTTGACCTGGTTCAGACCTGGTTTAGTCCTGGTTTAGACCTAAATTAGATCAGATCACTGTTTTGTTCTGCATGGACAGATCTTACAGGCTGATTTCTTGATGTAAAGCATTTTGAGTGTCTTGAAGGTGGAAAACAATAAATAAAAATGTGACTATACTAGTTTTGCCAGGGAATTCGTCACAGAACACATGCTAGCCTATATGCTAGCTACTCGCTGTGCTTTCTAATGAACTTGTTAGGTTGGGATTGTGTTTGAAATAATACAAAGTTGTAAGAGTTTTGGTACTTAGTATTTTTTAAGCGAATGCACAGATAAAATCATCATTAGTGGTTTGAACTGATCATAGAACACATGCTAACGCCCATGCTAGCTACTTCCCATCTTGTCTAATGAAGTTTACCAATCGCGAAACATTTTAGAAATTATTTTGTGTTTTTAACTTTTAAGACTTTTCTACTGTAGTGTTTGTTCCACATTCCACATTTACTTCGCATAAACCACTAGCAAACCAGCTAACGTTGCATAACCAGCGCCTCAGAACTGCCCGCCGTCTTCAAGGAAAAAAACGTCAACTGTGTGTAATCGGCTCAGCCCCGTTTGAATGGGACCATTTTCTCTTCCATGAGCCTGAATCAGAAGTCTGTCTCATTAGCATAATCGTACAAATGTGACAAGATGTTTAATCATGATCAAACCCAGATTAGCATCGCAGCCTCTTACACTCGATGTTTGGGATGCGTTTTGCCACAGAGGTAATCCGTGAGAGTTGTGTAATACCGTAGACAATCTGCCGTAGAGACGCTGAGTCACGTCTGTCTACATCCTGGTCATTTTATTAGGTACACTGCTTTGGAAGTCCACGGACGACTAGCGGCTAACGAATTATCTCCTGGCATCTATAAAGTATTTGACCGGATTTCAACTGCCGCAAAAAGCAATATTTTTTGACTTCTTCTGGCCTGAAATAGTTGTATGTAGAAAAGTATGCAAATAAATACCATTTTGGTGCCAAGTTTCAAAATGGGTTTGAAAAATATTGACAAATCCGATAAAATATACAACATTTTTGCGATCCCTCATAAATGTGCCTGAAAGTTCATTTTTGAAGTTCAGATAAGTAACAAAAAGTGAAAGTAAAATGTAAACAACTTCTGCTGATGTTTGTAATATTTGTCATTGTAGGTTGTATATTTGACAGTTTCAGACTTTCAGAATTTTGTTGACAATAGACTACTGCAGAGTGACCCAGTTTAGACCTGGTTTGGATCAGTTTGGATCGGTTTGAACCCGGTGTAGACCCAGTGAAGATCCAGTTAAGACACAGTTTAGTCCTGGTTTGACAGTTTAGACCTGATGAAGACATGGTGGTTTTGACCTGGTTTAAATGAGATTGGTCAAAAATAGACACCTCATTTAGACCTGGTTTAGACCTGGTTTAGACTAGATTGGTCTAAAATAGAGATACCTGGTTTAGACCTGGTTTAGTCCTGGTGTAGACCTGGTTTAGACCTGGTTTAGACTAGATTGGTCTAAAATGGAGACAACTGGTTTTGACTTAGTTTAGACCTGGTGTAGACCTAGTTTAGACCTGGTTTAGTACTGGTTTTGACCTAGTTGTGATCTAGTTTAGACCTATTTTAGACCTGGTTTAGACTAGATTGGTCTAAAATAGAGATACCTGGTTTAGACCTGGTTTAGTCCTGGTGTAGACCTAGTTTAGACCTGGTTTAGTACTGGTTTTGACCTAGTTTAGATCTAGTTTAGACCTGATTCAGACCTGGTTTCTATTTAGTTTAGACCTATTTTAGACCTGGTTTAGACCTGGTTTAGATCACATCACTGGTTTTGGATACATCTGCTGGGACAGGGGACACAGGGCTCAAACCTGAGACTGTCCCAGGTAAAGGGGGACATCTGGTCTCCCTACACTGCCCATGTCTTTATTCAAATTCAAAGATCACATGGCCAACTCCTACCCTCCAAACATAGCATATTAGCCACATTGTAGATTAGCAGAGAAGTCCAGGAGACGCTCGGACCACATTAATAATAAAGTTCTTGTTTGAATGTTTAATTACAAGGCTGAGTGGTTTCTTAAGCTTGTAACTTCCAAATGGACTCTGGCCGAGAACGCCGCATAAGGCCCCACTTTATGTCGTCCGCCGCCTTCTTACACGCCGTGCCCGCCGTAAATGCCAGTGACAAGCGCGACTCCCATTTTAGCTCGGACGCCTTTAATCATTTTTATTTCACGAGGATTATTTCACAGCGTCTTATCGTAAAGGAGCAGAACGATCTCGCGTGTTTGTTTAAGACATAGTGTCCCCGACAGCGTTGATAAACATGAAAGCACGCTGTAAAAAAAAAAAAGAAAGAGGAACAACAATCGCCAGTCGTAAAAGGGAGCATCAAGCAGAGGCGTCGGTTTAGCTTACAAGACATGCTAATGCTACGAGTGCTACGTCTTTGATACTCCCTAACTACGTAATTCAGAACTTTTCAACGCAAACTGAAGAGAATTTGAAACTTTAAAAGCGTATTGGTACATTTCCTGTACTACCACGTGACATCACAAGGTGGAACTGTGCGTTTTTTGTTGGAAAGAAGCTTAAATATGCAGGGTTTGTGTGTTAAACGTGTGTGAATGGAACAAAACACAACTCCAGGTCTGTTTGTGATGAGGAAACAACATTATAACATAGATAAATAGTGTAATACGGGCCATTTAACTAACGATATATGAGAGAATTGTTGTGTAATAAGTTGTGTTTACGCTTTTAAATATGATGTCATGATTTCAGAAGGACGGCAGCAGCTTATGTAACTCTACGGGAGATTTTTAAAAGATAACGAAACTAAAAATCCACAATTGTCGACCCTCATAATTTTCTAAGGTTTGGTATTTTAATCTTCAATTCAGTTTAATTCAAGTTTATTTTACAGCAGATTTCAAATAACTTGAGCTGACCAAAGTGCTTCACCTAAAAGTCAACAAAAAAAACACACATACAGATCTCATGATGCATAGGAAAAGAGCAATAAAACATCAAGATTTTCTGTGTAGTATTAAATGCCAGGGAGAAACGGTGTGTTTTCAGTCTAGTCTTAAACTGTGTTGAAGACTGAGATGATCTGACAGGCAGAGGGCGCTGTTTCATAGTCTGGACGGTGCTACAGAAAAGGCAAATTATCTTGGTGGGCCTGTTTTTCATGTTGTCTAATGAAAATGCCTATTACAGAGTCCTGCACTGTGCCCTGGTTAAAGTCCGACGCCCCCTGCTGGGTGGAGTCTGGAGATGTAGTAACTCGCTCAAATAAAGAGGACCCATAGAGTGCACACATTTAGACACAATAACATTTAAAATCGTTTGAATTGACAACGATTATGAAACTATTGTGAATAAAATCATTTGTTTATTTATTCTGACAGAGAAGACAATGGACTTTTTTCTTTTTTTTTCCTTCATTGTATCGTTTATTATGGATAGACCCAGTAATTATTGAGATATTAACCATAAATTCAAACAAATCTTCAAACAGTTAAACAACAAATTTCACCGTAGAATTCTGACCTGAGCCACAATCATGTCTTTATGAAGCTATTGTGCAAAAAAAAAAATCACTTTTTTTTTCTATGCAGACAGAGGACAATGAACTTTTTTGTTTTTTTGTTGTTGTTTTTTTGTCATTGTATCGTTTCTTGTGGATAGACCCAGTAATTATCAGTTAAACAGCACATTTCGCCATCGAATTCTGACCTGTTCTCCAGCTCCAATTTAAACTTACATTTTTGAATTTTAAATCTCGCATGAACTCAATTTATTCTGAAATTATTCCAAGTGACAAGAGTGAAGTGTCTTGCCCGAGAACACAATAGCAGTATACAATGCCAGTGCAATTCATACTGGTTGTACATTTTTCAAAACTAATATTCTACTTTCACGAACCCCCATAATGAACTTAAACCGAATCTTCAAAAATGTCACCCGTGTCGACGCATTTGTTTATTCACGGAAAATATAAGAATCATATTTGATTTCGTAATGCCTACTACAATCAAGACTAGCATAATGGCGACACTCTATCCGCTCTTCTCCCTCGCTTGAAAAGAAACAAACAAAGGCTAAAGTGGCTAACATGCTAATGAGAAGTTGGAACAAACAACCATTACATTCCACTTGAAAGAACCCAAGTGCATTCAAGTGTCTGTTTCAAAAAGGTAACAGACAAAAAGACACACAAAAAAAAAACTCTTCAAAACCCATGGATATTAAAATATGAATTTTGTTTACGCTCTGAAAGCCTCATTCCTTTTTCACGCTCCTCCAGTCGCGAGGCCCCTTCGCTTTTGTACCAGACGTAATGGTTTTAATTGAGTTGCTATGAAGGCGTCCTGCTTTTGCGCCGGTTTGACCCGCTTGTTTTCGACACAAAACTCCAATACGCTCTTCTAATCTCCTCTGCCCACCTTTTCTCCACTTCACCCGCGCCTCCCGTCTACTCCTCCTCTCCATCCTCGGGCCCGACGTGAAGAGCCGCCACGGGGGAGGTGAAGTGCCCCGGTCAAACGCTACCCCGCTATCCGCTAACCTTGGCTAGCTCAAGGGCGATTGCTAACGGCGAGGCCCGCGTTTTCGACACCTGCGTTTGCGTCGCCAGGGACAAGCGGCTCTCCCCCTGCTTTCCGAGTCAGATTAGCATGCGCAAAGACCGGCGTAATTCAAGGATGCAAATGAGGTGAAGATAGCGAGCTGGCATATTTAGCATGCGGCTAGGAGCTAAGGGCCAAGCTAGCGGTGGTAGACCTACAAGTGGTGCTCGATTTGTGCATTAACCCCTAGACTCCCACGCGTAAACAGGGATGGAGAGGAGCAGCCACCGATTCGACGACCCCAATTACGTGTTCTACCAGCCTGGAGAAGATGTTCGTGTTTGTGGCTTTTGTTAAACGTTGCCGTGGGTGGAATCGCGTGTCACCAACTTGACAACACTTTTCTTGATGCATATTTTGGTGTAAACAGTGCGGATTAGCATGTTTTACTCTTGAATCGCTATGAAAATGCTAACTGGTGACGACATTTGAAAGTTTTGAAGTGGTTAAACTCCTGTTCTCGACATAAAAAGCATCAAAAAATCGTTACTAAGGCGTTCACATCCACTGGCGGTTGGCGGTTCGATTCCAGCTCCCACGGATGAATACTGTCGTTGTGTCCTTGGGCAAGACACTTGACTCACAACAGAGCTAACTCAGCGGTGTGGCCCAGACTCTGCCTCTAATTTGAGTTTGGGACCCCTGCCGTAGAGTAAAGCAGGTGATGCCGCAAAGCCATTACAGCTCAGATCTATGCTGAGGCGAGTCAAACCTGAACCAGTGCATTGTTTTCAAGGTATGTTTATTGCAATTTTAACCAATAAAGTTACTTGTAAATAAATGAACGCAAGGTTTAACATTCCATGTAAAAACATTATATCTCCATGGAGACGAGCAGCAGGGTGAACCCTCCACTAGAAAAGTTACATAGTGTATCTTTTGCTGTATAAATTTAGTACAAGTTTCTTTTACATTTTATTACAGAGGCAAGTATACAGTGGTCCTTTCTTTGTCGTGTGAAGGATTTTTGTGACTTCAGTTCAAGTTTTTACCTCTGAACTAGAAAATCAAATCTAAAACTACATCTTTTTACCATTTTGACGTGGAATAGGGTACTGTAAGAAGGTCTCCGCCCTCCATCTTTATATACATCTCGACTAAAATTCACTTTTGCTCGCTAGAAATATCTTGAACTTACTGTTAGCCAAAGCATAACCCGTCTCCAGTGTGCGCCAGCTTAACATCTTAACAAGAGACTTTCTACGGCGGCATGTCCCTTTGTTCGAAATGTATTCAAGTTCACTTCTTGACCGTTTTCTACTAGCTCAGAACAAAGCTACAGTGGACATTCCGCTTGCAGCCATAGATGTAAAGAATCCCGGTTGACATTTTCGACACAAAAATACCCAGCATACTTTGCAGCTTGCGCCCGCCTCCCTCTCCCTGTATACCATTCATCTAACTCCAGTACAGGCCTTCATTCTGTCAAATAACTCTGCTACTAGCTCCTTTCTCGTGCGAATTCTTCCACCCTACAGATGCCCATTGTCTGCCGCTAGCGTTGGGTGACAAAGCGCTAGCCGATACCCGCCGCACTCAAAGGGGAGCAGAGAAGAGAGGGGCTGAATTGGCGGAGAGGTTTTCAAGTAGAGGCTACGGCGGCTTTAGAAGGAGATTGGCGGCAGATGGAGATGTGGCGTAGCGTTTTAGCTTCAGTAGCGGAGTGGGTTTGAGTGTTCGCCCACCAGTCCAAAGGTCGCCCGTTCAATCCGAGCTCACACTGTTTCCGCATCCTGTTGTTGTGTCCAGTTTGTAGCAAGAAATAAATTTTAAAAAATGGACAAAAGGATGTAGGAATCTGCAAGGAGGAGCTAGCTACACTGAAACTGAAAACACGTATTGTTTACAGTTTCTCTTTGTAGGCTAGGTCTATTTTGCTACTCTCTACTAAGTGTGCACTGTGCATGAGTCCTACTTAGCATCCTCATTCAAGCCCCTAATGAGTAATTTTACACCTATTACCATCCTGGCTAGCTCTGTGGTTCTCTTTGTTTTCTTTGTTTGCTTTGGGTCTGGGGATAGATGATGTTTGAGGTTCCCATTCCTGCTTAAGGAAGGATCGTCTTTCCTAACAAAAATTGCTTCTAGTTTGCTCATGTGTGAATGTAGTGGCTCGTAAAGTGTTTGTTTTTTTTGGTGCAGATTGGCAGTCTCGCTTCTGTCAGTCTACCCCAGGGCAGCTGTGGCTATAGAAGTACTTAGCGCCAGGTGTGGAGTGAATGAATAATGTAAACTACTTAGACTGATTGATCCAAAGACAAGCACTATATCAATCAAATGTGTTGCTACTTCTACTACTACAACTACTACTGTTATAATAAAGCCTTCGTGTTAGTTCTGGTTAGGGCTGCACCGATCCAGCTGTTTTAGTTCTGATACCAATCCCACATATAACCGCAGAACAACTGTGTATAAATAAAAGTTCAAACATTATGAGGCTTTCTGGGCTGAGTACGACCAGTGAATATTATTATTTATTATTATATCAATGTATAAATCCAACCAGGATATTGACAGAACCAATATTTGGAAGCTAATTTATGATTCAGCAGATTTTTCAGTATCGGCGTCTATGTCAGATACCAGTACCTAGTTGTGGTCACTATCAAAAATTTCCCATAGTTTTAATTCAACTTAAGTTTTTATCAATCTATGCCCAATTGGTTCTGTAACACCTGGCAACCTCACTGTTAGCGTCACTACTTCCTGTCCAGTTTTATCTCTGAGGTTTTTGCCGAGTCACGTCAAAACTAATAAATATTTAAAGATGAGGCGGTGGACAGGGAGCTGTGGGTAGATTAGAGGTCAGGGGTCAGAGGTTAAAGGGTCAGGGTTAGACAGTGAACAGGGAGCTGTGGGTGGATGCCACTGACATGTTAAACACTACACAAATAAAATGAATACTTCACCAGAGGACACTGTGCTTAGATGTTTGCGCCTCAATGCTAATGCTAATGCTAATTTGGAGGCATAACAAATATTAAAACACCACCACAAACCGAAGTATTCTAATTATGAAAATAATTGGGTAGTTTTTATGTTAATTAATTAGAATTTTAATGAGTTGTTTATTTTGTTTTACGATTTGAATAAAAGTGACTGTTAGCTTTGAGACGCAATGAGCTAGCTAGCGTGTTATTGTTTATCCTGTGATTATCTGGAAACTTCTTAGGTGGTAAAATTAGATAAACCCAAAATGCCACGATCTCCTATTGCTTTTTTATCTCCGTTCACATTAGCAATAAGCGCTACATAAACCCACTCGCGTTAGCTTGATAGCCGCTTACGTTGTATATATTTAGCATCATGACACCGCGATTCCCATGCATTGCTTTGCCCTTCCATTACCCATCCATCAACAACCAATGAGTGGCGGGGCAATAAATCAGACCAACGAGGTTCTCCCCGTGCAGCCATATGGCCCAGATGCCCTTCCGATACGATGCGCATGTTATCATACCCCCCCCACCGAAGAGCCTGCCGCAGTCACATGACCACACGGGAGGTGAAGGATGCGGACCTCGCGGGCATCCGGAGCCAAGGTGACTGCCGGAAACTCATCTCCGCGGTAACACGTATAGCGACGTATTAGCGTTATGGGACAAACCGCTTGCGTAAGTAGGATTTAAGCTAGCTATTAGCCATTTTGCTTGTAATGATTTGCGGGTATATGGTTTATTGAAAGAGTATAAACCCGGTAATAGGTGGAAACTCATTTTATGTTTTGAGTAGACTTTTTTATGCAAATGGAAGTACTTATAGTTATAGCCGCAGTATAATGTTTTATTTCAGTGTAATTGTGATTAAAGGACTGCATACATTAATGAAGGTCACACTACTTTCAGATGCTACTACTACTACTACTACTACTAATGCTTAATCCAGTCATCTAAAGTAAAAAATCCATGTACTCGAGTAAGTTCCTTGAGTAAAAGTATCCCCTTGTTGTTTCTCACTTGTACTTGTGATGTGATTCATTGGAAACAGTGTGTGAAATGTCAGTGTGGGCGTGCGAGGTTCACCCGGAGTTCAGTCAATCCTCCCATCCCGCATCCCTCCCTTCCTCCCGCGCTCTCCTGCTGACCATCTCCTCTTTTCTATCTCTCCTTCCATCTCTCTCGCTTAATCTCCACGTCTCTCGCTTTCCTCTTATTTTCTTTATCCATCCACTTTTCTCTCCCTCACTCACTTCTACGCTTTTCTGTCTCTCCTCTCTTTTTCATTAGCTCAGTCTTCTTTCTCCCGCTCTCTCTCCTTGCTGCCCTTTCTCCTCTTTTCTCTCTCTCTCTTTTTCTCTCTGTGTCTCTTTTACTCTCTGTGTCTCTTTTATCTTGCTCACTCTCACTTCTACACTTTTGTCATTCTCTCTCCCTTCTGTCATTTCCCTTCTTTCTTTCTCTCATTCTCCCATCGCTGTAACCCCCTCTCCTCTTTCTCACACTCTCTCTTTCTTCCTCTCTCTGTTGATCATCTTTCTCTCTCTCTTTCTCTCATTTTTCTCTTTCTTCCCTGCATCCTGTAACCCCCTCTTCTCTCTCTCTCTCTCTCTCACGTGCCTCCTCTCCCTCCCTCCTCTCTATCCATCTTGCTCACTCTCTCCTTTTCTCAGTCCTTTCTCCCTCCTCCTCCTCTGTCTCTCCATCCATCTCTCCTCTCTCATCCCTCTCTCAGTGGGTGAAGCAGTCATCCTTGCAGTCTGCTGACAGTAGGTTCTGGCCGGTTTGTGCTGAGACTCCATGTGTCTGCATCCGTCACACTTGTCCCTGCTCCCCCTCTTCCTCCTCTTCCTCTGCCCGGGCCAGTTTGTCCATACTTTTCTTCCTCCACTTCCTCCTCTTCCTTCTCCTCCTCCTCTTCCTCTGTCCGGGCCGGTTTGTCCATACTTTTCTTTCTCCTCTTCCTCCTCTTCTTCCTCTTTTTCTTCTTCTGCTCAGGCCAGTTTGTTCCTTCTCCTCTTCCTCTGCTCCTGCCAGTTTGTCTGTCCTCTTCCTCCTCCTCCACTTTCTCCTCTTCTTCTGCCCAGGCCGGTTTATCCATCCTCCTCTTCCTCCTCTTCCTCTGCCCGGGCCAGTTTGTCCATACTTTTCTTCCTCCACTTCCTCCTCTTCCTTCTCCTCCTCCTCTTCCTCTGTCCGGGCCGGTTTGTCCATACTTTTCTTTCTCCTCTTCCTCCTCTTCTTCCTCTTTTTCTTCTTCTGCTCAGGCCAGTTTGTTCCTCCTCCTCTTCCTTCTCCTCTTCCTCTGCTCCGGCCAGTTTGTCTGTCCTCTTCCTCCTCCTCCACTTTCTTCTCTTCTTCTGCTCAGGCTGGTTTGTCCTTTCTCCTCTTCCTCCTTCGTGTCCTCTTCTGTCCGGGCCGATTTGTCCATCCTCCTCCTCCTCTTCCTCTGTCTGGGCTGGTTTGTCCATCCTCCTCTTCTTCCTCTTTCTCTGCCCAGACCGGCATTTCCATCCTCCTCTTCATCTTCCTCTGTCTGGGCCAGTTTGTCCATCCTCCTCTTCCTCTGTCCATGCCGGTTTGTCCCTTCTCCTCTTCCTCTGTCCGGGCCGGTTTGTCCCTTCTCCTCTTCCTCTGTCCATGCCGGTTTGTCCCTCCTCCTCTTCCTCCTCCTCTTCCTCGGGCCGACGTGCAGAGCGACAGCTGCTTGTAACTGTTTATTACAGCCACTTTTTATTTGTCGTCCTTTATGTCCCAGCTGTCATGTGACACACTCACTGTATGGACCCACCTAAAACTCCAGCTGTCAAAACGTCTTAAAGGTGCACTATGGAACTTTTTAGAGGAGCACATGTCATCTGCTTGATCTAGTTTTAGCTGCAAAAGAATATGAAAGTCAGTGTTGTCCCCATACAATGCTTGACCTTGGTGTACTCGCTGATACAGAAACAACATAGTGTGAAGAAGTAAACTAAGGCTACTCCAGTTTGTTACAAGAGCAAAAAAAAATAACTTTAACACTTAGAGACGGCTTTTCACTCGAGTCAAATGTCTAATGGTCTTGATGATTTGTGCTGATTTAAGCACTTTCACTTTTCTACTTGGCCATTTTGTTCCACAGAGCGACGAGAAAATACAGTGAGGCAAAAGGAAGGAAAAAGACCTCCCCCTCCGAGCACATGGATCATTATGTGTACCAGCGCTGTTGTCGTGTTAGCGCCGTTGTTAGCGTTATTTCACCAAGTTCAGCGTCCACTCCAAAGGCTAAATGAAGGCATCAAAGCGCTAACACAAATGTCTTTTTTGTCATGATTAGCGTGTTGTAAATATCTGCAGATCCTCCACAGTCTGCATTTAACCTGCTCTGGCCGTTAGCTTTAGCATTAGCATTAGCATTAGCTGCAGACGTCAACAGCGGCAGTGCTCACATTTACGGTACTTCAGTGCGGAAATACAAAGTGGTATCGGATCAGTGATTTTGTCTGAGGACTCTCCAATACGATACCTGAAAAATGCGCAGTATCGGAGCTTTTGCTGATACAGTATCGGTATCGAAACCACAATACTTTTAACACTTATTAGACCCACTTTTTATTTTTCAGCCTTTATATATCGTTGTAGGACAGTTTCAGTTGCAGCAGTATATGACAGTGGAGATGCCTAGAAAGTAGTAGTAGTAGTAGTAGTGGTAGTAGACGGTAGTATAATGCCATACAGTGGATCATTCCAAGCAAGTCATCTCCTAACATCACCAATCTCCATGGAGACCGGTTACAGGTCAGATCTGTTTACAGGTGACCCCGCTGAGAATACATGTTTGTAAGCAATAAAAATACTTCTAATTGAATAAATGCAAGATAACGCTGTACTCTGGAACATTCTGGGCAAAGCAATATCATCTTCAAGACGAGCAGATGGCGTACCCTCCTCCAGAAAAGTGACTTAGTGCACCTTTAAAAAAAAAAACACATAAAAATGCGTCGCCAAAATTATGAATTGATTTTTTTTTTATGAAATTTTGAAGTTATTTTTTGGCAAATTTCAAAGTTTGAAAATCCAAAACGCAAGTCACAGTTTGTTTCAAAGTGCAGGCTCGTGCTCCGTCAGGATGAATAATTGAGGAAGCGTTAAAGAAGTGAGCGTCTGAATTAGTCATGTCGGTTAAATTGCCTGTAAACAGTCACAAGATATAAAACATTTAGCTCAACATTTGTCCAACGATTCTCAAACTCAAACTGAGCCTCTGTATACGGACTGTACACTGGAGTGGAGCGCGGTTTTGTGTATTTGTGGACAGCTGCAGTAGTGTTTACAGTATTTACAATGAGCATTAATAAGTATTTAGACACTTGACAAGATGAAATAGGAGCAGTAGTACTCACAGACATATGAGGATACCTAAGTACTAGTAATAGTCGTGGTAGTGGCGTAGTAATGGTAGTAGTAATGATACATCAGACTTGTATAGCACTTTTTTGGACACTCAAGGACGCTTTAGTAGTAGTAGTGGTGGTAGGAGTAGTAGTAGTAGTAGTAGCAGCAATACAGACTTATGTAGCACTTTTTTTTGGATACTCAAGGAAGCTTTAGTTCTAGTAGTGGTAGTAGTAGTAGTAGTTAGTAGTAGGAATAATACATCAGACTTGTGTAGCGCTTTTTTGGACACTCAAAGACACTGTGGTAGTAGCGGTGGTGGTAGTAGTAGTAACATCAGACTTGTATAGCACTTTTTCAGATACGCAAAGACTCTGTGGTAGTGATAGTAGTAGTAGTGGTGGAAGTAGTAGTAGTAGTAGTTGTCCGTAATAGTAATAATAATACATCAGACTTATATAGCACTTTTTTGGACACTGTGGTAGTAGTTGTAGTAGTACTAGTAATACAAATACATTAGACTTGTATAGCACTTTTTTGGACACTCAAAGACACTTTAGTAGTACTAGTAGTGAGTAGTAGTAGCAGTAGTTGTGGTAGTCATTGTAGTTAGTAGTTGTTATTTCAGATGGAGGGCTGGGGCGTATATTTCTCTGTGGGTGATTCACTGTTTTTGAAAGAAATAAAAGAAATAGTTAAACCTCATCATCTTTTTGGTATGTTGGTCTGCGACACTGACGCATTTGTGGTTGAATAATCCCACAACTTGATAAAATAAATTCTTCTGGTTTGTTTGTAGTGACGGAGAAGACGACGAGCTCTGTAATTACTCACTTGAAACAAAAACTGGAACAAAGATATTAACCCTAAACCAGGTCAAACATCTGCAATCTGGCGGTGAGTTTTTCTCTCAAACAGAAAACACTCTGTTCCACTTTGTGATGTCATCATGTGGTGATACAGGAAGTGGTCCACTGTGTTTTTAAACTCCATAAACCTTCACGAGAATCATTTGGATGATTTCAGCCCTGGAATTGTCGATCTCTACTGACCTTAAGGTAAAAAGTAACTTGAAAACTACCACTTCATGACATCACAAGGTGGAACAGCGCATTTTAAGCTTTGCAGATGTAAACCGACTAAAAATAATGGATCACTCATGCGTGAATGAAAAAAAAAATGCAACTTCAGATATACTTTTGATGAGCTAGCAACAAAACTTGGCCCAAAGCTCACAAGAATCCATTTTGTGTAATATAGAACCTTTTAAAAACCCACTTCTACAATACAATTCTCTTTCTTCAGTCCTTATATTCTAAATAATAAATCTTGCGTAAATATATCAAGGACAAACCTGAGCTTAAGAGTTGTTCAAATACGTTGGCCCGGAGCCGAGCCAGTCCCCGATCGCTGATGATCATTGCCAACCGCTCAATTACTGGCCTCATTTTGTGTCCTAAAACGAATAGAACCCGTATCAGCTGAGGCAGAATGCATCAGAGACCTGGGCTGGCACACAATTTGATAACATTTTCAGAAAACTTTGGGGACATTTTTTGAACACGATTCCTGGTAATAAGATTTGAACTGCCGAAGGGTATTTGCCGAATCAAGAGTGGTATTCATAAGATCTCCATGGCAGTTCACAGCAGTGTTTTAATCCAATAAGAGGTTTAGTTTAGGTTCAAATGCACGATTACACTCTTTTGCAGGGAGATAGCTGCTCTCCTCTGGTCTTGATAATACGAATCTTGTTCTCGATGGAAACTCGGCTTTCCAATTGCAGAACCACTTCTGAGCTGTTTCTTGGATTCTGTTTGTTCGTATTCCCAAAAAAATCTATATTAAAATGATTTGTCGATAGTGGAGTTAAGCAAGAGTGGTCACAGCTTTAGCCATTCGTGGTTCAGTATTAGCTCGGATCACGCGGCGCACAGTTGTTGGGTCCTTTAGCAACACACTTTACCCAGTTTATTTTAATAGATTCTTTTTTCAGGCCAAGGTTTGGTTTGTTTTCGTACCTGACCTGAGTTTGGACTGCTCACCAGCGCTCTACCTCAGAGTGGGCATGATGTTGATGGTGTTGTGACGTGCCCAGTCAGCTACGTTTTGGTACCGGTGGAGGCAGAACGACGGCGCCACCTGCTGTTCGACTTCTTCAAAACAGAAGCCCAGGTGCGTGGCAGCGAAAATGCCCCATCGTCCCGGTTTAAGGCGTTTAAATGAAATGAAAACAGAGAAACTCCAGTTTGGCAATATGGGCCGAAAATGATTTTTATTTCACTTTTCCAACTAAAATAGAAAGCAGCAGAAATGAATGACAACTTGAATGAAAAAAATCATAATTTCTATTGTTTTTGACAAAGATACGCAGTGTGTTTGATTGGCGATTGCTGGCAGTAGATTAGATTTGCTCGTTTTCAGTATTGCAGGGTTTCAGATGACGTAACAACGAGGTATGTGTCAATCCAGCCTTTTCTGTTCTGATACCAATGTTGATACTTCGGCTTCAACTATCTGTCGATCCCCGATATCAAACGATACCAGGGCAGAGACTGAAGATCTGATTTATTTCCTTTAAACTGAAACAGCTTAAGATAAAACATGATCTAAATGTGTTTTGTAACTGTAACTGTAAATAATTTTGTAACTGTAACTGTAAATAATTGTGTATTATGAGATATTTTGGGCCAACATTGTCCAGTAAATCGTCTTGTCGCACCAATTTATAGACCGAAATGGATTATCGACTTCTGACCTTGGACATATCTGTGTTATGACCCAGCTCGTATAGGGTCAGGGAAGTAACAAACAGAAAGCAGGATGGAAAAACTGTAAAGTAAGAAGTAATTTCATGAGCAGGGTTGAAGGTCAACTAAACAAAAGGAATCTAAAATACTTGAACAGAAGGTACTTGCAAGGTTTTAAACAAAAGAAACAAAGGTTAACTTGACTGAAACACAAATTTTATAATAACGTAACAAAATCTTGACAAACAGAGAAGTAGAAGAAGAGTCACTTCCAATGTAGTGACATGACAAAAGAGACACAAAAATGGCACACTGGCCCCGAACAGGTGTCCTGAATCTTCTTAAATGTGTTGAGGCAGCTGCAGGTGGGCCCCGAGATTAGCCAGGGTGTGGGAAACTGTCCTCCAATCATCAGCAAAGGCCTTACGCAACCAGGATTTCATGGGGGGAAGGGGACAGATTCAGGGAGACACACGAAGCAATAGACAAATACAAATGAATAAAAGAACTTAAGGCGTAGGGCCGTAACAATCTGATCCACCGACGTTTTCAATATCGGCGACAATATCTAATACCGGTATTATATGGGTCCATCCCTAAGCACATAGTTAAAATGCAGGGTTTTCTTGTTAATACAGTGAGTTCCAGAGTCAATAATCAATAATAGAAATGATCAAGTTCAACATTTATGAATTTACTGTTGGATATTTCATGGCGAAGTCCAACGTAATCAATAGGAAACACCTTCTACCTGCCTTGTTTGTATAGACGCCATTCCAACCGTCTGTCTTTCCAGCATATCCGCTCGAACAGTCTTTGTTATAAAGTTCCTTGTTAGCTGGTTTTGTTTGTAGCCTGGAGTAGAGTTATAGTGCGCCGCTCCGAGTCACGGCGTTCCCCGGAAAACCCTTTGATGGGAATGATACTTGGACCGGTCTCATCTTTTAATCAAAACTCCACTCCACCGACGCCTCCAGCTCATTGGCCCCACGTTCTGAGCCCGTATTAATCAAATGAATTTCAGACGGGGTGGCTTTGGTGTCAGCGGGTGTCCATATGGCGCCGTGTGACCCGTGTTAGCATACCGCGCGAATAGGCACATTCGCGGGTAGCCGTTAGCGTAGCACGGCCCCGGTTTTGCGCTAGTCTCTCTCTCGGGGAGTCCCTAATGCGACTAATGAAGACGAATCATCCAATCAAATCCATCGATCGTGGAGTCACTGTACATAGAGGGGCAGAGACAAAGTGTGAAGTCGGCACATTTCAACACAACTTTTAATTTTCACTTCAAAATATGTCTTACGCGTTGTTTTTCATATAGATTTTAAATTTTTAGCCGGGTGGTTGAGTGTTACTCGGAAAAATGTGTCAAAAATTAGGTAAGAGGACTGTTATTTGTTCCCCAAGTTCCAGTGTTTTAACAGAAAAGTACAAGAAGAGTACAAAAGGATAACATCAAGTATTCAAGTAATTCAGGTATTTGAGATTTAAAATAGGTTTAATAAAAAAGTTAAATGTAACGTTTTGTGTGAAAATTGCTTCATAATAAAAAATGGATTGGTAAAAACAACAGTCTACAGTTTTAAATCAGACATTTTATGCTTGTGTCTCTCTGTAGTTATAATCTTTGACACTCTTGGATCATTATGTTATGAATTGGACATTTTAAATCGTAATATTCATCTAAAACAACTTAATACAATTAACAAGTTTGCTGACTTCCACGTTAGAAAACTGTGGTGTCCAATGGGAGCTAACGTCTCTGTAATCGTCCTCACAACAATGAGCCACATGCTGTCAGCGCCCCCTATGGACAGCTGCACATCACACTAGTGATGAGTAACGAATTTGTTTTTTCATTTGTACCAAAATGACTACACAGATTAACAAAGTAAAATTAAAGAACATAAGCGGGTAACAGTGGAGGTGAAAACGATTAAAGACATGACTCAAACATGCATAAATCACTCCAAGAACAACTTTGAGAGGGTCAATGAGAAGGAAACAACTAAAACATGGTTAATAGCTCTGAAACGTCCATTTCGCAGAATAGGTCTGATTTAATATTTAAATGAAACCTTGTGAAAGAAACTGTATGTAAGATCTGTATTTCCATAAACACCTAAACCAGGGGTGTTTAAAACTATGGCCCGGGGCCCTTAGACCAATTTTTCTTGGCCCTCAGGCCTTCAGTTGAATTGGCCTAATTGATCATAATCAGTACTTTTTATGGCAAATTTGAGTAATCCTACCAGTATAACCTAAATAATATCACATTGGTCATACAGACCTAATATTAATAATTGAAGCTTCTTTAAAATATGTTAAATGCACCATCTGAATTATGCACTGTATTGATCACTGGTCTGTGGCCCTCTGTGTCGAATATTTTTTCAGATATGGTCCTCAGTGAAAAGAGTTTGGGCACCTCTGACCTAAACTGATCTGTGTCTCAGATATGAAGTAAACATCAACAAATCTTTTGATTTATTCTTAAAGGACCATATTCTGCTATTTTCTGATCTATGTTATGTTGTTTCCTCATCACAAACAGACTTGGAATTGTTGTTGTTGTTGTTCCATTCACACATGTTTAACACACAAAACCTTCTCTCAAACTGAAACACTCTGTTCCACCTTGTGATGTCATCATGTGGTAAAACAGGAAGCGCTACACTGTGTTTTAAACTCCACACACCTTCACTTGAATCATTTGGATAATTTCAGCCCTGGAATTATCAATCTCTACTGAACTAAAGGTAAAAGGAGCTGTTATCGTGAAAACTACAACTTCATGACATCACAAGGTGGAACAGAGTGTTTTGAGCTTTTAGTTTTAGACTGACTAATGATAACAGATCACTCAAACATGTGTAAATGAAACAAAACACAACTCCAGGTCTGCTTTTGATCAGATAACAACATTATAACATGACTTAAAGCTCAGAAGAGTCAATTTTGTGTCATATAAGACCTTTTATTTACAATCGCCCAGGTTCAGCTATGTGCCATAAAAAAAAAAAACAACTATAAGGGCGCAGGCTACACACAGGTCCTTTAAACCTCTCTCCCATCTAAATTTCAGATCTTGTAAACTGGCATAGCGTATTTGAGAAGATGGTTTGCATATTACATGGTCCATATTGTTTGGAGTTGTGTAGTGTCTGTAGTCACCTGCGTTCCCTTCATTCAAATTCTCACACTGTCTCCATAGATTATTTCTCCGCTCTGAGTTGTGTCGAACGGTCGGGAGGCATAAAGCCGCTCTGTTTGATCAAAGACTTCTGGCACCACAGAGAGGCCAACCAGAAGTCTGAGTCTCACCCCGATACTGTGTGTGAACGGGCCGCTCAGCACTTTTACAGGAGAACAAATGCTCTCTTGATGCGATGCTGATATACAGTGAGTTTTAGAAGCAGTTCACTTAAAGGGCCCATATTACACTGTTTTCTGGTCTGTTATAATGTCGTTTTCTCCTCACAAACAGACCTGGAGTTGTGTTTTGTTCCCTGATCCCTGCATATTTAGGCTGAGTTCTTCTCTCAAACAGAAAAAAAATACACTGTTCCACCTTGTGATGTCATGTGGTAATACAGGAAGTGCCCTACCACGTTTTTAAACTCATAATTTCAGCCCTGAAGTAACAAGGCTACTGAAGAAAAGGTGTAAAAAGTAGATATTAACCTAAACTACCACTTCATGACATCACAAGGTCAAAACAAAACACAATGCAAGTGTATTTTTGAGACGGTAACAACATGCTAACATGGCTAAAAGCTCCCAAGAATACATTTTGTGTAATGTAGGACCTTTACAGATGCCCTGTGTAACTTTTCCAGTGGAGTGTGAGCACCTGCATGTCTCCAGAGATATTACAATTCCTTCAAAATTAGCATTAGCATTGAGTCACAAACATGTCTCTTTAGAAACACAGTGTTTTCTGGTGAAGTATTCATTTTATTTGTGTAGTAACATGTTGTCAGTGACATCCACCCGCAGCTCCCATCTGCACTGCCTCATCTTTAAATATTAATTTTAGCATGACTGCAAAAGCCTCAAACTACCGCTTCATGACATCACAACGTGGAACAGAGCATTTTGAGTTTGAGAAATGTAGACAACCCAATAATGCAGAGTGACTCAAACATGCGTGAATGAAATAAAAAGACAACTCGGGTGTATTTTTGAGAAGGTTACAACATGCAAACAGGGCTAAAAGCTCACAAGAATACATTTTGCGTAATATAGAACCTTTAAAGATGCCCTGTGTAACTTTTCTGATGGAGGGGGAGCACCTGCTTGTCTTCATAGAGATTATTACGACTCCTGGAACGTTAAAATTTAGCAATAGCATTAGCATTGAGACACAAACATGTCTCTTTCTAAACACAGAAGTGTCCTCCAGTGAAATATTGATTTCATTTGTGTAGTTTTTGTCATGTTGTCAGTGACATCCACCCGCAGCTTCCTGTCCGCCGCCTCATCTTTAAATATTTATCCATTTTAGCGTGACTGTAAAAAACCTTATAGATATACAATTGTACAGGAAGTAGTAATGCTAACAGTCAAGTTGCCAGTTGCTCTATTCTGCACAGAGCCAAATGCGATTTTTATGCATTTAAATGCCTTTTTCATACATTATGTCAACAACTTACGCTTTTACAGCTTGTTTACTTGTTTTCATCCTCGCTAGCACAAACCCGTGATACTTCGCCTCACGGTGCCCGGAGACACAAATGCTTTTAAAGGCGCCCTCTCTTCAAAAAATCCAATTCCATTTCGTACCACAGTAAAAAGGAAGAAAGATTGATTCCTCTCCACCAGCGCTAGCTCGTCTTTGTTAGCCCTCGTCTCCTCTGTCGTGGTGCAGGATGTGTTCAGAACTGCCACCGAATTAGATATTTTGTTTGGTAATAACGTATCTATCCTTTTCACACGAGCAATCAAACGCAGAGGTCCGCCAAAGTGGCTCCGAGGGGCCAATCCGGCGTCTCCGAACAACCTCCCGATAATATCAGCGCGTTTGTGGATAAAGGTGTGTATTCTATTGGCGATGATGGTGTTCTAGTTGCTACATGAACATGACAAAGAGCGCGAATGAAAAGCTACAGTGACCCAGTATTGGAACACAACATTCTAGACAGTGTTCGCTGCTAATTGTGTAGCAGCGCGCACAACCAGATGGCCCTGTCAACAATACATTTCCTAGAGCTTGTTTATGTATAAAAAGTGGTTGTTTTTGTTCCAGGAGAAGTAAGCTAGCACTACAAACCTCATTTGTCTCTCACACAAAATAGTTTTCATGCTGTTTTGTCTAATATGTATAATTTTAAGTTTGCGCGCGGCGTATTGGGTTGTGTAATTGAAGTTTGGTTAGCCAGGACTAGCCAAAAAGTTAAGCTAATCGAGTCATTCTTTCTGATATGACAAAGTGGTTAAAACGTTTGCCTGCCAATAGTGAAACAACAGCGTATATATCGTCCATGTGTCTCAGTAAGTGTTGATTAGAGGAGTCTGTGGCACAGATTGGCAGCCTTGCTTCCATCAGTCTGACCCCGGGGCAGCTGTGGCTTAAGTAGCGTACCACAGCTGAATATGAAGTAAACAAGTAACTGTTAAAACGCGAATTTGAGGTGCTTGTCAAACTTGTAATACACTATACAAATGTGAGACTTTATTTTTTATTATTACTACGACTACCCCAAATAGAGACGCACCAATCCAGCTTTTTCTGTTTTGATACCGATGTCGATACTTTGGCTTTTAGTATCTGCTTTTAAAACATGTGTTTATCAGGAAATACGCAGTTAGGCAGATATATTTTTACATCTGCGCAAATGCATATGTAATTTTTCTGACTTGAATTGGTAATAAATACAGAGATAGTTAATCAACAAGTCAAGAAGTACTTAATTTTGCTTTAAATTACATTTGATTACATTTACACTGCCTTACATTTACATCTGGCCCATTGAGGGAAACATTTTGCTGATGTGGCCCTCAGTGAAAATCAGTTTGACTCCTCTGGTTTAAAGGAAATAAATTATAGTATCAGTTGATATCTGGGAATCGGCAAGCGGTGTACATGGTCAAACCGATCCGAATATGTTTTGTAACTGTTATTTATCACTTAAACTTACATTTGTTCAAAGCTGTTCCATAGTTACTTTAATATTCTGAGACGTTTTGGGCCAATATCCTCCAATAAATCTCATTTTCGTGTATAAACCGGTGTAATATCAGCTAAACCGATAACTTTTAAGCCGATATTTGACACAGTATTGTATCAGCGCATCCCTAACCCCAAGCCGTCATCCCCCATCTGCTCTAACGGTTTCCCATCATGCTACGCTTCTCTGCTCTGACTGTATAAATTGGTTTCATGGTTATAATTCTTCACATACATGTTTTGATTTGTATCTCATTCTGTTGTTTCAGCACAATTAGCACATAATTGTCATTCTTGTCAGCTATTAGTAAGTAATTGTATTTGTAATGCACGGGTCAAGTGGAAATAATGTCTTTACTAACAATTAAAAAATCCCTCATTGTGCTTAAAGACTTTTCCTGATGGTAGTTTGTTCTTGTCAAGGTAAAGGCTCTTACATTATGCATTGAACGGTGAAAGAAATTGCAACTTTGAAAAACAATCTATTCATTTATATAACATTTTCCCAGATAATGACTAATATAGAAGCTACTGACAGGGTCACCTTTTTCAACGAATCAGGCACCTTATTATAAAGAATTTATGGGAAGTCAACTGCCTGACTTTATCCTAAACACTTCATTCTCCGTCACGGTGCATTTTCAAGAGTAACACAAAAAACAAATAGTGGGTGGAGTTTGGGGAACACTAAGGAAACAACTGTGTGATACTATCCCAGACTGGCCTTTTTGTGTCGTGGTCATAGACTCTATTAGCTAACCCGCTAGCTGCTGCGTTGCAAATAGGAAGTGAGCGAGGACGTTTTTGGCTCCAATTCACTTTTTATTGAAAAACTTTGGCCCCTCTCTCTGTAATTGCAGCTGTCAGACTCATCATTTTGGTCTTAAATTGTTCGTATTGACCCGCTCTACATAATCCTGGTATTTTTCAGTTATTTTTCCCGTAAAATCAAGATATAAACATTAATAAGAGACAAATCAGGTGCCTTCTTTCCCAGAGGTCACTCCCGCTAGCGTTAGCAACAGGTTTGATTAACAAGTTTCATTTGACTGGAGCCAAACCAATTTTTTCAACCAATTTTTGCACCTTGTTACAAAGAATCATGGGAAACCAACTGCCTGACACCATCCCAGACACTTAATTCTCTGTCATGGTCCATTTTCAAGAGTGCTTACTATTTATTTTGTTTCTTTTTGTCAGAGACGTGAGAACCATGAGGAAACAGCTGTGTGACACTATCCCAGATGGTCGTCTCTGTGTCCTGGTGCAATATCAAAGTGACAGAAAGTATTAAGTGGGCGGAGCTAACAGTTCAAACTAAAACATGTCCCTGACTCATGGTTTGAAATGGGGTACACGCCCTCTGAGCTCATTTCAAGCTGGTCACCGGCAGACCTGGCAGACCTTGCGGGCGTTCAGTTATTACACAGTAAGTTATCCTCATTGGTTCATCTACAAAGACAACGTTCTGGGCATTTGGCGCTTGGCAGGTGCTTAATTCACTCAGCGCGGGTACACAAATGAGATGAAATTAGAGCGTAATCATTCCCAGGGGAGAGGGAGCTCTTGATTTCTCTACATCATTGACCCCTGAGCGTGTCCGGGCGTCCCTTTCCTGTCATTCACGTCTCCGCCCAGATGGGGGCCCCGCGGAGAATTTTCACACCTCGCCAACACGCCTCGAACAAGAGGAGCCAAGTAAGGAGTCGTGTCTCCACATCCCGTCGCCTCTGGATTTTTAATAAAACAGCACCACATACAAGCGAGATGATGTGCTAAGAGAGCATGTAATTATCTGCAGATATTTAACAAATCAAAGACATTTTCGTGGAATATAAACAAGCAGCTTAAACATTAACGGAGAGAAGAGATGTGAAATTTGCCACTTTTTTGCGTTTAAATAATTATGAGTAAGTTGCAGTACATTTGACCCAAGCTTGTTAATGTTTAATTCTTTGTAAATGAGCCACCAAAAGTTCAGATTTCAACACCATTAATTACTTTTTTAGTATTTGAAAATGATTTATATATTTTTTCTCTCATATCCACTAACTTACTAAAGCTAGACATAAGTAAAATCCTTAGTTAAAAGAGTAGAATGGGAAGGGAGATGGGTAGAAAGTTAGCAAAGTAGCTGGTTTGTCTCCATGGTGATTTTATTGCTTTTCCTGGAATATTCCACAGTATGGCATTAACTGTATCCATGGCCTTATCTTATCTATAACCTCAGTGGCGTTTTAGCATTAGCAACACGACGCCGGGAGGAGAAAGGTGACGGCCGAGGACACGTGGAGGGACTACGTCTCTCGTCTCGCCTGGAAACACTTTGGGGTCCCACCGAAGGAACTGGTGGAAGTGTCTGGGGTGAGGGAAGTCGGGGAGTCCCTGCTTAGACTGCTGGCCCCAGATAAGTGAAAAAAAAATGGATGGAACACAACACTGCTATAGCAAAAGTTATCATTCTCACAGTTGGAAGGTATTGTAGATAGAAGTTTAGTCACCTGAAAAAAAATTAAAGGTTTGTTTCCATGGAGATGTTATTGCTTTGCCTGGAATATCCCACAATATGGCATTAACCTTATCAATCTTGAATGAGACAAGCAGATGACACCACATAGTCAAGCATGTTTTGTACGATTTGAAACACCTACACTTCAGTCAACGCAAGATAGTTTTAATGCCGTACTGCGTAATGGCTAATGGCGATACTGCGATTTTCCTCTAGCCAACAGCGTTTTAGCATTAGCAACACGAGCTCATGAGCCTGCCATAGCGTAAGTGATCATTCTCGCAGCGTTTCAATTGTACATTTATTGACCTTGACCTTTTGAAATGTTAATGCATGTTTTGGCGCGGCTAATTAGGCCTGACAACATCCAAGCCGCTCCACAATGGCCACGTTGGCGAGTGACATTTTGATGGAGCTACAAAGTGATACGTGCATTTGAAAACGCGCTCCAGGGGATGAGTGCTGCCGCAGACGTGAGGGAGTGTGGAACAGAAGCAGGTAAATACACTTAATAGACTGGCCCGAGGAGTAACGCTTTGTCGTTTGGAGCGGCTTGAACGTGTCAGTTCTAACTGTAGGAAAATGGTAAAGTCTTTATTTGAAGATTTACTCAACAGGTAGAAAAAATGTTGACCCTAAACAAGCAAAAGTGTCACCCTTTTCCATCGAAATATGGGTTAAAAGAACTTCAGCTTCTACATCAATGTTATTTTACTTCAACCAAAAATAATGAAATGGAAAGAGGTCCCCAAAAAAAAGTCGCCATCGAAAAAAGCTTTGATTGCTGTTGCATTATTTCGATTCTGCAACGTCACAAGATTTATTTCCATCCAGTGTTGCGTTAATTTTTCACCAAGATGTTGCTTTGATGATGGTGAAGTCTGACGCTGCACAAAGCTTCTCCAGCACATCCCAAAGATTCTCAATGGGGTTAAGGTCTGGACTCTGTGGTGGACAATCCATGTGTGAAAATGACGTCTCATGCTCCTGAACCACTCTGTCACAATTTGAGCCTGATGAATCCTGACATTGTCATCTTGGAATATGCCCGTGTCATCAGGGAAGAAAAAATCTATTGATGGAATAACCTGGTCATTCAGTATATTCAGACTGTTGCTAAACCTAGACCGGACCAACTGCAGCAACCCCAACTTATTTGCATAGTTAAATCCAGGTGGCAACTTTTTTTTGGCCTGGTAGTGTATATTGATTAAGCATTTTTAGCAAAACGATACTTTACCCCCCAAAATGTTCGAAGAAATCATCCATTCCATCCATTTTCTTCCTCTTATTTCAGGCTGGGTTCAGTCCTGGTTCAGTCCTGGTTTATTCCTAGTTTAGTCCTGGTTTAGTCCTGGTTTAGTCCTGGTTTAGTCCTGCAGCAAAGCAAGGACGATTTTTATAAGAAGTACAATAAAACAACATATTTGAAAAGTGTCTACATATTACAGTTATAGCAAACAATATAAGTTTAAATGTTTTCAGACTTGCAAGTTCGTTTTGTCCAGTCAATCTTGTGAAATTGTTTATAAATCTCATCCTCCTTTGGTCCTGGGAGTTTGACGGTTTCTCTTGTTCATAATTAAACTTCATTGTATTATATTTTCATAATTAAACTTCATTGTATTATATTTTGATAAGGTTAGGTACCAAAAAAATGACATTTACGCGATAAATGTAAATTTAATTATAACTCACACAATAATAAACATTTCAACTAAATTAAAAACATAAAATTGAAGGAAAAAATTGACAAAATCCCGGAGATGTTCACAAAAATAAGAAACTTTTGAATAATAAAATTGCCATATTGATCCAACTAAAAACTAAATCTTTAAAACTCATATAACTTATTCTATAAAACATATAAAATATTCCTCGTGGGAGTTGATTGACGGCGACAGTCCAACCTCCGCATCGGGGCGTCGGGGTGGTCCTCCTGCGAGTGAAGCGAGCCTCTGTTTGTTTATGAGAGATTGATTCAGAAAGCAGCGAGTGAGCCATGAATTATTGAAGAGGCCAGTTATTAGAAGACTGCAATAGAATCATCAATATAAATATAAGTTTCGGGGCGTCTGTGTTTGCCTGGGAAACACGCGGCCGGCTCATTCGAGGTATTGGCAAACTTTGGGAGCTTGAGTAAAGAAAGTTAGCAGTGGTTGTATTAATATTATAGAGGGGGGATTGTGCATCGGCGAGGAGGTTGTGGGTTGGATTTTGCAGTTTTTATGTGGAGTCCATTGTTTCTGTAGTCCTAGTCAGGGGAGTTGACGTGGGGACAAAGAGGTCTGTTGTCTCCAGCCCCAGTATTGGACATTCTTCTTTTTAATTTATATCAGAGGGGGGCCCAAGTGAGGCTTCTTGCCCTGGGCCCCCAAATTTCTGTTAACGAGTCTGGTAGTAGTAGTAGTAGTAGGCAAGGCAAGTTTATTTGCTTAGCAGTTGGTACAGAAAGTAATTCAAAGAGCTTTACAGAATATAAAAGACATTAAAATCACAATACAACAAAAACATAAATAATCATCATAAAATGAACATTAAAGAGGAAGAGGCAGAATAAAACCCAAAGTAGAGGCCTGTCTCACATCTTCAGGAAGAATGTTCCAGGTTTTATGAAACTGAAATGCTGATTCCCCATTTTTGTTCCATGTTTAATCTTGGGTTGGGTCCTGGTTTAGTCCCGGTTTAGCCCTAGTTCAATCCTGGATTAGTCCTGGATTAGTCCTGGATTAGTTCTGGATTACTCCCGGTTTACTCCCGGTTTAGCCCTTGTTTAGCCCTGGTTCAGTCCTGGTTTAGACCTGGTTTAGTCTTGCTTTAGTCTTGGTTTAGTCCTGGTTTAGATTTGGTTTAGCCCTGGCTCAGTCCTGGATTAGTCCTGGATTAGTCCTGGTTCAGTCCTGGTTCAATCCTGGTTTAGTCCTGGTTCAGTCCTGGTTCACCCTGGTTCAGTCCTGGTTCAGTCCGTGGTTCTGTCCTGGTTTAGTCCTGGATTAGTCCTGGTTCAGTCCGTGGTTCTGTCCTGGATTAGTCCTGGTTCAGTCCTGGTTTAGTCCTGGTTTAGTCCTGACTCCGGGCACCAGCAGGTGAGTGTGGGACGGTTCAAATGGCACTACCATGTCGGAGATGTAGTTTAATTATCATTTATATTATTTAACTGTAATTGTTTGTTTTGGTTTTCAAGTCCATAATCAAATCCTAACTTTGGTTTGCCAGATTCTATTCCTAAATCCAGCTTGTGTTTGTGAATACATGGCAGCAGATGACATCCAAAGTGAAGATGAGCAGTAGAAATTGTAACAGCTGTTGTAGTGTGATCGTTTTGTGGTTGCTGTATTTCCTTGTATTGGAAACATGACATTCGTCCATTTAACCAGTATTTTTCTTACTTCTAAATGGATTATCTAATGTATAAATGTAAAGATCTTGTCACCTGTTGTCCACAATAGTTCCTGCATTCAACAGTTTAAATCAAGAAGTTAAAAGACTGATTTATACTTTCTGTCTTTCATAGATCTAAACCTTGACGCTAATTTGGCTATTTGTAGTAATTAAAGAAGTGCAGTACTCCGAGTACTCCCTGCACAGATGGTTTATAGTAGTGAACTCTGCTCTGGAGGAGTGTACCTGCCGAAATAGTGCACATCCATAATCACACATTTGGCAGGAGCGACTGGTAATTTACTTATACTAAGCCCCCTCATTAGCATACAAAGATGTCTCTCTTGCATAGCCGCCCATAATGAAATTAGCATGTAGCGCTAGGGCCTTTGGAGGAGTCTTCTTGCTAGACGTTTAAAGGGTTCCGGTTGTGTAACATGTGTGACGCGAAAACGTGCGCTGAATCGGCAATGTACAGATCAAACGCAGACTGTATAACGAAGTGGACTTAAGCGAGTGCGACGTCACCCACAGCGTTCGGCTCGAGTCAAGTGAAGCTCATCGAGGCTAGCAGTTATAGCGGCGAATTTGCAGCTGAGTTCCATATTTGGATTTCTGACTGAGTATCATAGCAACCAAAGAGCCAATCCATAGCGAGGCTCTTGAAGGTAATGCCCCTTCCTGCATTCATCGCTAGCAGCACTGTCAATAATGCTACCAGGATCGATCTCGGGGAAAGAGAGCGTCTGATTTGTCGGTTATTAATGTTCATATCTCAATTTACGGACACAATAGCGAAATAAAAAGACCATTATCATATAGAGCGGGTTAATACGAACATTTAAGAACAAAATGACGAACTGACAGCAGCAGTTACAGAAAGAGGGGACACAGTTTTTCAATAGAAAGTGAATCGGAGTCAGTAGCGGCTAGCAGGTTAGCTTTGTTGTCCATATACATATAGCTTATATAGTCTACGCGATCAAATCATGACTGAAAATGTTTGATTTCTTCTGCCCGATCCGTCTGTCCTTGTTCCGCTACGAGCACATTTCCAAACTCAATCTTAAGCTAGTTAGAAGTGCGAAACTTTTCCTCTACTTTGCATTAATAGTGTATGGCGCAGCTCAGTCTCGGCTGCCCTCAGGGTTAGCAAGCCACACTTAGCCGACGTCGTTCCTTTTTCAACTCCCTCTCCAAGGATGCTAGCTCCTACCATTAAAAGAAAGCACGATCACTTCTCGCACATTTGACTGGGAAAGGCCAAAACTTGCCCTTGGCTGAAGTTAACATTATCTTGAAATGTAAACCGCATCTCCAAAAGTGTCTGGAGATTCTTAATAGAGGCGTGTTTGTGCAGGAGGAGAGTGGTATGCTAATTGAAATGAAGATAACACAGCAAATTTGGAACTGGTTTGGTCTCATGCAAGAAACACTCAGAATGTAGCCAAAAGTGTTCTGCCTCGGAGCGCGGTGTCAGTTGTAGTGTTAGGCTTAATTATGATTACAGATTTTTGGGGAGAAGTGCCACATGTTCAGATTGTATTAAGCAAATTAAGACTTTTATATAGATAACACCTGATTTGCACTGAGAACACAAAATTTGCGACGTTTTTTGTATTCATTTAGTCACATGCGCTTTTCCTTTAATAGACGCCATATTGAGGACTTTATAAGGACTCTCTTAAAAGTCCTGTATTAAACTAAATTGACCCTTGTGAGGTTTAAGTTGTGTTATATTGTTGTTCCCTAATCAAAAACAAACCTGGAGTTGTGTTTTGTTTTATTTTATTTTAGTCACATGAACTTTTCCTTTAACAGACGCCATTTTGAGGACTTTTTACCATTCAAAAACGGAATATCACAAACATAATTTAACTTAGAGTGTACGTATTTGCATCTAACCTAACCTGACTAATATTCTTCCAGTGTTATGTGTACACTTCAGTTCATTAGCTTCCCGCATGCGCTACCTGTTATCGCCATAGCAACGGCCATAAGAACGTAAATGCCATACTGTTTTTCATTATGCAACATTTCAGTAGTCATGGGTTTTAGTGACATGAATTTTCCTGAAATAGACGCAATTTTGAGGACTTTTGGTCATTAAAAGATGAAATATTTGTTTGGAATTGTTAAATGCCATGACAACAGTGTTCTTTTTTAATCACTCTTAAAGCTCTTGTGATGTGTAGGTCATGTTATATTGTTGTTACCTCCTCAAAAACAGACCTGGAGTTGTGTTTTGTTTCATTCGCACATGTTTGAGTAACACTTTATTATCAGTCTGTCTAAATCTCCAAAGCTCAAAATGCTCCGTTCCACCTTGTGATGTCATAAAGTGGTAGTTTTCAAGCTAACAGCTACATTTTTACCTTTAGTTCAGTCGAGATCGTCAATTCCAGGACTGAAATTATCCTTTAAAACCGATATATTTATGTAGTTTTGTGTATGTGTCACTCAAATCATTTAGTTATGAATGAATTTCCATAATTGCTACTAGCCTAACTTGGCTATTATCGTGCTAATATTATGATATACTTAGCTTCCCACGTGCGCTACCTGTTGTCTCCGTAGTAACAACCATAAGTCTTAGCCGTGGGAGAAGCCACTGGTGTTGAAAACGCAAACTGACACCTTGACAGCTCCAACAAGGCACAATCAGCATGACACTTCATCATATTTAGATCCCTGGCTAGCTCCCCCGCGCGTTTAAGCTAGCAGCGTTTTTTTTTTTTTCCCTCTTTCTCCCATTACAATTACCCAACCCGATCAATATCTCGCTCGCAGCTTCTAAACACTCCAATTGCCTTTGTCTTAGGTTCCCCACTAACAGCAAAGATGTCCTCAAAAGTTAGCTTGTTTTCAACCTTCCAATGCGCTAGGGGAGGTAAGCTAATCCAACCAGATGGCTAAGAGATAATGCGTTCCAGCCCCATTAGCACGGTGAAAAAAATAACCCCCAATATTGCTCTTCGTTTGACCTCGAAGCAATCCCCCCATACCTCTGCGGTGTTTCCAACGTGATTAGTGACGCCTGCCGACCCCCAACCTACACTTATCTTTGGGATTTCATGGTCAGACCGCGTTTAGCGAAAGCCCGAAAATCGTTCTTGGAAAAACCACAAGCTGACTTTAAGGGATACAATAGCACAGTGCCGCAAATAGCCTAAACTGTTCCATAACGATTGGGTTAGAGAAGCTATTGTCTGAAGTTGGATTGGTCATTTGGAAAGAGGAGAAAGGCGAGCGTGCATTTATATTGGTTCATTTAATTTACACTTTAAAACGCACCGGGTTTGTTTCACTGTAAAGACTCCTTCAGGGTTCCTTTAGTCAACTTAAAGGTTTTATATTACACAAAATGTATTCTTTGCGAGGTGTAAGTCGTGTTATAATGTTGTTACGTTCTCAAAAACAGACCTGGAGATGTGTTTTGTTTCGCTTACACATGTTTCAGTAATGCTCTGTTGCACCTTGTGATGTCATGAAGTGGTAGTTTTCAAGTTACAGCTCCTTTTACCTTTAGTTCAGTACAGATTGGTGGTTCCAGAGCTGAAACGTGACATGAAAAGTGATTCTAGTGAAAGTGATTAGCGTTTAAAAACACAGTGGAGCACTTCCTGTTTTGCCACATGATGACATCACAAAGTGGAACAAAGTGGTATGCGTAATATGGGGTCTTTAAAGAATTGCAGTCAAAAAGGTGTGTATTTTTAAATGGCTTAAATTTTATAAAAAAAAATATTTTATGAAATGTTGTAAGAAAAATGCTCAAATCAAAAACTGAAAGCAATTTTTATGTACATTTTTTCACAGTTTTTATGTTTTTTTGTTGTTGTTTTTTTGTTTTTTGTTTTGATTTTCAGGACCATTATCCAATCAGAAGGCAGGATGAGCTTTTTACTTTTAGTGCCCAGATTCTATGGCTAAAACCAACTTGTATTTATCAACTGATACTTGATACTACAGCTGACGTCATCAGCATTCCCTGCGGGTGTGATTCTAACTGTAGGCACTGCTCTGTCTGAAGCTTTGTTACTCAAATTAGACTGTAATCTGAGCTTTATTTTAACATAATCTGACTAGAAAGAACTGATTTAGCTGGAACTACAACAGGTGAGCTGGTAAACAAATCCCTCACACATAAAATTACAGTTACAGTCTAGCTAGCATTAGCCAACAGTTTTGTCAGTTAGTCGCTCTCACCTTTTTCTTGTTGAAAATCAAACACGTAAACAAATCTGACTCTGTGAAAACAAACGTGTTGTATTAATCTATTATGTGTTTTTCAGACAATCTACAAATTTATCAATGTGTGCACTGCGTCCGTACACACGAACCGGACACATGCACGTCGAACACTATATGTGGTAGCGGATAACGTCTAAAGTTAAGACGAAACTTTTTAAATCAGTAGAATTGCGTGATATGTATACACACCAATCCATGGGTTTCAGAATCATGTAAAATGAGAAGAGTTACCATAGCAACTGACAATTTTAACATATGTTTTGAAGGATGAAAAGTCCTCAAGATGTCACCTAATAACAGGAAGCAGAAAACCATGAATAATTTACACATTATGGATTTTTCTTTTGCTTTTTTTTAATGATAAACGGTCACATTTTTGTATAGCGCTTTTACACACACACACACACACACACACACATTCAGTACACAGACACTGGGGGCGAGGTGGTTTAAGTGTCTCGCCCAAGGACACAACAACAGCATTCATCTGTTGGAGCTGGAATCGCACCGCCAACCTGTGAGTCAGTGGATCTGACCGCTCAACCAATGATGTTTATTTTCGAGATCAGGATTCGCCAACCTTCCGACGAACGCTTTTCCAACTGAGCTACTGTCGCCGCCTTTTAATACTTATCCCTCTTTTTACGCACAAAACTGCAATTTCCAGTGAATAAATAAATACCTTTCCATCCATGATATTCGTAAACCCGTTCGTCAAGTATAAATTCACCAGAAAATTGGAAGATTACAGCTACACCGCAAATCCTCGATGATCGCCCTGTAGCTACCTGTTACCTGAGCCGCAGAACCAGCCGATTGGTTAACAGGGTCAATTTTCCCGTCACTCCTCCGGTCCCTGCTCCGTGTTGTCATTCTGAACGCTCAGGGCTCCATCACCTCCGTCTGACAGGAGATGAATGCCAGTCATCGGGGAAAGGAGTAACACGCATGATTGGATGGAATAGGTGGTTGTCGGGTCAAGACAAAATGACCTCGTCCAAAATGACGTTTGATGTATGTGGGGGAAAAGTGATACGGCGAAACGATTACGCGCCATAAGCGTCGTTCAAAATGCAAGGAAAAGTAGGATTATAGTTTGGAACATGGAGTTTATATTAGAGATGGAGTAAATATAGATGAAAAGGTAAAACATAAAGCTGAATTATCCCCCAAAAGTGTTTTAAATGTACAAAATTGTAAAAAAAAATACAAGCTGCAGGAACTAAATAACACAATGCAACAAATAAGTAGTTTTTACAGTTCAAATCTCATTGTAGTACAGAAAAATAACTACATTTTTTACTCTAGTACAACGAGAAATGAAAAAAAAGATAAATATTTAACCCCAAAAATATCCTTTCATCTATCATGTATTGAAAGATAAGTCAGTATAGTAATTTTAAGTACTTAAGTATACATTTTAGGTATCTGTACTTTACTTAACTAGAATTTAATGTGGATACTTTTTACTTCACTACATTTGTGAAAAGGGCTGAAAAGTAAGTGATTTTCGTTATTGTCTGAAAACAGCTGAAAAGACTGAGGATTTATTCTTAAAACGTTCATAATTCGAGCAAAACAAAATTATGCAAATCAAAAAAGCTTTGAAAAAAATACATTTGAAGCTTTATTAGATCCCAAAATCCATGTAAAATACTTTTACTTCAGTAGATTTTTTTTATGTGATACTTTTGAGTTTTGTTTTTTTTTTTTGTTTTTTTGTTTTTTTACGCTGGTTTCTGTACTTTTACTTAACAAAGACTGATTACTTCACCTTCCACTGCTGTGCATACTGTGGTCAACCTTGAAACTGTGTAAATTGTTTCACTATAGTAACCGTTACCGTAGCTACGGAGCAGAAATGTAAAAATATATAAAGTGTTAAACTGCGTGCTGTTTTCATGCCGGCGCGACGTAAGCAGAATGTAGTAGTGATTTTGAATGGGGTTAGACGCGGGGACGGGCGGTGCTAAAAGC
This sequence comes from Periophthalmus magnuspinnatus, assembly GCF_009829125.3. Taxonomy (NCBI): domain Eukaryota; kingdom Metazoa; phylum Chordata; class Actinopteri; order Gobiiformes; family Gobiidae; genus Periophthalmus; species Periophthalmus magnuspinnatus. The sequence goes on along the minus strand of NC_047127.1, from coordinate 4,714,675 downwards.
CAATAGACCGTTTGACAGGAGACGTCGAAGAGGGAAGGTCTCGTGATTGACACTTTTGATTGGCGCGTGTAATGGCCAATCGCGTGAGAGGAGCTGTCAAATCGCTCACAAAATACTCCAGTGTAAAATGTATGAAAGAAACTCTTAATATTTTAACAACTCTCTGGGATTCGTTTCCAGATGGTTCTCATTCAGTCGGTTAAAATCGTCTTTCCTTGGCAGTTGTTCCTTTACGGTTCGCGCCCAAAAGTCGTGCGATGTGTTGATACCTTTGACGGCATCAATATTCCCTGGGATGGGTGAAGCTAGCAAGAAGTACTGCTCCGTCTGAAGCTCTGTTTGTCAAGTTAGACCTTAATCTGAGGTTTGTTTAAACACACGGATGAATGCTGTTGTTGTGTCGTTGGGCAAGACACTTAATCTACCACGCGCCGATCATCTGCGTACTCTGGTGTATGAATGTGTCTGTGAATGGGTGAGTTTTTCCTTGATGTAAAGCGCTTTGGGTGGTGAGTCTCTGCCCCAAGTGGAGGAGTTCAAGTATCTCGGGGTCTTGTTCACGAGTGAGGGAAGGATGGAGCGTGAGATTGACAGGCGGATCGGTGCAGCGTCTGCAGTGATGCGGTCGCTGTATCGGTCCGTTGTGGTAAAAAAGGAGCTGAGCCGGAAGGCGAAGCTCTCGATTTACCGGTCAATCTACGTTCCTACCCTCACCTATGGTCATGAGCTTTGGGTAACGACCGAAAGGACAAGGTCGCGGATACAAGCGGCTGAAATGGGCTTCCTCCGCAGGGTGGCCGGGCGCACCCTTAGGGATAGGGTGAGGAGCTCGGTCACACGGGAGGAGCTCGGAGTAGAGCCGCTGCTCCTACACGTTGAGAGGAACCAGCTGAGGTGGCTCGGGCATCTGCTCAGGATGCCTCCTGGACGCCTCCCTAGGGAGGTGTTCTGGGCATGTCCCACCGGGAGGAGGCCCCGGGGAAGACCCAGGACACGCTGGAGGGACTATGTCTCTCGGCTGGCCTGGGAACGCCTTGGGGTCCCACCGGAGGAGCTGGAGGACGTGTCCGGGGTGAGGGAAGTCTGGGAGTCCCTGCTTAGACTGCTGCCCCCGCGACCCGGCCCCGGATAAGCGGAAGAAAATGGATGGATGGATGGAAAGCGCTTTGAGTGACTTGAAGGTGGAAAAGCGCTAATTTTCCATGACTTGTACTTGTATAATTTTATTTTGAAGACTATTTTAAGCTTAATTCATATTTTTTTTCTATCTGTTTCTTCATCAAATTATGATTATATAGTCTATCTTATCATATACTTCTATTCTTGAAGGTTCTGTGGTAAATTTACTTTTTGACAAACTCCTTTTAAGCATTTATAGGCGACACTCGCTCAGTTGGGTTCGGTTGAGTGTTTGTCCACTGATCTGAAGGTCGACAATTCGAACCCTGCTCTTGACATCAAAAAACATCATTGGTCGAGCGGACAGATCCACTGATCGACTGGTTGATGGTGCGATTGGTTCGTTGATGTAAAGCGCTTTGAGTGACTTGAAGGTGGAAAAGCGCTATAGAAAAATATGACCATTTACCATTATTTGTACTTGTATAATTTCATTCCATTGCTTCATTTCTTCTATTTTTGAAGGTTCTGCACTAAATTAACATCTTTTTTTTTAAACTCCTTTTAAACATTTATAGGCGACACTAGGTCTGTTGGTTGAGTGTCCACTGATCTGAATGTCGGTAAAAAATCATCGTCGGTTGAGCGGTCAGATCCACTGATCGACTGGTTGACGGTGCAGTTCCAGGTCTCACAGATGAATGCTGTTGTCGTGTCCTTGGGCAAGACACTTAACCCACCTCGCCCCAACTGTCTGCGTACTCTGGTGTATGAATGCGTTTGTGAATGGGTGAGTGGTTCCTTGATTTAAAGCGCTTCGAGAGCCTTGAAGGTGGAAAAGCGCTGTATAAAAACGTGACCTTTCACCATAAAGAATCGACTTGGCAGGAACCACAACAGGTGCGGCCATTTGTGAAAGTTGTGGGACTCGCACTCGCACAGTTTGCCGTTTTTAACTTACGCCTACGATCGCGTTGCAGTTAATTTGCGGTCCCAGCGTGGAGTCAAAAGGCCACGCTTGATCTTTCAATTGTCAGTGAACCAAGTCTAAATAGCTGAGTGAAGTCTCTCTAATGAAGCTGTTGAGAAGTTGCGAGTCGCGTCTGCTAACAACCCGCCCATCCCTCCTTCCGCCTCTCAATCCCCCATACGTCATCCGCACTTTTCTCCGAGCATCTGGAACACAGCACAAGAAGGACATCGCAGGCGTATCGACAATCATTACGACGCCTGCCCCCCTTTATTTTACAAGTTCGCTAATTACCAACTACTGCTGGGGCCCGTATCCCCCTAGAGCCGATTCGGCGTATCCCCTCTCCTCATTTCTCCTCATCTCTTTCTCTCGTTTCCTTTCTTTCTTTCTCTCTATCGATCTTAACTCCACCAAAGTAAACTTTCGCTTTCCCCCGTCTCTCTGTGGGCTGATGATTCCCAGTTGTGCGTTGCGTTTGTGTGTGCGTGTGCGCTAACGAAGATGCTAATTTGTTCCTGACTAGTGAAGTAAAAATCATTAAGAAGCGGAGGGAGGGGACGGGGACGGGGACGGAGACGGGGGGGATCAGGTGTGGGAGGGGTGCACTGTACAAAAACAAGCTCCTCTAGGGACAGATTTGAGCAGCGTGATTGGCAACTGTGGATATGATAATGTTTTAACTTTATACCAATTGAAAATAAATGAATATTGCTTTATTTGACAAAACGATTAGCTTAAATATTTACAAAGTTCATATATGAAATCATGTAGTAAATTTCAATTTGATTAACTATAGACAAAGTTTTCGGTCACACCATAGACTGTATATATAAATGGACATAGCTAACCTGCTAGCCACGATGTTCAGGCTCTGTTCACTCTGGCTCAGTTCACTTTCTATTGAAAAAACATTGCCTTTCTCTGTACCTGCTGCTGTCAGACTCGTCGTTTTGGTCTTAAAATGTTCGTATTAACCCGCTCTACATGATCCTGGTATTTTTATTTGGCTATTTTGTCCGTAAATCAAGATATCAACATTAATAACAGACAAATCAGGCGCCTTTTTACCCTGACATCACTCCCGCTAGTGTTAGCAACAGGTTTGTTTGACAGAGTTGCAAAGCGCCCTGCTCCCAGTGATGCAGGCAGGAACCTTCAACAGCCTCGCTCCGGATTGGTTCTTTGGTTGCTATGATACTCGTGATCGGAATTCCAAATACCGAACTCGCCTCCAAATTGGCCGCTGTAACTGCTAGCATCGATGAGCTTCATTTGACTGGATTCAAACGTTATCGGTGACGTCACACTCACTTAGTCCACTTCTTTGTACAGTCTATGGGTCACACTTGTTTTGGTTTGGACCTGATTTGATCCCGGTTTAGTTCTGATGTTACTGGCTGAGTTACTGGCTCTGTTTTAGTCCGGATTTAGTCCTGGTTTAGTCCCAAGTTTAATGTGGTCACACTTTTGCTGCAGTTCTTGTTTCAGCTGGTTTAGTTCTGGTTAAGTCTTGGGTTTAGATCTGATTTCGCCCTGGTTTGAACTGGTACAACCTGGTTAAGACTTACTTTAACCTTTACACTCATAATAAAATGCTTTCTTTGAACATATTTTGATGAATTTGTCCAAAACTAATCCATTTTCTTGTCTTTTTCTTCCATGCAATCTTTGTTCGCCCATCGCTGATCTTCTACATAGGTAAGTCATCATTATTTACCTTCTCCTTCCAATTCGCTTCCCGTCTCGCCACCATCTTGTTTCGTAACGCCTTCTCTGTGGCCTGCACTGTAATTGATACCCAGCGTGTTGCATTGTACTTGCCGTTCGCTTGTATGACAGATGTGCTAAGGTTGCTGGGACATTGGAGAGCGGCACGGAGCAATCCATCACTGACAGATGCCGGAGAAGCGTTGACTTGGGAGGGCATCTGACTGAAGCTCAAGAGATTTCCGCGGCATACGTGTGTTGCCAGGCTCACATGTAATGAAATTCTATCACCTTTGACAAATCTGGATACAAAAAGGGCGCTCGTGGGATTTGGAGAGAAAGAATGAAATGATTTTTTTTTATCTCGCTGGAGGAATAAGCCTGCGTTTCTATCAAGGGCGTAGCTGTGATATTTAAACCAACAGCTGGGGCACGCTCCATCGAATTTTTCTTCACTGCGACGATTGAAATGTAGTAAAGAGCCGTGCGATTTCAATGCCACGGAGGACATTTTGGGTTTTGTATGCTGATTTGTATTACTCGATCTCGTTGTGGGTTATCGTCAGTTGAAGATTAACCCGTTTTTATTTGCAATCGAGGTCAAAGCTTGAGGAGTTTGCGAGACCTTCACGAATTCACGAACCTACAATGTCAAATGCCTCGTTTCGAAATATAAAAACGCTACAGAACGGAGATGTAAGAAAGATGAGAGGTTTTGAACGTCTTTACGCTATTGATGATGTCGTGGACTTACTAAACCCTATTCATAGTTTTCGAAAGAGAAATTATCCAGAGAGCAAATTTAGGTGAGTAAAAGTAGTTCTCAAAGACATATTTCTGAGTAAAATTTGGAAACTTGGGGAAATGAGTCGTAAAACATTTCAGAATCAAATCCATCTCTGAGGAGGGATTATGATAACCTTGATTTTCAGGATCAGAATCATACAGATTTGGGTCTAGAGTTTATGAAACACCAAAAAACTGCAAAAATATCTGGATTAAATTCAGGACTGGATTTCCAAATTTGGATTTTCAGGATCATTTCTCGTTAGAAATACTCAATGTTGGATCAGACCTTATTTAATCCAGATACATTTCCAGTTTGAAATACTGAACCCATATGTTTAGCCATGGTGTTGGTGAGGAGTACCTATGTGGAGGACTCTCTTATTGCATATTTTGGGTAGGGATGCACCAATACTAATACTGGTATCGAATATTGACTGAAAAATATTAGCTGGACCGGGTATTGGCTCCATAATATCGGTTAAGCCAATATTGTGACTGGGCTTTGAATTGGACTTAATAGATTTTGGCCTTGAACGTTTCAAAATGTTCCAACTTTTATTCATACGAAGCTGTTCAGTAGTTATTTGAAGATGAAATAACAGTTGCATAACACCATTGGAGCTCTTGTGTAATAAGTTAACTCTGTTTTAATGAGGAGAGGTTCCATTTTCCATCTTTACACTGGTATCGGTTCATATCGACTTTAAGTATCTATTTATCGGTGTTGGACCTGAGTTGGATTGACAGAGGGAGCTCTAAATGAAGTATATTTTTGAAGATTTCTTTAGATCCCTGTTTGCACGTGGTCAGATAGTTCACGTTGTTCGGTTATATCTGTCTCGTTTCTTTCGTTATAAGAAGTCTTGGCGTTTCAAGTGCGTCCAGCTGCCTGTTAAAACTCTAAGGTTACCATCAAACATGACACACGCACATTCTTCTCCTTCTCGTCTGACCCCTCTCTCTCCGAATGGCAGTGCGTTTTCTGTCATTTCGGTGCTAATTACTTTTGACCCTGATGGGAGAGCTTTGGGCGTCTGCGCGGCTCTTGGCTCTGCTCACGCGGCACATTCTGGAATAATCGTGTCCGTAATCACCAGACTGTACATGCTCGAATAGGCCGCAATCTGTTCTGCTTGGTACTGACGTCGGCTCTTCTGATAACGACACGAGGGTTCCAGCGGAGAAGCGTTGGAACATACCCAAAGTGTACTATTCTGGTAGAACGCAAGTTGAGTTCATATGATCGTAAGGATAGTGCTGCACGCTATGGCGAAAGATTTATGATATTTAAAGGTCCTACATGACTCCAAATCGACTCTTATGAGCTCATGTCAAAAACAGACCTGGAGTTGTGTTTTGCTTCATTCACACATGTTCGAGTAACCCTTTATTATTAGTCTGTCTACATCTCCAAACCTCAAAACGCTCTGTTCCACCTTGTGATGTCATCAAGTGGTAGTTTTCAAGTTAACAGCTACTTTTTTACTTTTAGTTCAATAGAGATTGGCAATTCCTGAGCTGAAATGATCCAAATGATTCTGGTGAAGGTGTGTGGAGTTTGAAAACACAGCGGAGCACTTCCTGTATCACCACATGATGACATCACAAGGTGGAACAGACCGTTTTTAGTTTGAGAAAACTCCAATTATGCATGCTCTGTGTGTTAAACGTGTGTGAATGAAACAAAACACAACTCCAGGTACGTTTTTGATGAGGAAACATATCATAGATCAGAAAACGGCGTAATGTAACACCTTTAAAGACTCGCCATGTAACTTTTCTGCAAATATATACCGTGTTATTAATTAAAAACAGGTGTGTTAATTTCTCATAAATTCGTTGAAAACATGTACTTTTACCTGCTCGTCAACACGGAAATACATATGTTGCTGTGAAACATTCCAGGAAAAAGCATTAGGGCTAATATCTCCTGGGAGACGAGCAGATGGCAGATTCCCCACTGGAAAAGTTACATAGTGTATCATTAATTTAGGTTTAGTTCAGACTATTTACAATTCCATTAGCTTTCTGTAAAATCAGTTTACCAATTTACGTTTTTAGGTAGAAGGAGCAGATAAGGAGCAGTTCCCAGTCTTTTCTTGTGGTTTACAACAAACACACGCTGTAATAGAGCCAGAGTGTTAGGCTCAAGAGCACAAAGGCAATGGCAAATTCATTCAGATTTACATATTCCTACTGATTTATCTTAAAATTCTTGATGAAACACTTAGAAGACACTGTGTCCGAGCATAGGTCTGTCTAGAGTGTATGTTCCATTGTGCTGCTGATGTTTTTTCCCCCCGTTTTGTTATTCTTGCCTTGCTTTTTTAAATTCATGAGAACACTTATTTTAGTGGCTTTTACATGTTCAACCAGCATTTCACGCACTCCTCTCTGCCCCTTCTGCCAGGTCCGGTCTAATAGCACATCTTACAGGAGCACAATTTATTGTCTGCACTGTAATCTCCTTCCCCAAGTGTTGGAGAGGTTACGTTTTATCCTCAAAGATCGCACATTACGCCACTAAGTGCTTTTTTTTACTGCCATCCTAACCTAAACTCGGTCCAGATATATTAAAAGGCCCTTATTCCAGTATCGGCAAAGGCACTTAATCCTCCCTCGCAATTCTGTCAGCGTTTTTATCCCTGTTTTTGTTCAAAGATGGCATCGAAGAGGTTTGTGTCAGGTCGTTATCGCATGTTAGCAGAGGTATAAAACTCAAGTGTTGTCTCGTAAAGGCGACTGATTGCACGCTTGATATGGGGAAGAATGGATGGGAGGGTGAGACGCTATTGTTCGGACTACGCGCTGATTTTCAAAGTAGATTTTTCAAATATTTGCGTTTTAGTATCTAGTAAAGCTACAGAATCGTATATATAGTTGGTTGTTTTTGACATAGTTGGGGAAGAAAATGGAACGTATTCGTTAAAGCTGCACAATGGGACTTTTCTAGTAGAGAATCCACCATCTGCTTTGTCTCTAGCTTGGCCTGGATGTTCCTCAATATGGCATTAAACGTATCCGTCTCATTCTTGTTCAATTAGTGGTGTTTTGTTGTTCAAAAACTGCCACGAAACATTCATTTTTAGTTTGAGGTTTTAGTTGGGTCGCCTTTCCGTAGATCTGACCCGTATCTTGGCCTGGTGGTGTCATCTGTCTCCATCGAAAATGAAAACTTAAATGCCGTATTGTGGGATATTCCAGGAAAAGTAAGAACATCTCCATGAAACGACTTGCCTAAATGTGTCTGTCTTGTGCTCTTGTTGGTGGTGATGAGTTTTGTCGTCTTATAACCAAAGGGTTGCTGGTTCCATCCTCAAACGTCTTGCCAAAGTATGAATATGTTTTGTGAGTGGGGAGCCATATTTCTGTCACTCAGTTAACCACCGCCGCCATTGTTGTACCACATTAGCTCCAAAACCAAACCCAAACTTGGTCTACCATATCTTCGTTATTTTCTTGGAGGCTTCAAGTTGACCTCTACTTCGAGAGAGGCGAGGAAGCCATTTTCTGATCCCCAGGTACGATATTGATTCGTTTCTCAGCGTGATCGGTGTCCTCCTTGTGTTTTCTCTTCTCTGGATATATCGGAAGGTCGTCTGTGATTGGGGCCTACACTTTTCTCAACCACTTACAAGGAAAAAACGATTTGGAGACAGCCGAGCACCACCATTTTCTCCGAGAGTTCAAAAATGCAAAAAAAAAAAAGTTGAAACAGTAGGCTTGTGTAGAGTGGAATGGAGGAGAGCGGTCGGGGGAAATTGGTTGGCCCACTGGGGTTGGTGACATTTTGCTCAAAGTGCTACGAGCAGCAAATTCAAGCCCTGACTCATTTTGTTGGCTTTCGATTAGGAACATATAGCCAGCTTTCAAACGAACAACACCACTGTCGCTTGTGGGCGTGTCAAGATCAGAATGGCTAGAACTTTACCTTGTTTGATCAGCTTTAAAGTTGCAATGTGGCAGAAACCCCACCAGAAAAATTGCACAGTCGACATGTCATTGCTCAGAATGTTCCATAATAAGGTATTGTAGCGTTCTGGTTTATGGAAACACGCCAAATTTCTTCTGGCTGTTGATTTTCTGAGGACTACTGTAGGCCGTAACCCACACCAAGACAAGTATTAAAAAGTATTAAAATGATCCATGTTGCAGGTAGTTTTATTGCTCAAAAACACCTTGAAAAACCTGCATTCACACTCACCTCTCCTCAGATCTGACATGGAACGTAACTGAGACAAACAGTAGATGTCAGCAGATTAGGTTTAATCCCAGGCGAAGTAATAGAATTTCCATGGAGACAAGATGGAATGTGGCAGGAGTTCACTTTTAAAAGGCTAGCGTGTTTGTTAGCTTTGGGTTCGCGAAGCTTTGGAAGTTAAAGATTGGCTTTTGGCTTTGAATCCTAGAGAGTTGTTTACGTATTGACTATGTTGTTGCTGGGTCTTGTACTGTACACTTAGGGATCTATATATTCGTCTTTCACGGTGGCTTAGTGGCTAACACAGTCTCACTTCACAGCAAAACGACTCAAGTTTGATTCCTAATGCTAATGGCGCAATATGCTAATTCTCCAGCTATGTACTCGAAACCAAATCCAGCTCAATATCTGGAGATGTGCTGCACTGGCCTCACCGCACGCTCCTGGTCCATCTGAACTGAAGATGGGTCAAACGCTGAGGACAAAGGTGAATCCTACCTCATTATTAGCATAGTCTTTTTTATATTTTTTTTATGTCAGATGCCTTCCACGGCACAGTCATCTCCATTCACTCAAGCATTTTAAAAGTTAGTTGTACGGCCAATAACGTAATACTTTCGGTCAAGTTTAATTATAATGTAATTGAAACTTTTCACACCACGTACCGCCAAAGAAAAGATTTGGCTTTCCGAGTGACGCCAGATCTAAACCAGGTCTATAACAGGACTAATCTAGGGCTAAACCAGGTCTAAAAGTGGACTACATCATTCCCGCTGTAGTTCCAAACAAGAAATTATCCAAAGGAGGACAAAGAAAGTGGAATAAGGCATAGACTGTATATATAAATGGACATAGCTAACCTGCTAGCCACCGCGTTCCATCAACTTCAGATCTTTTTACATTGGAAAACTGAACTGTCGCCCCCCTCTAGCTCCTCAACTGCTGCTGTCGGCTCGTTATTTTGGTCTTAATATGTTCGTATTAACCCGCACTACATGATGATCCTTCTTTCCCCGTGGTGGCTTTCACTAGCATTAGCAACAGGTTTGATTGCCAACATTGCTAAGCGCCCGCTCGATGCTAAACCAACAGTGTGGGCGGGAAGAAGCTTTACCTTCAACAGCCTTGCTCCAGATTGACTCTTCAGTTGCTATGATACTCGCGGTCAGAATTCCTAATACCGAACTTGGCTCCAAATTCGCCGCTATAACTGCTAGCCTCGATGAGCTTCAGTTGACGCTATGAACGGACGCTATGGGTGACGTTACACTCACTTTGTCCATTCTTTATACAGTCTATGGTTGCTACATACCTTGCTCCTTGACGCTTCAGCCATACACTTTTTAGCGCTTCACCCATCGAACATGTCTAAGTTAGCGATCGCACATCTCTTTCCATATGGACATTATGAGCAGTGTGACCTGTTCTCCGTGTGTGCCCTGGGGAGCCCGAACCCGTTTTTTTTTTTTTTTGTGTGCCCAAGAGTGCGGGCTGTGTCTGCTGGAGTGCTCTAAGTGCGTGCCTGAATTGGCCATTTGTTATATTGACAGTGCACTGAAGGCTTGGCATTGATTGGCCATCGACGTGTAGGTGAGCGCTAGATAAGCCCGCGGACAGGGCCAGATAAGCGCCTGTCGTTTTCCCCTGACAGCTACAGAAGCCCAGAGAGGACATTCCAAAGTCACATGCCTCATAAAGTCAACTCATAGGTCCAGTATATACAGTAAAGCTATATCCGTGTAAAGAACCAAACGGGAAAAATAATAAACGTATCATAAACATTAAGGAATTTGATTTACATAGCACTTTTTGGACACTCATATAAGCTTTACATTGCATTATTCATTTACACCATTCACACCAATTGACTGCCACAGCTGCCTTGGGGTAAATCGCTGCTTCTGATGACCACCATCCGTCAACCACTACGTTCGTATGTATTGACCTTATTCTGCGGCACCCATTTTTGCCTCTAAATGCCCATTTTTGAGAGAAGTTTTGCCCCTACAATAAGTTAAAGTAGGCTGATTTGTGTAAAATGTTCATGTTACCAACAAGTCAACACTGCACCGATTCACAGGAGGCTTTAAAACGGCTTTGAAACGGCTTTAATACAACCTGAATGACGATGGTGTCACCCTTGGCAACTTCTCGACGAAAGTAGCTCAGTTGGTAGAGTGTTTATTCACTGATTCGAAGGTTGGCGATTTGAATCCTGTTCTCAACGTAAACATCATTGGTTGAGCGGTCAGATCCACAGGTCGGTGCTGCGATTTCAGCTCCCACAGATGAATGCTTTTGTTGTATCCTTGGGGAAGACACTGAACCCCCTTTGCACCATGTCTGCTTACGCTGAAGTATGAATATGTGTGGGTTCCTTGATGTAAAAAGCTTTGAGTGTCTTGAAGGTGGAAAAAAACTGTAAGCTGGGATGTAACTACTGACCTTTGGAATAGTGTGTGTAGGCAATGCTAATTGAATTATCTAAATGAACTGGTAGTATTCACTATTCTAATCGTTTTTATCAAGCTATTTATCAAACAATGACTATTCTGTAGTAGAAACGGGCGAACACAAGACTCTTATCAGCACCATTTAAAAATAACTACTTCGCCAAGTCTTACATCCTGAGAGAAAATTCCAACGTCACAAGAGATTCACATGATTCACTCTGTTAATGCAGCAAAAAACTGGTAAACCAATCAAAACAAGAACACACCAACTCCTTATGCGAGTCCATTTAACTGCCATTATTCAGTCGCTAGGCTAGCAATGCGCTAACTGGCTAGCGTCCCAGTGCATTCTCCAAAGCAGTCTTTATTGACCACTTACTGCCTACTCAGGTTTGGCACGAGAGCTGAGATTGGAGAAATGATTGGGGTTAAGACTCGAAAGCCCCAAGAAAATGTTACGTCAGGTAGGATATTTTTGGACGATTTTGAACTGGAAAAAAAAAAAAAATTGGCAAGAAGTCATTTGAAGTTTGCCAATGCTGTTGACTTGGAAACAATAGGGTCTTAAAAACGCACTATAACTTTCCTGCTTGTCTCCATGGAGATGTTATTGCGTGTCCATTTAAGTGCCATTATTCAGTCGCGCAGAGCAGAGCTAGCACTGCGCTAACTGGCTAGCCTCCCAGCGCATTCTTCAAAGCAGTTTTTATTGACCACTTGCTGCCTACTCAGATTTGGCACGAGAGCCGAGGTTGGGGAAGGCTTTGAGATTGGAGAAATGATTGGGGTTAAGACTCTAAAGCCCCAAGAAAATGTCACGTGATGTAGGATATTTTTGGACGATTTTGAATTAAAAAAAGAAGTTGGCAAGAAGTCTTTTAAAGTTTGCCAATGTTGTTGACTTGGAAACAATGGGGTATTAAAAACGCGCTATAACTTTTCTGCTTGTCTCCATGGAGATGTTATTGTGTGTCCATTTAACTGCCATTATTCAGTCGCACGGAGCAACTACAGCACTGCGCTAACTGGCTAGCCTCCCAGCGCATTCTTCAAAGCAGTCTTTATTGACCGCTTACTGCCTACTCAGATTTGGCACGAGAGCTGTACAACTCCGGTCTTTGTTATAGAAGCCCGTAGCTATATTTCAAGCGTGTCTGCCAACGAAACACTTGAAATTTTTCAGTTGCACCCTTTGCTTTGACAGGCAATTGTGCTAAATTTGTGAAAACGTCTTCCTCTGCTCGCAAGGTTTTAAACTCTCTCAAGAGTTGACGTTTGCTGACACTTAATTACATATTGAAGAAAGGATTGTGTTTTTTCCCTTGTCTAAAATTTGCATCTTTGAGTGTCTCTTCTTTGAAATAATGTGTTGTGTAAAATAGCCTTTTCAGCGGTTTAGCGCGGAGCTCATCTTGGCGCGGGGCCTATAAGCGTCGTCACTGTGATATAAGATTACTGCGATAGAGGTTAGCGCTTTATGCTAACGGGGCTGTGTTAATTAGATTTGCATGTGCATATATCTACACATGTTTACAAGAAGTACACGAGTTTGTAAAAGTCTGATCCTTTTGTGCTACCGTTACGTCTGGAAGTAGTGAACGGCAATATCTGAAAATACGACTTTGGGAAATCAAATCTAGATATTTTTCTGGATTATCTCAATGACGATAATCAGATCATATTTTTTTTTATTCCATCGATAAATGTTACGGTTTAGGTTCAAGTTTTGCATTGGAGAAAAAGAAGCCTAAAGAACTTTAAAAATAAGATTAACCATAAATGTGCAGGAATATCACTTTTAGAAAGATTTTTTTTCTACCTTTTTTAAATATTATTATATTGTTGAAAAATTGGGAAAAAAATATATGTAATTTGTTGAAACAAATTTCTTATTTGAGCAAGTCTTGATACTTAAAAAAAATCACAAATTGGACAAAGTTGGACATTTTCTGAAAGGTTTTTAATTAAGTTAAGCATTGGAATTATATTGCACCTTTCAAGACATTCAAAGCGCGTTATATTGCGTTATTTAGTCACTCCACATTTGGCAGTGTTATCTATCTCCGCCGATAGATTTGCAGTTGCGGAATTTCCATTACCGTAACTCGGCGACCATTTGTGTTTCATGTAAATTCAAACGGCGTCTCAAAGCAGAGGCACGAGGCTCTTTAAATATGTTACTGTCATTACGGTAATGTGCTTACGTTTTCCCTGCGAAGACGACCAATCAGAGCGCAGGTTCCGCCATGATGTGTAAAATAGAGGTAGTTGTGTGAAAAAAGGCAAAAGTAAATGCTGTTACTTCCTTTAACATGATTTTTATGCCTAAAAAAAGAAAATTAATGTCTAGACGAGCACTGACTGAAGCGAGGCAGCCAATCTGTGCCACTGGCCCCTCCGACCAACACCAACATATGCACCACTTTCTTACCACATGTGTCTTAATTAAGGACGCAACAAAACTCCTCGTTGTCTCCCATCCAAGCCACACACCGGCTGGTCACAATACCTTAAGGCTTTTTTTTTTAAAATTCTGTAATTGTTATTGTTATATCACGCTTCCTCCGTAACCTTGGCAACCATTTTTTTTCTCGGTATCGAAATCGAGTTAAACTGTATCCTGGCAACTGTATTACTCTGTACACACTTTACGTTCTAAATTTCATATCTCCAAAGCGCAATATTCATTATCCATTTTCCCGCACACCTCCCCGTCTACCTGGAAGATCGCATCAATCAATGGCCCACACTTGTGCAGACAGATTAAGATTTCAATTAATCGATATTACTGCCCTTGGTTCAAACTCCAAATAGTCCCATTAGAAACATTGGCCGTTCTTTGCTCTGACTCCTGGCTCGCTGCTAGTGGAATAGATTTTTCCATTCGTCGGCTTCTTCGTGTCATTTTTCACATTAACGATGCAACACCCCCATAGTTTAATCTAATAAGGATGAATCAGTTGATTGATACGCTCTTGTCAGGGGGAGGAGGAGGCCGCTAACGTGACGAAGACTACGGCTAATTTCACATAGCAGCAGGGCAGAGATGGTGGCGTGAGGTTGGGGAGGGCTCGGAGATTGGAGAAATGATTGGGGTTAAGACTCTAAAGCGGCAAGGAAATGTTACGTGAGGTAAGGTATTTTTTGCAGATTTTTGAATCGGTAAAAAAAAAAAAAATGGCAAGAAGTCATTTGAAGTTTTCCAGTGTTGTTGACTTAAAAAATTACATAGTGCCTTTTTAAGATCCTATCGTTTCTGATCTGTCTCTGAGATGTTATTGTTGCTTTTTCAGGAATGTCTCATGGTATGGCATTAAACTTCTCTTCTAGCTCGCATTCGTTCAGTTACATGTTTTCAGCTGGCTCGCCTCCCCATATATCTGACCGGTAACACAGTTCGACTTCATTATATGGTGGTATTCGCATCTTGTTTCTGTGGAGATGCGTAGATTAAATGCCATACTGTGGAACACTCAAAGGCGAAGTAATAACATTTCTTTTATGGCACGCAGGTTGTGAATCCGCCATCTTAAACGTTAAAGTTTGACGGATGGGGTAGGAGAAGTATCTTGCTCAACGCCACATCACCGTCAATGAACCAACTATAATTCTGATTCTACCACCTCTGCTTTTCCAACGTAGATGTTCTCATGCAATATATGACTTAAAGCAATAGTATGTAGCTTTTTAACCAAAAAAATGACTAAAATAAAAGCATGTTTTCGTCCTTGTTTGTTGTTTTCAGGAGAGTTTATGGAGACATTCCCAAGTTACACAGTCTTAACCCTTTAAGGACTGAACTCACTATAGACCATTGTATCTCGCGTAGACTTTTATTCTTTTTTTTAACTATAAATATCATGTTAAAGGAAGTATCAGACTTCAGATTTACTGCATTTTTTCACACAACTTCCTCTATTTTACATATCCACCCGTATTTTCTCTTTAATGCGTTGAATAAGTGACTGGACGAATCCCGGCGGCACTTGCGCACTGATTCGTCACCTTCCAGGGACAACGTAAGAACATTACCGTAATGACAGTAAAATATTTAAAGAGCCCCCATGCCTTTGCTTTGATACGCCGTTTGAATTTACACGATAGCACAATTGGTTGCGGAGTTACGGTAATGGAACGTCGGCAACCGCGCTCTATCGGCGACAATAGCATCCGCCTCTATAGGGTTAAAGGCCCAGAATTGGACACTTTTCCTCTTTATTTTTATTAGAGGGGGGGCCCATATGAGGTTTCTTACCCCAGATTTCTGTTAACGGCCCTAATTGTGTTTATTGCACTAAGAAACATGTGTCCTTCCTGTGAGCGGGCTTGCATTTCCACAAACCTGACTCTTATTTGTCCTGGCGGAAGGTGTAAATGTTCTTTATGTGTTTCTGTTATAATAATCCACAATATGGGATAAAACCGATCTAGAGAATAATTTAACTTTGTATTTCCTTGAATCACGCCGCCACCTTTAACTTAAACTACACCGCTAACCAAATATATAATCAAAGATGTTATATTGTACAAAGATATATATACTTTTGCTCCTCTGTCCCGTTCTAACCCTGCTCCACTGGGAGATTTTCAAACAAGTGATGGCTTTTGTTCCAAGTGCCTTTAGACTGGAGCTCGGGGGACCGGGGCTCATGGGAGGCTGCATATTTGTTGCTATAAAATGAACGTAGCATTTCTGGAACACGCTGTACAAGACGTGATATTTTTCTTGTGAATTTGAAAAGGCCATCTATTTATACATGCCTCCTGATTGCTTATTCGCAGTATCTCATTTGAACAATCAGTAGATGGTAGGGACTATTTTGAGACGCCGGCGTTTTGAAGAGAAGTAACGCATCTGTGAGGAGGGTGAGCGAGTGTAGACTGAATGTGTCAGATTAATATTAACATGTATAGAAATGTTATTAAAGCAGACGTATTGTGCTTGTGTTTGCTGTAGAGTTACAATCTATAACACCTGTGGACCTGTGGATGTTATAATTTGCACATTTGACTGAATAAAAGAAAAAGTCCACTGCATTCGGAAACAGTTTTTATGTTTTTTTTGTTTTTTTTTATGAAGTTGAATTGAGTTTTGCACCTTTTATTATTTAATTTAATATAATTTAATATATCTTAACTAGCAAAAATTAAACTTCGGCCCTAAAGGCAATATTTAAAAGTGTGTATTTTTTTTCTCTTTAATTTTATTGTTCATCTGCAAAACATTTTTTATTGTTCCATCTGTTCCAAGTACATCTGAACAAGGACATCATATCATCACATGTGTCAAACTCAAGGCCCGTGGGCCAAATGTTGCCCTCCACATCATTTTATGTGGCCCTCGACAGGGTAAATTAAAAGGTATGATGGTCTTAAAATGTCATTTTATCAGGAGATACGCAGTTACACAGACATATTTTTACATCTAGGCAAATGTATATGCAGTATTTGTAACTTGAATAAATAATAAATACAGAGGCAGTTAATTAATAAAAAAAAGTTTAAAAAGTAGTTAGATTTATTTTACATTTGGCCTTTTGAGGGAAGCTATTTTGCTGATGTGTTTGACACCCCTGCCTTACATCATACATTCAACACAACATTTCAACAATTTCCAGGAGTTAACAAGAGATTTACAGTTGTGTCATTATTGTTTTATAGAAATAATGGTGTTGCAAATAAACAACAAAGCAAGAATGAAATATACAGCACTGATAATAAGTGCACAGCTAAATTATAAAAGTGTGTATTTTAACCATTTTTATTTCAGTTGCCATAAATTAAACCCACGTCACATGGGTGTTTGTCCACTGATCTGACGGTTGCTGGTTTAAATCCCGCTCTCTACCTAAAACATCGTTGGTGGAGCGGTTGACGGTGCGATTCCAGCTCCCACAGATGAATATTGCCGTTGTCTTTGGGAGTATGAACGCGTGTGTGAATGGGTGAGGGGTTTCTTGATTTAAAACACTTGAAGGTGGAAAAGCGCTGTGTATAAAAACGTGACCATTTACCATCACGTTTAGACATTTAGACACAAAATGGCCGTTGTCTTTTTACCGGTGCCAACAGTGACTCGGCCCTGGCTCTAGCTCTCCGTCTGATAGATTTTAATTACACACCAAATCCTCTATATCTGTGGGATCAGGCGCAGCAGTGGGTCAATGTGTCCTGCAGCTAAACTACGGCTCCAGCTGAGTGCGACAAATGTACAAATACTATAGATGCGCTCATTACTATAGCAACACGGATTAGGGGGTATATACAGTCGTACGGGCGGGTGGTGCCGTGGGTCCGTAAAGGTTTTGGTGTGGAAGAGACGCCAGCTGCTGTTCGGTTTATGGCTCCCTTTATGGTACCACCCAAGTTGTTCACAGATGGTCCCGGCAATGATCTGAACAAGTGATGATGTGTTAAAGGTTCACTATGTAACTTTTCAGGTGCGGTTTGTGAAGCTTCTCGTTTTCCGTGGAGATGTTATTGCTTTGTTGCCTTGAATGTTCTACAGTTATGGTATTTGGTTTACTTGTATATAATTGATTTCGTTCTGCGTTTTGTTGAAAATACACATTCTTACTGCGAACGAGCTTGCCTCTCCATAGATCTGACCTGAAACTTGGCTGGGTTGTGTCGTCCTGCTTGTCTTCATGTAGATGGGCAAGTGTAAAGCCATGCCTTGGAACATTCTAGGCAAAAACGATAACATCTCCATGGAGACAGTAAGCCGGTGGGTGTTTGTGCACCAGAAAAGTTACGTAATTCACCTTTAAGAGTAAAAATATCCCCTTTGAAGTAAGCCATTTTATATTTATACTCTTTTCACAAGCAAAATGTAAGTTTATTTGAATTACTTTGTGTGTGAATTGAACGATACAAAGTGCTTTACAGAATAATAAAGGCGTTAAAATCACAATACAATAAGTCAAAACATAAATAATCACAAATAATTATCGTAAAATGAACATTATAAGAGCAGAGTGCAGAATAAAAACCTTTCAGTCATAAGCACAGATAAACAGAACCATTTGAGCCTGGATTTAAACACTGGCAAAGTAGAGGCCTGTCTCATGGAAGATTGTTCCAGGTTTTAGCTGCAGAAAATTGAAATGCTGATTCACCTTGTGTAGTCCTGGTTTAGTCCTGGTTTATTCCATGTTCAATCTTGGTTTAGTCCATATTCAGTCCTGGTTTAGTTCATGTTTAGTTCATGTTTAGTCCTGGTTTAGTCCATGTTTAGTCCTGGTTTAGTCCTGGTTAAGTCCATGTTTAGTTCATGTTTAGTCCTGGTTTAGTCCATGTTTAGTTCATGTTTAGTTCATGTTTAGTCCTGGTTTAGTCCATGTTTAGTCCCGGTTTAGTCCCATGTTTAGTCCATGTTTAGTCCTGGTTTAGTTCATGTTTAGTCCTGGTTTAGTCCATGTTTAGTTCATGTTTAGTCCTGGTTTAGTCCCATGTTTAGTTCATGTTTAGTCCTGGTTTAGTCCATGTTTAGTTCATGTTTAGTCCTGGTTTAGTCCATGTTTAGTTCATGTTTAGTCCTGGTTTAGTCCCATGTTTAGTTCATGTTTAGTCCTGGTTTAGTCCCATGTTTAGTTCATGTTTAGTCCTGGTTTAGTCCCATGTTTAGTCCATGCTTAGTCCATGTTTAGTCCTGGTTTAGTCCTGGTTTAGTCCTGGTTTAGTCCTGGTTTAGTCCTGGTTTAGTCCTGGTTTAGTCCTGGTTTAGTCCATGTTCAGTCCTGCTTTAGTCCATGTTTAGTCCATGTTTAGTCCTGGTTTAGTTCATGTTTAGTCCTGGTTTAGTTCATGTTTAGTCCTGGTTTAGTCCATGTTTAGTTCATGTTTAGTCCTGGTTTAGTCCTGGTTTAGTCCTCCTCATGTGAGATGGTTCATGTGGCTCATGTGGGAGATGTTCTTTGGTTCTAGTCCATGGATAGACTTGTTCATGAGCAGAGCTGCTTTAAAGTCTATTCTCTGAGCCACAGGAGCCAATGCAGAGACGTGAGCTGAGACCTGCTCGTACTTCCTGGTTCTAGTCAGGACCTGAGCTGGATGTACTGCAGCTGTCTTAACTCTCCAAACTCTCCTCTTTTGGACAGTATTTAACTTGTGCAAAACTGAAATTCCCATGTACTATTGGTTCATTTCTACAAATTTGTGGGAGTTGTCTTATTTATACTTTATTTTGTACTTAATTTTTGTACATTACATCACTTTGTTTATATTTTCCCTTCTAGTTATTCACCACTACTTCACCTTGAACAGCAGTTACAGTCCATATAGTGCGCCCACGCTTTATTCTAAACACCTGCACTCAAACAACAACTTTAACCACTGCAATCTATCCTATTCAGAATCACCCAGTATAATCCGCTGCTTTCAAACAACTCATCCTCACCTCCTATAGAAAATCAGACAGTGACGCCATGTTTTGTTTTTTTCCCCCCTTTTCCCTGTCTCCGTCCAGCCACACCGCTCATAATTTCAGCCCCATATGTTCTCCCCAACTCCAGCCTTCTCATTTCACTTACTCCCCTACAGCGCTAGCCATTACCTATGCTCCGCGCTAGTGATTTGTCGCGCAGTCTTTGCCACCGGCTCTACAGCTGTAATCATGCTCCTTTGTACACCAATTAGCATAGCCATCCATATGCATGCCCATATATTTTATTAGCAACGTAGGCAGTTTTAGCATTAGCATTACGGTATGGAAACTGAAAGGGGGTGGTTAGCGCTAAAGACGGCGCTAAAGTGGCTGGAAAGATGTGATTTTGATTTAGGCGCTCTCCCATCAAATGAATCTTGGCCTCGGGTGACCTAATTAGGCGGGTAATAAATCAAACGCACCCCGCAGGCTGGTAGAGGCGGCGCGGGGTGGTGGTATGGGTTGCGAGGGGAAGTGGGGGGCGGTTGGAGATATGCCGGTGACCCTCGGGGAAGGCCAGGGCAACCTCCATCAATCCCATAATCAAGGTTAGGATTTTGAACGGGGGACGATGGGCATATGCATATTTAAAGTCATATGTACAGACAGAACAGTGGAAGCGGAAAATGAACGAGGTAAGCTTCTTTTCCTCCCAAATTTCTTCCAAAATGGATCACTTTTAACCAAAAACTCCATCTATCCCACCTGATTAGTTTAAAAAATGATTTGAATTCATATTTTTTCTGCCTTTGGGTAGAATTTGACTGGAATTAGAATAGTCAAAGATTCATTAAGTTTGTGGTTAGCGTGCTAGTTCAAAACCTGAGTTGCCAAAAGCGCTTTTAAACTCATCATGGTGAGTAATTAGCACGGTCTGAATGCATAAGATGAAAATTTGTTCAGTTTTTTTTGCAATTTTAAGGCGGTAAAGAAAAATGAGGTACCGCGCCTTTGTGATTGTGGTTAGATCAAGATTAAATTCAAGCAGTGTTTAAACTTACTCAAAATGTTTGGTTTAAAATGCAATTAATTAACAGCTGTAACGTCAGGGCAAATCTCACATTGACCGCGAGCTAAGTGTCACAGCGGGTGCACGGTTCAGGACTCGCGTGGGACCCACAAAACTTAGAAGGTCATTCAAATCAGCGCACCCTGCCAGGCTGACCTCTGACCTCTTCGTCCTGCCACACTGACCTCTGACTTTGGCGATGCGCCGGTCCAAGTGAAACCACACACAGTCTAGTTTTCCCAGACACCACACTGATCTGGTGCGGTTTTCAGATCATTAGACGTGTGTTATTGCAGTTAGGACATCGACGGTGTAAAGAAGTGGACTGAGTGAGTGCGACGTCACCCATAGCGTTTGGCTCCAGTCAAAAGAAGCTCATCGATGCTAGTAGTTATAGTGGCTAATTTGAAGCCGAAATCCGACCATGAGTATCATAGCAACCAAAGAGCCAATCTGAAACGTGGCTGTACAAGGTAACTCCTCTTCCCGCCCGCACCACTAGTTTATGAGGGAGCGTCCTTCTTGCGCCTTCTTTCCCTGTCAATCAAACTTGTTGCTAACGCTAGCTGGAGCAACCTCAGGGAAAGAAGGCGCCTGATTTGTCTGTTCTTAATGTTCATATCTTAATTTACGGACACAATAGCAACATGGCAATACAAGGATTATTAGGATGAGCATTTTAAGACTCATTTAAGGCTCATTGCGGCTCATCCTCACTTCCTATTTGGAAACGCGACGACTAGCAGTTTAGC
This sequence comes from Periophthalmus magnuspinnatus, assembly GCF_009829125.3. Lineage (NCBI taxonomy): Eukaryota > Metazoa > Chordata > Actinopteri > Gobiiformes > Gobiidae > Periophthalmus > Periophthalmus magnuspinnatus. Next base: position 4,693,247 of record NC_047127.1, on the reverse strand, counting down.
TATAACTATTTACATATCCAGTCTATGAGTTAGCTTAAACCCGCCGTTGCTGCGATCGTTAACGGCCTACTCGTTCCCTCAAAAATATCCGAAATGTGACCGTGAGCAAATGCCCAGCCAGTCCTTCATCCATTAGTGTCTATCGGCTTCTTGTCTCGCGATGTTTAGTCTGTAATTACAAAATCCGTGGGTCACAGCGAGTTTACCTCTTAATAATGTAGCTTAATACAAATGTCAAACATGTTTACCAACTTTCAAATGCCACGTTGCTATTAGTTTTACCAGCACTTTATGACCTTGACTACTACCAACTTTCCCCCATCGAACTAGACGACGTTATTTCCGTCGGATTATTAAAATGTATTCCCTCCAATGAATCCTATGCATATTTTCAACTATATATCTCTCCCCACAGAGCTCCTTCAGTCCACATTTGCTATGCTTATTCCCGCAGTTGAAAGCGTTGCACGGGAGATAGCAGCGGACCGTTAGCAGCCAGTTGAACGCAGCCAACATCTGTGCTAGCGTTAGCGGGGAGCAGACAGATGCCCCGTGGGTGTAGCACCACCTGTGGAGAAGACACGCGCTGCTTTGAAAACTGTGCCTTTTTCTTCTTGTTTAGTTTCAAAACACGGGGATGGGCCAAGACGGGTTTTTCTGTGAGGCGGTTTGTAGAATTATCAAAATGTCTTCATGCAGTTAGGGGTTTTTTTTTAGCTTTTTTACAACCTTGTCGGTCTGCGTTACGGCTGTGTCGGGGTGCGCTTATTTTTAAAGAGCGTAGTGAGGATTAAAGCGGCGTAAATCAAGCTAACGACAGTAGCTGCTAACGTTGAAGTTGGTGTATGGAGCGAGATTTCGGTAGAGGGTCCGCCACCTTCTTCTCTCCACGAAGATGTTATTTCTTCACCTGTAATGTTCCGCCGAATGGCATTAAACGTATCCACTCTATTTCCATGCAGCTCAATATGTGATAGGTCCAGTTCAAGTTACAGGTCAGATCTGTGGAGAGGCGATTCCGCTCGTTATATGGATTCATGTTTCTTATGGAGTTTATGAGCAAAAGAAAATCATTGAATACATTCGCGACTGTAGGTAGAGTGTTTGTCCGCTGATCCGAAGGTTGGCAGTTCGAATCCTTGTGTCCTTGGGCAAGACACTTAACCCACGTCGCCCCCCCGGTGTCTGCGTACGCTGGTGTGTGAACGTGTGAGTGGTTTCTTGATGTTAAAGTTCGGCGCTATATAAAAATTTGACTATTTACCGTTCACCAATGCAAAATAGAGTTTAATGCCATACTGTGGAACTGTTGGTACTTTATAAAACCAAATCTGTATTGAATAAGAACTTGCGCTTCCTTATTTATCTTATTGCTTGGAAATTTGGGTGAATTCCTGTAAAACATACGTAGATCCTATAATTAAACTACAGGAAAACAACAATAAGAATAATTAATAAAGCAGGATTCCGTGATCTGACTAATGAACTATTTATAAAATCGAATATATATTAAAATTTACAGACATTGTTAAGTTAAAATTTTGACAGTTCGGTTTTGTGTTGTGAGCAAAAATATTCCCGTTGGAATTCAGTCCTCTAAAATAAGAAGTAGTCGCTATAACTTGAGAGGAACTTGAATCTCAACTAATGTGAGGCAAAGATGTATCTCAATGACTTTAAGTTAATTAAAACTCTGTCTAAATTCAAAAAAAACTTTAAAACATGACTTCATTCATACATGTACATTGCAGTAGGTTTATATGAGCCAAGACTTCTGTGTTTAAGGTATTGATTTAAGTAAATAAATTGAGTTATGTTATGTATTATGGAGTTATGTGTTGGTCAGGACAGTCTTACATAAACACGAAGCTTTAGTCATATCCTTTTTAGGTTGTAATTAATGAAAAATAATAATAAAATAAAGTTAATTTGTTCATTAATTCAACTTTCCAGGCACAGCAATAACATCTCCATGGAGACAAGCAGGTGGCACAGTGTCTAACTATTAAAATGTCATTTTTTAAACTATTCACACAGAATACTGAAGCAGCAGCGTAGCCTTGTAAAATATATTCACATTTTCAAATACCAGTTATGTTTAGTAATAAGTCTCGTCTGAACCTATTTGCTCAAAACAACGTCTTCTTTCTTTCTCTCTTGGAATTTCAGACGTTACAGTTTATACTTTTTATACTTAGATTTGATTTTTACCTGCTATTTTTACCTGTGCCTGGGGCCTTACTGTAGCAAACTGAGCAAGTTCATCTTGTTCTGCATCACAAGGTCTGTTTGCTGTCAAAGTGCCAAACACCCCGCTGTGCTGAGATGGGTTATGTGTAAGCCAACTTTATCAAATGGGATTTTTGCATTTCACAGAGTGTTGTACATGTAACATCATATATCAAGCTGAATTTCACACTCCTCACAACTTATTTTAAAATTCTAGCTCGGCTTCGGAAAAATATATTCTCATTTTCACGCGTATCCAGCGAAGCCTAAATGGAGCTGTCACTAGTTTTCCACGTTATTCCTCTTTTCTTTTTAAATATATATCGTATAAACGGCTCTGAAGTTCAAATTAAGTCAGCTTTGTACTGTCTGCATCTAATTGTAAAGCTTTTTATTGTCTTAGAGTCGGGGAGTGCGCTGGTGACATGCTAGTTTTTAGCTTTAGTTGTTGGAAATTGCGAAAAGTACATACGCCTCTTTGCGGTGAATATATTGGATTCAGAATGTGTTGGGAACGTCCTGACACTGGGACCAGCAGGAGGCCGGTCCCTGAAGTCCTCAGAGTGTGAGATGGTTCATGTGGCTCATGTGGGAGATGTTCTTTGGTGCTGGTCCACGGAGAGACTTGTTCATGAGCAGAGCTGCTTTAAAGTCTCTGAGCCACAGGAGCCAGAGACCTGAGCCACAGGACACATGTGTGAAGTACTTCCTGGTTCTAGTCCTGACCCGAGCAGCAGTGTTCTGGATGTTCTGGATGTTCTGTTCTGTCTTAAGGCTCGTTTGGAGAGTCCAGTGAGCAGGACGTTACAGTCGTCTAACCTACTAACACATGGATAAGTCTCTCCAAGTCTGGTTTTGATAGTTTACCTTTAATTTTTGGAGTGTTTTAGATAGTAAAAAGCTGCAGATGTTACTGATTTGATGTGGCTGTTAAAGTTCAAGTCTGAGTCCATTATTACCCCTAGGAATTAGTTTGGACTTTGGGTTAAGTGTCTTGCCCAAGGACACAGCAACAGCATTCATCTGTGGGAGGGAGCTGGAATCGCACCGTTATTGGGTCTGACTATCGCCCCATTAGAAGTTGATACCTTATCCAAGAATTCAAATCCAAAGTTGCATTATTGATATGGGCTATTTTGTTACCAGAACTTCAAAAGTACCACTTCGTGACATCACAAGGTGGAACAGAGCATTTTGAGTTCAGGAAATGTAGCAAAACTAATAATAAAGGGTTATTCAAACACGTGTGACTGAAACGGCACAACTCCAGGTCTGTTTTTGAGGCGGTAACAACGTTCTAACATGACTAAAAGCTCACAAGAGTCATGTTTGCGTAATCTAGGACCTTTAAGGATTCCCAGTCAGCATTTATATCAAAACTACCCAAGCATTAAAGCGTTTGAGGGCCATTTTGATCACTTATCGACCAATACCTCCAAACACGTCTCCCAGAATGCGAGCGAACACACGGCCCCGGTGGGAGACGTCCAGCGCGGCGGCCATATTGGACTCGAAGATGGATCTGACAGGCGGGAGCTCTACGGACTGCCCCGTCTCGCTCGCTTAGGCTTCGGCCCCTTCCCCGCAATCTCCGGCTCATTTTCCCCCGGACCCTACACGCGCTCCTGGTGGGAGGGCTAAGCCGGGGGAAGCCGCGTTACCTGTCATGTGGATAATGCCAGCAGAAGTTTAAATAATTGCCACGCGCCGGATCACTGTGTGGAGGCGTTTAGCTCAGGGACAGACTCTGTGGCAGTTTTAATACAAGTGATGGAAGGACGTGAAGGATCGTGACTCTCGGTGTATTTATAAACTTCACTGCTTGTCTTCTTGATCTACTTTACGTGCATATAGGTTAATGAGTTTAAAATGAAACCAGATGCCCTCCCTTGAGCAACAGCCACGCCGTATCCGTTAATAATTAAAGCAGCACTGTGTACATTTTTAGGCAGACTGTATAAAGAAAGTGCACTAACGTTTGGCTCCGGTCAAATGAAGCTCATCGACGCTAGCAGTTATTGGGGCGAATATTTTGTTTTGTTTGATAATCGGTGTCGGAATTCCAAAGAACCAATCCGGAGCGAGGCTGTTCAAGTTGATGCCGTTCCTTCCCGCTTGCACCGCTGATTTAGCAGGGAGCGGGCGCTTAGCAACGCTTATATCTCGATTTACGGACACAATAGCATATAAAATATAAAAACACCAGCATCATGTAGAGCGGGTTAATACGAACATTTCAAGAACCAAAATGACGAGCCTGACAGCAGCAGTTACAGTGAAAGGAACTACAGTTTTTCAATAGAAAGTGAATTGGAGCCAGAGTCGATGGAGCTGGAAGCGCACCCATGCTTATTTCTTATTTAAAACATTGCAGCTAGCAGGTTAGCAATGTACATATTTGCATGCAAGACAGTCAAACCTTTTATTTTCCATGAAGATGCCAGGAATTTTCCACAAAATGACTTTAAACTTGGCGATCTCCATGGAGACAAACAAGCTACTCTGCCAAACCAAGTGTTTTTTGCAATTTTTTCACTATAAAAACACAGAATTGAATAAACGAAACATGGATGGATAGATGCCAAACTGCGGAACATTGCAGCCATGACAAAGCGATGACCTTTTTTGTTAGACGAGTAGATGACAGTTAGGGCATCTGGTTTAAAACTTACACCAACTCGGCACATGTTATTCTAGCGGTAAACGTGACAACTGAAAGATATTCGAAGCGAGCGCGGGATATAGGACTACGCCTGCGGAGATGTTTGCAGTATACGAGTCAAATTCGTATGCGTATCTCATTATGGGGAGATGATTTACTCACACGGACGCAAAGATGAACGTAACATAATAATAAGTGACATGATTAAAGCTGCAGACTAATTAGGAACAAAAAAGAACATCTCCATCAATACATTCGCACGATCAGATCCGGGTTACGATGATTTGTCACCCCTCCCAAACTCTGCTAATATGACACCGCGAGATGAATCTACCAACTGTCCCGCTTTATTTATAACAGCCGTTCTCTCGCCGGTTTAATAAGGCTCACAAAGACTGATCCCTGCACCACTCCAGAACTGATAGGTCTCGGCTCACGCTGGGTTTGATTGGCCCATGGTGCTGACTGTGCAAGATGACATCAGCAGAACGCTCGGGTACCCGCGTATCCTGTCAGCTAATGTTTACGGCGCCGTTTAACCTCGCCGCGCAAGAGGACGACGAGAGGACGAGGTTGAGATTGGCGTCGGAAGCTGTTCAGGGAAGGTTCGTTTCTGTTCTGCGAATGTGACTCGATATCAGAACAAATGAGTATCTAGTTTCGATGCTAGTTTTAGTATCAGTTAGTGCTTGGTTTTTGATCATTTTGACAATCCTACAACGTGTAATCCCGTCGTCCGCGTCCTGGGCAAGACGTTTTACTGCAAATCCAAGCCTAAAATGTAACACGTTTTTTTCTGAATTCGAACAATTTATCTGTGCATTTAGTTGTTTTTCTTATTTTAAGTGTAACAAGATATTTTTGGAGGTTTTTGAAGAACTTTTTCGTTGCCAAATACAAGCTACGTGGTTTTGGATTCACTTACTCACTTGTTCAAGCGTGTACAACAGAAATGCTAACCACTCTGCCACCAAACTTCGCTCCAATTTTGGTTTAACGTCAAAGGCTAGCCAACACACTGCTAATGCTAATTACCAAACCAGAAATAAGATTTGTTCCATTATTTAACGTGAAGAGACAAAAACATAACAAAACAAAATGCGGATGTCGTTAAAATCCAGAAAAAACGTTAGCTGATAATTTTTGCCAGTATTTTTGACCGATTTTGATTATGTTCCCGAAATTTTATACTTTAAGTTTACTTCAGACTCACTCATTGTCTTTTCTTTCCACAAACAGAGCAGTTCCGTCATGTTTAGTGCAGTTATTTCTTCAAAAATGTTTCTTTTGGCAACAGTTCGACTCAAACAAAATATCGGTTTCTGCTGGAAATTTAAGGCCGATACACTGATACGCTCAAAAGTACAAATATCGGCCAACTGATATATCGGTCTTTCTCTACTTTTGATAATTCAAGAGCTAAGTGTTGTGGTCGTCAGATTTTTCAGACTTTAAACGCTGTTCTGAGTTAGCTAACAGTTGTAGCCTGTTCTTGCTAACATTGACCCATTTAACCTCTGCGCAGCATCTCTGGAATGACATCACACGTCTGCTTATACCGGATAACTGAATATACATGCACATATGAGATAAAAGTCAAAATACAGATACATGAATTATTTATAGCTTCATTGGCGATGCCCAGGCAAAGGGCAGAAGGTTATGTAAATTCAGAGGTAGCCGTCAAAGCAAACGCGCGGTGAGATCTTGTTTTGCTAGGCGTTGTCTGTAGCCGAGCATGTTTTCTTCATAAACACTTTGTTGTGTTCTTTCTCAGAAATGGCCAAGGTCGCGAGGCGGGATGTGGGGCGCCGTAACCTTCACTATATCCTTCACCGCGAAGCGAAAAAATGTGTATGACTCAATGGTGCGGTTAATGTGTAGCAGCAATGGAGAAAGGAAAAACAAGAAACAAAGGTCGTAGCGGTAGCATAGCGTGTGCGGATGAGGACAAGACAAAGTACTTTTTATATTATGCAATTTGTGTATGATCGAAAGTGCACTGTGTAACTTCTCCGCTTGTCTCCATGGAGATCTCGTTGCTTTATTGGGAATTCGCCACCATAGACTGTAGGATATAACTTGTCGATCTTGTGTTTATTCAAGTACAGGTATGGCTAGAAATGTATATCTTGAAAAACTTGAATTCTTAATGGGAGCGGGGTTGCCTCTCCACAGATGTGACCTGTAACTTTTCCTGGGGGTGTGACCAGCTTGTCTTCATGTAGATATATAAATTTAATGCCATACTGTGGAACATTCTAGCCCAGGGGTCGGCAACCTTTAACACACAAAGAGCCATTTTACCACGGGGGGGAAAAAAAAAACATAGGGAGCGACCAATACTTTTTGACATCTAAAATGAAGATAACACTGTATATATTGTTTTTTTTTTTTTTTTACCTTTACTCTTTGTATAAATATCTACAGTGTGCTGCTTATAAAATCCATGAAGTGCTACAGAGACTCTGCTCCTAAAACTCTGCAAAATAATCTGAAAAATAATAAAATATAATTTAATATTTCAAGATCATAGTGAACTTCCAATTTAAACTACAATTTAAAAAAGAACTAATACAAATAAAATGCACTTAAATTAAATACTTATAATTTTTTTTCCCAAGGCACGCAAAGCCGCAGTGTAAGGATGAAAGAGGCTCCGGGGCCCACCCTTGTTCTTGGCAAAGCAGTTTTCTCGAGCAGGTGCTGGACTCTGTACCAGAAAAGTTAAACAAATCATCTTTTTTGTCATTTGGCTGCTTTCTATATGGTGATTTTTGTGTTTTTTGTATTTCTATTTTTTTGTTTGTGTGTTTTGTTTTTTATGCCAGATGCCCTTCTTGTCGATTCCAGCCACATAACTGCGTCCCGCTCTCGTCCATAGCAGCTCATAAGTTCCTCTGTCGTTCAACACTGTCTTTACAAATACAAAGCGGCACAACTTCAAACCTGGCAACACTACTTAGCTCTTAGCAGCTTGCACTAACAACAGTGAAAACACTTATTCAGATGTTGAGCCCTTAGGTTTAAAAATCCATCTGCTTATTTTAAATGACACATGACATCATCACCTGTCTGCCATAGCTAAGCCCCGCCCACCGTAACTTTGATTGACAGCTCCTCTGGTGGACCCCCGCGGGCTGTGAGTCTTAAACACCTCGCTCCGCACCGCGCTGTCCCAGTTGTGCCCAGGGCTATGCCAGCTGCCGCGCTGATCCCTCTCTGCGGGGCGCCAGCGACGGTGACGAGTGGGTGGTGCGGGCGCTGCTGGAGAGCCGGGTACAATTGTAAACGTGTGTGTGTACGAGTTTGTGTTTGAGAATGAGATCATAGGCAAAGGGACCGCGCCAGTTCAGGTTGTTTACTTTTAATTATCTTGTTGTTTTCTCCCTCAACAATGAACGAGCGACGGTATTAATTATAGAACGGAAATGTGTTGTGGGTTTACGGTGCGATTGTGATATGGCTTTTGTGTTTGCGTTCCGTCGACTTTGAGGAGATAAATGAGGAGTGTTTGGCCATATTCAGCCCCTGTCAAGAGATCGTGCTTAATGCCTGCTATTAGCGACGCTTAGCTTTGGATTAGCGGTTAGCTTTTGCCTCTTCTGTGGGCTTTGTTTGTGATATCATCGTTTTAAATCCTTTTAGAAGTGGTACTCCAGCTGTAGCTACGCCAAGGACGCAAACGCTACATAAATAAGTTCAATAAAGTGAAAATAAGGAACAAAAAATGGAGCTGCAAATGAATCTAAAATGCTAATTATGATGTTGCGAAATTATATAAACGTGCAAAAGCTGCTGCTATTTAGGTGGCTTTCCTCTGTAGAACAAACAAACACTAAAGACTAAATATCAGTTAGGGCATCTGGTTTAAAACTTTTTTTAATATCTACACGTTTTTGCATGAAATTCTTGTTTTAGCTTACAGTTCATAGTTTAGTCTTCTCTGGAATTGTGATGCTGCAAATTATATAAATGTGCAAATGCTGCTATCATTTAAGTAGCTTTCCTTTGAAAAAAAAAATGTAAAAAATAATAATAAATAAATAAAAATAAAGTAAAAAATCAGGTAGGGCATAATAATAATAATAATAATAATAATAATAATAATAATAATAATAAATACATAAATACAAAATTAAATACAAAATTAAATACAAATTTTAAAAAGTAAAAAATCAGGTAAGGCATCTTTTTTAAAATCTACACTTTTTTGCATGAAATTCTTGAATTAGTTTAGCAGTACATATTTCAGTCTGATGTTTCAAATTATATAAATTTGCAAAAGCTATCATCATTTAAGTGGCTTTCCTTTGTAAAATAAATAAATACAATAAAATAAAAATAAATAAATTCTAATCCACACATTTATGCATGAAATTCTTGTATTAGTTTAGCAATTCATATTTCAGTTTTCTCTCAAATATTGCTGCACCTGGACTTGCAAATGTTGTAATGTTGTAAATTATATAAACGTGAACAAGCTGCTATCATTCAGGCGACAAAAAAAACAAAACAAAAACAACAAAAAAACAAAACATCAGTGAGGGCATCTGGTTTAAAACATAGACACATCTTGTAAGAACAAAAATCTCCACCTTTACGCGTGAGATTCTTGTATTAGCTTAGCATTTTTCCGTCTTCCGTGAAATGTCACCGCACCTGGACGTGTTTTCAAATCTGAAATCATAAATTACAAATCTAGTTTAAATCTTTTCAGAAAAAATCCTAATTAGCCCGAGAGCAAATGAACGTGTGAAAACCATCTCACGAGCTTGTTTGGAATTACTGTCAAATAAAGTCATTGTTCAGTTGTTTATCAAAATTGGCGTAATAACCGTCAACCAGCCATGGCTCTATGGGCGAGCTAATTTCACTTAATTAAATCAAATCAATAGACGATTACAATGTGGTGAAAATTGCAGCTTTCACCATAAAAGCCGCTACTGGCCAATCAGCAAATTTTAAGTATTTTTTTTTTTTCCCCCAAATGGGCTAGCGGCTAATTCACTACCTCGCTCATAGTAGTAAACAAAGGACAGAAACCATTTGGTGGTTTGGTTTATTACAGCGCAGCCATATTTCATTTTATGGACATACAAGGCTCATACTCGGCCTCATCAAAAACATAATTAACAATGAATGGTTAATGAGCTCACCACTGGGAACTGTTCTGTGTGCGAATCAGCGTGTTATTGGTGAAAAACTGTAGGGGAGAAAATCACTGAATTTGTAAAAAGATGAAATGAGAATGTGAAAATTTGGAAATTAGGAGGTGGAATTTCGGATGACGTGCAGCCGACTGTGGCCTCAGAAATGAACAGGGCGTTGTCGGAGTAAGACGTACTGTGAGGTCGTGTAACTGTTCTGCATTTGCGTAAGTCGGAGGTGCAAAGCCAAGGTAAAAACGCTTCTGAAATGTAAGAAAAGAAAAGGAAAGTATCATCGTACGCAGCAGATTTCTACAGTTTTTAATGGTGAATGGTCATGGTCACGTTTTTTTATGTAGTGCTTTTTCGCTTTGAGGTGCTTTACATCGAGGAACTACTCACACACACATACAGACACTGGGGGAGAGCATGGTTAAGTGTTTTGCTCAAGGACACAACAGCAGCATTGATCTGTGGGAACTGGAATCGCACCATCAACCTGTGGGTCAATGGATCTGACCGCTCAATCAGTGATGTTTATGTTGAGAGTGGGATTTGAACCGCCAGCTGTCTAATAAATGGGCAAACGCTCAACCAACTGAGCCACTATCGCCCCAAAAGGTTTTTTTCCCCTGAACTAAATGGTCCTCCTTTTTTCCTCTTGCTACACATTTTTGCGCTAAATTCTTGTATTTTTTTAGCAGTTCATATTTCAGTTTTCTCTCAAATGTTGCTACATTCGGACTTGCAAATTGTAATGTTGTAAATTATATAAAAATGCAAAAGTTGCATCATTTAGGTGGCAAAAACAACAACAAAAAAAAAGCTAATCAGTTAAGGCATTTGCTTTAAAACATAACTTTTAAGAACAAAAATCTATACCTTTATGCATGAGATTCTTTATATTAGCTTAGCATATTAACACGGAAAAGCGCTATATAAAAACGTAACCAATGATGTTTATGTTGAGAGCGAGATTTGAACCAGCAACCGTCAAATCAGTGAACAAACGCTCAACCAACTGAGCCACTGTCGCCCCGAAAGTTTGGATTCTTTTTCCTTGTACTAACTGCTCCTTCTTTTTTTACTCTTGCTCGAGTCTAGCACAAAGGGATCACAAGGATTTGAAAATAAATCATGTATTTTACCGTACAATAAAAAGTAGTTAACAATTTTGATTTGACAGAACACATTGCAGAACTGTTGCTAGTGACAACAAAATCCAGAAAAAGTGTACAAAGTGCTAACACAAAAACCATCAGAAGTCAGAAGTAGTGATGATTTTGATGCTAAGGAATAGACTCAGTACTACCACGATGATAATACAAAACGCTCTTTCTTTAGACCAGGGGTGTCCAAACATTTTTCACTGAAGGTCACATACTGAAACACATTTGAAGCGGATTTGACAGAGCCAAACCGTTAGAAGATTATTTTTAGGTCTGTCTCACAATGCAATGTGATGTTATTCAGGTTATAGAGGTAGAAACTCTGCAATTTGGAGTAAAAAAAACTTCCTGATCAATTGGACCAGTTTAGGAGGAGGCATGAGGTCCAACTAAAATTGGTCTGAGGGTCGCAATTGGCCCCTGGGCCGTAGTTTGGACAGCCCTGCCTTATATCTGTGTAATCCCTCAGTCGTGCAGGTCCATGGGCGTATACTCGTCTACGTGTCTTATACTTGTTCTAAAAGTTTAATTTTTGTGCTGTGAATGGACTTTTTTAGTATCGATATCTGCTCAAATGAGTTTCTAGTTTCGATACGTGAAAATAGTTACTGCGACAGGTCTAAAAAAAACAAAACCAGCAAAACTCAAATGTTTAACTTTTGCTTCACGTATAAGTAATTTCAACCAACTAGCAAGAAAGCTACTAGCCTATCGCAAACCCCCTTTTCTTTGTTCAGCCGTTTGTCTTTGTTTGGACTGCCGGGGGCGTACATCCATAGATCTACTTAAGTACATGCAGTTGTAAAAGAACACACAGCCCTGGGTGCGCTTTGATAAGTCTCCGCCGCCGCATTACCAGCCATTATTGTGAGAAAGTGCGATAATTGATACAGCAGCTCTTGTTAGGTACACAATAAGTTGAGCTGCAGTGGGCCCCTGCGAAGAGATGGACAATTTAACACATCTCAGGCTCGTAATTACGGATTTCATCAACTTTAATGAACAGAAAGGATGGAATTGTTTGATGGATCGCTCGTTGTTTCGCGGTTCAATTCATTTACACACTTTGCTGCGTGGCTGTATGGGTAACGCGGAGGGGCAAACTTTTCTTTAATTGTAAAATGTAATTTGCGTAACTGAAGAATATTTCAAAACGTTATATCAAAGTCTCATGTTTAATTAAAAATGCTGTATATAATGACTCATCTTGTATATAATGACTTATATAATGACGCTAGTTTTGTATGGCTAGCACAGAGGAGCAAACTTTATTTAATTGTAAAATGTAATTTGCTTAACTAAAACATATGTGAAAAGGTTATCTCAAACGCTCATGTTAAATGAAACGTGCTCTATATAATGTCTCTGAATAGGGGTTTGCCATCTGTTTTTCTCTATAGAGATGTTCTTATTTTTCCTGAAACATGCTGCAGTACAGGATTAAACTTTATATTTATTAGTCATGTAATGTATAATTCAATTACATTTACTTATTATTATTTTATTATACAGTTGTCCCTCACTATATCGCGGTTCACCTTTCGCGGTCTCGCTGTTTCGCTGATTTTTTGTGTGTAATTTTTCTTGCTTTTTTTACATCATATGAACGTGCATTGTGTTCTGCGTCCTGATTGGCTGTTGGACTGTAGACCATTGTCCATCAGTCTCCTCCGTGCCGTGTCTCCTGTCCAGTACAGAATGTGTTCAGACAAATTTACATAAATGTTGGATCGCAGTGTGACTCTGAAGTGCTGTACGTTTGCGATTTGTTTTCTCCCCGACAAAACCCACAATGTCGATGAAACGTTCTGCACCGACAAAGACGCCTACGAAGGTTTGAACTTTGAGAGAGTTTAAACAAGAGAAATGTGAGAAAATGTTAACGCCTGTGTGAGAAAAGTGTATAAAGTGTGTGGTGAGGGGTTTTACAGACAAAAACATATAAAATGTAAAAAATAAAGCTGATACTTCGCGGATTTCGCCTAATGTGGGTTATTTTTAGAACGTGACCCCCACGATAAACGAGGAACTACTGTACATGGAGATAAATTTGTTTATTGCCATACTGTGGAACATTCTAGGCAAAGCAAACCATCCCCATGGAGACAAGTGGGTAGCCAGGCCTTCTGATAACACAGTACAAATAAAAAACAAAAGTATCATATGAAATATAAACTTGTTCATGTTCGATTTTTAAATATTTGAGTTTAAATTCAAATTTTTTTTTTGGCATTTTACATATTTTTCACAAACTACCATAAGATAAAAAAAAACCAACAACTTGATATTGCGTGATGGTCAACTTTCTACTTCATATACAGACCCATGTGTCCAGTGCAAACACAAAAATCTTCCAAAAACGTATTCCCAGTCACCTCACACACTATTAGCCGGGATCATTTGCTAGAACCACTTCAAAAACAACTCTAAAATGCTCAAAAATTACCCCGTCTTTGCTCTTGAGCGTTCCAAACCATGAGTATTCCGACTCACTGGGATTTTTATTGCTAACATGCCGCGCTTTGCCCTGTCAAACGTTACCGGCTTCCCCCTTCCCGTGATCCCGTAGCGCGGAGTCAACACCCGCGACGTTCTCATCACAGGTAATCATCTCACGCTCCGATGCCCCTCTCCGCCATCTTTGTTATTTTTTTTTGTTGTTTTTTTTTTCTTTCTCCTTCCGACCGGAGACACACACGACTTGACCGGTGTAAACACACATAGCGCGTCTCCCGTGTCGCTAAAGGACGTTTGTGGATCCAATTACCAGCGAGACGATGAGGGCGTAAGCTAGCAAACACGCCAGGACACGGATAGGCGGGCGGGGGTGGCGGGGGGACTCGGGGTGAAGGGTGCGTCTGCTCAGTGAACCTGGGCGTCCCTGCTGCTCCACTGTAAATGAGGCAGAAGTGTCAGGAAGCAAAGGTAGCGTTTATGCTAGGACTCTGGGAATGAGGAGAAATGCAACAAAAAATTAGCCGTAGAATGTTCTGTAGTGTGGTATTAAACGTGTGCGCTATGGAGTTACAGGTGTTTTTATTGTTCAAATATTCCACACTTTCCGCTGGTTGAGGGGTTTCCTCTTCGCAGATATGACCTGTAACACCGTCATAAGCAGCATTCAGTCAAAATATGTATTTGTTAAAACTCTAAAGATCTATTGTGCTTGTGTCTGTTCTATAGTTATAATCTATGACAGTCGTGGATAATTTTGTCATAATTTGCACATTTTAAATCACAATATTCATCTAAAACGACTTAATAAAAGAACTGCGGACAAACTGCGGTGTCCGATGGAAGCTAACGTCGCCGTAAATGTCACAGCAAAGACAGTGCAAATCATGCTAGCAGGCAGCATTTTAATTTTTTTTCATTTTTGCCAAAGTTACTAAGCGACGCTCCCAAATCCCACGTGTATCACCGATTAAGAAAATAAAAATGGAGAATGAAGTTGCCGTATATTGGTGGTGCTGAAAACGGAGATTCATCGGCAATAATGAGCGATTGAAGATTACTCAAACATGAATCACTCCAAACACAACGTCGAGAGCGTCAATGAGAAGGAAACTACTATAACACGGTCAAAAGCTCTGTTTGTGGGGCTTTTCTCCACGGAGATGTTCTTGCTTTCCCTGGAATATATCACGGGATGCCATTCAGTTTGTCTTTCTCCACGGAAACAAGCAGTTAAAGCCGCTAATTGAAGTTACGTATCGGGTAAGTGGAGGCGCAACTCTGCTCACTGTAAGAACGTATGGTTATCATGGTGTTTTTGAGCAACAAAACCCTCTGTAAATGAATTATTCCAAGATGGACACAAACAAACAAAGCGCTAACATAAAAGACAAGCAAATGGCAGACAACGCCATCAGAAAGTTGCATAGTTTAACGTTAAAAGGCTGATATTACGCTATTATCTGATCTGTTATAATGCCGTTTCCTCATCACAAACATGGAGTTCGTTCAAACGCTGCATATTTAGGCTGAGTTCTTGTCTCAAACGGAAAATGGTAATACAGGAAGTACTAGACGATTTCAGCTCTGGAACTCCCAATCTCTTCTGAACTGAAGGTAAAATGCAGACTACGAGGAGGAAACATGATTAAAACACGTCTTAAAACTCACCAGAATCCATTTCGTACAATATAAAACCTTTAAATAAACATCCAAACAACAAAAGTTTTCAAATTTGGTTGCAGCTATGGACCAAATTGAATAATCGATGGAAATTTCCAGCTCAATTGGAGTCTCAGTATGTCATTTCCAAATTCTTAAGGCCGTGCTTTTAAGGAGACATGAGTCGGTGGTGAGCGCCGCGTGAGTCCTCGACGCAGCCGGCCCTGTTGTTGTGTCGGAGTTTTTGAGGACGCCACACAATGGACCAGAGTCTATTTGTCGGCCCGTGAACATCCGGCTCTCCGTCAAATTACAAATCAGACGGGAAGAAAACACGCGCTCAAATACGACCCCACGCTGCCTCGGACCCTCCGCAAATGCTTCCTCTCCGCAGGCGTCCGCTCCCCACCGCGCCCCCTGCTGTTTCAAGCCACGAAATACACACTTTTATCCGACATCATTGTTTAGAACAGCGTAAACCTTTTTCCCCATTTTTAATCTCGACAAAAGCCGCCGGGAATCGACATCAGCGCGGCGTGTTGAGTGGTTGTAGTTGTAGAAGCGTGTTTGCAGCGGAAGTTCTGATCTGTGCGAGTTTTGGAGGGAAGCTAGCTTGTGTTATGCTAACGTTGGGTCGATGCTTATTCGAGGATTTGAAGGTATAAAAGAGGGCTGTAAACAATGTGTACAATGAAGGAGAGAAGGTTTAGGATGGGAAAAAGAAGACGCACACTGTCTATAAACCAGGAAACTACGAAATACTGTACAAGAACGTACATCAGAGCAAAGTGATACAAGTTTAAGATTTTCAATGGGGTAAAATGTGTAAAAGATGAGTAGCAAAAGTAGTATCCATAGTGCTAGCGTGGTAGTTTAGGTTAGCAGCATTCAAAAATTTTAATTTCTAGTAGTATTTTAACAATTTTACCTCAAATTACAATCAAAGTCGGTCAGGTAGTAGCAGTCATAATCGTAGAAGTAGTAGTCATAGTAGTAGCTGTAGTAAGTAGTAGTAGAAGATGTAGTAGCTGTCATAGTAGTTGTCTTAGTAATAGTAGTCAGTCTTAGTTGTTGTAGTAGAAGCAGTAGTACTAGTCGTAGTAGTAGTTGTAGACATAGTAGTTGTCAGACATAATAATAGTAGTCATAGTCTTAGTTGTAGTAGAAGTAATTGTAGTAGTATTAGTAGTTGTAATCATAGTAAGGAGTAGTAGTGGAAGTGGTAGACGGTCATAGTAATAGTAGTTATTGTCGTAGAAGTAACAGTTGTAATTGTAGTAGTTGTGGCAAATAGTCATAGTGGTAGTAGGTAGTAGTTGTTGACATAGTAGCTGTCATAGTAGTTGTCAGACATTATAATAGTAGTCATAGTCTTAGTTGTAGTAGAAGTAATTGTAGTAGTATTAGTAGGCGTAATCATAGTAAGGAGTAGTAGTGGAAGTGGTAGACGGTCATAGTAATAGTAGTTATAGTCGTAGAAGTAACAGTTGTAATTGCAGTAGTTGTGGTCGTAGTAAGTAGTAGTTGTGGCAAATAGTCATAGTGGTAGTAGGTAGTAGTTGTTGACATAGTAGCTGTCATAGTAGTTGTCAGTCATAGTAATAGTAGTCATGGTCTTAGTTGTTGTAGTAGAAGCAGTAGTACTAGTCGTAGTAGTAGTTGTAGACATAGTAGCTGTCATAGTAGTTGTCAGACATAATAATAGTAGTCATAGTCTTAGTTGTAGTAGAAGTAATTGTAGTAGTATTAGTAGTTGTAATCATAGTAAGGAGTAGTAGTGGTAGTGGTAGACGGTCATAGTAATAGTAGTTATATTCGTAGAAGTAGTAGTTGTGGCAAATAGTCGTAGTCGTAGTGGTAGTAGTTGTTGACATAGTAGCTGTCATAGTAGTTGTCAGTCATAGTAATAGTAGTCATGGTCTTAGTTGTTGTAGTAGAAGTAACAGTTGTAATTGTAGTAGTAGTAGTTGTTGTAGTTGTAGTAGCTGTCATAGTAATTGTTGTAGTATTAGTCATAGTCAGAGCAGAATGGTAGTACAATGTTCACGATTGATGCAAGAAAAGTTCTGGGGAAAAAAACTCCATTAGTAAACGGCAAGAGCTGGATATTTTGACCAATCTCTGAACACTAGTATGAACGTACTGGCGACTGCTCACTATATTCCCCACAGCGTATAAAAAATAAACTTCTTAGCAATTAGCTTTTAAGAACCAAGTCTCTCAGCTACACAGGAAGTACACAAGAAACGTCTTTTGGAAAATGGATGGAAAATTTACTCCCAAATTTTGGACTGATGGGCTTTTTAGTTAGAAATGGATTTGCGGTGGTCAACATCAGTCTTAATTTATTAAAGCCACAGTCTGCTTTTTTCTCATTTTGATTGCGTTATTGCACTAAAAAACAGAGCAGGCTTGCATTTCCACAAACCTAACTCGTGTCTGGCCGGGAGGAGCGTCTCATCCTGCTCGTTTCCATGGAAATGTTACTTTGGGTATAATCCTCCATGATGTAAAGGGCTATGTAAAAATTAGAGGTTCACCGTGTAACTTTTCTGATGCGGGGTTCTGACACCTGCTTGTTTCCATGGAGATCTGGTTGCTTTGTCTCAAATGTCCCATCGAATGGCATTAAATATCTATCTTGTAGTGATTTTATTGCTAAAAAAAATGCCATACCATAACAATACAACCCAAATACCAAGACTTTCTTACCCTGAGACACACTACATAGATCTGACCGGTAGCATCGCCTGCTCGTCTCCATGGAGATCATGGAAGATTAATGCCATACGTGGAACACTTCAGGTAGAGAAATCCACCTTGCCCTTGATGTCCGTGTACACTGTGTATGAATGTTTAAACGCTTTGAATGCCTTAAAGATAGAAAAAAAACTATATATATATTAGTTTAAATGTGTGTGTGTATGAAATAAAACGTAACCATCCCCCTGGAGAATGTTCCGCAGTGTGGTTTAAGCCCATCTCGCTCGTAAATATGCGTGATTATCTAAAACACTATACACTTACCCATTATTTCCAAGAATACCCCGGTTTGTGAAACTAAGATCATATTTCTGCGCCAAGGTGAAAACAAATCTTACGTAAGTATATATTTGGAGCCTGAGGTATTTTGCATAGGTCTCCCACAGTTGAGCGGTTGTTGAGTGCGTTCTGTAAGTACGCGGAGGTGTTCTTTCCACTATAAGTCCCAGCATGTTCCGGACAGATTTACACGCCACATCCCGCGTCCCAGTCAGCAGAAAACAGAGGAGGAGGAAAAGGCATCCACGCTGTCTCCGGAGACAAAGAGCCGCGGCGCCAATCCATTAACTGGAATTGGACGAGATGCCCGGGATGTTACGGCTGGGGAATAACCGGGTATTTCAACACGGGGGCCGCGAGCAAAATATATACCCACACCAAAGCTCTCAGACTTGTAATTGCACCGAAAAGTAGATAAGGCTGTAATTAGCAGAATGAAGCGGAGAGCCACACACACGCGTTCACGGAGAGGTGTAATTTGCATATTCACCAGAGGGGGCGAATCGGCAGCTTGCGAGTTCTTCATTTAACCTGCAGGAGCATTGAAGGGCCAGCGGAACATATGAAGCAGAGCAGTGTCCCCATCAACTATTATCCCACTACTGAGCTAATTGGACCACGGAGGATTGTGGTCAGCTGTCGGGTACGAGGATGTACACTGTGAATAAAGCAGGAAACTAGGAAATACTGTACAAGAACATATATACATACATACGTGCAAATTGTTACATGTTTAAGATCTGTTGGTGGGTAGAAAATGGGCAGAAAAAGTGATTTTAATAGTAAGAGCGTAGAAGTTTAGGTTTGTAGTAGCTCTATAGTCCTTAAAAAAACTGTATTGATGTGTAACTCAAGTACTGCCGTATTTTTGAGGTTAAATTGTTGCAGTACTACTAACAATCAAAATCGGTCAGGTTGTAGTAATAGTAGTAATAGTAGTTGTAGTTGTAGTTATCATAATCGTAGTTTTAGTAGTGATATTGTCGTAGATCTAGCGTAACTAATTGTAGTAGTAGTAGTTGTCATAGTTGTAGTAGTAGTAGACGTAGTAGTTGTCGTAGTTGTTGTAGTAGAAGTAGCAGTAGTAATTGTAGTTGCTGTTGTAGTAGTAGTAGTCATATTCGTTGCTGTTGTAGTCCTAGTAATAGTAGTTGTAGTAGCTGTCATAGTTGTTGTAGTAGAAGTAGCAGTAGTAATTGTAGTAATAGTAGTGTTGTAATAGGTGCAGTAGTTGTCATATTCGTAGTTGTAGTAGTTGTAATAGTAGTTGCAGTAGTTGTTGTAGTAGAAGTAGCAATGGTAGTTGTAGTAGTAGTTGTTGTAATAGTTGCAGTAGCTGTCGTAGTAGTAGTTGATGTCGTAGTAGTTCTCATATATGTAGTTGTTGTAGTAGTCATAGTGGTTGAAGTTGTAGTAGTCGTAGTAGCTGTCATAGTAGTTGTCGTAATAGTAGTTGTCATTGTTGTAGTAGTAGTTGTCGTATTCGTAGATGTTGTTGTAGTAGTTGTAGTACTAGTTGCAGTCGTAGTAGTTGTACTTACTTGAACAAACTTTAAACGAGAACATGGAAACTTGGACTGAACTGTAACATCGCGAGTTGAAGTAGTAAGGAGTAATGTTTGAAGTAGTTGTATAGTACTTTCAGCGACATTCATTCAAATTTGTGGCAGCACTGGAAGTTGTACAATAAACAAAACTTAAACTTATTTTTGGAATATTGTTTTTCCCCTGACGCTCCTTTTGAACATTTCCACTTTGCCTAATGCGCTTAGTGGATTATAATTAGAACAAGTGTAGAAAGGCATAAACAGTGGCACTTAAAATTCTCACAAATAATTAACATATTTATTGAAGTAATGGGCTCAGCATTGGACCGCAGTAAATTCTAACCGAAAAGTCCTGGTGTTCTAAACAGGATTAAATGCAAGCTTTAATTTTTAAAGCGTATGCTAGCTAGTTTGATGTGCGAATGCTAACTGCGAGAGTGCTCTTAAAGGTCCTGTATTACACGAAACTGATTATTAAGCCACGTTCGAATGTTACGTCATTAACCTTGTGATGTCATGAAGTGGTAGTTTTCAAGGTAACAGCTTCTTTTTTTTAACCTTTTCTTCTGTAGAAATGGTCAATTCCAGGGCTGAAATGATCCAAATGATTCTCGTGAAGGTGTGTGGAGTTTAAAAACGTAATGTAACACTTCCTGTATTACCACATGATGACATCACAAGGTGTTTTCTGTCAAAAAACTCAGCCTAAATACGTAGGGTTAGTGTGTTAAACGTGTGAATGAAACAAAACACAACTCCAGGTCTGAACATCAATCAGAAAGTTTCGTAATATGGGCTCTTAAACGATTCACTTACAGATCCGATTCCCCGTATAGAAAAAAGCCACTGAAATAATGATGCGTGGACATTGTGGTAAACATTGTGTTATGCGAGTTTGTTTTTCAGTATTTTTATATTCATATTTCACATTTCTTAAAAACATTTTTTGCTAATAACAAGGTAGTGGCCAGTGTCTGGTTGTGAATTGGAACATGTCATTATTTTTGTTTTCAGAAGCAGTCACAGGTGGAAAAGTGGTTTGTTTGTGCGACTAAAAATTTTATCCCCAAGGATGAATCACAATTGTTTTTCTACCTTTTAACTTTACAGGTGGAGGAGTCAGCCACCTGCTCGTCTCCATGGAGATGTTATTTCTTTGCCTTAAGTGTTCCACGATATGGCATTAATGTTCCATCATCTCCATGGAGACGAGCAGGTTTGTGTTGTTCTTCTCAGGGTAAGAAGGTCTTGGTATTTGTGTTGTATTGTTATGGTATGGTACGCTTTTAGCAATAAAATCACTAGATAGATATTTAATGCCATTCAGTGGGACATTTGAGACAAAGCAACCAAATCTCCATGGAAACAAGCAGGTGTCAGAACCCCGCATCAGAAAAGTTACACAGTGAATGTGAAACAAAAGAAAAATTGAGCAGCTGGAGGAGACGTATTGAGCAGTACCATAGACTTACACAGATGTTTACAGTCTGGTGGGTTATATATTGATATTTTTCCAATGACAATCACACTGGGGATGTTCTACATGTATGTCTTTGGTGAAATGTTCAGCAGTTACCATGTTGACATAATGCACGCATTAGCAAAATAAGGCAGTGTCTTGCCCAAGGACACAATGACAGCATGAATTTGTGGGTGCTGGAATCGCACCGACAACCTGTGGGTCAGTGAATCTGCCCTCAACCAATGACGTTTATATTGAAAGCGGGATTTGAACCACCAACCGGACATCCATTTAGCTCTAAATGTAAGTAATAAAGATTAGACTTGCAGATAGATTGCAAAGGTATTAAAATAGTTACGTATGTATGTTGTATTTTATGTATTTATTTTTTTATTTATAATTTATTTTATTATTTATTATTTTTATTATTCATTTATTTTTTATGTTATTATTTATGTATTATTTTATTTTTTATTTTTGTATTTATTATTTATTTTATTTTTATTTTTGTATTTATTTTTTATGTATTATTTTATTTTTTATTTCATATTTTTATTTACTATATTTATTTATTTATCTGGTGTTTAATCTTGCATCACAAAGCAATTTAAGAAGACAGTTTGATACAGCAGGAAGTTCACTTTATTGTTGTTCGCTGATTTGCAGACATAAAGTAACATTTATAATAATACTACATTTATAATAATATGTCTGTTTTGCTGTTGTCTTGACACAGTCTGTTTACACATCCCTCTGAGTCCATCGTAGTCTCACTGACCCATATAAATAACTTACCTTCCAACGCTTCGCCCGTCGACCGACCAGCGCAGTGATCCATCGGCGACCGTGTTCCTCACCGCTCCCGGACAGGCCTGACACTGGATGACAGAGCCCAGCAGCGCGAAAAGCCCCTCACCCCCGTCACAAGAGCCCTCCGATCATGGGACCAGACGAGCAGCCACATCTTGTTGACATTTTCATAGGCACCCGCGGTAATTTATGTAAGGCTAGCATGCTCGCGGCGCGCTGGGCCGGGACGCGGCAACGGCAAACATTGGGGGAAAGAGAACAAATTGCTTTTTTAAATTGCTCGGACAAGAGGCGCTCTTTTTGCTCTATTAGGGCCGAGTGCAAACACGGACACGGGGCGGGCGGGGCGGTGTGCAGCGGTGTGACTAAAGCTAATGGGAATTTGTGTACGGCCAGCAGCGACCGGCGTCCATGTTGGGGAGGGAAATGTGGAGAGTGAGAAGGAGCTAGCAAGGTGACGGCTGATTAGTTTGATGAGTGAATAAAAGGAGATTATGTACGGGCATCAGGCGCAATTTACACTATTTAAATTAACAGTTTTAAAATAAATCATGAGCTTAGTTAGTTGCATTTGGCAATTAACAACCAATTAATTAATAACGTAACTGCACACACGCTGAATAAGGCTTGGTAGCTGTCCATGTTTCTCCAATACTTAAAAGTTCACTGTTCAGGGAGATATAATTGCTGTGTTGGATTCATTCAATTACGCATGGTTTGGTTGATCAAAAACATCTTGGAAAACCTTGCATTTTTCCCGAGTGGGGTTACTTCTCCACAGATCTGAACTGTAACTTGGCCTGTTGGCGTCACATCTTGTCTCCATGGAGATAGATGCATTTAACTCCATGCTGTAGAACATCTATCCATCACTCGACTTATCTGGGGTTGGGTCGTAGGGGCAGCCATCTAAGCAGAGACTCCCAGACTTCCCACACCCCAGACACTTCCTCCGAGGCATTCCCAGGGCAGCGTGTTCTGGTTCTTCCCCGGGACCTCCTCGGAACACCTCCCCAGCGGGAACTTTCTAGGCAAACTTTCTAGGTGGACCGTCTACCAGAAGTTGCGTAATACTCATTTAAGCAATTACGATTTATGATACTGATCTTAAATCAGGTATGAGGCATTACAATCATTGTTTTGCCATAGCAATTAGAAATTTAAGCGTATTATGTAGTGTTATGTCATTTAAATCATCAAAAGTCCTCAAAATGGCAACATGTAGGACACTTAAATCCACGAAAATTCTTCTGTATTATACGATTTTATCAGTGATCAAAAATTATGTAAACTTCAGATTATGTAACTTCAGATGCAGCTTTGTTTTTCATTTACTGTGAAGTACAACTCTTACAAAGCTAAATTTTGAAGTGCGATATATTGCGAAGTAAATAGACGAGAAACAATGATATTAAAACTAATTGTCCATTTTTTTAAATATATGAGCTGCAATAAAGAAATGGCAGAATGCAACACTTAAGTTTCTATTTATAATGAATCATAAAAGTCATAAATTCAAACTTCTACAGCTCAAATCTTATCAAAAATCAAATCTAAGCAAAAAATGTAATTCAATTTATCTTTGTAAAGCCCAAAATCACAACAGCAGTCGCCTCTTAAAGCTGATCATAATTGAATTCACCAACAGAAAGATAGAAAATCAACAATGAAACAAACAGAATCAGACAAGCAAATGAATCAACAGAAAACAAGCAAATGGAGAAGTGTCCCAGAGCGCCCCCTGTCCTTAGATCCTCTTTCTGCAGGAAAAACTCAAAAACCCAGTGGGAAAAAGAGAAACCTCAAGGAGAACCACAGTGAAGGTTGAAAAAAAAACAAAACCCCAAAATGTCCCGCTAGTGAAAAGAAAACGTCCCTATATAAATATTGATCCACAAAAATGTTCGTTCTTTCTATCATATATTGAAAAATCTGTATCGTTTTCATAGCTTCAGACCTAGCATGAAGCTATCGTCTGAGTTGGTCCTCGTACCACCTGAACCTGCTTATGTGCATGTTCTGCTTTGTACTTGACCCCATGCTGTAAATGCACTGCGCTTTACATTTAATTATGCGTTAGCTGCGTGTTCATCCCTGATTAGCCGGAGCATAATTGTAAATAATTACCGTGCGATGCTCCGGACGAGAGTGCAAGGACGACTCAGGAGCTCTCGTACAACGTTAGCGCGGAGTGATGCTAAATTGGGCCCAAGATGAAACATGATGACGAATATGGCGAGATGAAAGCAGCATAACAAAAACGGACAGTAGCCTTCCCACGTAGCGTCCGCGCGTGCGTTTCAGCTGCCAAATTAAATATGTAGCCTAAACAGGGCTAATGAGATTTGTGGTTACAGTTGATAGCCGTGTCCGTTCCATCCGAGCAGTCCGCGGCTCCCTGTGGTTGCTAGCCGGTCGATAACCTTCAAAGTGGTTAGCTTTATTTAGCGTTCCCAGGCTAGCCCGCGCGCTGGACGTGACCCCCCGGAGCGAGATGGCGGCGCGGGCGATGGCCTGGTTCGGTCTGGACTATATGATGCATGTAATCCGGGAGCGCGGAGAGCTGGCGTGGCCTCAACAAGACCTCCCCGATGGGATGGTGCAAGGAGGGGGCAAGGACTTTTGGCTAGCGCTCGTGTTTGGAGACAGATCAGAAATAAGGGGCAGTGGGAAATATATGGAGACAGTTGTGGATGTGCCAACCCAGTGTGATAAAGGTTAGATGTATTTTAAAATCATATCGACGTATTGATTGGAATAAATAAAACAAGTTTGGAAGAGTTGACCTGTTTAATTTGTTCTTTTGGACCACAACTGTAAAATGTAAAACTATATATTGGTGGATATGGAGATAAGTTTTATGCCATACTGTGGAATATTACAGCCAAAGGAACAATATTTCCATGGAAACAAGCAGGAGAAGTTCAAATAACTGTCAGGTTTGTGGAGATGCAAGCTCGTTCACAGTAAGGACATACGTTTTTCTGTGTTTTGTTTTTTTTTTAGCAATAAACACGTCCAAAACACATTTTTATTTGAATATATTTTGGTTTCATGCTTAAAATGGACTGAGAAAAAAAAGTTTACTATTTTGAGATGAATTTGAAAGAACAAAATAATACCATTTAAATCCAAACTCAAATCCACAACAGCTACAAAAAGCTATTTGTGGGTTTCAAGTGAGAATTTAGGACTGTTGCCATGACAATTAATCTAATCCAGTTTTAGTCGATAGCACATTTAAGACAGTGAGAATGTTTCCAAAGTACTGCACATTGTTGTAAAAATTGAAAGAACAACAAATTGGGTCCATAGAAGAAAAAAATGATTAAAAAAAGTTCCATAGTTCCTTATTGTTTTGGTTGTATAATTATAGACCTGCTGCACTCGTCAAATACAACATAAACACACACTCGCTTTGTTGTCTAAATAAAATCTCACCGCACAAACCCGTCCTTTCTGCTGCGTTCACACTCTGCACGTTGTGTCGTTATTTAACACATTATGTTTCTGATCACATTCCCGGTCCACTCCAGTTCGCTTTGATGTTCCGCTCACTGGTTCTCACCACACACAGACAAACAATAAATTCCAAATGACAGATGCTCTCCGTGTCGTGGTGCTAGCTTTCATCTTAAATAGCCAGCTAACACTTAAAGGAACGGTACCTCATTTTAATATATTCTAGTCCAGGAGGCGACAACCCGCGGCTCTGGAGCCACATGGGGCTCTTTCATCCTTATACGGCTCTGCGTGGCTTAGGAAAATAAATTACAAGCATTTAATTGAAGTGTGTTTATTTGTGCGTGCTTTTTTTTTTTTTATTATAGTTCTAAATTGGAAGATTATCGTGATCTTGAAATGTTAAAATAAAGTTATTATTTTATTATTTTTTGTTGTTCAAAATAAGCGTCACACTCGGAGAAGCCGGTATATCCACCAAAACGCTGTGCATTTAGAGCAAGACATTTACAAAACACAGCCTTTGCTGAAAAATATCCGGAGGGAGAAGAGAGAAAAAAAAAGCTGTTTTGGAACTGATGCAGAGGCTGATCTAAGGAAAAAATCTATTCAACAAGTGGATAAAGTCTGTAAATTCAACTGCATGTGGAAGTTTTGTGGCCGCTCTGGAAAGAGTCAGGCAGGGGGCGCCATTCACAGTCGGAAAATATGAGTCATTCATTTAGATTTTAGAACGGTATTCACGGACTTTAAAAACAAATGAAATTGTGCAGAAAATCAGATCTGTGAGCAGCTATTCTCCACCATGAACTATATTAAAAACAAACAGCGCTCAGGCCTCACAGACGACAGTCCTGCCTAAAGATTAAAGTGACTTTGTACAGCTCTGATTTGCAGACACTGTGCAGAAGTCCCATTAAACAGGTAAAGTAAATATTTATGCAGATATTCTGCAAATATTTATTTTTCATTGTTTAGTGACATAGTGTATAATATATACAGTGTTATCTTCATTTTAGATGTCAAAACGTACCTGCAGCTCCCAGTCTTTTCTTTTCTGTGGAAACCGGGTCCAAATGGCTCTTTGGATGTTAAAGTTTGCCGACCCCTGTTCTAGTCAAAAGAAATGCATCGTAATCACAATTACATTGTACCGTAAAAGACTGTAAAATCCAATCTTTGAATTTTACACAGCATTTTCTTGGGTAATAACTAATACACAAGTTACTGACGGGATCATCTTTTTTCATTTTTGTTCAGCTCCAACTAAATGAAGCTCATCGAGGCTAGCAGTTATACGGGTGAATTTGGAGCAGAGTTTCTTATTTGGAATTTCAGCCATGAGTGTCATAGCAACCAAAGAGCCAATCAGTAGCGTGGGTGTTGAAGGTAATGCCTCTTCCCGCCCCCACCGCTGGTTTAGCAGGAAGTGTGCGCTTGGCAACACTGTCAATCAACTTGTTACTAATGTTAGTGAGAGCAAACTTAGCGAAAGAGGGCAAGAAGAGGGCTAAATGTTCAAACTCACACATGTTGTTGACTCATGATTCAACATCAGGTACAGGTTTTTAAATATAGACCTCACCACACCTCATGCTATCAAATGCACCAGAGCACAAGGCATGCTGGGTAGGGAAAAGACTAAACTTACAATATACATTTCTCAGCTGCAAAACACAATGATTTACTCCAAGATCCAAAAGGCCAAGCCCATAACAGCGTTCACCGTGATGTACTACGACCATTTCTGCTGAATCTGTAGTGGACAAAAACAGCCAAACAGCAGCTGGCCTAGTTTTTGATTTAATCTCGTAGTGATTCACTGATTTCAGACGGAACAGATCAGTAAATGTGTCCACAAATTGTCATTCAAAGATATGTCATGTTTTGGAAATGTGAGCGGCCTTGTAGAAAAATATCAATGTATTTTTACTTTGCTTTTTTGAATAACATTTTTTCCGTTTGAACAGACAGAGATTTGTATATTCACAGAAAAGTAAAAAGTTAATCACTCCTGCAGCTTTAAGTAAGATTAGTAGTACTAGTAGTAGTTGTTGTTGTAGTAGTAGGCTAGTAGTTGCTGTAGTTGTAAAAATAACTAAAGTTCCTCAGTCCTGCAGCTTGTAGTAATTGTAGTCGTAGCTTAAATGTAGTAATAAACTGTGGTAAAGTTGTTCAGTCCTGTAGCTTGCAGTAAATGTAGTAGTTGTAGTAATAGTAGTAGTAGTAGGCTAGTAGTTGCTGTAGTTATAAAAAAAAAAACCCAACACAAACACTAAAGTTTCTCAGTCCTGCAGCTTGTAGTAGTTGTAGTCGCAGTATAAATTTAGTAGTAATCTGTGGTATAGTTGTTCAGTCCTATAGCTTGTAATAGTAGTAGTAGGTACAGTACTTGTAGGTCTAGAAGTTGTAGGTCTAGTAGTTGTAGTCATAGTATAAATAATTAGTAAAGTTATTCAGATGTGCAGATTATAGAGTAGTAATACCAGGCAAAGATTTGTAGTTGTAGTCATGGTACAACTAATTGTTATACTAATAGTTATTCAATCCAATATCTTGAAGTAGTAGTAGTCATAGTAGTAGTTGTAGTAAATCTTGTAATCATAGTACAAGTGATTGTAGTCAAGTTATTCAGTCCTATAGCTTGTAGTAGTAGTAGTAGTGGTGGTAGTAGTGGTAATAGTTGTCATATTACAAATAATAGTTGCGTTATTCAGTCCTATAGCTTGTAGTAGTCGTAGTAGTTGGGTAGTAGTTGTAGTAAAACTTGTAGTTAAGTTATTGAGTCCTATAGCTTGTAGTAGCTGGCTAGTAGTTGTAGGAGTAGTTGTAGTACAAATAACTGGTTAGATTATTCATTCCTGTAGCTTGTATTATTATTAGTAGTAGTAGCTGGCTAGTAGTTGTAGTAATAGTTGAAGATATAGAAGTAATTGTGGTTTAGTTATTCATTCGTATCGCTTGTATTATTAGTAATAGTAGTTGGTGATTGTAGTTAGGTTATTCAGTCCTGTAGGTTGTAGTAGTTGGGTAGTAGTTGTAGTAGTTGTGGTTGTAGAATAAATGCGTGTACTGCAGTTGATCAGTACTGCAGTTTGTCTCTCAAAAATATCAACTGCTACACATTTCCCAGACGGTACTCGTGGAGATAACCATGTTGTTTTGCATGCGACCACAACCTCTGAGCGAATACTATTTTCAGTCGTACTCAGTCATTTCGAAACCACATTATGGAGCAAATCAAAGTAGCTTTTGTGACACAATGAAACAAAATGGCAGTCTCCAACAATATTATTCCATCAAAAGAAGTCCTACTGTTCTTTATTACCACCATTTTTCACTTGTGTAACATCACAAAAGCTCCGGACCTAACCAGGGTAATAACCACCATGATGTACGACCAGGCTGAGGCTCACTCTCCCCCTCTGTCATCCCAGGATCGCTCTCCTGTCCTGGGTCGACGCGCTCCTCTCCATCCCCCTTGTATTGTCCTGTACTGTTTCAATGATGCCCATATTTCATCAAACACGGCCATAAAACGGGGGAACTGCTTGAGCTTGGAACACACGGAAAGTGATTTTGACTGCAGTAGTACTAATAATAGTACTAGCAGTAGTTATAGTAGTAGTTGAAGTGTTTGCAATAGAAGTAGCAATGATTGAAGCTTGTAAAAATGATTTTGAGTAGTACTTTTGAGCAGTACTTTTTCAGTTAACGTGGATGTGTTTGATGGTGTATATGCAGCTGTAGGTAGGAGCTGAAATAACAGTAGCAGTACTAGTAATAGGAAGTAACATTAGTAGTTATTATTGCAGTTGTAGTAGTAAAACATATTTGACACTTGGTACTTTAGAAGTGATGGATTGATTTTACTTGGACTATTACAATTACTGTTAAGAGGTAGAAAAGAGAACAGACATCAAGACCAGAAGTGAACCAGGACTGAACCAGAACTCCACCAGGACTGAATCCAGACTGAACCAGGACAGAACCAGGACTAAACCTGGTCTATACTCCCAAACCAGATCCAATTAAAACAGGAATAAAAATGTAATATGCCAGGACTGGACCAGGACTGACCCAGGATTTACCCCGGACTAAACCGGGACTAAACCGGGACTGAACCGGGACTCCACCAGGCATGAACCAGGACTAAACCAGGACTAAAAATGTAATACACCAAAAGTTAATCAGGCCTGAACCCGGACTAAACCAGGATTAAAATTGCAATACGCCAGGACTGAACCAGGACTGAACCAGGACTGAACCAGGACAGAATCAGGACAGAACCAGGACTGAACCAGGACAGAACCAGGACAGAACCAGGACAGAACCAGGACAGAACCAGGACTGAACCAGGACTGAACCAGGACAGAACCAGGACAGAACCAGGACAGAACCAGGACAGAACCAGGACAGAACCAGGACTAAACCAGGACTAAACCAGGACTAAACTGGAATTAAAAATGTAATACGCCGGGAGTGAACCAGGAATGAACCAGGACAGAACCAGGACAAAACCTGGTCTATACTCCCAAACCAGATCCAATGAAACCAGGTCTAAACCAGGATTAAAAATATAATATGCCAGAACTGCACCAGGACTAAACCAGCTCTATCCTACCATTTAAAACCAATTAAACCAAGACTAACAGATCTAAACCACAACTAAAAATGTAATCTACCAGAACTAAACCAGGACTTTGAAAAGGCCTCAAGTACTAATCTAGTACTTTGAAATAACTCTACTTTCCAATGTCAGTCTAAACATCAGTGTCCACCTTCTGCACATAAACTCCCACCGTCACAGTGTTTAATTGACATCAGAGAAAGGCCATTACCTCCTTAACGGTTTCCAGGTGAACTGTTCTATGCGTTAAGTCCCCTCACATATGTCAATCATGCCGTAAAAGTACTCTGTAATAATTAGAACATAAAAAACACGCCGACTTTAGCTCCGCCTCCAGCGCCATTCACTTCCTCTGTATTACTTTATGTGGATATGCCCCCAGAACTCGCGCTAATAGCTTCATCCTTGCTAAACGGCGAGGACACGGTGTACTTTTGTTTTACGGCTCATGTGAAGACAGTGCACTAATATGTAGTAAAAGTAGTAGTATTAGAGGTTGGAGCAATAATAGTAGTAGCAGTTGTGGTAGCAGTGTACTTTACTTGAATACTCCATGAAAAGTAGAACATGCAATAGGAATAGTAGCAGTAGAAGCAGCGGCAGTAGTAATAGTAGTAGTAGTAGCAGTGGTAGCGGCAGTAGTAGCAATAGCAGTAGCAGTAGTTGTGGTTCTAGTAGTAGCCCTAACTGTGGTAGGACTAGTAGTAGTACTCATTCCCCCTGTACTGACATAAAGACAGAGGACCAATAGAATTTGTACCACTAGTAGTATTAGGCCGCATAGAAGTATCAGTAGTAGTAGTAGTAGTAGTAGTAGACCTAGTGGTGGTGGTAGTAGGTAGTAGTAAGTGTAGGTGTCACCAAGTCATTGTTTTGCAAGTCTCAAGTGTTTTGCCTCAAGTTCATGTCAAGTCCAGAATCAATGGTCCAAGTCGAGTCCAAGTCGAGTCCACGTCGAGTCCAAATCCTCCGCTGTGATACTTCAAGTCATTTCAGTCTTTAAACCAAACTACCAAATATAGCTCGGATTTTTACAACTCATATGTTTTTTTAAATATTTTTTTCTGATCCATTTTCCTTCTTAAAAAATGTCTTGGGACACAAACAGCTGGAGGGACATGTTCCACTTTGTTTCTTTAAAATTAAGTACAGAAGAATGATTTATATTTTCGATACATTTTTTGAGGAGAAACATCAAGTCATCTCGAGTCACTGACCTTCAAATCCAAGTCGAGTCCAGAGTGTTGGTCTGTTTTGTCAAGTCAAGTCTCGAGTCGCCAAAATAGTGACTCAAGTCTGACTCAAATCCAAGTCATGACTGGTAAGAAGTAGTATCTTGTAATATTATAAGAATTACAACGCAGCAGCAGTTGTAGTAGCACTGGTATAGTTATTGTAGTACTCGTCAAGGTCATCGTAACTTGGTAGGACGGTGGTTGCAGTACTTCAGACTAAAAGTTCACTAGTAAAAGTTCACTGGTGGTGTAATCTATACAGCGTTGGCCTTCCACTGCCCTAAACTTAAGTAATGGCATTGCAATAGCTATAAAAACTCCAATTCCCATAGAACTAGCGCCACTGAAGACACCGGGACATATTGGACTGTTTTAAAGGTATCGAAAAGAGATATAAAAGGTTCGGGCGAGGTGGCTAACCTTTAACTACACCGAACAACAGAATTAACATAAAAATGGCCATGAAATAATGTGAAATCGCCTTTGGAACAGTTTGTCCCTCTGGTCTATTGAAAGAGCTTCTTGCTGATATTCTATTTTCCTCCTTTCAGTTTTGCACAAAAAGCTTTAGGAGGCTGATGGCATGTCAAAGACGCCATTCTTCTCTTAACAATAACATTTGATTATACAAAGTTAGACAAATTTCAGATTCATGGGAAACCTCACTAACGGAGCTTGGTGTCTGATAGTCTCAAATAATGTTCAAATAATTATTTCTACATTTCGAAAAATATCTGATCATTTCCATTGTGTTCGTTGTAAATCATAATATTGATCTAAAACGGCTTAAAAAAAGATACTTTGACTTCTACTGCAGGGACTGGTCTCTTCGTCGTGGCGTTTCAGCGGATTTTCGGTTGTTTTTATATTGTTGTAAAGCGTCGATGTAAGTACAGAGCAGTGGGCGGAGACAGGGGGTAGGTGAAAACGGGTATTTTCTGAACGCTCAAGCCTCAAAAGCAGGTCAGTACCATAAACTGTATAAAGAAGTGGACTATGTGAGTGCGACGTCACCCACAGCGTTCAGCTCCAGTCAAATGAAGCACATCGAGGCTAGCAGTTATAACGGCTAATTTGGTGTTGAGTTCCATATTTGGGAATTCTGACTGCCAGTATCATAGCAACAAAAGAGCCAATCCCAAGCGAGGCTGAGATTGACCTGTCCCTGCCTTCAACGCTGGTTTAGCACGGAGCAGCAACGTGTCGCTAATGTTAGCAGGAGCAACCTTGGGAAAAGAAGGCGTCTGATTTGTCTGTTGTTAATGTTCATATCTTGATTTATTGACACAACAAAAATAAAATAACAGGATCGTGTAGAGTGGGTTAAATACGAACATTTTAAGACTAAAATTACGCGCACGCAAGCAGCAGTTACAGAGAAAGCAGCAACAGTTTTTCAATAGAAACTGAACTGGAGCCAGAGTTGACAGAGCCAGATGCGCGCCCATGCTCACTTCCTGTTTGGCTAGCAGTCAAAGCTCAATACGCAAACATGCATGAATCGAAATGCAACCAAGATATCGCACTTCAACAAGACAAAATGAACAGAAAGTAAAAATAAATGTCAAAATCCCCATAGGAAGTTTTAGAATCTTGTATTTATTGTGTTTTATTTCTCAAAAAATACCTTGAAAACATGAATTCTGACTTTCCGCAGATATGGTGTCACCTGCTTGTCTCCATACTTCATTTCCACGTTGTTCATTGTTTGACATTCGAGGTCTAGTGATCACTTTACTTCACCAGGACAAAACAAAATCCAAAATCTGAACCTTACAATAGGTTTTTTAGCAACTTGTTCTATAATAAAATGGACAAAGTTCTACAGACACTAATCTCTACTTCACTGTTTTTGAGCGCTAATGCTAACAGCTATAGGAACAAATACAAGGCTGATTCATGAATTGTGAAAAAATTCCCAGACTAGCTTGAATGCTAGTGACTGTTAGCATTAGCATTGAACCATACTTGTAATTTTAAAAAAAAGAGTTAGAAAAAAACTACAAAAAAACTGATAGATTCGGCTATTTCTGTTACAAAATTGTGCTCAAATTTTTCAAAATCACTACATTTAAAGCTTTATTAGACCTACAAACGTGTGAAAAGCGTTTATTTACTTTTAAATGGGTACTTTTTACATTTACTTACCTATATTTTTTCATGTGATACTTTTACTTGGTTATTCTTTTGCTCTGGTGTTTGTACTTCTATCAAAATTGAGTACTTCTTCCTCCACTGAAGCTAACCGCTACCACTGCTAAAGCTAACCGCTATCACCTTTTTGTTTCGGGCCTTTCTTACACTTTATCTTTAGTTAGCGGTCAGCTCGTGTGAAGACCCAGCTCTCGGCCGCAGTTTGCTAACCCTTTGATATCGTCCTCCCGGTGCTTTTTTGCGTTTATTTACCCAGGCAAAGCGCCGGCGGACAAGTCGAGTAGCGACTTCACAGGGAGCCATATTGTGTCGGCGAAAACGTGGAGCGCAGAGGTGCAGAGCGTGAAAAGAGCCTTGTTTTTTTTAATCCCTCTCCGTTTACCAGCGCAACAACGGAGAGGCTAGTGTGCTCTCATTTACATGGCAACACGCGCGCTAGCTAGCCTCTTGAGAGTAGCTAATCAGCCAGAATTGGAGAGATGGATTTTTGCAAACGGCGTGCTTTGATGCCGGATTAAACACATGGTTTTTGATGTAATTATATAATAGGTAGGCCAGCGCTGTCAAGGCCAAGCGTGTTGTCTCTAATGAAAAACAACAAACTTGAAGTCCACAGGGAGATGGGGTGGTTTGGTAATACAAGGAGGTGAAAGGGTCTAGAGAGATGTTTTTCTGTTAGAATTTCACAATAGAAACGTCTAATCAGGTGTCTAATTAATGCCATGTGTTTAACTGCTGTGGGT
Organism: Periophthalmus magnuspinnatus; assembly: GCF_009829125.3. Taxonomy (NCBI): domain Eukaryota; kingdom Metazoa; phylum Chordata; class Actinopteri; order Gobiiformes; family Gobiidae; genus Periophthalmus; species Periophthalmus magnuspinnatus. Next base: position 4,658,836 of record NC_047127.1, on the reverse strand, counting down.
AAATATTAATGTCATAACTTTATATCAGTACTGGTAAAAAATACTGTAAGAAGTAGTTAAAGCAGACCTGTTATACCATGTTATAGTTGTTTCCTTCTCGTTTACCCTCTTGAAGTTGTGTTTGGAGTGATTCATCCATGTTTGAGGAGTGTTTATCCACACAGTTACACGGCTCTTTGTTGCGATGACGTTCACGGCGACGTCAGCTCCCACTGCGGTTTTGTAACGCATAGGTGAGCTGAATTGTTTCTTTTGTTAAGTCGTTTTAGATGAACATTGTGTTTTAAAATGTGTAAATTATAACGTAATGATCCACAAGTGTCATAGATTGTAATTATAAAGCAGGGACAAGCACAGTACGCCGTCTTTAAGGGGCAGCAGTGGCTCAATGTTGGAATTTTTTTGCTCCTATTTGAGTTTTTCTGCTTGTCAGTATCCCCTATTCACTGTGGAGTCCCGCAAGGCTCTATCTTTGGCCCGTTGTTATTTGCTTTGTACCTGCTTCCCCTGGGTCTGTTTTTTTTTTTTTTTTTTTTTTTTTTTTTTTTTAAACATAACATTGCTTTTCACCTGTATGCAGACGACTTGCAGATATACATTCCGCTTAAACCTAACTCTAAAGATTCCCTATTCCACGTGTTGGAGTGTCTCAATGAAACTAAAACTTGGACAGAAACCAATTTTCTTCTGAACAAACAAAAGACTGATATAGTTGTCTCTGGTGACTCTGGTGGCCTGAACAGCTGTGACATTGACCCACTGGCCTCCTTTTGCCACTCGTCTGTGTGGAACCTTGGAGTGATCATGGAAAACAACCTTAGATTTGAAAAACGTATAAATACAGTTGTCAAGTTAAGCTGTTTCCTCCTCAACTTCTACTGTACATCCCAACCAAAGATTTTGAAAAACCTGTGAAGCACTTTGGTCAACTATGGTTCTTTTGCTATATCAATAAATGTGATTAAGCATTTAAAGCAATTCCCACTACGATGTGTTCAAAGACTTGCAGGTAAACTAATTCCTATTGTTGATTTGCTTTTGTGACTCTAGTTGGTCAAAAGAGTTGATGAGGAACCTTTTATATCAATGGATTCGATTCACTTTAAATTCTCATTCGGTTGTTACAAAATTTTAAAGGTCTTATATAATGCGAAATTGACTCCTGTGAGCTTTAAGACATGTTATAATGCTGTTACCTTCTCAAAAACATACCTGGACTTGTGTTTCGTTTCATGTCCAGAGCTCAAAACGCTCTGTTCCACCTTGTGATGTCACGTAGTGGTAGTTTTCAGCCAAGTTAACAGCTACTTTTTATGTTTTGTTCAGTAGAGATTTGTAAGTCCACGGCTGAACTTATCCAGATGATTCTAGTGAAGATGTATGAGTTTAAAAACATAGCGGAGCACTTCCTGTATTACCACATGATGACATCACAAGGTGGAACAGAGTGTTTTTCAATTGAGAGAAGAACTTCAAATAGAACTTTGAGATTTATTAATTGATTCGCTTCAAATAGCAATTTTGATTTGATGTTGATTAATCTTGTTGTAAAAAACAATTCAAATCATTAGCATCAGCTTTTCTTTAAGGTCGTTTATTGCACAAAAGTGACTCTTGTGAGCTCAAAACGCTCTGTTCCACCTTGTGATGTCATGAAGTGGTAGTTTTCAAGTTAACAGCTCCTTTTACCTTTAGTTCAGTGGAGATTTGCAATTCCAGGGCTGAAATCTTCCAAATGATTCTAGTGAAGGTGTGTGGAGTTTAAAAACACAGCGGAGCACTTCCTGTATTACCACATGATGACATCACAAGGTGGAACAGAGTGTTTTTCAGTTTGGGAGAAGGGAACAGCCTAAATATGCAGGTGTGTTTGTGCGTTAAACATGTGTGAATGAAACAAAACACAACTTGAGGTACGTTTGTGACGAGGAAACGACGTTATAGCACCGATCAGAAAAGCAATGCCCACTAACTAGAAGGTTTGCATTTCGATCTCAGCATGATCCCAGTTCCCAGGAAGTTGTGACGACCGTACGCATTTAAGTGGTATTCATTCATTCATTCAACAAATACACTCTGCACAGATCTCTTCTCCAACTCGGTCTGCGGAGATTGATCGTGGAGACGAGGAGGTTGCAGATCTTCTACCTGACGTTAAGTTTTTGCAGACATTTTTTTCCGGAAATGCAAGGCGACACGTTGGAGGTAAAGCAGATGGGATTTTGTGTTCAGTAATTAATCATCACCAGACACAAAAAGTGATCATGAACATTATCTGTCAACCTGATGTTTAAGCCTTGACAGCGTAAAATCTACTTGTCTGGTGTTGTTGCAGAATGAACCTCTGTTGTTGTAGAAAGTTAAACGTTGGAGTTTTCAGTCAAAGGAAAAGAATGACAGGCAAGAATTAGCAATTAGCCCCAAATAGCATGCGTGTTACAGATGTTAATTAGTCTGACTGTTTGTTTCTATGGCTGTGCGCGATAAGGCTGCTGTGTGAGCGCATGACTGACACCTCCAGTAGCTCCACATTATAGATGGAAATTACATTTAATACATTTATCATTCTGCTCTGTGCCTGTGGAGAGACTTATTCAAAAAACACATGTAGGTGGTCCCGTATACTGTTCTGATTAACGTCTGCTAATTATCAGTTTCCTCGACGTAAGAGTACATAATGTTCGCTTATGTAACTAAAGACTGCGTCAACTTTCCGAGATGGCTTTATTTAAACTTTTTATTTGTTGGAAATTAAAATGCGTGGACACACAGATGGTATAGGAATGATCTTACCCTCAGAAATGACAGTTAGTTTTAATAGTGTTTACTCCTGATGTAGAAATAATCCAGCTTTTTCAGTTCCGATACCGATATTGATGCTTAGACTTTAAGTACCTGCCAATACCCGATATGAGCCGATACTAGTGTAGGAACGGTGTAAAAATCTGCCAAAATTAGTGTGTAAAGACCCTCATTAAATCCAATTAAAGGCCCAATGAGGATGTGAAACCAAAGCTCGATCCAGCTGATTTTTAAGCGTCGGCGCCATAATTCAATACCAGTATCAGTATCGGTGCATCCTTAGTAATACTGGTGTGCACTGGCAAGATGGATGGAGTGTCTTGCCCAATTACAGAATGAAAACATGCAGTGGTCCATGCGGAAATCAAACCACCAACTACCAACCAGTCTGTAATCACTGAGACGCCGTTGCTTTTTGTCAATATTCTGATCATTTTGGGTAAAATGTACTCAATTTTTTTAACTTTTGAATGCAGGAATTTGGTTTTCAAGAAAGTTTCCCCATGTAACTTTTCTGGTGGGGGGTTACATAATGCTTGTCTCTGTGGAATTGTTACTTCTACGTCTGGAATGTTCCGCTCATTGGCATTAAAGTTATGTATCTTGCCTTTATAATATCATCGCTTTAAAAAACAAACTTCGATAACACACATTTTTTCTGTGAGCGGTGTTGCCTCTCCAGAGATCTGGCCTGTAACTTGACCTTGTGGCTTTATTTTCTTTCTTTATTCTTTATATATCGTGTCTTACAAAAAGAAAGGATTATTTGTACCAGATTTAGCTACTGCTTCTTTCCATCTACAGTCCCTGGGCGGTTAGATGAGCTTAAAGCCATACTGCGAAACATTCTAACGAAGCAACAGCATTTCCATGGAGACAAGCAGGTGACGGACTCTCTTTCAGAAAAGTTACATACAGCATCTTTATTACACTTATTTCATGCAGGCTTTTTGATAATTATATGTTTTTCTTTCTCTATTTGTTAGGGACCGTGTTAAAAATCTATGAATCTTACAAAAGAAAAAAAAAATTTATAACAGATTTAGCTACTTCTGTTTTCCATGTGCCGTCGTTGGGAAGGGGAACACACAGAAAAATACACATTCCATTACAATTACATTATCAGTTCATCATTAATATTAGCAGTTAAAGACAATAACATGCCCCTATGTCCAATAAAGTATGTTTCCAATAGTCCAAACCAATTAAAAATCATTATGTGCAGTACAAATTAACTAATCAACTGTCTTCGAAGTATTATGGCACAGTGGCTCAAACATAACTGGATCCGTGTTCATCGGTTTAGCTTTCTCCGTTCTCCAAAAACCTCACAAACTTTCCAACGCAACATATTTTTTGGTTTGGTTCCTGACTCCCGGAGGAGACGGGCCCGCAGCGTTCCAATCTGTTTATTCAAGTTCATTAGAGACAGACGGCAGACTTTCTTCTCTCAGCTCTCCCTTTGGTCACTCCTTCGGGAACATGGTCGACACTATTGTTTATCTGTACCTTTTTGTCTTTCCATCTCATCGGTGGTCATCCTCGCCGTGCGCACTCGAATCTGGCTTTCGAATCTCGCTAATTATATCCGTACTCCGGGACAAATCACTGCGCGCTGCTCAGGGGAGACATGCGAGTTCTGGTTTGTTTTTTTGAAGTTTTGTTATTGGTGGATTAGGATGTGTTCAAAGACTTTGCAGTGAAACTAACTCCTGTTGTTGATTTGGTTTTGTGACTCTAGTTGGTCAAAATAGTCGTTGAGGAACCTTTTATGTCAGTCGATTTGATTCACTTTAAATTCTCATTCGGTTGTTGCAAAGTTTAAGCTCTTATATTACGCAAAATTGACTCTTGTGAGCTTTAAGACATGTTATAATGCTGTTACCTTCACAAAAACATACCTGGAATTGTGTTTCGTTTCATCTTCAGTGCTCAAAACGCTCTGTTCCACCTTGTGATGTCACGTAGTGGTAGTTTTCAGCCAAGTTAACAGCTACTTTTTACGTTTTGTTCAGTAGAGATTTGTAATTCCACAGCTGAATTTATCCAGATGATTCTAGTGAAGACGTATGACTTTAAAAACACAATGGAGCACTTCCTGTATAACCTCATGACATCACAAGGTGGAACAGAGTGTTTATTTTTGAGAGAACGTCAAATACTTTGCTATTTATCAACTGATTCGATTCAAATAGTGATTTTGATTTGATTAATCTTTTCAAAAATACCAATTCAAATCAGCAGCATCAGGTTTTCTTTAAGGTTGTATATTGCACAAAATTGACTTTTGCGAGCTCAGAATATTCTTTTCCACCTTGTGATGTCATGAAGTGGTGGTTTTCAATGTAACAGCTCCTTTTACCTTTAGTTTAGTGGAGATCGGCAATTCCACGGCTGAAATCTTCCAAATGATTCTAGTGAAGGTGTGTGGAGTTTAAAAACACAGTGGAGCACTTCCTGTATTACCACATGATGACATCACAAGGTGGAACAGAGTGTTTTCTGAGTTTGAGAGAAGAACTCAGCCTAAATATGCAGGTGTGTTTGTGCGTTAAAACAAAACACATTATAACAGATGAAAAAATGGCGTAGTACGGGCTCTTTAAGTGCTTTATCGGTGCGTCATCTTTAGACAGAAGTACATTTCAAGTGCGTTACAAACCCATTGACAATTGTGTGTCATAGGAATTATAAAACGTAATTTCTTTGGTAACTCTACTTAACATTTCATTTCAGAGTCATTAGACAGTTTTAATAGCGGAAAAATACTAAAAGAGGCAATGCTTCAAACTTTAGCATGAGAAAATTGTTACTTTTTTAAAATTCTGAGTATTTAGTAATATTTTGTCCATTTTAGTTCACCGATATGCTAATGTTTTAACAGCATTTGTCGTATCTCCGTTGTAAAATGATGTGAATTTGGGAATTGTACCAACAGCTAAGTAGCACCTGAAGTGTTGTTTTCATGTTCACGTCCAGTTTATAAACCACTTTGGACTTTAGTTGTATTTTCCACCCAAATTAGTTTCGTCAAACCAGTATTATTTTTAGTTTTCCTGTTTGTTTTAACCCTCATTTAATAGATTTAAGTGTACTTTTAATGACAACAAGCAAAAAAAAACATCTCAGCTCTTCTTAGTTTTAGAAAAGTTCGACTAATAGCTTTACTTGGCGTTATGTAGCGACAAGAAAAGCGTCCAATTAGTATTCGCTCTTTCACACGATCACTCATGTAAGACTTTTCTTCACAAGATAGTCTTTTGGATCCGTAATGGCGCTAGCTAACAAGCACTAGCATCCGTGTTTTGTAATTACAGTTATATAATCTGTCTCTGGCTTTGTCGTTTGAGGCTTGAACAACAATAAAGACAAACCAAAATGTCTTAACCTAATTCTGGGGTCACTCAGGGTTGCGCCTTATCCCCGCTGGTGTTCTCGCAGGTTCACAAGCCCGGGGACGCCGTCTGAAGCCCGCACGGCTCCGCTCAATTCTGCCTCATTGATCTCCATGTCTGCCAGCTCCCCGTGGGCTAACATTTATCAGTTAATTGGGCTTTAAGCTAGGTCCACTTGGCGGGAGGGCGTTCTGGCGACAACTCAATACAGAACAAGAGCCTGGTTAAAAGATGCCGGGAAACAAAGGCGCTTCATTGTGCTTCGTGCCGAGTGCGGTCTTAAAAATAGTACGTGTTTTATCTATGGGCATACGGAAAACGAGGGGAGTAAGGGAGATGGTTTAAATCCATGTGTTATCTGGAAGTGGTTCCATTAGGCCTGTATGAAAGTCGTTTGTCTTTAAGAACAGATGGGTCGATGGCGTGACAGACAAAAGCGGTAAATGCGTGTTTTCTTATGTAAAACCCACCCATTTATTTGCTTTATATTAGATTATATTTAATTTAGAAAGTTCAATATTGTAACGGCAGTGTCTAATGGAAAAAGAAAAAAAAAATCGACAAATCAAGGAAAGTTACACATTTGCATATCTCAAAAATGACAAATCAGATTCTGCGTTTATTCCAGTTGGTTGAGGGTTGAATTCAGCAACTTGGCTTCTTTTCTTTACACATTGATATTCCAGGTAGGTGAGGGTCATTTTGGAGAAAATTTGAATTGCACTTGTGGTTGTATTTGCGATTACGTTTTCAGATGAGGATTCAGTTCACAGGGCGCAGTGAGAGGACTGCGGTGAAACGTCAACGAAAACTAGTCAAAGTTTGTGGAAATTCTAAGTCTGCAAACAATAAAGTATCAAAAAACAAAGAAAGAAAATCCCATTACCTCACGAACGTCTGACTTTGCGATTTCGTAATTGTAAGTTTCGATCAATTCTGATATGCACATCAAGTCACGTCCTAGGTCAGTGGTGTCCAAAGTATGGTCCGGGGGCCAAATGCGGGCCTCAGACCAGTTTTATTGGTCCTCAAGCCTAATGCTGAACCGGCCCAATTGATCATAAGCAGCATTTTTAACAGCAAATTAAACTATTTCTACCACTATAACCTCAAACATCACATTGCAACAGCAGAACAGTGGTGGTACGTAACGAAGTAGTAAAGTACTGTAATTAAGTACAATTCTGAGGTACTTAAAGTGGATAATTTTTAGATTTGAGAGCAGGTATCTGTACTTTCTACTCCACTACACGTTTTAACTGGACTGAAACGTAAAAGTATGTTTTTTTTTATTATTGTCTGAGACCTGAAAAGGCTGAGGATTTATTTTTAACACGTTCATAATTTGAGCAAATGAAAATATGACAAGTAAAAACAAAAACAAAACAAAAATGATTGAGTCAGTTGTTTTTGTTGAACCAGATTAGACACAAATCTGTATCAGAATTAATACATTTGAAGCTTTATTATAAATTCAATAAACAATCTTAAACAGGTACTTCAATATTTACTAGTAGATTTTTTCAAGTGTTACTTTTTTGCTCTGGTATCTGTACTTTTACTTAACAAAATTGTACTTCTTCCACCACTGCGGCCGAGAGACACGCGTGGTCGTAATGTTATGGCCGATCGATTTAACCTTTAAGATCATTGGATAAGGACTACAGCTTGTCTAAGAATACAAATCGCCTTTAAACCTTTTCCTGACTTATTGTGGCGCTAGCTTGAGCGCCATTAGCCTGTGAGTAAAACAGCCATCGTGCCATGTTCCTCATAACAAACAGCTTTCACAGTCGCCCGGAATATCAATGCAGCTAGCGCCTACGATATTAGCCCTTTAATAAACTGTAGAGACGCGTGGCTAATGCTAATGCTACCGCCGACACGCTCATGATCGCTAATACTTGTGTGGACTTACAAAGCAACCCGTGTGAGCTTGTTTATCCTCCACGCTCGCATCTATCACGCCATGACGGTTTGAAGTCCGTATGACCACTACATTAAAAATACTACAGTGATTTTTTTTTTTTTTTTTTTTGGCGCCGCGCGAGATCATTAACAATTTCCATCACATCTGTGTCTCTCACCGCCGACGGTGGGGGGAGATTTCATTTTTCTCAGATTCATAAGTGATTGATTTGCGGGGTCGCCAGATATCGTGTACAGAAACGTGCGTGGTGTTTCGGCGGTTGGTTGGTGGTTGCCGTGGAGACAGCGCGGCGCATTTCGAGGGACATCGGAACTGACAAGCGATACAAAACAAACAGATCTAATCAGAGCGAGAGGCAGCCACGCAGTTGAACCCTAGAGATGCGTAGACAGCCTTGAAGAGTCTGAGCAAGAGCTATCAATTATACTTATAAATGTTTACGAACAGGTGGAGAAATAAGATGTATATGTTGCTTTACTCCAGTGCGCCAGGCTGTGTCATCGGGTAACGGAATTATCATTTTAAAGATGCTCTATGTAACTTAATTTTCAACATATGGAGAGGTTACCGCTTTGCCGAGAATGTTCTGCAATATGACAGTCAACAAATGGTAAATGGCTTTTCCCTTTTCTAGGCTCTGAAACCGCTTTTTTGTTGTAATTCTTTATTTTCAGACAGTGGTGTGTAGTTAGAGTTCAATATTAGAGCAAATACAGTACCGTAGTCATCCGCTTTCTGTCTTTTTTATAAAATGTTTGCAGACGTTACACACAAAAAGAATTTTATACGAGGGAGAGAAAGAACGGATGAGCCAGTGCACGTTAACTCGACATGTGTAATAAATAAGAAAAGACAATTAAGTACAAATAACAGAAGTAAGAATGAGGGGACAGCTCTTTTACACCAAGATGAGCTAATTGGGCCGGATCTCCACAAAGTCTGGCCGTAAAAACCGTAGACCATAATTTAATTAAAGCAGAGACGAATAGAGAAGGTGATCGCTTCATCACATATTTCATTAACAATGTTTGTCCATTCTGAGCTCGTGAGGGGCTCAGGAAGAAGCCAACGTCTTGTTATTGACTTTTTAGCAGCTAATTTCAAAATTCTAAATAAATATTTGTTTGTTTCGTTGAAGCTGATTATCAAAATTAGCAAAAAAGAGAGTTGAAAATTGTTATGTTGCGTTTACGTTAAGTTTACTGACTACTGTCCCAGCTCTCAAATCACTTTACATCAAGGAACCACTCACTCATTCACTCACACATTCATACACCAGTGTACGCAGACACTAGGGGTGAGGTGGGTTAAGTGTCTTGCCCAAGGACATGGCGACTTTGCTCATTTGGGGGAGCTGGAATTGCAACGCCAACCTGTGGGTCAATGGATCTGACCGTTCAACCAATGATGTTTGTGTCGAGAGCAGGATTCCAACCGCCAGCCATCGGATCAGTGGACAAACGCTCCTCTGACGTACGGTTTTTGAGGTATTTTAGCAAAGAAAACACATAGAATAAATGGAGGATAGATACGTTTACCAAGCACGAAACAGAAACTCCTCACCGGAAATGTTCTAGAGAAAAAATGGTACAAATATAACGTGGTCCATTTTCACACAAAAGTTCTGCATAGCCATAGCTCTCCAGGTGAAGACTGGCCTGTCCATTTCGCTTAAAATGTTTGGATTATTGATTAAAACCATCTGTACAATCACATTAATTTTGAAGAATCTTGCGTCTGGACCAAAAAGAAGAGTTCTGGCGTTGAACCAGCAACCTCATACTTAGCTGGATGCCTTTATCTACCCCATAATCATCTACCCCAATGTGAGTTAGAGGTTTGCGTTGTCCTATAATTGTTCAGTCATTCAGTAGTAAATAATGCTAATTTGCTAATGCTAGTTTCTCTCGTTTCATTATGCTTACCAATGGATCTTGCCCGGTTAAATATTAGTATGTGATGCTAGTAGTATTTAATATAGTACTCTTTAGCCACTATATTCAACACATTTTTTAATTCTATCAACTCTTTATCATTTAGAACCAAGGCTGGACAGTAGACTGTGCACAACAAAAGGCTAGCTACCCCAGTGTCTCTGAGAGTTAACTAGCTAGTCACTTTTTTAAAATTGGAAAATAATAAAACATAAAATAAAATAAACAACCTATTCAAATTAAAATAGAGTTCCCACTTATTTTTATATGTAGAATACTTCAGTTTTTTGTGTTGTAATTTGTATTATGCCTCAAAATTAGCATTAGCGTTAGCATGGAGACTCAAACATCTTTTTCTAAACACAATAATGTCCTCCAGTGAAGTGTTAATTTTATTTCTGTTGTGTTTAACATGTTAAATATTCATTTTAGCGTAACTCAACAAAGCACCCATAGAGATAAAATTGAACAGGAAGTAGTGACGCTAACAGTGAGGTTGCCGGGCAATGTTGAGCACAGAGCCTTTTAATACATTTTTCAATAAGATTAATCTAATTTATTTAGTATTTTTTGTCATTTTGTCCAATCCAATGTTGATGGCAAAAGCACAAAACACAAGCTGTACTTCCCAGTCCCATTCCAGTGCGTTACTGTTATTGTTAGCGTAAACCGTGACCTCCCGTAGCCTCTCCTCACTTTGCCTCCAGAACAAACTCGTACGTGTTGAACAAAGCAGAAACACTGATGTACTTATGAATGATTAATGCCCACATCCATAAAGTATATAAATAATTTGAAAGACATCACCGTGACGCCCGTTGTTCTCGATCTGTTGAACACATATTTTCTTTGAGCGCTCCCAGATAAGACCATGGCCTCAGACACAACCATCGTGTTTTTATACGGTCATAAAGCTGCTGCCGCTCATATTGTTTTTATGGAATTCCCAGCATGGTGATTTACAGTAACTGGAAAGGCACTGTCCAGTTCGCCAGCGCAGCCTCATGAAGCGGTCCAAAGATGTTTCATTGGAAAACCTCGTGCCAGCAAAACAATATGTTTGCCTGATAAACATTAGGACGACAATGAAAGTTTAGCGCTAATGCAATTGAAGCTGCCACTGTTGGATTTATGGATTCAAGGACACATGGAAAGTGCATGGAGCGGATGTGAACCAGTGTTTCAGATGTTTAATTCTTGACTTTGTATTTAAAGGGGAAAAAAATGCCTTTAATTTCACAGTGTGTAATGTAAAAGTGGCTTTGCGTGAAACAAAAATGAAGCTAACTGATAATATTTGTAAAAAATAATCAGATGAGAACTATGTAGAAACTGCTGTTATCTGTCATGGTTCAACATCACTTGTGGTTCAATCTACGCTTTAAACGGCTCTTTAAATGTGGTAATACAGGAAGTGCTCCACTGTGTTTTTAAGTCCACACACCTTCACTAGATTTGGATAATTTCAGCCCTGAAATTTCCAATCTTTGCTAAACAAAAAAGTAAAAAGTAGCTGTTAACTTTGAAAACTACAGCGTCATGACATCACAAGGTGGAACAGAGCATTTTGAGGTTTGGAGACGACTCTAGGTATGTTTTTGAGAAGGAAACTGCATTCTAACGTGATTTAAAGCTCACAATGCAGGACGTTTAAGAGAAATTTGTCCTCCCATCCAGTAGTGGGCGCCACAGTGCAGCACCCGTTTCAGCTACCGGTTATAGAAGACTTTTTGAGCACTTCACAATTAAAGATAAAATTGTTAATTGCTACAGCGATTGTCATCATTTTTCATCATTCTGAAACCTTTATCAGACCTTTTGCCAAATCTTAAACATTTGTATGATTTTACTGTTATTTATTTGCGAAGACTGGGTGGTTTGTTTTCTTGGGTGACTATGAGTTAGCTAATTCTTCAGCTAGGTACTCCTAACTACTCTCACTACCAGATTTGAATTGTGGGTTAAAAGCAGGTGACCCACAGCTACAATAAAACACATCTTACATTATCTTCATTGACTGTATAAATAAGCCACCCGGCGACTGAGCCTAGCAGTTTTACGAGCACATTTTGAGCCGTGTTCCGTGTTTGTAATTCCGATCGCGAGTATCATAGCAACCAAAGAGCCAATCCAGAGCGGGGCTGCTGAAGGTCCCTGACCAGCACCCCCGATTTAGCGAGGAGTGCGCTCTTAGCAACGCTGTCAATCAAACCTGTTGCTAACACTAGCGGGAACAACCTCTGGGAAAGAAGGCGCCTGATTTGTGTGATATTAATGTTCATATCTTGATTTTTGGGACACAATAGCAAAATAAAAACACCAGGATTAAGTAGAGCGGGTTAATACGAACATTTTAAGACCAAAATGACGTCCATGTTCACTCCCTACTTAGAATGTGGCGGCTAGTGGGTTAGCTATGTGCATTAATATATAAAGTTTAAGATTATTTCCAAAACATTGGGATTGAAACGGTGATTCTCCATGATACAATTGCAGTCTTATTTAAGCTAGCATTCGCAAAAATCTATTTAAACTGATTGGAAGATACACACTGATAACATGAGTCAAATTCCGCTTTCCATAATTGGCCTCATTGTAAAGCTGCTCGTTATAAAATGCCATTTAAAGATGTTTTTCTTAATCATTCTCTGTATAGGGCTGGAGGAAGTGGCTGATTAGACTCTATAGCATGAGCGGGGCTGGCCGGTTGCATAGAGACCATCTCCCCATTCATCTCGCGCTCCTTTTGTTCTGCTGCTAGGAGACACACAGGATCCCACTGTAAGCTCTGCACCAGACAACAAATAGCATGTGTTTGGGAGTAAAAGTGTCCAGCGCACTCAAACATATCTGAAATACAGCCAAAGGGAGCGGAGAAGCACTGCGACTGCTACTTTGGCTGTTCAGAACGGTCACTGGTGGTAATCGGCTGCGAGTTAAATACTACAGCTACATTATAGTTGAATAATATTGTTAATATTTCTAAATGCATAAACGTTATCCTGTATAGCGCTTTATAGACGCTTCACAATTGCTTGAATAATTTACCAGTCAGTCGTTCTCCGTAAGTGGTAATCGAGCTCGCTGCCGTTCTGTGCCGTCGATGACCCAACTTGATGACCCCAAAAGACACTGTTGGTAAAACGATCAGATCCGTTGACCCTCAGTTTGATGGTTTGGTCTCAGCTCTCGTCCTTGGGCAAGACACTTAACCCATCTTGGCCCCGGTTTCTGTATGTGTTTGAATGGGCGAGTGGTTCCTAGCAGTTTTACGAGCGAATTTGGAGCCGTGTTCCATGTTTGGAATTCCGACCGCGAGTATCATAGCGACCAAAGAGCCAAACCGGAGCGAGACTGTTGAAGGTCCCTGCCCGCACCCCCGGTTTAGCAGGGAGCGGGCACTTAGCGACGCTGTCAATCAAACTTGTTGGCGCCTAAGTTGTGTGTTATTAATGTTCATATCTTGATTTTCGGAGCCGTGTTCGATGCTTGGATTTCCGACCTTTGTACATTAAACTCTGGTGTAGATTTTAAAAGTACATTATTTCTATCAATTCGACGATTACTACTACTACTGCTACTACTACTACAACGACTACGACTATAATACCTAAATGCTTGAAGTAGCCTCTCTAGATACCTTAGTTTCGAGGGATCGCCGATATAGCAAACTCGAATCAACGTTTTTGTACGTTTTGATCATGTTTTTCAACCCAATTTTATTTTACTCATTAAAAACAAATGAAAACGGCTTTAACTATTACTTTGATGAACATGAAAGCTCAAAAATATCAAACGCATTCCTCCAAAGTCTGAACTCAAACCCAAACAGACCATTGTTTATAGACCTCTCCATTACAAAACCCAAACGCTGATCACCGACGGCTTCGATCTCATTCGGTCCTATTAATAATTGATTATTTGCAGCTATTAACAAGTCATATTTCACATTTTCCAGTCCTAGCACATACGTTTTGCTGTAAAACCACTTGTGCCTCTTCTCTCCTCCCCGCCGGCCCACCCATCCATCCAAGCATCCAGTCTACAAGTGTTCCTACCACACCGTGATCCCCTGAGCTCTGTACCACTTTCTATGGGATTGCTGGCGCGCCGGAAAAACCCTCAATCAATAACACATCCAGCCTCATACGGCACAAGTGGTGTTGCCAACGGAGACCATTTTCAAACCGCGGAGAGAGCGAAGAGAGCAGCCCGCCGCGCCTTTCCACTGACAACATGCTATATAGTGTTTGTGGAGAAGGGTAGAGTTTTGATCTGGCAACCCAAGGAACAGTCTTTGATCAGCGCGCTCTTGTTACGGCGGCTTTCGGAGCGCAGAAATTTGTGCGCTCTGCTGCATTTGTTTGGGAAAGCACACGAGCGTTGGCAGGCGAGCGGTGTTAAACTAGAGAGAGTTTGGCTTTTCATGATATGGCGTAATGGTACGAAGGATCAGGGAGAATAACTAGACATTCTGCTGTGAAATGCATTCTTTTAAGGGCGTATATTGTCGCGTTATGTAAGTTACGGTGAACTAGAGTCTGTATGAAAGATGAAACCGTTTTATTTTCTAACCAGCAACGGCGTAAAGTGAATGTAGCAAAAGAAAAGATTCAGTTCTGTCTAGAAATAGAACAATATATTGGTTGGTCGACATACCGGGCTGATATTTGGACTTTTTAGCGCATCGGCTGTTGACCTTAAGTCTCCAGCGCAGGCCGATAACTTTTTGAGCCAATCTACTGCCTAGAAAATACACACAAAGCTTTATATTAACACTTTAATAGCTCCGCAAAACGCGACTACACAGGTCTCTGGTTGGATTGTGGTACAAAAAAGGGCTTGGCAGGTGTTTGTACTAAATTTAAATGACATAATTTGGAGAAAAGAATCAAAATCGGCCCAAGATATTGGTCTAAAATTATCGGTAGAGCTTATCGGCTATCGGTTGCTGTGAATAAAATTATGCTTATAGTTTTATCATTAATGAACTGTATACTTATATTGTGTGTGATGGAAAACTAGAAGCTCGTGTCACTGAAATATATAACTGAATTGAGAAACAAGAAACGAGGGTGAGGGTGAAAGGTCAAAAGCTGTGTAACCTGAACTGAAAGATGAGAAAGATCATGTCAGTGTGGGGAGGGGAATAGAGTGTTGTTCTATTGATAAGCAT
The DNA here is from genome assembly GCF_009829125.3 of Periophthalmus magnuspinnatus. Taxonomy (NCBI): domain Eukaryota; kingdom Metazoa; phylum Chordata; class Actinopteri; order Gobiiformes; family Gobiidae; genus Periophthalmus; species Periophthalmus magnuspinnatus. The sequence continues at coordinate 4,643,599 of NC_047127.1, read as the reverse complement.
GATGGGAAAACTGCTGAGTAATGTTAAGCTGTGAATAAAATCCTGCTGTGTCAAAGGGAGAGTCGGAGAAGGCAGAGAAGACCTCGTAGATGCAGTCTGCGTAGTTTCTTCTCTGTGCTCGCTCTCCTCTGATCCCCTCTGGTCAGAGCAGAAGAAAAAGTCTAACGCTTGTCCTGAGACTTTTTGGGTAAACAGAGCACCGAGAATAGAGTTTTCTTGACAGTTGCGTTGGATTCTAACAACTCTAACAGTCAGTATCGGCATTGGCCATGAAAAAACCCTGTTAATCGATCTCTAATTCTGTCAGATGGACAAAAGACATTTGGCCGTTCATTCAAGTTGCTTCTTCAGTTCTGGTCAGATTGCTGATGGAAACTTGAAGCCTTATATCTGTCTGAAGGGATTTTGCAAAATGGTTCAGGTCCCTAATGGCTGCTCTCACACCTATTAGCATATTGGCTAGCGCTGTTGTTTTCCTTGTTTTGATTTAGGTCTGAGGATGAAGGTGGATAGAGTATAGATGATGTCAAAGATGGATTGTCTTTCCTAACAAAAATGTCCTCTTTAACTCCCCTCTCGGACCATTTCTTTTCTTTGGCTACGACCTGTACCTCACTGTCTTCAAAGGAGCGGTCAGTGTCTTTGAGATGGAGATGCTCTAAAAAACTCTTTGCCCAGTTGACAGAATTACATTTTTCTTTTGCTATGGCTCATACTTGTGCGACTGACATCTTTGAGTGAATGGTGAAGTATACTATTACTGTAAGTTTGTGATTTAACCAACAAAGGTAAATAATCACTTTCAAATTCTAGGAAATACTCAAGTGTCTATAAGTGATGCAAACATTTAAGCTGCACTATGGTACTTTTTAGATGTGTGTGTGTGTGTGTGTGTGTCTCCATGTGGTTATTATCTTTTCTAAATATTCCACTGGATGTCATTAAACATATCGATCTTGCGTTTCGTTACAGGCGTTTTTCTTGCTGATACAATACTTTGAAAAACATGTGTTCTCACCGTGAGCAGGGTCGCTTTTCTACAGATCTGACCCGTAACATTTTATTCTGGATCATGGAGGCATAATATACGTGCAGACTTCAGCTTCTTCTTTGAAACCTTTAGACTCGCTCTTTCACTCAGCCCTTCGTTTCATAACAGGAGATGAATTTAAACCCATCACTTTAAACTCTATGAAAAGCAGATTGGCCATCACTATCTGTCAGAAGAGAACAACACTGTATAAAATGTATTTATAAAGCCACTACTTCATAGACTACCTAAATATCAAAGTTCACTTGCTTGTTGAACTTTGATACGGGAACTTTTAATCCAAGATCTCATGATAGTCTCCGTCTAAAACTGGCCACACCAGAACTGAAATAGGAAAAAACCTTTTGTTTTTTTGCTGATTTTGCTTCCCAAAAATGGAACACATTTCAAGGACGTGCAAAACTGGATCCATTTGTGCCACTAATGCACTTTAATAATCTGGTGATAAACATTTATAATCACACCTGCTCCTGTTTTGAATGTTTTAAATGGACCTGTGTAGTTATTAGCTTTGTTAGTTTTTGTTTGTATTCTGTATTTGAACTGGACAATTATGAAAAAGTCTGGTCCTCTCATTTGGCTCTTGCTGTAGAAATAGATAAATAAATAAAATTCACTGCACAATTGAAATATTATTACTTTTTCATGCCTAATGAGTAGCACCGAGCCTATACTGGTGTTGAATATTGGTGCCGATACTGAAAAAAATTCAATATCAGCCAAATCCAAAATAATATTCCAAAAATATCCTGGTTGGACATTGATGTAATTAGAATATTTACTGGTTGTATTTGGCTCAGAAAGTCTCAAAATGTTTGAACTTTTATCTGTACAAAGATGTTTTGTAGTTACATGAGAGACAAATAACAGCTACTTAACACATTTGGACCAGTTCTGTCTTATTTTATTTTTGTTTTAAAGGAAATAAATGCTGTTTACTGTCTCGGCCCTGGTATCGGTTGATATCAGGTAGTGGCAGATACTTTAAGCCATAGTACTGGAATTGTATCAGAACAGAAAAACAGGATTTAAAACATGAATTCAAAGGCAGAACAGAGCCCAGCATCTTTATGAATCAGTCCAAAAATAACACAAAATCCGAGCTTCCACATGTGAAGCGAAAGAGTATTTACTGATATCTGCTGGTGTATCAGAGCCTTTGCTCACACCCGATAAGGCTGCAGTATTAATAACATCACAAACACATGCTCGCTCTGCGCTCTGAATACAAATGAGCTGGCTTTAGGAGATGGCAGGTCCGGCGCTGTCTGCCTCGGAGTCTGTACGAGTCTGGGATTGTGTGAGCGTTAGCGTGGTATCAGTAGCTCCGTGATGTCTCCTCCCCTCCGTCCTCTGTGTGGTTGCGCGTCTCTCCGCCTCCTCCATTCTTTTATCGCTCTTTTTTTTCGTAGGATTAGCTTTAATATCAGCGAGGGAGAGGCAGCAGAGACAGTCCCAGCCACACAGCGGGCTTACAGGAGAGGTAAAGAAGAAGGAGATTAGGAACCGAGCTAAAGAGGAGGATGCCGTATACTTCAAATGTTTTCCATGAAAGCTAGAATTAAAAGGCGGACTGCGTGATGTTTTTTGATTGAGGTGACGCAACTTGCTGGATTTCATGGTGATTACTTTATGACTTTGCAGAGAATGTTGCACAGTATGGCTTTAAACCCGTCTGTTGTCCATGGAAACAAGGGCGCAATCAAGGCAAGCTATAGGTCCAACCTGTGGAGAAGTAATGAGAAGTAAAAAAAAAAAAACATCAAAAATGAAATGAATGCTATAGATATGTTTTAATTCCCCAATGAAGAACATTTCAGGCAAATTATCGTTCAAAAAGTTACGCAGTGCACATTTACAGGACCTATATTATGGTTTATTATGGTTTACTATATTATTTCCACTCTACCAACGATGTACAGTGTATGTGAAAAGCGGGATTTGAACCATTAACCTTCAAAACAGTGGGTAAAGTCATTCATTTCTGATTTCTGAGCACACAAAAGACCTGCCGACGCTGCTGCACTGAAGATGGAAGCAGTTAAAATGAGGTACAAAACAATAGCTGCTAAAGGGGTCACAGTGTTACAGAGTGTGTCATGTGTCAAACTCAAGGCCCGCGGGCTGAATGTGGCCCTCCACATCACTTTATGTGGCCCTCGACAGGGTAAATTAAAAGGTACGATGGTCTTAAAATGTCGTTTTATCAGGACATGCACAGTTAGACATATTTTTTACACATTTGCAAATACATATGTAATATTTGTAAGTTGAAGAAGTAGAAGTTGTTCTGCTGTTATATTTTTTTTTATTATAATAGCTATTTTTCAACTTTTTTATGTTATTGTTATTCAGTGTTTTTGTGTTGCACTTTATCACCGACGCAAGTTCCTAGTTTGTGGCTGTGTTCACTGACAATGGCAATAAAAGTCTGATTCTGAAGTAATGAATACAGAAACAGTTAAGTAACAATTTTTAAAAAGTAGTCACATTTATTTTACATTTGGTCCTTTGACGGCAGCCATTTTGCTGATGTGGCCCTCGGTGAAAATGTGTTTGACACCCCTGTTATAGTGTTCACAATTTCGGTTTAAAAAGAGTTTAAAATGCCTGCTTTGGAATAACTTCACTTTTCCATATGACTTTTCCTATTAAACTTGATGCATAATTCTGTCTATAATAATGTTCTAGTCTCATATATACATGGTACGCATATATAGAGTAGATATATATATGTTAGAGCGATATGCATTTTATAAGGAGTTTATCACAGTGTAAGCTCCCTGAAGGTTTTTGCTAACCGTCCTCCAGAAGAAGATGCTTTATTCTGTTGTATAAAGCATCTTATTCTGCATTTTTTGCCAAGTGAAAATAAACAAAACAAAACTAATGACTCTAGCAAACGTTTTTCGTGCATAGGCCACGTACTTAAACTTCTCCCTCATTTGTTGCGTTTTTAAAAGCCCTTGACTTTTGTTATATTTGAGAAAACGTTAGCACACAAAGCGTCTCTTACTTACTTAAATATCGATTGGTGGGTAAAGATTTTAAATGAACTTGTCTTTCTGAAAAGCCACGGTGACGCAGCGGAGCCGTTTTCCCTTTCAGAAGCTGCTGGTGTGCGTTGACGCGATCATAAATTACTCAGTGAACAGAACAAAGCGCGTTGGCCCTCCGAACGCCGCCATGACGACGCCTTTGTCCATGACTTAGCAGATCTGTCTACCAAAGTTTACAGTGTAATTAACCCAAACGAATGGAAAGGTGGCGTCCACGGGTCTTTTGTCCTCAGGTACAGAGAGATGAAGATGAGTTTGTGGAAGGAGACTCGGGAGTGACCTTGAAGTGACAGGTGGGACTGATCGATAAGACTAATTTAAGACTTGTCCCAAAAAGCTGCAGATAAATCAAAGCTAGAACAACAGCGGCGATCGTTAAGATGTCACCGATACAATACGTCGTCTTGTCTCTCGGCGCGAATCAAAGTTGCAACGGAATTTGTGTGATCCCGAACATGTGAGAGAATTGTAATTATTAAGCGCGAGTAATAGATTCGTCGCATGATGATTGTTGTCAAGGAAACAGGAAAGATTTTGTAATTACCTGGATCTTTATCGTTGTCTAAACAGGAAAAAGATTTCGCGGTAAAGTGTTTTCTATTCTATGTCTTGTACTTCAAAATTCTGCTTTGTAAAGCCTTGCAATTAATCAAATTTTAATCACATGAAGGTCCAATCTTTTCAGTGATGGGTCCACAACCAATTCTCTGAAGAAATTCCACAGTATGGCATTAGCTGTAGATGCTGCCAAGCCAAGTTACAGGTCAGATGTATGGAGTGGTGATCCCGCTTCCAGAAGAATAGCTCTTTTTAAATGTATTTTTGGGTTATAAAAACATTGATCTATCTACGTACCTGTGTCTGTATGCAAAATGAATGTTTAATGCTATACTGTGGAACATTCCAGGCAAAGCAATAATATCTCCACATCTTACTTCTTTGTTTATTGTTCCTATAAATCCAGCCATTTTGTCTTCCACTTGATTTGACATTGAACTGTTACAATGGAATACGTGACCTCATAAAATAACAAGTCAGTTCGCACAAAAGAAGTTACAGAGACGTCAACAAGGCGCCGGCGAGCAACAGGCAACCGCATACTCTCCAAAAATAAAATAAACATTGACGGACATATTGCAATTTCTGTTTACTTTTCCAACTTTTCGAACTTCTGAACCCTTTCTTGGATAGATATCGCTTGTTATATCTTTCACTATTTTCTATTTGCTCATGTTTGCTGACCGCACCATCGCTTTGAGCTCGGTGACAGCGATGCCCCTCAATAGAAAACCCCCCAAAAAAGGGAGAAAAAAAAACTCCTATTGAAAGATTGCGTTGTGGAAATCGCCTCCAACAAGGCAATCAAAGGTCAAGGAAGGAAGGGAAAAAAGAACATGAGAAAAAGCCAGCACGGCCGCCTGGCGATCGGAAGCGAAAGAACAATTTGCTCGTTCGCTCCTTGGTCTTCAACATGAGTCAATGCTTCAGACACCTGTGGACAATCAATACTTGCCAAGTTCAGGGTCAGACGATTTGATTGGTGGCCAGCCCGAAATAACCCCAAAATTGTTACGGCAACGTTGACCCAACCATTGACCCAAGTCTGTACAAAAATGGCACCGACAAAACAAAGCCACATTGGATTTTTAGCTTCTTTTTTTTACCTGTTGACAGTATTGATGCTGCTTGGTATGTAGCGCTTGTTTAAATTGCTTTAAAATTGTATGTATTCTGGGGTCTCCTGCGGCGTTGAAAATCACATACTTGGCTTACATCCTTTTGTGCACCTGCTGAGACGTACAGAGAGATTTTTTCAATCTTTGGTGAACTTTAAGAGTGAGAAAAGTATAAAGCGCCATACAGAATCTTCACCAGACGTGCCACTAGAATGACAAATAGCTTTTTTTACCACTGTTTTGAGACTCGACTTTCAGCGCTGGATAAGGCAGCGGGCAGAAGTTAGTATTAAAGTAACACAGTGGGCGACTGTAGCTGTTGGTAGAGTGTTTGTCCTCTGATCTGAAGTTTGGCGGTTTATTGGTTGAGGTCGGCGATGTGCGATTCCAGCTCCCACAGATAAATGCTGTTGTTGCTGTGTGTCCTTGGGCAAGACACTTAAGCCATCTGCCCTTTGTCTGTGTACACTGGTGTATGAATGTGTGTGTGAATGTGTAAGTGGGTCCTCGATGTAAAGCGCTTTGAGTGATTTGAAGGTGGAAAAGATCATTTTACCATTACTTGTACTTGTATTGTAATCGTGAAGGAAGAGATTACAGACCAGGTAGAGAGTTGAAAGAGGAGTTTTCCAGTACTTAAAGCCCCTTCAAGGTACTATCTATAGAAGACAGGTCTTATAAGGACTTAACTCATTTTACATACTGTCCGTACAAGGTCACAAAGGGATGTACGGTTAGCTGTTTACAAAGAGGTAGAATACGTCACTAAGAGATGCCTGCAGTCACTAAAAGATGCATTACTAGACCTCGTGACAACCTGAAGAGGAAAACCAGTATCATGTGACCGAAGCAACTGGTTCTAGTGAAGACATCTTAAAATAAGTTTGTGTCACATTCTTACAGAGAAACAAGTTCACCTCCACGCTTCAGACACAAAGTAACCAACTCAAGATTTATTTTGAAGAGTGTTTTAAGTTGCATGTTTTTATTTCTTCCATCCATTGCTTCATAATACACTGCCTGACCAAAAAACAATCACCATTAAAAAAAAAAAAGGTCACACACTCTAATATTTGGTTGTTCTGCCTTTAGCTTTGATTACGACACACATTCGCTGTAGCATTGTTTCGATTTCGCTTCTGCAACGTCATTTTTTTCCGTCCAGTGTTGCATTAATTTCTCACCAAGATGTTGCATTGATGATGGTCGATTCTGACGCTGCTCAAAGCTTCTCCAGCACATCCCAAAGATTCTCAATGGGGTTAAGGTCTGGACTCTGTGGTGGACAATCCATGTGTGAAAATGGCGTCTCATGCTCCTGATCCACTCTGTCACAATTTGAGCCTGATGAATCCTGGCATTGTCATCTTGGAATATGCCCGTGTCATCAGGGAAGAACAAATCTATTGATGGAATAACCTGGTCATTCAGTATATTCAGGTGTCAGCTGACCTCATTCTGCTGAACCTAGACCGGACCAACTGCAGGAAGCTCGTACGTATTTGCAAAGTTAAATCCAGGTGGCGACTTTGGTTTTGGCCCGGCAGTGTGTTATACTTACATTAAACTGAGAGGTCTCGAGGCTGACTCCACAACATGCACTTGTTTTTCATAATCTGTTTGTCTTTTCCTGTTATCTTGTCTCTTTTAAATTATGTAACTGTATTTTTTATTTGCTGCTGCCGCTTGGCCAGGGCTCCCTTGAAAAAATAGGGTTTTAATCTCAATGGGACTTTCCTGGCTAATTAAAGGTTAAATAAATAAACAAATAAATAAAAATAACAATACAGTCTATGTTAGCATATGCTTTTATTTTTAAAGGTTCTATGCTAAATTTCCTTTTTTTTTTTTAACCATATATGGGCGACAGTAGCTCAGATGGTAGCGTTTGTCCACTGATCTAAAGCCTGGCAATTCGAATATCGATCTTGACATAAAAAACATCATTGGTAGAGCAGTCAGATCCACTGACTCACAGGTTGGTGGTGCGATCCCAGCTCCCACGGATGAATACTGTTATTGTATCCTTGGTCAAGACACTTAACCCACCTGGCTGAGTCATTCCTTGATGTAAAGCTCTTTCAGTGCCTTGAAGGTGGAAAAGCGCTGTATAAAAATGTGACCATCTATAGTTGTCATGACACTACAGACACAGAAAAAGCTAAAATACCAATGTATTTTTAAAAAAAGTCAAAACAACAGGAAATGAGACCTGAAATGAAATACTGGTGCTCATCGCTTGTCATGTAACAGTTCTATTTATTCAACAGCACAATCAAATCTGTATTCACACAACAAAACAGAATCCTTATTTGCCCCAAACCCACTTCTACCACAGCTCTTCCTCCTCCTATTGTTTATTTGGAGTAATTGAGAGCACCACATGCCACTTGTCCTTTTTATCTAGTGCCAGCGAGACTGCAAATCGCCAAATATTCCTCTGCACTGCGGGGCATCTGTTTTAGAACCCCTCCAACCCCGCTAGCATCCTCCCTAGCATACTTAACACCTCAAATAACTGCCCTGTCCGTCTCCCGTGACAACATAAATACACACTACTTTCGTAACTGACACAAAAAACAAGCTAGTGTTCAATTTTCAATGGGCCCTAAGGAAGTAAGTAGTAGTTTGCTTGACCAAAAACAACACTTAAATTTGGAGGGTAAATTGAAGACATCGGAAGCGAATTTGGCCCCTAGATAACTTTGACTTGCTCAGTAGTGTGTGTGATGAAGTTGGTTTGGGGATTATTTTGAATGCGTAATGTACAATTGTTTGTTTGTTTTTTTTTCTTTATTATTATCCGCCGCGGGTGTCTGAATATAACAGTAGGGGATTATGTGCAAAGTGGCTGCCTAAAAGTACTGAAAGCTCCCGTGGGTTAATATCGCCGTGTTGACAATCACACACTTAAGACAGTTTTTGTAAAGTTGTACGTTGTTGACTTTAGTTGTTCATATTTTCCTGTTTTTAAGTTTGATCAGATTACATTAATGTTTAAATAGTACGAGACTAGACTAGGACTATACCAAGACCGACAGGACCAAACCAAGTCTACACAGAACTAACCAAGCATCGTTTTAATGCTCTGGAGATGTTATAGCTTTGCCTGGAATGTTCCACAGCATGGCATTTGATGTATCTATCTCACATTTATACCTTTACGGGTGTTTGTATTGCTCAAAAATGTGTATTCTTACATCGAGCTGGTTTGTTTCTCCATAAATCTGACTTGTAACTTGTAACTTGGACTGGTTGCGTCATCAACCTCCACGAAGAAAATGGGGAGAGAAACAGAAATTGCTATATGTTTAATGCTTTACTGTGGAACATTCCAGGCAACACAATCACATCTCTATGCAAAAAGCACTCCAAAATACCAGGTTACACAGTGCACTTTCATATATTTGACAGAGAAATAACAGTCAGCCTAGAAAAATGTACTTTATTTGAAAGAATACCTCTCCTCTACCTACTCCCACTTCTCACAAATCATACATTTTTTTCTCCGTGCTTTGTATTTAACTGTGAAACCATTTTTCTGGCCTGGTTTCAAGACGCCAGGTAGTCATTTAAACCTGCAGATGTTCCGTCAATATTGTTTCTTTTTCCCAATATTATGCGTTTGCACCGTTAAGCAGACACCCCCATCAGAATGAGAAAAGTGTCATTTTCAATTGGGTTTTCCTTAGCACCTGTTCCCAACTATCCCGGAGCCGTAATGAACTGTGGTTAAGTGCGGGAATAAAAACAGGAGTGGGACAGATGTGATCGGGATGTTGGCGACGCTCTTAGGGGAACGAGTCGTGTTAACATCGGGCGAGGCTACAAGATGGCCGCCTGGTCGGGCAGAAAAAAATCAAATCCGCAGTTAGAGACTTTTCATTAGCCGCCAAAGCAGTTGTGACGGTCACCAGTTGCGGTCACGGAAAGGAAAACTCGAAGGGTCAAAAGACTGTGACGAGAACTGGATTGTCCCATTGTACAAACAGTGTTCTCGTTTTCACCTAGCGGCAAATTGACCTCTAAATATAGCCGTGACATTGGAGAGTTGGTGCTAAGGGGGACTGCTTTCACCCACCGTTGAAGTCTGAAGTCTGTCACCGCACAAAGATTTTACATGGTTCTTGGCCTTGAAAAACACGTGTTGGACCAGCCGAAGGCAATTGCCGTCCAACACTGGAACTGTGAGGTATTGGTCAATTTTCAGTCTCCGTTACTGTTTTTACTGCTTTAAATTTGACACGGTTAACAGCTGCCTTAATTGGAAGACATTTTGAATACTTTTAATTAAGCTTATCATGTTAACGTCATTGTGCTTCCGAAATTTTGTGATAAAGTTATGATATTCTGACTTTGTATGTTCTAAAATTATGCCACCACTTGATTGAAATGAAATTTTTTTTTAAAAAACTTGTCGTTGGAGTCTGAATTTTAGTAACAAAGTATTCTGGGGCAAACTGGGGCAAATTACAGCCGTCCAATTAGGTTTAGTTATTTCAGTGACGCTTGGGAAACCTTGGAGCTCATTGGTCGTCTATTATTTTGAACAAAATCAAACTTTTCTCAGGTCAAATGAACATCGTTTAGTTATTCACTCACTGATTCTGCAATCTACAATGTTTTTTCTTCCATTTTTCTTCCGTTTTTCTTGCATGTAGCCCTATTTGCTTTGATAGAGCCGTACCATAGGTGTCCCTGATTGGCTAAAGCACCTGTCAATCATGCGCATCTGAACTCGGGGATAAAACGTCAAGGAACCACTTACCCATTCACACGCATATTCATACACCAATGTACGCAGAAGGGTGGGTTGTCCAAGGACACAACAACATCGTTCGTCCGTGACAGCTTGAATCGCACCAACTTTGCGTATCAATGGACCGGATCAATGAAGCTTTCCCAATGATGTTTATGTCGAGAGCGGGATTCAAATCATCAAATTCAAATTCGCCAACCTTCAGATCAGTGGACAAAACACTTTACCGACTGAGCTACTGTCTCCTCGTCCAACAGCTCTGCATAGTATTGGAAAAACGTATATTCTTGGGCGGCCAGACAATCTCCAACCACCACCAATCACCCACACACTGCATTATGCATCTATTTCAAATGAGTCAAGTCTGTTGATTGGATAGATATAGACACACGACCAGCTGTTGTTTCATAATTCAAACGTACTTCTGAAATCTCATTCTCCAACAGTTTTAAGGTCTATAATACAGCATCGGTCCATGTCCATTCACCTTTAACGATGCTAACTTGGCGCCCATTCCTAATTAACATACGCTACACTGTTTGGAGTTTTTGAAAGTACACCCTTAAAGTTTGCAGTGTTCTGGGAGCCGGGAGAATAGCTGGAGAGGAGATGTGGCATTGACGATGTGCAGAACAGAAAGTATAGCGGAAACTGAGGATGTATTTCCAATGCAGCGCTCCTGGCTGCCTTCCCCGCGGTGCGTCCCATATCTCCAGATTCATTTCCTCTCTGTCACTTCTGATTCCAGGTAGCTGCTCTCGCTAGCTTCCCCTTTAATTCCCACCGCTTTTTATTTGTGTAGAATCCCGGGATTTGTTGTCTCTTTTGTGTAATAATTCTCTGTTTATGGTTGTTTCTCTTCGTATCTTGGTCCCGTGTACTATCCCAAGCCAAATAACAATGGCTTCGCTCATTCCAACTATGTCCTTTTGATGGCACCCATGGGTGGCATTGTTGCACATTGTTAGCTTTCAAAATATCTGAAATGCATTCTTTATCACTTCACCATAATTTGTTTAAGTTTTATGTATGAAGTAATGTTATATATATATGTGTGTGTCATAAAAAGATATTTATATACCCCTACCAGTGATGGAACTTAAGTAGTGAAGTGCTGTATTTAAGTGTACATTTTAGGTATCTTGGAGCGAATACTTTTACATTTACTTCACTACGTTTGACAGCAGGTATCTGTACTTTCTACTCCACTACAGTTTTAACAGGACTGAAAAGTAAAAGATTATTATTGCCTGAGACCTGCTGTTCAAACTAAAATCTACAAATAAAAACGGCAAGGAAAGAAATGTCGATTTAATTGGTTCTGTTAAACAAAATACAGCACAACAAGGGAAACAAGGAAATTAAAATATTGGAAAATAATTTTACCTTTTAGAAATCACTTAGTCCTGTAACTAAAACTCATTTGGTTTGGTCGTCAAAGACAGTGTTAGAAAACGTTTCATGTAAACCCTTTTGTTCGCTTTTGATTGCTAATCTTGTCAACATATCAGCACATATGTTACTATTTATAACGTATGTGCTGATAGATGCAATCGGACCAAACAGATCGCTCTCCTTTTGAAATGTATCACACCTTGTTTTGTTTTGACTCCACATGTTCCATCCTGAGGTGATCCAGCTCATGCATCCTCAGGAGGAGTGTCACATCTTTACTTTGAAATGTACGTCCTGTGGTTCATCTCAAACTATATAAACCTGGTGATTTCGCTCATTCGGGGTCTGAGATGCTGTTTGACCCATTTCTTGCAAGAAATAAAGTCTTGTCTTTGCTTCAACGTTCATCAGAGCCAGCAAAAGAAGTCTGATTTCCATGACGACATCACTACATTTGAAGACCCCAAAATCTGAGCGAAATACTTTTACTTTTTACTCTTTAAACGGGTACTTTAATACTTTCACATAAGTAGATTTTTTGCTCTGGTATCTGCGCTTTTTCTTAACAAAATTGACTACTTCTTCCAAGAAAATCAAGTGAATTTGTGTTGGTGTTAGCACAGAGGTAAAAGATGGAGATTTACATAAGAGAAACTGAAAGCTAACTCATTAGCGTGACTCAATGCTATTGTTGACATTTGGAATACGTTCTGTTCTTCACTTGGCGTCTGCCGCGGTGTCAAAATAAAAGCCTCTCCCTCCCAAGAAACGTGTTTAAGAGCAATAAATCAAATCGATGTAAAAATATAAGACGCTGATCAGTGTTTGGACCAGAACTGTCATGAAAGAATCTATTTTTATCGTGCCTCGCAAGTCACCGACAACTGTTTTAAAGCCAGTTTTAGTTGTTTGCAAAGAGTGTAATTGTCACGATAACACATTTTGAAGTTCGATATATCGCTGAAGTAAATATAGACGATAAACGATAACACTGTAACTAATTTATGCCACTGACACAAAAACCTAAAAGCAGATTTAAACCAGAAAAACTATTATAAATCTACAATATTGTTAAAAAATCTTAAGCTGCAATAAATTAACACACAGAATGAAACACTTTAGTACTCAATTTGCATACTTAATGAGTCACAGAAGTTATTATTTCAACCTTTTACAGCTTAAATCTGATCATATAGTGAAGAAAATAGCCTAAAATGTTCCCAGTTGTGCAGAGAAAGTCCACACAATAAAAACGATCCCAAAAAGTATTGTTACAGATTTTATATATTGAACGACGAGTCCATATCGTGATGATTCTTTATAGTAGGTCTTCAATTGATTCCATCATTTTGGAACATATCGTGCCAGTTTCTGTTAAAATTATGAATATTTTTAGGGAATTGAACTTGCTGCAGAGAGTACAATGTGGATTTCATAAACATAAACAACTTTTATTTGTATTTTTTGACATTTTTGTTACTATAGAACAAACCTGGTTAACTGAGGGATTACAGCAACATTAGAGTTAGAGTTAAGCCCCCGCTCCCTGCTAAACCTCGCTCCGGATTGGCTCTTTGGTTGCTATGATACTCGCAGTCGGAATTCCAAATACGGAACTCAGCTGGAAATTTGCCGCTATAACTGCTAGCATCGATGAGCTTCGTTTGACTGGAGCCGAACGCTATGGTTGACGTTACACTCCCTTAGTCCACTTCTTTATACATTCTGTGGTTAATGTGTTTTTTAACTTGTAATGTACTTTGAAGACAGTACTGTAAACTTTAAAATCTTGTTTTAATTGGACGTTTTATGCAAATTTGACTTTCATCGAAATTGAACTGTGTTGTTATGGACTTTCCCAATCACAAACCTACTGCATTTGCTTTATATTTCCCAAAAAAATGGTGATTCACGTTAGGTTTTTCAGAATAACAGTCCCACAATAGCTCTACTTCTAAAAGCAAACGTTACGAAGAGGCAGGGTCACTAACAAACCGATCCAATACTAAAATGATTGACGTATGCTGTGGAAAAGACGGCTTCAAAATATTGCCCTCCTCGCCGACTGACGTGTAATCAACGCCTTCGCTTTCGTTTCATCTCATTAGAATCTGATGGCGAACCTTGACACCTGTCTGCGATAAAGAATAGTGACGACGCTATTAAAAACCCAGGTGTTGTGAGTAACAGAAGCCTCCTTAACGCTCCTTTCCCAAATAAAGAGACAGAAGGCAAGCAACGGCAAACCGCGTGAGTCGGCCATATTGGATCTTTTGTATTGAGCTATCTAATTAAGAACACGCCAGTTTCACAGTAAGATTTGAAACGCACACTAGCTTTATAGATTTTTCACAGTTAATTCTACCACCAATCGCTATCTTTCTTCAAACGTTTCCTCTTTTGTATTTAAAAGGGCGAGAAAAAACCAAGAAACGGGCCGGGCCGTCTGTCTCCTCCTGCGATTCAGCCCTGGCAATTCCCGGAAAAGTATTACGACTCAATGCTTTTACAGCAGAAATTGGCTAAGTGTGCGAGCTGTCACCCCCAAAGCTCCAAGCGCTACAAAAAAGACTGGCATATATACAGAAAACAACAAATGCCAATGAATCCATCAGCGCAAATGCCAAACTGGGCTGGGAAATGTCATTGAGTGTTTTGAATGGTGGTGCTACCTGGAGCATGTGTCACCTCTTTAGAAGGCAGTGGTGCAAAAGATGGACCTTCACAATGGGAGAGAAGAGGTAGAAAACATTACAGGCTGAGCGTTTTTGTTTTCTGGTCGTAAAGGTGCACTACGGAACTTTTCTGGTGAAGGGTTGCCTGTTTGTTTGACTGTACACGATGGTATTAAAGCAAACCAATCTGCAAAATCTACTTTTTGGAGCGGTTAATCTCAGCATTTACTCGCGGGAAGTTGTATTTGGAGTGATTTGTGCTTGTTTGAGTAATCTTTAATCGCTTATTTTCAAGACGCCACTTCGTTCTCCAATTTTATTTTCTTAATCGGTGATACACGGAGGATTCGGCAGCGCAGCGTTGTCATTTTGGTACAAATAAAAAAAATAAAAAAAAGTGCTGCTCGCTATCGTGATGTGCAGCTGTCCGTAGGAGGTGCCGACTCTTTTTTGCGATGGCGTTTACTGCGACGTCAGCTCCCATTGGACACCACAGTTTTCTAACGCGGAAGTCAGTGGATTTGTTTGGGAGTAAAAAGAAAGAATTATCTTTTTACATGATGTAGTTTCTGAGAAAAGTAATGTAAAACAAATGTCTTCATATGTGGACATTTTAATCATTTTGATAAAACGTTTGAATAAAGATTTGCAAAAACTATTAAGACCCTGAACACAGCAACATTTGTTCTGAATGTAAAAATAAAATGAGAAACAACAATTGTGCCTCTTGGAACAATGTGTCTCATGTGAAGTGCTGCTGACAGGAGCAGGAGACATGAGCCTTTACAAAAAATAAATGAATAAATAAAACAATTCTGAACATTCTAAACTCTTAAAAATATTCTAAATTGAACATTTTTTCATTGTTGCTGTTCTTTAATGCTGTTATTCTTCTAAAAATTCGCATTGTGGCCTAGACAACCCAAAATGTGCCAGGTCCTACGAGGTTAAACATTAATTTCCAAGTCACAGGTCAGATCTGTGGAGAGACGAGCCCACTTAAACTACGAAGGCATAATTTCCAAGTTTGTTTGAGCAATAAAAACACTGGTAATGAAATATGACATGTAAGATAGGTACATTTAATGCTATACTGTGGAACATTCTTAGCAAAGCAAAACCAGGAGACAAGCAGGTGGCAGACTCCCGATGTTTAAAGTTTCATAGAGCAACTTTAACAAAATTAAAATGACCCTTTTTCAGAATGAAGAACAGCTTATGTCCATTTTGGTGTTACTACTATCGGATTAAACAGTTTGAAATATACAAATCTCGTTTAAACTGATATAAAAAAGATGAAAATTGGTTTTGTTTTATTGAATCAAATCCACTTTCTTTATCCAGCCAACTTCCCTGACCAAAAAAACCCATTATTTAAAGGCGATGTGATTTAAAATGGCTGCCTCTCATGTACCCCAGTCTGTCAGCTGCCTCAGTAGTCAGAGGCGTATGGGTGACAAGTGTGGGGTTGGCGCGGTGGTCACCTGTCAGTGCCACGGCGCCAATTATATCTGCCAGGGTCTCAGTCAGACCTCCAGCCCTCCCCCCTCGCCCCCCTCTCTCTTGTCAGCTCAGGGCAGCCCGTTCAGCGCTCGCCTCCAGGTTGGGTTCACTGCACACACCTGTGGCTCTGTTCTATGCAGTATTCATGGTGTTAAAAATTACATGTGTCAAATCTTAGAGACTTTGCTGCACTCAAAATGAAAAAAAAAAACTGGATTGTCATCGTTGTCCACCTGGAGTTCATGTTATGTAATTTATGTTAGGTTAAAGTTTTAGTAGACCACAGCAACACTCACCATCATTCACCCCAAACGCCATGAGCCACGTGAGAGTCCATCAGCTGACTGGCGAACGTATTCCTATGACGACGCGCTTCAAGCAGACCACGCACGCAGTCACTTACACTTACCTACACGTCGTCTTTTCCGTCACCTGTGGGTAAATACTCCATGACGACTGTATGTGTTGGTGGTAGAGGAGAAAAACTTTTAAAACGACACGCAGACAGACTGTTAGGGACGCTCACCTGCGCAGACAGACCTAGACTCACCTGCGCAGACAGACCTAGACTCACCTGCGCAGACAGACTCAGAATCACCTGCGCAGACAGACCCAGAATCACCTGCGCAGACAGACCCAGAGTCGCCTGCGCAGACAGTCCCAGAATCACCTGCGCAGACAGACCTAGATTCACCTGCGCAGACAGAGGCAGGAGGAGACGTGTCCCCTCGTCAAACGAACGTGTCAAGCATTAGCTTTGCAGCGCCAGTTCATGCAAATATACTTGCGCTTTTTTGCCCAATTGCCGGCACTTTTACAGTTACCGTGGACTCCGTAGGTCAGCCCGAGGTCGACTGCGTTCACACTGCCCCAAACTCCAGAGTGCGAGTGGAGCCGCTCCGAAAACAACAGTTTGAAGCGCTCCTGGAACAGGCTTTTAATGCTTTTACTCGTGACAGTATGAAAACGACCTTAAAAACAACTTGTTGCTTTCATTTAATATGTTATAATAAGCTGGAACAATATAATTTAATATTAAGGTTATTTTTTAAAGTCAATAATTAAAAGTGACAGAAGAACCTTCGCAATTTATTTTAATTATGTATTTATTGACAGACTTAAAAAAATAAGCATTACATATAAAATTGCTTATTGCTAATTGCTCATTTTTTCGCTCTAGCTTTGCACATTTTGAGTTGTTGGGGATCTTAAGAAACGCTGTAAATTGGTTCTACGATTAAAAAAAAATTGCTATCTATTTTAGCATTTGCATTTTTGAGAGATGCCACGTCACTTAAATGCTTATCTCATCACATCGTAGCCTACAATCCGTGCAATTCCACTTTTTCTAACCAAATAATGAAGCATTTCCATATCATGTGTTTGTTTACACTCTTCTTAACGTGTCCCGTATCGCACTAAGCTTCCGTGTGGCATCCTTCGGACAGCTACTTGAGCGTAATTCATTAATCGAGTCGTAGCCACTTCCTCCTCGTGGTCGCTTCCTTGTAAGCAGCCTCTTCCTGTCCTGTGCACTTTTCTCACGCTTTGTCACCCTTTCCCGCTCCCTAAACCCCACCAAAGGCTAACTGCTGCCTCATTAGCCATGATTAGCTTCCTTGTCCATAAACCTATAAACACCAATGGATCGCAGCCGCGCGCCCTCCTCCCTTCGCTTCCTATAGTGTTCCCAAGTCAGCACCTAGCTTCTCCCACTAGCCGATTTCGCTAACAGTGATGGAAAGGCTACAGGGGTGACTCTTCCATGTAAGCTAACGTGCTAAGCTAACTCCACATGCATTAGTCTCAGTTTGGACATGATGCAAGGTGACACGGATGAGGTAGCCGGGTTAATATGCAGCGGAGGAGAGAGTGGAGGTGGATTTTTACCTATGCTAGCATGCCGGAGTGCGCTATCTCTATTGGCTTTGATATGATGCAGGCTGACAGTGCAAGCGCGGTCGACACGCTGATAAAAGTGTACCGTAAATGTCAAGGTGCGTTAAAGTGGAGGCATGACTATAGCATACGAGAGCACGGGGAACCTGCCAGGCCGCGGATTCATACAAAATGGATGTTCACCTGATTTGCATTTAAAAATAATTGGTAGGTTTTCGAGACTCGTATGCAAGAAGAAGTTTGACATCTTGAGGTAGAAATACATTTTCATATTTATTTCTAACGCCAGATCCAGTAGCTAGCTTTAACTCGTTTACATGCAACTTGCTGACCTTATTCCGCCCGTCCATTTTTTCCGTAAATGCGACTAAACTGGACTTTCTTTGTGGTGGCGCTTTTGGTTAAACGGGAATCCCATTCGTTGCAATGGAGAATTTGGAAAAAAAAAAGTTTTGCCGCTAAAATTTGCTAAAAGAAAGTTGGTTCATTTGTGGAAAACGTTCAAATTTCATGTGACGAGCGTATTTATTGTCAAGATCAGCAGCCCCATGCATAGGCCTGTCACGATAAAAAAAATTGCGATGTGCGATAAACGATAATATTGAAACGAATTTATGCCACTGACACGATAACCTTGAATCAGGATTCCCGTCAAAAAAACTTTTCTAAATCTACAATATTGTCAAAAAATCATGAGCTGCAATAAATAAACAGCAGAATGAAACACTTTAGTCATTTAGTTTGCATCTGTAATGAGTCATACAAGTGATTTATTCAACCTTTTATGGCTTAAATCTTACCGAACAGCCCAAAAATAACCAAAAATATCCCAGTAGTGCAAAGAACAATTACACACGATAAACACTGAGTCCCAAAAAATGATTATTCCAGCTTTTATATACTGAACCATGAGTCGATAAAGTGATTATTGTGATCATGGCGGTGCCCACGCCAACTTCCGGAATAAGGAGAAAAGGCCAAACCGTGACCCACCCCCAAGTTTTAGTTTGTATTCATGATGCTTTTTAATTTTAAATACTCTTTAAACTATTCACGAGTTCATTTGACTTGTTAATGTCCATTAGTCGAGAGTTATATTAAAACAGTCAGCCCTACAAGTTCTGAACAATCCCCATCCAGTGTGCACAACGGTCCATTTAGTCGTCTTATTTATTCTAAATCTTTCGAATTTCCAAATGTCATTTACTTTTCAGTTCAAATACTTTACATTGTTACCAAATTTTGTTTCTGCCATTGCCAAACTTGGATAAATAAAAGAAAACAGCTGCTATGAACCTGCGCAAATAGACTTTTCATGGAGCTGCATCGCTAGTTCCGGTTCTCTGAAAAAGTGTGGATTCATTCTCTGAGGATTTAGCAGAGTCTCGCTAAAGTAAATCAATATTTAAATATCAGACAGCGGACAGCGAGATACAGATGGATGATCACAGATGGTGCGTCAAAACCTTTACGACGACATAGGCACTGAACCGGAGGAAACTTGTGTGTTTTAAAAATAGGTATTTGTGTTTCAAAGGTAATAGTAATGCTAATGCTAACCTAATCTAAATCTCAAAATAGAACAAAACAACTTTATGAAAATACATCTAATGACAAGTCGATTGTTTTTTCTGTGCAGAATCATTCAGATAGTAGTGGTACTTTAACATATCTAATTCATTTTAATTTCCGTTAGCATTAGCTTCAAGACACACATATCTACTTCTCCAAACACAGAAGCTTTAGTGAAGTATTTCCATCGTAGT
Organism: Periophthalmus magnuspinnatus; assembly: GCF_009829125.3. NCBI lineage: Eukaryota > Metazoa > Chordata > Actinopteri > Gobiiformes > Gobiidae > Periophthalmus > Periophthalmus magnuspinnatus. The sequence continues at coordinate 4,623,816 of NC_047127.1, read as the reverse complement.
AAAGGCCTCAGCGTGCCTCTGTGACTGTCGCTGTCCGTCACCTGGTATTTAAATAATGATCGATATTGGCACGGCTCAGCTAATTCCCAATACACAATGAATGTAGTTTTTGGGAGAATTGGACCTAAACCAGGCGACTCTGTGAAAAGAATCTATGAATATGAACCGTGAACTCAATATTAGAGCTAAAAAAAACCATCCACCAACTTTTGTAATTGGAAGCCAAATGAATTATTACTTGACAACTGTTTTATTCCACCACTGTGGTAACTTCCAATAGCTCCAAATCATTTGACAAAAAAAAAAAATTCCCATGCATTTTCAAATATAGACCTCTACTGTCGTATTGTGCAGGGAGATGCTATTATAGTTCATATCCAGAAGAAAATGAAATTTCCCTGGGACTTGGGATGGGGAGGAAATAGGCCTATCATAAGCATTGTGTCTCCGGGCCTGTTCAGTACATTAAAAAAGTCCAAAGCCGCCAGGAATTGGGGTCATTTCGAGTGCTGAGAATGATTCAGTGGAATATTAGACCTCAAAGCTTTAGCCTATGATAAAAGATTCATGTAGTCCCACCAGCTAAGGACTAGCTTACATGCATCATCCGTGACACAGTGGGGATTACTTACAAACAAACTCTTCGTGCATGTAATTCTACTCATACTTTGCGAGATAAGAGGCTTGGTAATTTAGATAAGCCCGTTGTGTTGCTTCGGGGAGTTTTTTAAAAAAGTGGCCCTATTATTATGCTAGCAGGTTCCCACCATTCATTATTCAAATGGTTTAGAGTTGTTCAGAGAATGGCAACAGAACAATTACACTTGAAATCCCAGCTCATGCATCATTAACATGTGCATGCTACAGCAGATTTGTACACTGTTAGCTGGCTGGAAATCGCTAACAGGAAGCTTAAGATACAATACGGGGAAAAAATGCGATGCAGCTACGATTGTGTTACTATGGTGATCTGGTACAGTTCAAATGGTCATGTGTTAGATGTGGTCAAATATTTTCTATCTTGGTATTATAGTTTCTCTAAGTTACATATAGATCTGTTACAATAACCACTTTTGGTTTTTAAGTTTGATATTTTGCTGAAGTAAATATAGACGATTAACGGCATTGTATTATTCAAACTAATTTATGCTGCTGATACGAAAATCCAAGAGCAGATTTAACCCACAAAAACTGTTCTAAATTGGCAATATTGTTAAAAAATCATGAGCTCCAATAAGTAAATTAAAAAAAATTAACACTTAAGTAGTTGGCCAAACGGCAAAATTGTGCAAATCGTCCTTTTGGTGGTGGTATACAAAGTTAGAAAAAAAATAACTAAGGCATTCAAAAAGTACAAAATAATTAAAAGCCTTTATTACCACATGCCAGATCAGGGTTTTTTTGTTTTTTTTTTACAACTTTGTACTTAAGTTTGCGTCTGTAATGGGTCATAGAAGTTTTTAATTCAACATTTTACAGTTTAAATCTTATCATATAGCCAAAAAAATTACCAAAATTTCCCAGAAGTGCAAAAAAAAAAAATAAAAAAAAAAATGTAGACGATAAATACTAACCCCAAAAATATATTGTTCCTGGTTCATATATTAAACCCTAAGTGGATATGTGTTAGATATTGACCAATATTTTGCATTTTTGCCATTCTGAGCCAAAGCTGATGTTGGCAAAATTATCTTATAAATAGATAAACTCTTTTAGTTGGTTGCCATTTCGTCCATTTGAATTGTTGGCTGTTCTAACTCAGCCAGATGGTAACGATCCAGTGGGAATAAATGGGGTGGAATTGTGGGAAAGGGCATTCTAGTCAGATGACACCACAATGTTCTACAGGCCAAAAATATTTAATACAGATGAGGGGAAGCTAAATTTAGCAGTGTTAAAATGTAGATTCTGGTTGTATACGGCGAGTTTTTGGGTCTAGTCAATATTAGAAATGAGCAAGTTGAACATTTTTGGATATTTCATGGCAAAGTTCAATGTAATTAATAGGAAAAACTGGCTCTTGCGCCCCCATCTGGCAGCATATTACAGTCTTGAATCTGAAAACCACCAATATGCCATCATACCATAAAGACCACACTTTGAACGTGCGTTTAGAACCGTACTGAAATCTGGCGTCACGAATATCATGGCCAAAATAGTTGCGGTAAATGGTTATACATCACTATAAATATTAGAGTTGCTGACAGTTTAAAAATGTTCTGGATTTTCGAAATTTGCCAAACAGACCGAGAATGACAGATTTATTTGACAGCGACAACCCTAATCAAATCAAAACTAAGCTATCCAAAAACTTTATTAAAAAGGTTTTCTGCTTTTCTTATTGTTGGGGACTCTACTCTACAACTCGCTCTCCAACCTTTTTTTCCTCCAACGCGCTACCTTTACAAAATGACAATGCCAGAGAGCTACTAAATTTTAGCGGACCCAAGAAATTGAATAAATTTTAGTGCCATTGCAAGCCAGTTTGATGCGTGTTAAACATAAACCATTACTCATTTATTATTTCACAAAGTTAGACATCAAAATAATACAAAAATTACAATACATCTAGTTCAGAAATCCTTTCGCGAGCTACGTGGAAGGGGCTGGAAGCTCCCACGCAACAGGTTGGAGACCCCTGCTCTACACCATCACGTCGGGGTTGTAAGAGTCTGAAACATAAAGTCAGAAGGTTTTAATGAGTTCCACATAGGTAAAAAGAACAATGAAGCAGCGGACTCTCTGGAAAAGGAAAGAAAGAGAGTTCTGAGATGTGCATGTTGACAATTTTACAGTTCTTCTAATGGGTGTATGTGTGTGCATAAGGAGGATCCTCTTCTGGTCTGCGTGGCGTCCTTGTAAGCCCCACGCTGGTCTGCATAGGTCTTGGTGATCCCCCTCGCAATCCATATCCACTGGTGTACACGTGTTATTTACCTCAGCATTAGTAAATCAAGACACCTTACAGAAAACAGAAAACACCTTACAGTTTCCATATTTAAACAGCTGTTATAGTATTGTGACGATTATTTAAAATGATTATTGTTCTACCCTTTTTAACACGATAAACGATATTATTGCTTCTTACTCCATCCTTATGTTCGAAAATCTGAACCCTGCTTGTGTCCCTGTGGAGATTTTATTGCTTTGTCTCGAATATTCCACAGTATAACAATAAACTTGATCATCTTTCATTCTTAAAAACACCTTAAAACATGAATTCTTGCTATGAGCGTGTTGGCTTATCCGCAGACCTGACCAGTAACTTGACATGGCGGCATCACCTGCTTGAATTTATGAATATATATAAGTCAAATAGTCTATGAAAACTTTAATTGAAGCATCTCCAAAAGAGACATCCTACAGCTTTAAATCATAATTGAATTGAGTGTCTACTGTGGTCAAACGCTCTTCACTCGGCGCTGTCCTCGTCTATTAACACATCTTTAACACGTTCTAATTTACATTGCCCCCAAAATGATCACACTAACCGCATTTCACAGCTACGAAATGTCTGCCAAGAACCAAGTCGATACGAATCAATGCTCCATCGACAGGATTCATTCATCAACGAGCCACTTTGAACGATTGACTGGCCTTGTTGTTTTTCCTGCTCCGAGTACCATACCTTAATTTATTCACACGCTGTAATAATATATAGAGGCTACACCGCCGACGTGTTTTTTTTGCTATGACGTTATTGACAGCAAGCCTACTTCCGAATGAACCAATAGATTTTTCTGACAATCCATTGGCCGTTAACCTTAACCACTGCTAAGCCACCTCTCGAAAAACAACTCGCGATCGATTTAGTTTCCATTAAAATAATTCTGAAATCGTTTGAACAATGGCGTCGGCCGCGCTTACCGCTAGCCCCTTTTGTTTGTCGATAAAGCTAACAAATAAGCGCGTTAAGCTAACTGGAGGTGCGATCTTTGGCTCCGTGATCGGCCCTTTCGGTGTTGTGCTTGTGTCTCCCTTCGTACCTTTGTAGCTTCCATTAGGAGTAAATGCGGTTGTTTTGAGGGAGCACACGCAGCTGACATCCCACTGAGAGAATGGTGGGCCTGCGGTTGCTCTCATCTCCAAAGGAATCCAGTCTAAACTCCGCAGTGAATGGCTGATTATAGCTCTGAGACGGGGAATGCAGGTCGGACTTGGCTTGGAAGGAGGCGCCTTTAGATTTTTTGACTCCAGATAATCCACAGATAATGTTGATTTTTACTTTCAGGCTCAGGTGTGGATCAAACTGAGCGACGGTACAAACATAATCCATTAAATTGCATTATTTTAGGTGCCTGAAATAAGGGTGCAAACACTTTTAATGAGGTTGCAATGCACGCTTTTGCCCCCCTGCAGACTTTCTCATAACTTTTTTATTCAACATTGCGGATTACGATGTTTAAACGGTAAATGGGTCACGTTTTAATATAGCGCTTTTCCAAACTTCAAGACACTCAAAGCGCTTTACGTCAAGGAACCACTCACCCATTCAAACACGTGTTCATACACCAGTGTGCGGAGACACTGGTACGGTGACTTGGGTTAAGTGTCTTGCTCAAGGAAACAGCAACAGCGGGATTCGAACCGCCAATCTTCAGATCAGTGGACAAACGCTACCAACTGTGGTACCAATGTAGATGGTTCAGTTCCTATCACATTTTTGACTGTCTAGAAAGAATCTTTTTTTTTTCTCATGTTTTTCGTTGAAAAAACTATTTTCCAGTGCAAATTGAGACACATGTTGATGATTAAATGATGGTTTAGGTCACAATATAATCTTAAAGACTAATAACAATGATCTTGAGCCTTTTGAGTTCAATCCAAATTCGAAAAGTGATTTTTATCTTGCTGTTTATCCCTTTAAGAACTAAGCACATTATAGACCATTATAGTTCATCTAGACTTTTTTTAGCCATAAAAATCATGTTAAAGGAAGTATCAGCATGTATTTTTGCACATACGAGGGTCATTCAATAAATAAGATGAATTCTTCGGTATAAGGACTTTTAATACAGTTAGAAGCTTACTTTTTGTTTGTTTTACTTGTTTTTCACATGGATTTAATTTCTTTTGCAGATTAAAAAAATAAAAAATTTGAGAGTTTTGGCGATTAACAAAGATGGCCGACCAAGAAGCTCCAGGATTAAACAGTGGTCAGTTATCAAGTTTTTGGTTCCTGAAGGTGCAAACCCGTTGAAATTCATAGGAGAATGTCAACTGTGTATGATGCCACATGTTTCAGCCAAAAAAATGTCTACAAGTCGACTAAATTGTTTAAAGAAGGACGGAGCAGTGTTGAGGATGAAGGCAGAGAGGTCTACAGAAGTGAGGTCTCCTGAGGTGATCGAACCAGACACAGTTGACATTCTCCTATGAATTTCAATGGGTTTGCGCCTTCAGCAACCAAAAACTTGATAACTGACCACTGTTCAATCCTGGAGCTTCTTGGTCGGCCATCTTTGTTAATCGCCAAAACTCTCAAAGTTGTTTTTTTTTTGTTTTTTTTTGTAATATTATTTTTATTGAATTTTTGCTTTATACAGATTAAAGTAAAAACCAAACACACAAGGAACAACAGCACAGCATAGCACATTACTTCAGCAAAGAGATAATAATTGAGTCATATCAGATGCAGCATTTATGACAAGATGAAAACAACATTCAGCAATTATTGTTAGTATTACACCTCTATCCTTTTAATTTTCAAACAGTCCAGAAGATTTTCCCATTTTTTGAACAGATTGGACTTACCACTGAGGCAATATCTTAACCATCTAGTAGTCTTATTCTAAAGACACCATCTCAGATATTAATTTTTTCCATATTTGGACAGAGGGGGCATCGTTACCAACCCATTTTGACATTATAGTTTTTCTACCCAGCATCAGGAGGAATTGTATGACATCTTTGTGAGCCATCAAGTCTACAGGTATAAACCCCAAAAGACAAAGTTGTTTTTTTTTAATCTGCAAAAGAAATTAAATCCATGTGAAAAACAAGTAAAACAAAAAAAGTCCTTATACCGAAAAATTCACCCTATTTATTGAATGACCCTCGTATTTTTTCACATAACTACCTCTATTATACATATCCATTTTTTATTTTTTTTTCCTTTGATGACCTGCGCTCTGATTGGTCGTCTTCGAGGGACAACATAAGCACTTTACCGTAATGACAGTAAAATATTTAAAGAGCCCCATGCCTCTGCTTTGAGACGCCGTTTGAATTTACATGAAGCACAATTGGTTGCGGAGTTACGGTAATGGAAAGTCCGCAACTACACTCTATTGGCTTCGACGCTATAGAGTTAAATCCCATGAACTGTATGTTGTCATTCAGAAAGAATCTTATTGGGACACTGGGAAAAGAAAGAAAATTAAGGATTTCATTTTTGGTGTTATGTTTCTTCTCATAAAATGGTTCTAATAATCGTCATGAAAAATCTGCTAATTTTCCCCGTCCTGCTTTTGTTGCATCAGTTTTAACTTCAGAGTCCAACATCAAACCTACACATGTACAACTTTTGTTTGGGAACAACAAGAATCCCCTTAAAGACCTCTTTGAGTCTGGCCCCCTTTTGACACGGGGCTGAGTGGTAGCATACAGAGGGATAGAGGGATTAGCATTCAAGCTAGCGGCTAAAGCAACGGCCAAGGGTCAGATTAGCCGAACGTAGCATCCCCTCACCCTGACTTTGCACTTTGAAGAAGGGGCTTAGGATCTGGGCTTCATCCCGTCAGACAGGGAGAGTGGTGGAAGGGGTGGGTGGGTTTTTGACATGTGGTTTGTGCTGGAGGTGCAGAGCTGTCCGGATCAGAGCGCGAGGGGGGCGGGGGCTTTCGGGGTTCTCCGCATGGGAAAGCTTGGAACGCTGTAGCTGGAAGGTGGAACTCAAGCAACGTGTCAGACGCTTGCCCCGTCACACTCCGTTCAACCCTTCAGTGGAAATCTGGCCTCGCAGTTTCATTGTCAAGCTGATATCATTGTCCGTAGCTTTCAAGGCGACAGCAGGGAGTGTTATATAGATCTTTTTCTATCTGTTGAACGTAGAAGCAAAACTGTTTGGTCTGACACTTTCTTTTCATTCATTGGCAATAACTGTAATAATAATTGTCATATAATGCAATAATGTGACTTAAAAACTAAACCTAAACCCTTGCCGTAAATGTGGCTAATTGGGAAAAGTTTTGCATCTATAATTTGACGTACAGATGGTTAATTTGTGTAAAATGTTCTATGTTCATGTGGCCAACAAGTCAAAACAGAACTGATTTTTTTGGTCAGCTTTAAAGCAGTTTTGTAGTCCCTATAGAACTTATTTTCTGTCAAGATCGGCAGCCCCATGCAAAAAAAACCCCAACAAAAATACAATCCAAATGGCAACGACGGCTCCCATAGCAACTTCTGGAATAAGGTGAATATTGTTCACAAGTTCAAGCCTAAGACTTTTGAAATATAGGGATACACTGTTCGCCTGCACTAGTAAATCTATTGATACATTGCTTCGTTTGGGGCATTTGACAAACAAAAGTTGTACCAAAGTTACTACAATCAATACTTCCCATTGTTCTCGCCGGTCTTTTGCTGAGCTCAAACGTTCTGTGCGCGTTTATATACTCGACACAACCCATCGTAGTGATACTTTTACTCGATAGAACTGCCTAGGAAAATGAACTCTAACAAATGGCAGGTACCTTAATCAACCTATGGTGCGTTTGGTGTCTTGACAGTTCCTCCTCTCCAACAGTGTTTATTAAAGTGTAAACATAGGTGCGCGGTGCTATTCCCATTTGCGCGTTTAACATGAATCATTCTGACAGAGCAGGGACTGGAGTGATCCGTTTAGGGTTTGGGCTGGAACAGCTGTAGAGAAAAGTTAAGTGAAAAAGGCGTGGAAGTTCGGAGGCTCATGACTCATTTAAAAAGTAGAACTAGAAGATATATATACTTCGCACTTCATGTTAAAGGCGGACTGTGTAGCTTTTCTGTTGGGGGTCTCTGTGGGGATTTCATTGATTTGTGTCAAACTGCATGTGTGTTGTTTAAAAAAGAAACCGTGGAAAACATGTATTCTTACTGTGAGCAGGGTTACCTCTCCGCAGATCTGACCTGTAACTTCGCTTGTCTCCATAAAAAGACTAGTATAATGCCATATCGTGGAACTTTCAAGGCACAAGTGATGATTTTAAAGACAAGGAGACTCACAGAGAAATTTTAATACATTTGTTCTTCTGCTGCGGCAATTTATAGTAAGATTATTGCTAAGTAAACGATTAGCAGTGATGGACATGCTAGGGCCACGTTTATTTTTCGAAAGTCTTCCAGTCTTACAGTCTCTCTACGTTCACCAATATGTCACGCTATTACACCCGCACAGCCGTGTACAAGCAACCATCCCTCTTCTGATTTCCCAAGATTCTTTTTGACGATAACTTGATATCCCAGCCCCACTCCGGAACATACTTGCTGTCAAAAAACATCCCGGCGATTGAGACTTCAAATTCATCTGGACCCACCACATTGGCCCCTCTTTGCTCCTGATGACACAACGCAATAACCGCCAGCTCTCCGGAGGTCCGCTTATTGGAAACGAGGACGGTTGAGTTTGCGCAGAGATGGATGGAGTGGAGGGAGCACCTAAGTACAGCTCAACAGAATAATGGGGAGAAAAGAGTACGGCACAAAACAAGCCCCTGTGGGACAACATCTGGTGGGAACGTGGTTTTGAACTGGACAATTCTCCATCCATCCATTTTCTTCCGCTTATCTGGGGCCAGGTCGCGGGGGCAGCAGTCTAAGCAGGGACTCCCAGACTTCCCTCACCCCAGACACGTCCTCCAGCTCCTCCGGTGGGACCCCAAGGCGTTCCCAGGCCAGCAATTCTCTTCTTTTTTAAATTTATTTATTTCCTGCAAAGAAGTAATTTGGAAGTAATAGTGTTTTAGATGAATGTATAGTTGGACAGACATGGATGACGCAGAGTAAACACCCAAGTACAGTTCATCAGAATAATGGAGAGAAAAGAGTAGGGTGCAAAACAAGCCCCTGTGGAAAGACATCCATTTATTTACTTAACTTGAAAGAAGTAATCTGGAAGTAATAGTGTTTTAGATGAATGTATAGATGGACAGACGTAGATGACGCAGACTGAATACCTAACTACATGTCATCAGAATAATGGAGAGAAAAGAGTAGGGTGCAAAACAAGCCCCTGTGGAGAGACATCCATTTATTTATTTACTGGGAAGAAGTAATTTTGAAGTAATAGTGTTTTACCAAATATTTCAAAGATTTTCTGTATTTTCTAATTGCGATAACATAGTCTATTTGAAGTAGTAGTAGGGGAGGGGGTCTATAGTCATAGTAAGAGTAATGGTTGTAACAGTAATAAGTAGTACCAGTAGTAGTAGCACTTGTAGTAGTAGTTATAGTAGTTTTAATAGTTAGTAGTTGTTGCAGTGTAAGAGTGCAGGTGGTGGTACTTTTTGTGTAGCACTTTGAGATTTGTGTGGAAATGTAAAGTTATAAATAAAGTGCATTATTATTATTAGTTGTAGTAGTGGCATTAGTGGTAGAAGTTGTAATGGTACTTGTGGTAGTCGTAGCCCAGTGGCGGTGATAGAAGTTGGAATAGTAGTACGGGTGATCGGTGTAGTAGTAGTAGTAGTGCATCCTGTAGTAGAAGAACATTTTAGCAACAGTAGAAGTTGAAATAGGCAAGCGAGAAAGTAAAAATACTTTAGTAACTTCCTAAATCGTTTTTTGCAATGTCCTTGGTTCGCTCCATTGTCACACATTTTCTATAATCTCAATGGCGTTTTTATGATCAACTCCTTTTTTTTTACTTGATGTATTGCTGATGTGTGGCCTGAGACTGGAAGCGTTGCCAGATCCGCTCGAAATTATCCAGCATGGCGCCTCCCCTGACAGTTTTTCAATTCAGGGACATTTCTGCAGCATTGATGGTGCGTTTACATTATTCAGCAGATGGCAAACGGGATGTTTTTCACGCAGAATGAGCAGAGAAATTATCTACTGACAGTCACGAGAACAAAGGCAGTCCAGATTGAAGTTACACCACAAATATTCAACTCATTGGCTTATGTTTTCATGGTTAGTCTTGGCGTTGTGAATAAGGACATTATGGTGAAAAAATGTGCGTGAAAAATCTCTGCAAGGCAATTCTGGAGATGTATCATCGTGTTTCTTCTACATTTAAGTCTAGAGATTTGAATAGTGGTCTGCAATTTCATGCTGCTGCCTTTTTTGGCAAACTGGAACCTGTTCATATTTTTATTTATTGTAAAAATTTAGGGTTTTAGGTGTCGTTTACCCCTCCCTTCAGATAGATATAAGGCAGTGTTCACCAGTAATCTGACCAGAACTTGGTTGGGCAATGAAACATCTTCACTTCTACAACTTTTTGTCCAGTTGACAGATTTTATTTTTCTCTTTTACTAGACCTGGACGACTCAGGGATTACATAGACATTTAGGGTTTGAGTTCCTTTTCACATACTTTATCGATGGCTGTTTCTGAGGAGAGTTTTTGAGTTTTTGAGTTTTCCTCTTGACGCGTGAACACCTCATCGCTTTCGGAGCTCGCTTTAGTTATCAGTACTGCAGGGAAATATGCCCACGTAGGTATTCATAAGATGGAGTATTTGAAAATGGTTCTGAGGTAATCAACCATAAAATGAACAGTTTTGACAGTTGTTTTAAGTGGAAGTCAGTGAAGACCTAAAGACATAATTTCGCCTCATCTTGTCTATATTTCTATTGAATTTCAGTTCTAATCATAGACTGTATATTTAGCCGGAAGCGCAGTCCATGATCACTTCCTATATGAACGCGGCGGCTAGCACGTTAGCTATGTCCATTTATATGTACAGTCTATGCTAGAATGTCTAAGGATCTGATACTTGCAAAACTGTAGAGCCTCGATATTCATATATATTTTAACTCAGGGATTAATTCTCCATTCGCTGAACTTGTTGAAGCTTCATAAATAAATAAGAAAAAAAGTGAAACAATACTATAGTGGAAATATTGACTACGTTTATAAAAAATCTCAAGGTTTTTTTGTATTTGATTTGAAAAGCTGTTAATTTGGAGACTCCGGTTAGACTTTATGATACTTTTACTATATCTACTCCACCAATTTTACTGTTAAAAATGACAAATAAACTGATTTTATTTACACAACAGCCAAAATGGGATTGTGTTTGAGGATTTAAAAAGTACAGTAACAAGTTAAACAAGAGAGAAATGTGAGAAAATGTTAACGCCTGTGTGAGAAAAGTGTATAAAGTGTGTGGTGAGGGGTTTTACAGACAAAAACACATAGAATAATTGTAAAAAAAAAAAAAGAAAAAAGCTGATACTTCACGGATTTTGCCTATTATGGGTTACTTTTGGAAGCAATGAAAATGTACTTCAATTTGCTTATACTACTACTACTACTACTATCCAGGCACGTCAACAGAAATTTAGGAACCTAGAGCAAGAAACCTCACTTGGGTCCCCCTTTAATTTAAATTTATTGGAAGAGGATCCAATTCTAGGCCCATAAACCCTTGGGGCCCCGGGACAACAGACCCACCCCTGCTACCACCACTACTGCTGTCACTGCTACTACTACAACAACTACTACAGACAATTACTACACTACTATCTATTGCTAGAACTACCACTCCCAATACACCCAGTTTATTTCTTTTTTTTACCACTGTCCCAAAATTTTTAAGAAGTATGAATTCACAAAAAATGCTCATGTACATTTGCATAGAGAAGAAAGATTATTATTTTTTTTATTAATGTCAGATTTGCATAACTTTACTAATGAGTGTTTTTTCTCTCTTTTCTTTCCTTCCATGCTTTCTATTGGAATCCCTGCCTATCGTGCGTCTCTTCTGACAGGTAAGCCAAAAAAAAAAAGTTTCTATATTCTGACAGCTACTGCGTTTTGATTCGTTATGATATTTAAATCAAGAATGTGATGTTTGGCAAGTCAAATGTTTATTCTGGATTCTGCGATGGAGGAGGTTGATGTTGGCGACCTCAATACTGTCCCAACCCAACGGGACCTAAGCTAAATTATGGTTGCATTCAGGCGAGGAGCTTTTCCATAATTCATAGTTTGTTTGCTGCATTTACATATGGACTTCATAAATAAGCTATTGCCCCAGCATTTGATCTTGCTACCGCTAAGCTAACATATGCTAAGTGTGGCCTGAGGCTACACCAAACGATTGAGAAAATTTTTTGCTTGACTGGAGTTCACCATGTCCACCAAAAATGAAGTGATGCAGAGTCTTATGGGGGTTGTAGTTTTGTTTTAGTTGTTGTTGGATTACCTAGCTTTGTTTTTAGTGACAGGCAACCCAAATTGTTCTCAGTTATGTTCTGAAAGTGTACTGGATAGTAGCCATTTTATGTAGTTTAGAAAAAAAATGCTATTGTTTATGGATATATTTTTTATACTTTTATTATTTTATTTTATTTTATTTTATTTTATTTTATTTTATTTTATTTTATTTTATTTTATTTTATTTTATTTTATTTTATTTTATTTTATTTTATTTTATTTTATTTTATTTTTATTTTTTTTTATTTATTTATTTTTTTATCAATTTTTTTGTTGAGTTGCTCGTAAATGGGAGTAGCTTGGTTGGCAGAGTGTTTGTTCCAAAGGTTGGCGGTTCGCGTCTCGCTCTCGACATAAACATTATTAGTTGAGCGGTCAGATCCACAGGTTGGCGGTGCGATTCCAGCTCCCGCAAATGAATACCGTCATTGTGTCCTTGGGCAAGACACCTCAACTCCTTGTCTGCGTACACTGGTGTGAAAATGTGACCTAAAAATTGTACCATCTCTCAAAAAACACCCTGATTTTTCACACTATTGTATATCCATAGGTGTCAGCGAGCCCAAACACTATAACCGTAGCAATTAGCAATTCAAAACACAATATATATAGTTTGTTCAATGGTAAAAAAGTCCTCAAAATGGCACCTGATTGAGGTAAATGGGTCTTGGGAATAGTCACATACAAAACACTATACGTCTGCCTTCAGAAAGAGTTGTTTTGCTCATTGACACTCAATGCACCTTTTCGGGATGGAACAAAGACTTCCTGTATGTTGTTAATTGATTTTCAAATAAAGCTGTGAAGCACCTACACCTCCCCATGCTAAATACTATGAATAAACACAGTTACAGACGTAAAAGTGCAAGAGTCAAGTGGAAACCTCAAAGGCATCGTGATTCATTATGTTGGCTCAGGTCCCAGTGAGATAATAATGCTGTTTTCTTGTCTAGTTCCCCTTATATTCACTGCACAACGACTATAGATCGTTTTCTTTTTATATTGCTTTGAAAGAACCAGTAATTTTATCAAGGTGTTAAAAGGTTGGCAGCGTTTTCAGAGTCATAACATAAACATCTCAATTTTAACATGGACAATAATGAATATCTTTAGGTTTTTTGCAGTTTAATTTATGGTAAATGGTCAGATTTTTATAGAGCGCTTTTCCAGCTTCAAGGCACCTCAAAGCGCTTTAAATCAAGGAAGCACTCACCCATTCACGCGCACTTTTATACACCAGAGGACGCAGACACTGGGGACGAGGGGGGTTAAGTGTTTTGACAGTATTCAACAGTATTCATCTGTGCGAGCTGAAAACGCTCCGCCAACCTGTGGGTCAGTGGATCTAAGCACTCAACCAATGATGTTTACGTCGAGAGCGGGATTTGAACTGGGATTCAAACCACCAACCTTCAGATTATGGTCCAATTTTTGCCTCTGGACGCAGGGGCCCTGGACAATACAGTGGTACCTCGTTTATTGCGGGGGTCACATTCTAAAAATAACCCACAATAGGCGAAATCCGCGAAGTATCAGCTTTATTTTTTACAATTATTCTATACGTTTTTTGCTGTAAAACCCCTCACCACACACTTTATACACTTTTCTCACACAGGCATTAACATTTTCTCACATATCTCTCTCGTTTAAACTCTCTCAAAGTTCAAACCTTCGTAGGCGTCTTTGTCGGTGCAGAACGTTTCATCGACATTGTGGGTTTTGTCGGGGAGAAAACAAATCGCAAACGTACAGCACTTCAGAGTCACACTGCGATCCAACGTTTATGTAAATTTGTCTGAACACATTCTGTACTGTACAGGAGACACGGCACGGAGGAGACTGATGGTCTAGAGTCCCTTAGCCAATCAGGACGCAGAACATAATGCACGATCAAAAACTGTAAAAAAAAAAAAAGCACTAAAAAAATCCACAAAAAAAGCGAAACCGCAAAAGATGAACCGCGATACAGCGAGGGACAACTGTAGACCTCAAAAGGGAGTGTTGGTGTGTTTGTTGTGACTCAGCCTTCCATATCAGCCCAAAAATATTGTCTTGAGCTTATCGACCGTCGGTTTCTCTGGATTCTAAACAACCACATTGACGTTGGCCATGGTCGGTCTCTAGTTGGAAGCGGTTGCCAGGTTGGAAAGCGAGATTGCGTCAGTTTTCGTTCATGTGTGTAACAGAATTATGTTTTGGATGAAGGGTTAATGAACTGGAGTCAGAGGGATGTTTCCAAACATGTGAGCGTGTTTGTGCCGAGGTTTTAATCCGATAACTGGGTGTTAAACATTGTCCTGTGCTCCCATGTGCACTTGGCAACACAGAAAGTACTAGAACATGTCATTTGATGGGAGGTTATGGGGGACTTCTGTAATGCAGCTTGTAGAGTGTTGCTTGTAAATTGTTTTTGTTCTACCGTTAATAATATGTGCAGTTAATTAAAATCCAAATTAATATCAAATTATAGTATCATACGCTATAAATGTTAACGTTTTAAAGTTGCTACTATGCTTTTATACTGCAATTTTAAACTCTATTTTGATGGAAGAGGAATTCACTCAATACTCAATACAGATTCCAACACCACAATGAAGATAAAACTCCTTTTTTAGTCATAAAATGTCATTTTCATGGGCAAAATAATATTACTGTCTGTATCTCAGCATGAGGCTCGTTCTGGTAAAGCTCAAAATTATAATAAAACTCTTCAGGGAATGTTAAATTTTCGCTGTGTTAATGTGATTTTTTTTGCAGTATCAATACTCAAATAAGTGTCTAGTTTTGATGTTAGTTTTAGTATCAAGTTAGTGTCTGATTCCTTATACTTTTAACAACCTTACTGCAAGTTTCCAAATTGAAAAAGACCGGATCATTAAACTGCAGTGGTGGAAGTGGTGGAATTTTTAGATCTCTGTACTTAAGTAAGTTAAATTTACAGTGGATACTTCTTGCTATTGCATATATCCATACTTTCTACTTCACTACAGGTTTTAACAGGACTGAAAAGTAAAAGTACTTTTCATATAACTTGCAAGGTTAGAAAACACTCTGTTCCACCTTGTGATGTCATTATGTGGCAATACAGGAAGTGCTCCACACACCTTCACTAGAATCATTTGGATGATTTCAGTCCTGGAATTCTCAATCGCTACTGAACTAAAGGTAAAAGTAGCTGTTAACTTGAAAACTACCACTTCATGACATCACAAGGTGGAACGGAGCATTTTGAGCTTTGGAGACGTAGACAGACGAATAATAAAATGTCATTCAAACATGTGTGAATGAAACAAAACACAACTCCAGGTGTATTTTTGAGGCGGTAACAACATTATAACATGACTTAAAGCTCAAAAGAGTCAATTTGGCGTAATATAGGACCGTTAAGTAAAAAAAATGAGTACTTTACCACCACTGACTACAATAAGTCTACTTTGAAGTATTTTGAACCACCTTCCAGCAAACCCTCATTCTTAAAACAACCACATTGAAACACTTTAAGTTATTTACCAGATGAAATTGCTTGTATTTTTTGTATTAAATATTTAATGTAGGTGGGCATGAGAACCGGAGGACTCAGTCAGTATACGTGCTCTGTTGTATTGTTTATGCACAGGCCTTTATATCGCCATCTCTGGGGCTGTTTTTGTCAATGTGAAGTGTTTGCTGCAGTGTTAAAAGGCTGGAGTGTATGGGAGTGCATATAGATCTATAAAAATCTCCCGTGCACTCCTCTCTGGCCTTGAGCTCCTGTTTAGAATAACAGTCAGATGGTAATAATATTTTATTTATATAGTAAAATACACTACCGTAAATTTCGGACTACAGAGCGCACCTTGATATAAGCCGCACCAGCTAAATTTGAAGAGAAAATCAATTTTGTCCATATATAAGCCGCACCTGAATAAAAGCCGCAGGTTTTCATATTGTAACATGAGATATTTACACAGAAAGACGCTGCATCGACACGCTTTTTTTTAAACTGTGCCTGAAAATTGGAACCAACACGACAACAACACGGGATGAACACATCTGCAGGTTTAGAAAATAAAGCTGCACCAAAACGGAAAATCTGCTTTTATTTCCTCTGAAAACTTTTGTCGTCTTTTTACATTGACCAAGTTGGATTCATTGATGTCGAGCTCACGTGCAGTGGCTCTATTTCAGGGGTCGGCAACTCGCGGCTCCGGAGCCGTATGCGCCTCTTTCAGCCTTATACTGCGGCTCTGCGTGGCTTGGGAACTAACACAGACACAGCTCACAGTCCTGCGTAAAGAGCCCTGATTTTCAGACGTTGTGCGCACAGGGGTCAGGAGCAACTTTGGCCCGTCCCTAATGACGCACTAATAAGCTCGTCCGTAGATGTATCATGAAAATCCTGCTGGAAATCGCCACAGAAATCTATTTGATGTAGTAGCAAGTATATTATCTGCTCTTGTCTCCGCGGTGACGTATCACGTTTAACACATCAGACACGACGCACAAAAGTAGAGCCACAAGCGAGTGAAAATGAGCCAAAACAAAAGTCTTTGGAGATCTTTTTAACAAAGGGGAAAAGGACAACTGAGGAGCCAGAAGAGGAGACTACGACCTCCAAGAAAAAGAAAGATACATTTAACAGACAATGCCTACTTAAAATCTGGGTTTGTCGCTACAGGTGACTCTCACGCACAGTCCGCTCTGCGTAACATACGGGAAAAGCAAATAAGGCAATGAAACCTTCAAAACTGCTTTGGCACATGGAGAATAAGCACCTGGGATTAAACGATACGCTACGAGTTTTTTTGTTGTTGTTTTTTTAAAGAAACTGCGGAGTAGAGTAGACATAATCACATAATCAGCGCGATGCATGATGCAGCGGTTTGGTGAGTTGTATTTTTTTAATGCACTTAAGTTGTTTTTGCCATATTTATCTGCCACGTGTAGAAGGCTTGTCCGTGAAAGTAAAACCTACATTATTCCGTTACATTATTGTTATTATACAGTGTTATCTTCATTTTAGATGTCAAAAAGTATTTGCGGCTCCCAGTGTTTTATTTTATGTGGAAAGTGGGTCCAAATGGCTCTTTGCGTGTTAAAGGCCGACCCCTGCTCTGTTTCCTTTCTGTTTCTTTATCTTAAAAACTGCATCATATCCATTTCATGATGCGCAAAATGATCGTTCAAAATCAAAACTAGTGAATTCTTCAGAGCAGAATCTTTCCCCACGTCTGTCTCACTTTTACGTTTACAGCTAGAGAGCGCCCCCCAGGGGCCGTTATCCAGTAAAATTCCATATATAAGCCGCACTGCTGTAAAAGCCGCAGGGTTCAAAGCGTGGAAAAAAAGTAGCGGCTTATAATCCGAAATTTACGGTAAATACACTGTAGCGGTCCAGATAGAAGTACCACTGATGTAACTTTAGGATTAAAAACAGTTGGATCTCATCACCGTGTTTGCGTGGATTACAAGGTTTACAACAAATTGCATCAAACGTGCAGTAATCCGTGTAAGTCTACGAGCTAGTTTTGGGTCTCCCCTTACAAAAACAAAACAAAACAAGAAATACTAGCTTCAGTTCGTTCTAATTTTCAGATCAAACTGTAGTACTTATTACCCATAGCTTTAGTAGATGCAGTAGTTTGGATGGTAGAGTGTTGGAGGTTGGCGATTCGAATCTCGTTCTCAACATAAAAATCATTGGTGCGATTCCAGCTCCCACCAGATGAATACTGTCGTTGTGTCCTTGGGCAAGATACTTAACCCACCAGATTGTCTGCGTACGCTGGTGTATGAATGGGCGAGTGGTTCCTTGATGTAAAACGTTGTGGAGTCTTTCAAAGGTGGAAAAGTGGTCATTTTCCATATCCGGATAGATACAGTGGGGCAAAAAAGTATTGTCAGCCACCGATTGTGCAAGTTCTCCCCCTTAAAAAGACAAGAGAGGCCTGTAGTTTTCATCACGGATACACTTCAGCTATGAGAAAACGTTTGTTATATACCTTTTGTTGGCAATGACAGAGGTCCGAGTATTGGGATGAACTTTTGTTATCGACCAAATACTTATTTTCCAACAATAATTTGCGAATAACTTCTTTAAAAATCAGATAATGTGATTTTCTTTTTCTCATTTTGCCTTTCACAGTTGAAGTGACCCTATGATGAAAATTACAGGCCTCTCTCATTTTTCTAAGTGGGAGAACTTGCACGATTGGTGGCTGACTAAATGGTTTTTTTGCCCCACTGTAGATCGTTCACTCATTATACAAAAAAGGCCTTGTTCATAGGACAAAAATGAACCTTTCCTGAAAAGCTTTAGAATGATCTTGAGCTATATCAGAACAAGTATAAGACGCGTAGACGAGTATACGCCCGTGGACCACTTTGGAACCTACCTGGACGACTGAGAAATTACACAGATATAAGGGTGTAAGTCCTACAATCTACAGACAAGGGAATGCAAATGAAGGTTGACGGGGCGGACAGTTGAGAGCGGTGTCGTATGCAGCGAGGTCAGAGGCTAGGAAGTCCGAACTCGTCGAGGCGAACTGGGTCGGAGGGTGAGACGTTTGTACCGGTCGTGGAGAGCTGGGTCGGAGGCGGAGGAGCTGTGTAGTTTCAGGGAGTGGGATCTGGCGAAGACTAAAAGATAGCCAACTGAGTATGGAAGTCATAAATGCAAGAACAAGACTGAGCCAAGCAGAGCAGTGCAATGAAGGACACGCGAACGATCTGGCGCTGAGTGTCAGGTCGTCGGCCCCTTTGTCCTCCCCAGGTGCTGCTTGATTGCGCATTAGTTGCAGGTGTGAGTGGGAGGAGCCAGAATCTCCGCCCACCTCCAGAATCTCCGACACAGAAGGGAAGGGGGAAAGACGGGACCAAAACACAGGGCAAACCGGGATCATGACAATTATAGTATCGGAATCAGTATTGAGTATCAAGTCTATTCCTTAGTATCGAATTTAAGTTTGGAATTTTTGCAGTAGCAGTAGTCGTAGTGTTGAAAGTTGTAATTCCATATACATTTTTATTTTATTTATTATTTTGCAGTATTTTTGGGTGATGTCTACTACGCTTCGAAGTACTATCACTTTCCAGTATTCAACCTCTAATTCAAATTTCGAGTACTTCCACCTGGTCATTCTACCACTCCAAACTCCATATGGCCCATTTCATCTTTTATTCACGCTCTTCCTGTGAAGTTTTCGCATCTACGCTTGTTTGCGCTACGTAGCATGTGTCGCTAGCATCCAGTCTGCTAATTTGCATAATAATTAATCAAAGAAATCTCTATCAATGGGTCTATGAAGTTAAGTGAGCGCAGGTGGCAGTGTTATCTCTATGGGCCTTTGACGCCGCACAAATGACTGCGTTTGATAGAGGACGACACAGAGAGTTTTTCTGCGCGGAGTGAAGCTACATTTGCATAAAGCTAGCGTGGGGCTACGTAGCTCAGCGGGTAGAGCGTTTGTCCACTGATCCAAAGACTGGCGGTTCAAATCCCGCTCTCAACGTAAACATTATTGGTTGCGCGGTCAGATTCATCGCAATATTTCTCCGTAGCGATATGTCGTGTTTCAAAATTAGCTGCTGTTATTCGTTTCTACTGAACAAAATTCAACACAAATCTTTATCGAAACCACAACATTTGAAGCCTTCTACGACCTGCGTGAAATACTTTTACTTTTTACTCATATTTGTTGTTTTGAAGGCTTTAATTTGTACTCACACATCAAAATTTTCAAACAGTCCGAAGTCCCCAAAAACGGCATTAAAACAAACCAGTTGAGTCACTAAAAACGACTTTTTCGAGTTATTAAAAATCCAGCAACGTTGTCCCAAACCGGGCATTAAAATTACCGTGTTTACTGCCAAAACGCACGTCTTTTGTTACCAACGCTGCGCTCATTATCGCACAAAACAACAATCTTTTTAATTTCATAAACGCACACTCATCCAAACATCCCTAAAGTAGTTACAAAAGTGGCTAGCTTAAAACAAAAGACCTTTACAATTTAGCCCACTCCACAAAATGACAACGACTCGTCCAGAGCACTTCTTATCTCGAATAGCTTTGTTTACGTGGCTTCTCTCAGACTAGCTTTAGCCACTCCAAAAAACTCCGCTAGCTGGTGGTGTTGGGTTCGTGCGTATCCCATAAATGAGTCAGTTTTACCATATGAGTCTCTCAGTTATTCTGTTTGTGAGGTGCGGGGTGGAAGTGTCATATCCAGACGAGTAGAATTCATTTAGACATCGCGAAGGTGGCCCTGCGGTGGAGACCAATCAATATTGCATTACATTACAAGACGAGAGTTTCCGAATCCGAATCTCTGAACGGCTCCAGTCTGTTGATACAGAGCGGCTATATGGCACAGGACGATCTCGAGGCACTTTTGGATATTTTTTGACGAATATTACAACTCCTATATACTATAAATCACTAATATATTTATAAATTATGGTTTGAAAGTAGTATTCTGTTCTGTGCATATATTAAACTGTATGTGACGTATTTAAAGCTCCGTACCAGATCGTTTTTTAACGTTAAAACCTCATACTTTTTACACTTAAGCAGATTTTTTCATGTGATAATCTACTTTAAGTACGTATTTTTTTGCTCTTGTATCTGTACTTAAGTAACAATATTGAGTACTTCTTCCACAACTTGTACAAAAATGAAATACCTCTTTGTAACTGCTATATTAACGTATTGGTTTTACTATCGTAGCACGTACCACTACTACACAATAGTAGCTCGGTTGGTGGCGCAATTCCAGCTCCCACAGATAAACGCTGTTGTTGTGTCCATGGGCAAGACTTCAGTGTCTTGAAGGTGGAAAAACGCTATAAAATGAGACCGTTTGCTTTTGCATTTGCTTCTTTTACTACACAATACAACATGGCAGCAGCTACAGCTAATTACTGTGGTTTCATAATTACAGATGTTTGACAAAATCTCTCTTTTTTCCTTGTTGCATTATCTCAAACAAGATTCAGACCATGTTTTAACAACGGATCAGGAACGGTTGAGGTTAAAGGTTTTTCGCGATCCAAAGTTATCCGTCGCTTTTCTAACCCATTCCTAATTATCCACCGTGATGAGTTTATGAGCGTCTTTCACATGCTAACAATGCAGCACTGTTACTGTTCTCAGATAATAAATTATAGTTAGATGCAAACAGCTCACAATGATCCAATTTTGACCGTTTGCATTCATATTATATCTGTAAATATCTGTACTGGAGGAAGTTGTTGTATTTTATCCCATGAAATCAAATCTGACACACTCTTTAACATTTGAGAAAGACTGAAACCCAAGAATCACATGCGTTTTATGTATTATCTTCCTGCTCGCGCTGAAAATAGATCTCTCCATTTTGACCCATTGAACCACATCCATAACTCATATTAAAATAGAGACTCGTATAAAGTATTTACCAGAGGATCAAATGGCTAACAGTAGAAAAGCTATTTGTTATTTCAACACAATGCAATCTGATCCAGCCTGCAGTAAACCATCAAACTCATCTTTGCACTGCTCCAAAACTGATCCAGAATGCTTAAAGTGGACATATTAATACATTTTCTGTTAGAGTACGGCATGTTATTAAGGTTTTCTCACTGTTAGCTTAGCGAGAACTGCTGGCTCTATATCGATTGATTCACGAATGTTCTAAAAATTCTAGTATAAATCCACCAATATGGAACCTACTGGACGACTGATTATCATTGTGGTATTGGAATCGGTGTTGAAATCGAGTTTAAAATTTTAGTATCATGACAACAGTAGTAGTAGTAGTTGTAATAGTAGTGTTGAAAATTGTAATATTAATTGCAGAATACAGTAATGGAACTGTTTTTTCCCCATTATGTCATACAGATTTTTTATTTAATTTATTATATTGCAGTATTTTTGGTTGTTTTCTTCTGCACTTCTGCACTCCAGAATACTTAAAGCGGACATAGTAATCAGGTTCTATTAGCAAACACTGTGTTATAATGGTTTTCTCTCACTGTTAGCTTAGTTGTACATTCATTGATTCAGGAATGTTGGAATAATTCTGTATTGAAACTTGAGTTGTGTCCGTTCAGATACAGTTGGGTTGCATGTTTTGCTCTTACCTCACCCAAGGCAGTGCACTTGCCCCACTTCTTTCAGAAATCCAGAAATTGTGTTGTACATGTAATTAAAAAAAATTAAAAACAACACTGATCGACTTCACATCCCTCGTGTTTGGACTGAGCTGAGAAACAGGACTTCAGTTTCTTTGCTCCCTCTGCTTGGAACGCTTTTCAGTCAGAAAAAAACTGTCCAATTTTGTTCCTTTAACACATTTTGATCTTTTTTTACTCAACAGACAACATGATTCAATCCAACAGTTTACAGATTACCACGTTTTAAATCTGGAAATGACTTGTATTCTAACTGTTTGGTGTATGTATTGTTCCTTTGTAAATGCTCTTGACGTGTGTCGCCAGGTCCCCCTTGAAAAAGACAGTCCGATCTCAGTGGTACTTCGCTGATTAAATAAAAGTTAAACAAATAAAATCAAAGTTCTGTGATGGCGAACTGTGAAATGCTGCTGTGTTTGAATTAAGCTATTGAATGACCTTTAGAAAGACATTGGGTTTCCACGGTTTTGAAAAGAAAACCAACGGTCAAGCCTTTATTTCCTTGTTATTACAGTCTTTCTGATCTAGGTTCATGTTCATGTGGTAATACAGGAAGTGCTCCACTGTGTTTTTAAACCTTCACTAGAATCATTTGGATGATTTCAACCCTGGAATTGCTGATCTCTACTAAACTAAAGGTAAAAAAGGGGCTGTTAACTTGAAAACTACTGCTTCATGGCATCACAAGGCGGAACAGAGCATTTTGAACTTTGCAGATGTCGACAGATTAATAATAAAAGGTTAATCAAACATGGTCTCTTTATTTGTTATCTTTATAATGTGTTCAAATAGTGTGTTGTGTTTGTATTGATAAGGCTGTTATTTCCCCACTTTCTTAGAAGATATTTTCTACCTTCTCTGTATGATGGTGCAAAATTGAAGTTGTGAATTTTATGTTCCATCCTATTCTTGCAGCCTGGGCAATTTCATGTTATATTCTATGTGATTTCAGCGGGGTGCCGAGTTAGAGAGGCACTATCGGGGAATATGGAGAGAACCAAGGCTAGAGTCTATTGTGAGATTCCCAGTTGGATATATTGAACAAAATGGGGTGTAGGATAAGAAAGCAAAGGTTTTTCTGTTGATATGAAGGATCGTGTAGTGTGTAGTGAGGAAGAACTAGATTGAACAGTAGCTAATTTTGGTATTATTGGTGTTTTATTTGGTTTGTAAAGGCTCCCCCTACTGACACGCCAATTATTGAAGCAGTTTAATCGAGCTAAAAAGATAGATTTTTTTTTTAATACAGAGGGATACCAGTCTGGTCAACACGTCCTTCATCGCATCTCAAGCCAGAACCAAACACAATCTTCCAATCAAATCTGTTTCTTTCAGTGACTTGTTGGTCTTCTGTCATTTACAAACAAAATCCCATTTCCCTCACTTCCAATTAACAGTTTAGTCCTTTGTTCCCTGTTAAAATCTGCGATGATTTCCAGTCCATTGTGATATTCCTCTTCTTTTGGTTTTCCTCATAAACAGCCATATTTGTTTTAATACGAACAGACTTTACACTGTCCAAAAAATTGATTAAGTGAGTGTGACGTCACCCATAGACATCCGACCGCAAGTGTCATAGCAACCAAAGAGCCAATCCAGAGCGAGGCTGTTGAAGGTAACGCCCCTTCCCGCCCGCACTGTTGGTTTAGCAGGGAGCAGGTGCTTAGCAACACTGTCAATCAAAGTTGTTGCTAAGGCTAGCGGGAGCAACCTTGGGGAAAGAAGGCGCCTGATTCACGTTTTGTTGACGCTTATATCTTGATTTACGGACAAAATAGCAAAATAAAACCTTAGGATCATGTTAATACGAACACTTTAAGACCAAAATGACGAGGTTTACTGCAGCAGTTACAGAGAAAGGGGCAGTTTTTCAATGTAAAGTGAATTGGAGTCAGTGAAGCCGGAAGTGCGCCCATGCTCACTTCCTATTTGTAACACGGCGGCTAGCAGGTTAGCTCTGTCCATTTATATATACAGTCTATGGAACAGACCTTGCACGTCCCATCTGAACTCGGGGAGATTATCCAGGGACCAGACTCACATCTTTGTAAAGTTTTGATAAAGTGTGTATTCTAAATCCCAAATGTATAGCAGCGGCTTGCACTGAAGTTGTTCTGCGTAGTGAAGGCAATTTGAGCCGTTATTATCAGAATAAAAGCAACTCATTTTGGATCTGTCTGCACGTTGGCGCGATGTAATCCCTTATTTAAGTAGCCTATAGTAGAAAAAAAGTGTGTAATTTCGCTTGCTGTACCTAATATGATGGCTCTTTATAGGCTGTAAGCTAACTTTTTACGCTAACCCATTTTGTGACAGACCTAGCCCAACCCCTGCACCACAAGGTCAAAGTTCACAACCTTAATTTGTTCTTTTACTTAGCCCTTAATGCTTTCGATGAGTTGTACAGATCAGGTGCGGATGGGACTGAAATGACCTCTGGATTGGCGCGAGTGAGAGTTAGAGATCGAAATCAAACGTCCAGATTGAGGAGGTCTTCAGCCCGACCACAGCGAGGGCCGGTGATGTGTAACGTCCTAACGCGATGTGTGTCCATACGTGTGTGTACGTGTGTGTGTGTTTTGCCTTAAAGGAGACAAACAGGAGCTATTAGAAGGCCTATTGTTGCCTGAAAGAACAGCTTGTCCCAGCACTTACTCACTGAATGGATGTGGTGGTGGGGGGGCTATCTGCGACGATGCTACAGATCAATCCAAACCCCTCAGAGTGGTGTGAGTGTGTGGGGGGTGCGGGGGTGTGGGGGTTGTGAGGGCAAGCGGGGTGGAGGTGGGAGCGATAAGGCTGTGGAGTGGACACATGTGTAAGGGCTGAGTGATTGTTGTAATAAAACTGGCTGCTGCAGTACCTTCTGAGTGTGTTTTTTAACTAGAGGCAGAGTAATATCTGCTAATAGAAAAAAATGAAAAGTTAAATTGAAACAAGAGCAAATATATAAGTGAAAACATATTTTGAGTTTACCTGAAGAAAACAAAGAGAATAGGGCTAGCGAGGATGCTTATATGTGTGAAATCACTCATTAGGGGCTTGAATGACTATGTTAAGTAGGCCTCAGGCACAGTGCACACTTACAGAAACCGTAAACAATAGGTGTTTTGAGTTTCAGTGTAGTTAGCTCCTCCCTTCAGACAGATATAAGGCAGTGTCCAGACCAGAAGTGAATGAGCAGCAAAATGTCTTCACTCCTACAACGTTTTGTCCAGTTGACAGATTTTATTTTCCCTTTGCTATGGATCAGACGTGGACGACTGAGGGATTATACAGATATTTTACCTGAGCATGAAGAACATATCTGTATTTACAACGCTTACCTGGGTATAAATGTATCTCTTAAAGTTATATTCTATTGTATAGGCTTTACTGGGTGGCTAAAAAAGAATTCTCACATCCCTAAACTCTGTACTTTCCCCATGACTATAAGGCCCAAGCAACCGCAGAGAAGTCACATGTTCCATTCTGTAACCTTTTCTGTGAGTGGAAAACAGGAGCAGATCAAAGTCCTTTGATGATCACAGCTCTCGTGGACACACACAAACTGAGGAGGAGTAGATTTCAGCTCATAAGCAGTTGTAGGTGAACGCGAACAGACACATAGCCCAAACTTACTGTTAAAAATGGGAAAAAGAAAGTGTTCTAAAAGATTTTGTGGTATGGCTTGTAACAACTACGAGTCTAAACAGTCTCTTGAGAGTCAGTTGTGGTCCCACTACCACAGAGGAGGGCCAAGGTTTTCAGGCACACACACCAAAGCCGTCCTTCCGCTCGGCTCCAGTGAAAGTCATAAAACAATGGCATTCTGCTACCAGGGCTGGTGAGCGTTTTTGGTTTGAAATGCCTGATGACGACTCAAACGAGGAAATCTTCTGACCATTGAACAAGTCATCTCTCCAAACTGTTACTGAACAGTGTGTGGACAGCAGGTAAAATCTCAAATCAGAGGTGAGCTCCCTCATTGAAGACGCCAAGAGCACCAGACCCAATGTGGATGGTGACTAAGGACCTCTCAAGCAACAGTTAGAAAACTAAAGTGTAAAGCCTCTAAAGTAGGAGATTGACTGGACTTGCCTTACAATGCTCCAGAAGTCGACATCTGTTTTGGAAAAGTTGAGACTCACAAAACAAAGAGTGGATGACACCAAAGGACATCAAGGTAAAGGGTTCAACTGTAGAAGACCATCAGACTCAGAAGCCCGACATTGTTAAGGTGCCTCCAGTAACACAGTGGTTGGCGTTGCCTTACGAAACTCCAGAAGTTGAAATCTTCTTTGGAGAAGTTGACTGGGCCACCATCAAGCCTACACTGAATAAAACAAATGAGACCCCAGCAGCAGTGAGGAGAGAGCGAAAGATCAAACCAAGAAAACACGAGCGCAGAGCAACTAAGGCGGGTGAAGGTTTTGGTTTGAAGCTGCCGTACAACACAGCGGAAGTAGACATACAGTTTAGCGATGTATACCGGTTGAAAAATTCTTGAATGGGAAACACCGATAGCGGCATCCCATCTATAAACAAAAAGTTCTACATCACTTCTTGAGTCGTACAACATCCTCTGGTAATGTTAACAGTGAACCCAGAGCCAAAGGAGCTAACTGAAATGTCAAACTATGGAATTAAAACTCGATTGAGGGAAACGTGGAGCGACCAAAGCAGGAGACAGGTTTTGGTTTGAAATGCCAGACGGTGAAATCGACTTTGGAGAACTCTGCAAGTACTAGATCGAGGTCTCCTGACAGGAAGACATGACCAATTCCATCTTCTCTCAAACTGAACAGAGCATTCTCAAAAAGCATTTCAAAGCACATGAAGTGATTTTTAATATAACTAAAAACCCACCTCTTCTCCCTGGCATTTAATACAAACTATACAGGATATCTTGGCGTTTTATTGACCTTGTGTTATCTGTACGTGTTTTTGTTGACTTTTTATGTGAAGCACTTTGGTCAAGTTGTTTTTAAATGTTCGTATATATACATTTTCACCTAAATCAGCATTATAATATTAATTTGCCGACTTAAGGATCGAGAGAGATAGGCGATATTTACGAGTATGATGTGTGAATGAAACAAAAAACTTCTCGCTTTTGAAGAACATGGTAGAAGCTAGCATACATATATAGTGTAGGACATTTAACACTGCCACTGTCCACAGATTCCCCTGTTAACTACTGTATTTTCTGGACAATAAGTTGCAGGTTTTTTTTCATAGTTTGGCCGGGGGTGCTCAGATGTGACTTATATGTGAAATATGTTTTTTTTTCTTCATTATTATGCATTTTTGGCTGGTGCGACTTATTCTCCAGTGCGACTTACACTCCAGAAAATGCGGTATGTCTAAAGACGAGTGAATTGTTGACATCCCTGTATTATCTTTTGTTTTTTTTTTGTCTGGTGCAGGTGTGATACTATTGGAGGTCTATCTCACAAAAGCAGAAGGCAAATTTGGATCATTTTAACAAAAGAGGATCACATCAAAAATCAGTCGTTTTAGTGAAATTTTAAATGAGTTTCAAATTAGATTAAAACAGTAAATGTGAATCAAAAGTCAATTTGAAAATCAGTTATTCCATTACTGTCTTATTTCTTTTGATTTAATCGCCCCTCCATAGATTCCACCGACTTAAAATGCGTCTAATCTAATGAAACGCTGTTGCTGTATTGATTCATTCACATTCCCAAATTCCCAAATCCCGGAATAGCCTGTTTAAAGCAATGATGTCTCTAATGGCGCAACTATTAGCTGTTCTATCGCTGTCCTTCCTCCCCCTCCTCCCCTTTTCCTTCACCACTTTCTCCCACCTGCGGTACTTCAAAGATGTCCGATTTAACCAGCTCCATCTCCACTCCGATAACCCGCTCGCGATGCTAGCTTTGAAGTCCGCATCAATCTCCCTTTCGCATCTGTCAAAACTTCCCGGCCACTTCAACGTGCACGCGGCGAGCTCCATCACTGGCGTTTCAAACAACCCCCGGGCATTTGGCGCCGCCGTAAATAGAGTAGATTTACATGGCGGTCCGAATGGGATGAGTCTATTTGCTGGATGATAGCGGAGCAGTTTCACACCCCCCCTCCACACACCATATAACACGGACTTACTAATGGCCAGATCGTCATTTGAAATTCATGGATTTTATCGCAGTCATTTGTGTGTGTATAATTGAAAGGAAATGAGATTTATGGGCGCGGGTGGTAACGGAGGAGGCGAGCGGTTTCTATCTGCACATACGCTGCTGACCGGGTGGGTTTGGTTATTTACTGCGCAGTGACAATGCAATGCAATTACCCAAGTGTAATCAAAGTGTGGGGAGGTTGGCCTCTGGACCTGGTCGTTTAACACTCTCGATTCCGGGATGAATCTGAATGCAGTTAAAGCGCTCGTTTGACGCCACGCCTCATCCGTGTTTTAATGTTGTTCCTCGTCATAAACAGACCTGGAGTTGTGTTTTGTTTCATTCACGTTTAACACAAAACGCTGCAAATTTAGGCTGAGTTTTTCTCTCAAACTGAAACACTCTGTTCCACCTTGTGATGTCATCATGTGGTGATACAGGAAGTGCTCCACTGTGTTTTTAAACTCTATACGCTTCCTACTCGACTCATTTGGATGATTTCAGCCCTGGAATTGTCGATCTCTGCTGAACTAAAGGTAAAAGGAGCTGTTAACTTGCAAACTACCACTTCATGACATCACAAGGTGGAACAGAGCGTTTTGAACTTTGGAGATGTACAGACTAATAATAAAGTGTTACTCAGACATGTGTGAATGAAACAAAACACAACCCCAGGTCTGTTTTTGAGGGGGTAACTTGTGTTAAAG
This sequence comes from Periophthalmus magnuspinnatus, assembly GCF_009829125.3. NCBI lineage: Eukaryota > Metazoa > Chordata > Actinopteri > Gobiiformes > Gobiidae > Periophthalmus > Periophthalmus magnuspinnatus. Next base: position 4,594,463 of record NC_047127.1, on the reverse strand, counting down.
GTCTTAAAAGTGTGAAACGGTGCCTCTTTTACTTGTATTGCAGCAGGACCTCAGTGTTTTCCCATTGATCCGAAGGTTGGCGGTTCGAATCCAGCTCCCACAACACATGAATGCTGTCGCTGTGTCCTCGGGCAAGACACTTAACCCACATCGTCCCCAGTATCTGTGTACACTGGTGTATGAATGTGTGTGTGAATTTGTGACTAGTTCGTTGATGTAAAGTTATTTGCGTTGTATAAAAATGTGACTATTTACAATTTTACATTACAGGGACAATCTGAAGTTGTAGTATCAAAAGTCTCATATTAAATATACGCTGTGTAACATTTATGACGGAGGTTCGGCCACCTTCTTGTCTTAGTGCAGTAAATATTTTTCGACAAAGCAAAGGGTGATAGAGTTAGTAGTTATTTCCTTTTTTAAAATATCTTGGTTCATATATTTGATGTCTTATGTGTGTATATAAAATGTAAAAAGTAGTCAAAATCAGGACAAAAAAGCATACTTTCAACTGGTAGTGTGCATATATATATATTTCTCAATGGGAAAAGTGACCAAAACCTTTATTCAGGTTGTAGTTAAGTATTACTCAAGTAAAAGTACACGTATAAATGTAAGTAAGTACTACCCACCTCCGTCTCCACTCCCGCTGCACACATATGTCTGAAAACTGCACGAATTCTGTCATTTTCAGAGCGCCTTGTGCATTATTATTCTTATTAAAGATCAAAATAAACGCTGTGGGAATTGTTGACGCACTCTCCTCCTACTTCATTCTCCTCTGCAGAGTCGAAGTAAAAGGAGTTAGGAGGAGGTTCCAACTCCGGAGCTGCTAGTCCAAAGCCTGTGAGCTCTCATTTGGGATCCTTAATTAATCATTTCGATGCATTTTCGGCTGAACACCCACAAATTGCCCTGGTCAGAGCCTGAAGACAAAAGGATTTCCTGTTAATTAACCATACGGCTATTCATTTACACAGAAGCAGCCCACGCTAACGGCAGCTCCGCATCTGTCGCCGCACGCGCCTCATTTTTGTTATCTTTTTAGTCTTTTAGCAACAACTACGTGCTTGCGTTTTGGTATTACTGAGACAAAAAAGTAAACACATTTGGGTTTGGGGTTCGTCTGCCGCGCTAAAAGGAAACTTCCGATGGAGAAACTACTTTATTTGAAAGACAATGACAGACGCTGGAGTCGTGTTATTGTTAAACACGGCCCTGCGCTCAGATTTGTGCCCTTGACAAATATGAACAAAGGAAATGGATGCCTGTTGTTTTTATGTGGTTTTTGTGAGTAAATGCACAAAAGTTAAATGTGTGAGACTAATATTGCATCTTGTGGTCTTAAAGCAGTAGTAGCTGTATCAGTGGCTGTAGTAGTAGTAGTAGCAGCTGTAGTAGTAGTAGCAGTAGTAGTAATAGGTGTAGTAGTAGTAGCAGTAGTAGTAGTTGTAGCTGCAGTAGTAGCTGTAGTAGTAATAGTAGCAGCTATGGTTGTAGTAATAGTAGTATCTCTAGCAGTAGTAGTAATAGTTGTAGGAGAGGTAGCTGTAATAATATTAGTAGTAGTACTAGTTGTAGCAATAGTAGTAGTATAGTGTAGTAAGATAAGATAAGATAAGATAAGATATGCCTTTATTAGTCCCACAGTGGGGAAATTCCAGATTCTAGCTGTAGTAGTAAATAGTCAATTGGTCTAGACCACATGTGTCAAACTCAAGGCTCGGGGGCCAAATGTGGCCCACCAGGTTGTTTTATACGGCCCGCGACAAGGCAAATTAAAATGAAGATGTTTTAAATGTCTGTTTATCAGGAGATGGGCATTTACACAGTCATATTTTTTTTTACATCTATGCAAATTTGAGGGCAACCATTTTGTTGATGTGGCCTTTGGTGAGATTGAGTTTGACACCCCTGGTCTAGACATTTTACTTCCCATGTTTGTGTATTTACGCAGTGTTGACAATCGGTGGTTAACTTCTCATTATTTGTGAGGACTTGACTCCACAGACTTGCCGTATTCATCTTTTGTCTTAAAGTCTTTTCCACTGTCACCGTCACATCTTCAGGGTTTATTACGAACACCACTCTCTGAAGCTGTTGTGGTAAATGGTAAGTCCTTTTTGTTTGTTTTTGCTGATGGAGTTTTTGTTTCCTGCGGTTAGACCCAATAACTACAGAGACACTCACCACGAACCAGGTCAAGAAACGACTCATTCCACCTCGATTTCTGACCGTACAATTTTCTCAAACCCCTATCATTTTAAATTGAGCTAATGTATGTGAGCGAAACCCATCGATCTGTCCTGTAGACCTTTGAAACGCCCTAAACCCCGGTCCCTCTGTCTTGTACGAGCATTGTGTCCTCCATTACCGCGGCGTATCAGGCAGGACGTCCCGCGGAGAGCCTGATGGAGCGTGGTGACCTTTACCTCCACGGTGACCTTTCCCTCCAAGACACATGACCACTGTAAATCAGCCCAGGTGGGGGACAAGGGGCAGGTGAACCTACACGATCAGGGGCTGTAAATGTATAGTACGCTGGAAAATGGTTGACGTAGATGGTAACGCACTATTGGTACTGATGTAAAAGTACAAATACTGCAGTTAATAGTATTAGTACACATCTTTGTCAGCTTGCCAGCTCCTTCTCCTCCTCCTACTACTACTACTACAACCATTACTACTAGTTAGAGGTTATTTTTTGTAACGTTACCCAAAATTTCCCCTCGCAAATTCTTACATAAGGCAATCAATACCAATCAAAACTGCGCCGCATTTTACCATGATAAATTCACTTTACTGCAATTTTTTTTTTTTACCCTCGGCTTATTTTTTTTATTAATTATTTCTATTATACGTGGAGTTTTTTTTTTCTTTTTTTTAAATACAGTTTTACAGATTGGGCGACAATAGCTCTGTGTTTGTTCGAAGGTTAGTCGCTTGAATCCCACTCTCAACATAAAAAAAAAAAAGCTGACACACAGGTTGGCGGTGCGATTCCAGCTCCCACAGATGACTCCTGTTGTTGTTGTGTCCTTGAGCAAGACACTTAACCCACCTCGCCCCCAGTGTCTGTGTACTCTGGTGTATGGATGTCCTTGACAAATTTGAACAAAGGAAATGGATGCCTGTTGTTTTTATGTGGTTTTTGTGAGTAAATACACAAAAATGAAATGTGTGAGACTAATATTGCATCTTGTGGTCTTAAAGTAGTAGGAGCTGTAGTAGGAGCAGTAGTAGTATTAGTAGCTGTAGTAAAGGCTGTAGTAGTGGCTGTAGTAGTAATAGTAGTAGTAGCTGTAGTAAAGGCTGTAGCAGTGGCTGTAGTAGCTGTAGTACTAGTAGCTATAGTAGTAGTAGTAGTAGCTGTAGTAAAGGCTGTAGTAGTGGCTGCAGTAGCAGTAGTAATAGTAGCAGTGATAGCAGCTGTATGCCATGATAAATTCACTTTCCTGCTTTTTTTTTTTTTTTTTTTTTAACATCGGCTTATTTTTTATTAATTATTTCTTATTGTACATGGAGTTTTTATTTATTTTTTTATTTTTATACAGTTTTACAAATATGGCGACAATAGCTCAATTGGTAGAGTGTTCGTCCAAAGGTTGGTAACTTGACTATGACTCTCAACATAAAAAATATTTAAAAATTCCAGCTCCCACAGATGAATCCTGCCGTTGTCCTTGAGCAAGACACTTAACCCACCTCATCCCCAGTGTGTGTGTGTGTGCTCTGGTGTGTGAATGGGTGAGTGGTTCCTTGATTTAAAGCGCTCTGACTGCCTTGGAGGTGGAAAAGCGCTGCATAAAAATGTGACCTTTTACCATTTACAAATACATTTTGAGGTTTAGTCCACGTAACAAGCAGGATTATCAAAATATAATAAACTGGATATAATATGAAGTCATTCACAAGATCCAATTATTATTAAACTCTTGGTCTTGAATGTTAACAATGGCAAATGCGCTCAATGCATTAAACGGTCTATTTAGCATCCGTAGAAGCAGCTGTAACAAAAGTACATATTCACGGTGGTCTCACTATCGCCATGGCAACGAAACAAAACTCCTGTCAATGCAGTGTTTATAATTAGCAGTGGTCTCGACGCTGGGCTGGTGTAACAGGGATGTTCAGTACTTGTGTGGAGTGTTCTGTCCATCAGCTGTCCCTCTGTCACTGCCCTCTGCGTCTACAGTCTGGACCATCTTTATGTCACCGGGCAAAAGGGATGGAACCATATCCAAATATCATGGTATGATATTGTTTTGGGATGAACCTCATGGTACGATATTTAAAGTGATCGTGGGAAAGTTCCTGGTGATATAGAAGAGCTCATGATATGGAGGGTTCGTATTCGCCAGTTGTTTGTCGTCATTTTTCAATAATGCCTTTTCTAAAGCGCAAACTATAAATTTATGTAGAGAACAACAATGTGTACAAAAAAAAACTTTACTATATTTAATTACATTGCAGTTGTATAGTTTTAACACTTCCTGTTCTGTAAAGCAAATTGAATAAAGTTCTATTTTATGTTGTGTTCTACAAACACATTTCCCTGTCTCTGTATCTCCTCCACCCAATAAATGAAACTGTGCTGTAAACTTTATATTGTATTTTATTTTTGTCAACATCAGAAAAGATGTGAATCTGTCTGTGCTGCAGCATATGTGCTGTTGGACCTTGTGTTGGACCTTGTGCTGTTGCACTTTGTTTTCTGAGGACACAGACTCTGTGTCTCAGTCGAGCTAATGCTGCTAATGCTGTTGTTTGTCTCCTTTTCTCCTTTAGCACTTGTGGCCTTGGCAAAACCAAAATGCATCTGGGACCTTAAAAGCTGCAGGGGCATCATGGGACATTCTCCTTTCTTCACAAACGGTGGCATCTACATGTCCGTGTTGTTGCTTTTGACACGTGTGCAGTGTGCAGCGTGTGATCCTATTGGCTCAAACAGCGGATCTGACTGGTGGCATATGTCGTTTTAGCTTTTCTTCTGACACAAACTCAAAACTTTTATACATACCGTCGATAACGATACACCTCTACTGGGCAACACAAACACAATTAGATTTCTCAAGTCTCTTTCTCTGTTATATGGATGTTTGGATTATATTGTATTGGTGATACATAAATGTGCAACAGAAACTTCATAGGCTCTGGTTGGGGAGTAGAGTCACTTAAATGTAAGCAGGACAGTACAGAGTTACTGAAAGTTTAATAATACATAATTCTCCATACAGCATATTGGAATACAAGTGTTGAAGTCTTAAGTTAAGCAATACTGTAAGACCAGGGCCTTTTAATGTTCTTTCCTGACAAATGAGTTGACCCTATCTTGCAATTGTACTAGTATACCCATAAAGTATCACTGACTTTTAGAATTGCGATCCAAATGAGTGGACTGACCGTGTCTTCCTTTGCGTTTTTTGCTTTGTCATCTTCGCTAGCGTCGTTGTCCGTTTGGCTGTACAGCTCGCAAAAACGCGTACAACCGTTACCCAAAATGTCCCCTCGCAAAATCTTACATAAGGCAATCAATACCAATCAGAACTGCGCCGCATTTTGCCATGATAAATTCACTTTCCTGCTATTTTTTTTTTTACCCCGGCTCCGCTTCAAGACAAACTGGCCCGCACATTTTGAAGTAAGCAAAGCCAGGGCCAAATGGAATATTGATTGTTGGTAATCCATGTACCACCGAGTCCGTATGAAATAGTGGTCAACAAGATGAAGTGTGTGAACTTGCCGACCCGTTAGCTAATTCTACTGGAGTTCTGAATGAGGTTCGCTATCATAACAGGATGCTAAAGATGTTAAAACTAGGGTTGTTTTGGAGGTGCTAGCTTTTTGAAATTGAAAGTATTATGCCAAATATTGAATGAAATGTGATTTTAAAAAAGCCTATCACGAACAGTGTGAACTCGCCGACCCGTTAGCTAATTCTACTGGCGTTTTGAATGAGGCTTGCTAGCGTAACAGGATGCTAAAGATGTTAAAAGTTGGATCATTTTTAGAGAAGCTAGCATGTTTGAAATTGAACGTATTGTGCTGAATGTTATATGAAACTTGACAAAAGTTTGTTATGAAGTGTGTGAACGTGCTGACCTGTTAGCTAACCATACTGGAGGTTTGAATAAGACTTTGCTAGCATAACAAAATGCTAAAGATGCTAAGATTACAGTCACTTTTGGAGATTTTAAGTACAAGAAAATATTTAATTGAGCTACTTAACTGTGAATATGGTGTTTTAATAGCATTGTTTACTGTCCCTCTCTCTTTTTACTGCAAGCTAGGTACGTTTCAAGTACATGGTGACATCACACAAGACTGCCCTGATTACTACCAGCTGTTTCTGATTACATTACAATTCTTCTTTCCACTCCTGTTCGAGCTTAAATATGAAAAAAATATGTGAAATGTTCATTAAGTGTTAACTGGATACATGTTTTTATTAATCAGCTTGAAATAAAGAAAGAAAAAAAGAAAGAATGAAATAAAGAAACAGGGGCTGACTGCAGGGGCGGAGTTTAAAGTGTGGTTATCTGTTAGAGCGATCACACTCTTCCTTATATCTCGAGTCTTCTCCTCCTAGAAGAAGAGTAGAGTAAGAGAAAAGGAAGAGGGGAGTTGGAGGAAGAGTCGAAGAAGAGTAGAGGAAAAAAAGTCCCCTTTAGTCCTGGAGACCCCGCCCCTCCTCTTCCTCCTCACTCTTCCGTTAGTCCTCCAGACCCCGCCCCGCTTCCTCCTCCTCACTCTCTTCTTTCGTCCTCGAGACCACGCCCTCCTCCTCTCTTTCCTTTTTAGTCCTTAAGACCCTGCCCTTCCTCCTCTTCCTCACTCTCCCCTTTAGTCCTTGAGACCCTACCCCCCGCTCCTCCTCTTGGAAGAAGAGTAGAGTAAGTGAAGAGGACAGTTGGAGGAAGAGTCAAAAAAGAAAAGAGCAGAGTTAGATTAAGAGTAGAGGAAGAGTAAGATCTTTGGGTTTGCTATAGAGATACATTTTTTTCTTTCCCCTTTAGCCCTGGAGACTCCGCCCCTCCCCCTCCCCCTCACTCTTCCCTTTCGTCCTCCAGACCCCGCCCCTCTTCCTCTTCCTCCTCCACACTTCTGCTCTGTTTGAAATGCGGTTTTAGTTTCAGTGTTTAGTCGCACTTTAAGGTTTTATACTGATTGTTGAACGAAGCATGACAATAGCCTATTACCAGATTCAAGCAACATGGCAAAAACGAGGCACAAAATTGGCACCACACAGACAGTCTTCACCCATTTTGCAGGTAATTTAATGGAAATGTGTTCATTTTCAGAGTCTTTTCTTCGGTTTCTAAGACTAGCAGGAAATGGCACGCAACAAATTGTAAATTCGCGAAAAGATGTAAGTAGACGCCGTCGAAATTGTAAGGCGTTTAGAGGATAATTTTCTCTGTCTTTGGAATAGAAGGTTCAATTATTTAAACAGCAGTCATTCTATTTGAAAAGGCAAAACTGACAGTGATTCTGTTGTAAGAAACGGCACAGAAATGGTTTAGCTGTGTACGGGAGCCTCCAGAGTCCAAAACACCCAAAAGCTGTTTGAATTTTGCGTTGAATAAAAGACAATGTTGGCTGCTTTTAGTGAGAATTATATTATGAAAAATTTGAATTGGAAAGAATTATGAAACTGAGAAATGTCGTGGATTGTACAGGGAACAAGATGCCTCATGAATTTGTAAATTAAATTGCAAAATAAAAGTGCTATTTTGTCTTATTTTTAGTTTAAGTGTGGATCAGTTACTTCGAAAATCAATTCTTGTTGTTGTCGTTGCTGAGTCGTTCACAGTGTAAGAAGTGAGAGCATTAAAATGAAAATGGTAGTATTAGTAGTTGTTGTGGTTGCTTTAGAAAAAATATGTTAAAATACTTGGTTCCAATGGTCGTCTCCATGGAGATGCAGTTGCCTGGAATGTTTCACAGTATGGCATTTGTCTTGTCTTTCTTGCATTTATTCAAGTCCATGTGTTTTTATTCACTTGGGTGTTTTTGTTTTATTACCAGGTGGGCTCGTCTCTCAAATCTGACCTGTAAATTGACCTGATAGATACATTTAATGATACAGATCGTAACACAGGACAGTGAACAAGAGACACTTTTGCTAAAAAGACACTATGGAAAACATTTTAATAGGGATGAAAAGAAAGGCGGATATAGACGGAGGTAAAGTCACCCGAAAAATAAGACGAGGAAGTCTGATGAAGAGTATTTAGCACTTGGCTTCACCGTGACTCCGGTGGGACACGAGGACAGACCGGTGTCTGCTGTGGCAGCGGACAGTATGAAGCCAAATAAGTTAAGGTGCCACCTCATTACACCTCAGTCACGCTGATAAGACGCTGGAGTTTTTTCAGCGTAAACGTGCCAAATGTTGCCAACAATCATCCACTTTGTAAATGTCACTTAAAGCAGCAGCACTGAGCATCATATAAGGTGGTGTACCAAACTGCTAAATTACTTGTTTTAATTTGATATTTATTTAATTTTAATTTATTCATTTGATGTTTATTTAATTTTATTTTTTATTTGATATTTAATTAAATTTCATTATATTATATCATTTCATTTATTTTATTTTTTCGGGGGGGATAGAAAATAATTGAGAAGCACTGATTTAGAGGAAGAGAAGAGGAAGAAGGGAGTTAGAATAATAGCAGAGAAGTGGAAGAGGAGAGTTAGAGGAAGAGTAGAGGAAGAGAAGAGGAGAGGTAGAGGAAGAGAAGAGGAGAGGTAGAGGAAGAGAAGAGGAAGAGGGGAGTTAGAGGAAGAATAGAGTTAGAGGAAGACTAGAGTAAGAGCAGAGGAAGAGGGGAGTTAAAGGAAGAGTAGAGTTAGATTCAGATCTTTGAGGATCTCTAGGGTTACATTTCTCCAGTTCCCCTCCAGCCCCCTCTGTGTCTCCGCCCTGGGCAGTAGAGAAGCTACAGGTCCATGTTAAATAGATTTGAGTGAATAATTGAAGTCATATCCAAAGATTTCCAGATCAAACCTTTGTCAAATGCGCTCCTCTTAGCGGCCATTACCCCTGCACCACACATTACCTCTATAGCTCCTACCTGCTGTTGAACTAATTATACTAAACCTGTCCTGCTTTTAACATGTGCTTCTTGGAAAGGGAGTGCTATTAGCTGCAATTGTCTTTACATAGAGCTAATTCACATCCTTTCTATCGACGCACTTATTGAGTTATTACAATTAAGGGGCTTTTATAGAAGGAGACGCAGTTTGACAGACACCACTTTGCTTCCTGGGATCTGAAATTACAAAAAGACTTACAGAGAAAAGTTCGTTAGTTAGAGACATGTGATTTTAAACATTTACAAAAGCACAACATATAGTCTCCGTCTTTGTAAACAGGAAGTAGGAAGCATATTTTATACAGTCCTACCCGTAATTTGCAATATTTCATCTACGTGATCTTCTTTTGCTTGTCAACAATTAAAAAATAACATCAGCCTTCGCCAGACGGTTAAATACATTATCGTTTCTCTTTACAAACATAATAGACACTGGATGAAAAGAAAAACATACAGTGAATATGACTCATTGGTTGCTAATCAGTTTACGCTATTTATATCAAGTTGGCAGAGTGGTTAGCGCTGCCTCCAGCCTCCTCAGTGGTGTGTTGGTGTTAATTCGAAAATGCGTGTAGTTACAGAATAATAAATACCTGCAATAAAATGTGTTCTGTTACGATACTAAACGTACAAATTGGAGTTCGATGCTAAGGAGTTGGCTCGATAACGATTCTGAATCACGATGATGATAAAAAACACTCTTTCTTTACGCAATAGAATGTGATTTTCAACAGTAAATGGTAGTAGTAATCCCTCAGTTGTGGTTTTTGCATGATAATATAGCACAGTATAAGATGAGTGGACAACCCAGTGTTGCAGCTAAAGTATTGGACATGGTTAAATCTAATGGTTAAAACTGAAGATGATTCGCCAAGACGTGAAAGGAGGGAGTTTAAAAACAAACCCACAGTTAAAGGAAGTCCCAAATAAACCTGAGAACTTACACCAAGAGAGTGGATGATTATTAAATTGGGCGTTTACTGTGTTTTAAACCGTATCTCACTGAATTGTTAGTGGTCCATGGGCGTTTACGAGTCTGTTTGGTCTTATACTTCTTCTGATACGGCTCAAAATCATTCTAAAGCTTCAGTAAAGGTTCATTTCTATCCTGCGAATGTGCCTTTTTAGTATCGATACCTGCTCGAATGAGTATCTAGTCTTGATACGAGTTTTAATATCAATTCATATCTGATTTTCTTTTGTTTTCCTGTTGACAGCCCTGTCTTTTACGTGACCCAGTTCGAGTCCTGTATTGTAATTACTATTTTTCTCACTAATACCATGCAGTTCAAAGCCACTGAAGAATGATGAAGTACCACAATGTATTCCTTTAGATATAGTAACAGGTAAAAGTACTGTGAATACTGTATTTGGTACCTTTATTTATGTATTTGATTGGGATAATGCTAATGCTAATAAACAGACACAATACAACATCAGTTACTTCCCAACGCTACTTCTCAGCCGGTCCATTGCATAATCACTACTACTACTACTACTACTACTACTACTACTACTGTCAAGACCTCAAGCGACCATCTTTGTACATATACTTCATTTTGATCATTTACAAAAGTACAAATTTCGAATACACCTTCCATCTCTCTGACTCCACGTCAAATCCAAACTCACTACCTCAATATTGGCTGTTCCGCTACAATGCAAATATAGGCCAGACCCTTGGAGAGCTACTGGTACTGCGTGTACTGCACTGTACCGCTGAAGAACAAAGCCTCAAATATCCTTGTCAAGTACAAACGAGTAGAAGTCTATAACATGGCTCCATACAGCCGGTCGAAGCTAATAGAGTGTTCGAGCTCCCGCTGTTATCTGCGTTTGACGGCTAGACAAATGAACCAAGGAGCGGAATAATTAATTTTGGTTTTGCATATTTAGTCTTTGAAGAAATAAATGTTCAAAGATTTGTTTTACGGATAGGAAAATAAACTGTCTCGTACCTTGAGAAGATGAGTTTGTACCTGCAGTTTTTTTGTTCTAATCAGTGTTGCGTATTGGGTCAAGGAGCACGGTTTTGAGTGGATTAACTTCACAAAACAGAAAGTTTCATTACAAAAACATCCAAAAGTTTAAATAAATATAAAAGTAGAACGACTGTCTACTAAAAAAGACAAAAAGTACTTGTGTATAATACCAGTTGGATGGTTGAGGAGGTGAAAATTGATGTAATAAATGGAGAATTGTTATAGTCAGTTAATAAAAAGTTGTGTAGTTCCTCGAAAATGTGTCACTGCTGAGAGTATTTAGACTATTTAGAAAACGGATCACGATTTCACGATTATTCACAAGTGACGGCGTGACCCACCAACTGTAAAATCCTTTGTTTTCTTTGTTTTTTTTTACCTTCAAAGTTTCTGAACAATCAAGTCAAGTTATTATGACAGAAACAGCCAGATAAAAAGTACGAGACTGAGAATAGATTGAACTGAAATCACTTAAATTAGATTAGATGGAACAGTACTTTATGTTTTTGTTTGCTTTTTTTTGCAGATTGAATTGAAATAACTCAATTTTGTTTCTAATTCTTATAATTATATCGTAATGGTCACGTTTTTATATAGCGCTTTCCCACCTTCACTTTAGAACAGAGGCGTCAAACTCATTTTCACCGAGGGCCACATCAGCAAAATGGCCGCCATCGAGGGCCAGATGTGACTGTGCGGCAGGATAAATGTCACTAAATGTAAACAAATGTCATGTAAAATAAATGTAACTACTTTTAAACTTGTTGAATAACTGTTTCTATCTTTATTACTTATTCAAGCTGCAAATATTACGTGTCTGTAACTGTGTATTTCCTGATAAACTGACATTTTTAAAAGTTTTTATCTGGTCAGAACCTTCAGCTCTGCTTCAAAAACAGACTTTTTTAGCCTTTTAATTATTGGACAATTTGTTGTTTTTCTTGCAGACTCACTTTTTCATACTGAGCTCCGTGTTTGGTGTCAAAATGTCGACGTAGATTGTACCGACCGCGCCTCATAACACAAAAAAACACAGATTTTCTCCTTAAAGCACAAACTTTTATTCATCTTTAGCACCTTTCTTGAAACTGCCTTCCACACCGACAATTTTTTTTTCCTGAACAATTTGGGATGATTATTTGCAAATATTTCTCAGTGTCACTTGTTGGGAAAATCTAATTAATTTATTGTCAATGCGCACATTAAAGCAGCTTAGACTTATTTTAAAATGACAGTCAAGCCTTAATTTACCTTCTCGCGGGCCACATAAAACGACGTGACGGGCCGCATTTGGCCCCCGGGCCTTGAGTTTGACATATGTGCTTTAGAATATCTGCACTAAACTGGACACTTTACAACACCGGTCACGCCATGTTTGCGCTGTTGTTCTGATGTTGTTGCATATATCACCTCTAACTTTACACATGTCCTTATTTGTACTTTTTCAGTGTTTTGTGTTGCAGTTTATCACCAAAGAAAGTTCCTAGTTTGTGAGTTTTGTTCACTGACAATGGCAATAAAAGTCTTCTGATTCGGATTCTTCAAAGCGCTTTACGTCAAGGAAACACTCGCCCATTCACACACCAGAGTACGCAGACACAAGGGGAGAGGTGGGTTAAGTGCACAACCGCTCAACCAATGATGTTTTATGTCGAACCGTCAACTTTCTGATCACTTTACCAACTGAGCCACGGTTGTAATGTTAAAAGTCGCTGTTCTTTGTGCTCGTAGAGTTTCCGACGCACACATTTTACCAAGTTTGCATTCGCTGATAGTAAAAAAATCACTGCGTTTCACAATACACAGCAATTGTATCATTATCCCCGTACTATTATATATGCATCATCTGTACGACAGCAGAAGAACCTACTTTCTACTTCTGAAATCTCCCGCATTTTTCCAATTACAACCCTTTTTTGTACCACTCTAGATAAAGTTATCTCCGCGCTTTATGTTATGTTAGATTACCACGTTCCACGCCGTCGTCCCCTCCCCGGTCTCGCTCTTTAAAATGGAGCAGATACCAGCGTGCGCCCGCCGCTATTCTCTGCTCGTCATTTCACTAAATCAATCTCATAAATAAACATTGGCAGTTGAGCGCCTTAATTAATGACTAAGTGGTGGGAGCCTGCGATTCCCTAAGGTTACCCTCTCCCCAGACGCTTCCTTCATCGGGGGCATTCTCTGTGCTCCCAGCCACAATTGTGACAAAATATAGTCCAGAAATAGTTGGCTTATTTTAACTGCGAATAAATGGTTGATGTGAAAACTGTTTTGTGTACTTTGATGTCTCTTATCAACTTTTCGCAGGCGTTGCTGTGCGTGGATTGGATTTGAAGTTCCACGGAAAAATGCATATATTGAGGAAAAATCTCTTGTTTACTCGATATTGTTTGACCTCCATTGCAAAGTGTAGCTATGAGTGCAGTAGTAATACCGAATTGTTCTTGTATCATATAGAAACGTAGACTGCATGAAGAATAAGTGAGTGTGGCGTCTTCCACAGCGTTCAGCTCCAGTCAAATGAAGCTCGTCGAGGCTAGAGCAGTTATAGCGGCGGATTTGGAGCAGTTATATATTTGGAATTTCGACTGCGAGTATCATAGCAACCAAAGAGCCAATCCAGAGCGAGGCTAATTAAGGTAACGTCCCTTCTTGCCCACACTGTCATGTCCAAAAATACATATTCAGAATGCTAATTTTGAACAACTGTAACAAAAAGTACAGTTGTCCCTCACTATATCGCGGTTCTCGCTGTTTCGTGGATTTTTTTTGTTCAGTTTTACAGGCTTTTTTACATTTATATGAACGTGCATCGTGTTGGATCGCAGTGTGACTCTGAAGTGCTGTGCGTTTGCAATTTGTTTTCTCCACGACAAAACCCACAATGTCGATGAAACGTTCTGCACCGACAAAGACGCCTACGAAGGTTTGAACTTTGAGAGACTTTAAACGAGAGAGAAATGTGAGAAAATGTTAACGCCTGTGTGAGAAAAGTGTATAAAGTGTGTGGTGAGGGGTTTTACAGACAAAAACATATAGAATAATTATAAAAAATAAAGCTGATACTTCGCGGATTTTGCCAGTTGCGGGTTATTTTTAGAACATAACCCACTATATTCCAAGTATTTAAATAAAGTACTCTGTTTGGACCCTGTAACAGTATAGATTACCAAATACATTTAAATATGGGTATTCAGTATTGTGCAACTAAATACATTTTCAAAGTATTCTTGGCATCACTGCTGATAGTAAAAGTTCTTCTGTGACTGAGCTTGAACTTCTTGCCTCCTCTTACAACTCTCAGCAGTTCAGTTTAATTCCCTGTAGCTTGCAAATTATTTTTTATTGTTCAAAGGTAAGCGTATGCTAAATTAGGAAATCATTATGCAACGTATGAATTGGTATGTTTAAAAGGGACATTAGCACATTTTTACTGGAATGACTTTTGACAATTCAATTATGCAACAGTTAATTGGACTTCCGAGTCTTCTCACGCCATGTAAATTCTTCAAAACTGTCTAATCTTCCTGTAACATCCACACAAGTTGAAAGTAAAGATTTTAATTAAGTTGGATCACTATCGCCCCCTGGATTCAGTCTTAGATAAGCTTCATATAAAGTTGTAATAGGCGTGACATTGTGCGGCATTTCCATGGCTGACAGGCAGGACGAGTTTGATTCAATATCAGATAGCGTCACTCTGATTAGATACAGTGGCGTCTACGCATGTGGGGACTGTAGAAGAAAGGTTCAACGTGACTGGTGTTTGTACTTTTATTTACATTTTTAGAATTATTATTGCCCTATCTATCAATAATATCAAAATAAGCTAATGTTCCGGTTTGAGGGGTTCCCCAAGGTACAATTATGGGTCCGCTGTTGTTTCTACCATACGTTTGATTTTGCAGTGAAACAGTACATACTTTAAAATAATTGTAAGAAAAAATTCTGCTTAGTTTTTATTTTGATGTCTATTTATATTTCAGTTCACTGTTAAATGCGCGGTGTCTGATTTTTACTGTCTTAAAAATGTGGAAAAAACAGCACAGGCTCTTTTTTTGCAGCTCTCCAAACTTATTCCTCACTTTCCAAACACATTCTGAGCATCCTAATTATTCACCATGATGATTTTTCTCAACTTTTAGAGGCATCACGTCAATGCTAACCACAACTAGCATGCTAACAGACCATTAGCATTACTTCTTGCTTTTACGAAAGATCTACACAGGGACAAAATTTACTTTATTATGAATAAAATTGGGTACAGAACTTTTAATTTGAATACTCTTGACCCCACTGAGAGTAAGTGTGTATTTGTTATTTTATTTTCTGTGGCCAGTTCTCCTCAAATCACCTATTAATACAACATATTTATTTTCCTTATTTATTTTTTTCTTAGCTTGTTCATTGTAATGTCTGTAATCCATCTTATTCTCCGCTAAATATATGCATTCCCTCGTTTAGTAACGTGTTTTGCAAAACTGCTTGAGTCTTTGCCAGCCAAGTTCCCCATGTAATAGAAAAAAGCTAGCGCTATTATTCTCGTGCTAAATGGCATTGGTTGCACTGTTTCAGGCAATTTCATCACTGCCATCCAAATTGGTGAAAAGACACAATTGGCATCACTTAGAATACCCGGCTCCCAGTAGAGACGACAGAAGATTACTGATATATTAAGGGATTAGCATTGGAGAAAGCATCTGCTATTGTTCAGGCCTGGAATTGTACTTCTTATGCTATAATTTAAGAATGAGAATAGCAGCATGCATGACTTAACTAGAGAACGGGTCAGAATACAGGCACAGTCGTCTGGCATAAAGACATCAGATCGGCTAACAAGGGTATTTACAGAACAAAAGTGACAGAAACTATCAAGATGCTTAAAATAGTATGTGTTGTCACGCCAACAAGAAGAGTGTTACATTTCAACTTTTTTTACTGTAGTGACAATGCTTCAGCTTAATAACGTACAAGGTAATAAAATATTGTCTAAACTCTGTCTGTGGCTTCTCGATTCTGGGGAAGAATGGTTATCATGATGCGGTGGCCATTTTGTGCCAGCGTAGCAAAAGAAAAGTTAAATTCTGTCATTTATCTGAAGGGAGGAGCTAACTACACTGAAACTAGCACACCTATTTGTTTAAAGTTTCTGTTTGTTGGCGAGGTTTGCTGAACTGCACAAAGTGAACTGTGCGCGAGTCATGTTTGCGTAATCATTCAAGCCCTTAATGGCTGCTCTCACACCTATTAGCATACTGGCTAGCGCTATTGTTTTCCTTGTTTTGATTTAGTTCTGAGGATGGAGTTATAAATAGGAGATAAATTATGTCTAAGCCTCCCGTTCCTGTTCAAAGATGGATTGTCGTTCCTAACAAAAACAGCCTCTTTAACTGAAGAAGCGGCTTGGACGAGCGACGAAACGGCTTCACTCTAAAACTTTTGTCCGCTTGTCAGAATTGTTCTTTTTGCTATGGATCATACCTGGACGACTGAGGGATTACACAGACAATAGCGCAGTGTATTCAGTGTTACGCCGAACAATTAATCAGGTGTTATTGTGATTTAAAGTATTGCTTCTGATATGTTTTGAACGATACGGGCACTTTGGCTGTCTCAAAACATGGATAAAAAACGTTGCTAATACACGATAAGGAGAACGGTTACATTGTCAGGTTAACTTTTGACAAAACTGTGGAAAGAAATGGCGTTAAATAAATGTTTAATATAATACATAACAGTTGTATGGCGGTTTTCATGACACTCAAAGACGCTTCAGACTATTCAAGATAAAATACAACTGAAAGAAACTGATACAAAAGGAGATGCCGTTATTTGGAGGAAGTTTAAGGGTATGTTCACACTTTGTCCTGGTGCTGGTTCGACTACTAGCACTAATAGTGATTTGGTTTGGTCCTGTCGTAGTCCTAGTTTAGTCCTGGTCTAGTTTTTGGATTTGTTTTGGGTTTAGTCCCATTTCTGAAGTAGTAAAACTGCAAGTGTGAAGGAAAGTCATCATGATTTCAATGATGGACCATGTACTGATTAAAATGTTGCTTCCATAGACTGTATATAAATGGGCATAGCTAACCCGCTAGCCGTCACGTTCCAGATAGGAAGTGAGCGTGGGCGCACTTCCGGCTCCATCGACTATGGCTCCAATTCACTTTTTATCGAAAAACCGTGGCCCCTCTCTCTTGAGCCGAACACAGTCGTTGACGTCACGCTCTCTTAGTCCACGTCTTTATACAGTTTATCGTTTCTACAGTTGAAACTCATAGCACTGCAGCAGATATCATCAAAGACGTAATCAAAGTCATCAAGTATTCTTCCGTAGACTCGACAGTAATACGAAAACGAACGCGCAACCCCCATCTTAAGCCACTGCAGCTATGGAATCTGCGCATGGTCGATATAGTTGGAATGGTGATAGTCTCTGTGTAACCTGCGCTTCACTGATGTTCCTCATATGTGCAGTACTTTTCCAGCTCATTACAGTCAGAACGAGCCAGGGCTGGTGTCTTGCCCAAGGACAAGATGGTAAAGTGCACGGTCAGTCTGCTTGTTAGCTGTCAGCCCGCTCCATCTCCTGACAATCTGAATCCTTACACTGACGGGTTGATGTTTCGTGCGGAATGGACACAGTAGTGGATATTACACTGCAAACGGAAGGATCATCTTTACATGTGAATAATATTGTGTACTATTGTGTACTTTCTACTTATTTGCATAGATTATTGAAAATTGCAGTACATAACTTTTCTGGTACCTCGCCTAATTTCCACGGAGGTGTTATTACTTTACCTGAAACGTCACAGTATGGCATTAAACTTACCTTTTATTTCTTCCATTACAGAAAAGAACGGGGTCACCTCTCCACAGATCTTACTTGGAACATGGCTTAATGGCGTCACCTGAGTTTAGCTTTAGCATAAACAAAGAAAAGCTAATATTAAGAATGATTCACGCTTTGTAAATACTTATCTAAACGGTTAGGAGTTTGTTGGGTGTAACGTGTTTGTCCACTGACCCGCAGGTTGATGGTGCGATTCCAGCTCCTACATATGAATATTGCCGTCGTATCCTCGGGCAAGACACTTACCCGACCTCGCCTCCAGTGTCTGCGTACACCGGGGTATGAATGAGCGAGCTGTTCCTTGATGCAAAACGCTTTTGAGTGCCTCGAAGGTGGAAAAGAGCTATATAAAAATGTGACCGTTTCCCATTTATCAGGGCTGTTACAGTGTAGTTATTAAGTGTTACGCAATCATTTTCTGCTTTGTCATTGTGTCATTTCCCCACAATTCTAGCTTTCTATCATTGTATAAGCTTCCAAATTTCAGGCGTGCACTTGCCAAGTCTAGCCTGTTGAAAAATGTATTCTTTTCATCATATAAAGCTACTCCCCACACAGCATGAGACCCGGGCCCTCACACTGTTAAATCCCATACATTACTTTCTATAGCGCACCCAGATCCAATGTAATATTTCCAGTGGGTCTTTGAAGCCGGTGACAGTAGCCGCACATCTCCACAAAGCCCGCCTCCCCTCTCTCTCCAACCTCCATAATACAGTGCCTTAATCCCATCCATCGATCAGCTTCCATCACTCAGAATGTGATATATTTGTACCCGGGTCCTCTCCGTTTCCATCCCAGCTGTGACTGCTGAGGCCTGTCAACCACGGAGACGCTGCCAACTCCACGCACGCATCAAAGAAACATGGTCCAAGTGAGCCATCTGTCCGCTATAGACCGCTCTTTGGGCCAAGCGCGTCATTATGCGCCCGCCGTACAGTCACCGGATTACTCAACGGGGCTGCGGGAGTACAAATGCAGAGATGTTTTGTGAAGCGATTCAGGACGAAAACGAATTTCGAAAAGAATTGGAAGAATGGTTCATCAACGGGAAGTCGTTTAGGTTGTTATTGTACATGGCATCGTACCTTGGTGATATGTTTCTTTCCTTATCTTACTTTATACAGGAGGACCCAATGAAAGTACCGTATTTTCCAGTTTCATAGTTTGGCGGGGATGCGACTTACACTCAAAAGAATAGCGGAATCTTTGTTACGGTCACACTGACAACCTGACAACCATGTTTTTCTTCATTATTATGCTTTTTTTTTTTACTTTATACAGTCCGGAGCGACTTATAGTCCGGAAAATATGGTACTTAAACTCTCTTTTTCATGGGTGCCCTGTTCAAAATACAATACAGACACAAAAAAACTAAACAAATAAGTATGTAAGTCCATTTAAAACATTAAAAACAGCTGCAGGTGTGTTTAAAAGTTAATTACCAGATTATTAAACTGCATTTGTGGCACCAAAGTATCCCGTTTTTTCACGATCTTGAAATTTATTGTATTTTTGTGAAGCAAAGTAGCCAGAAGCCCTTTTTTCTATCTCAATTCTGGTGCGGCTAGTTCTTAGACTTATGGAGCAAGCGTAAATTTAGACCTAACTTTGCTCCCGTCTACTCACTTCTCCAAAGTTTACCTGCTCCTCAGGCTTTATCACCTCACTCCTACCTTTTCTTCCTCCAACCAGCGCCCAGTCTGCCTAATTTAAAACCCCATCGCAGATTCATGGCTATTTTAGTTTGTGTCCTCCTTCCCAGCACCTCCTCAGCTTCCATTCTCATCGTCCCCTTCACCTCAGACACCTCTACCACCTCCAGTGTCCAGACCTCGTTGGAAGACATCCCCTAAACGTCATTTCAATGGCCACACCCTTCATCTCAGTGTCTTCTGTCGGGACCAAAGCTGGAGTTCTGAAGCTGGTTCATTCGATAAAGCCTACTAATGCTTTCCTTTCGTGTTTTTCTAAGTCTTTCCAGGTTGAAATACAGTCGTGTGGTATTAAATGTTCCCGTATCAATGACTAACAAGCAGGTGAAGTATTCAGGCGGTCAATGAAGTAGTCTCTTATACATACTTGTACATACAATGTTGTTCTCCTCTAACAGAAGACAGCGAAGGCCAAACCACTTTTCCATCGAGATTATAATGATGGGCTTTACATCCATCACCTGTAATGAAACGAACGGTGAAAGAGTGGATCCAACGATGTCAAAGCAGAGGCTGAAGTCTGATGAGTTCTAATGATTCAAATGAGTTTTTGTAAAAATATAAAACTTAGGAACATTATTAACTACTTGCAGACTTGGGTAATACTTAAAATTGTGCTTCGGGATAGTTTTGAAGAACCATAGAGTGTAACTGAACTTGTACTTGAGTAAAAGATATACCTTCAACAGCCTCACTCCAGATTTGTTGTTTGGTTGCCATGATACTCGAGGTCAAAATTCCAAATATGGAATGCAGCCCCAAATTCTCCCTTATAACTGCTGTAGGTGACGTCACACTCATTTAGTCCACTTCTTTATACAGTTATGACATTCTTTGCCCTAAATCTTTACTTGTATTCATATGTATTGTCATCTGTCTGTTTGGCCTAATTCCTAAATCCTTTCGTGTATTGATATTTAATATTATCTATCTCTTTGACCTAATTTTTGTGATACTATTTGTTGTTATGCACGGGCATATCTCTTGTTTGTTACCGTACAAGACCATGTGTCCAGCTGCGTAGAGTCACTTGGACTAGATCAGTGGTTCTTAACCTGGGTTTGATCGAACCCTAGGGGTTCGGTGAGTCAGTCCCAGGCGTTCGGCGGAGGTCAAGACACGCACCCGACTCATATGATTCGCGGACTGCGAGCGTCTCCAGACGCTGGCCGTGTCCCAATTCGACAAATGCACCCTTTGCTGTGCCTATCAAACACTGCTCCCTCTAAGCTGCGGGCGTGCTCAATGGCGCACTGCTGACACGGTCTCCGCGCACAGAAAATCTGTGCTGCACACAAAAAAATCGAACCGGAGTTGAAAATAAAATAAACACACAACAATTCATTCTGCGCTATTTTTCAGTGTGAGTCAGTGAGTGTGACCGGGGACGAGCTGCTCCAGACAATTATGTGATTCACAGACGTATTTGCGCACTGTTTTGCATTTTAAACTTGTGTTTTGCGTTTTAAACATGGAAAAACGGACAAAACAAAGGAAGTACGCGACCGAGGACACTGTGGATGTTGGTGTAACCCAGGTTGAAATTCTGTTTTATTAAAAAAAGTTTTATTAAACTCCTGCTTTGACCTGCCGTTAAATCTTGTTTATATAAAGGCTGCATTTATATATTTATTTCTGCCCTCCGTGTCTCATACGTGCCTTACGTAACCGCACCCCTAATCACGTGACCCGAGTCCACCAATCACAGCAGAGCACCTTTTCAATCTGTGCCGGCAGCTTCCCAGTCAGATCTGTGGGGGAAGCTACCGAGGCAGCTGTGAAAAGGTTAGTCTCAAACAATTAACAATATTCGCTCTTTTCTGTGTTTTGTAAGCTTCAACAAACTAAGTAGTCCACTTTTAATATTGTAGAGCTAACCTCCGGTCCGTGGGGAGTCCGTTTGCCGCCATCATGCGATGTTAAACTGAGGAATTGGTGAGTTTTGAATGAATGTAAAGCGCTGTTAGCATCCGACGCTAAGCTAACTAGCTTAGCATTAGCATGCTAGGGCTAACGCTGGTTTCTTGTTTGTGCTTATTGTAAAACATATGTAATGCCTTTTTGGAGCATTTAGCACTTTCTTGTGAATTGATTATTCAATGTTTATGCTGTAATTTAAGACTCAATTATTGCTAAATGGTTGTTTTAAATGTGTTCATGTTAAAACCTGCAAGGTTAACACAGCACCTTGTTCAGAGATTATTTAATTGCAATTGAACAATTGTATTTTGAATGGTAAATTAATTTGTGTACACAATGGAATTGAGCAATGTAACTTTGTTCAGGTTAATTACTTTAGACATTTGATTTTTATTCAAGTCACTTAAGTAATCCTGTTTATTCAAATGCAGGCCAGGTGTTCTTGATTAGGCTAAGACCGGAACCTACATCTTCATCATCTCACCCTACAGGTCTGGTAGGAGGCTGACACAGCCTGCCCCCCCCCACTCTTTCAATCTTTTGCTGATTTTTGTAACTGTAATCAAAGCCAATGGACACTATTCCAATGAACAATACAAACGGATACTACGCAAAGAACTCATACTCTCAAACATTGAAAAGTCAGTAGTAAGTGGACGCCACCTGTACGGAGTACTTCCTTTCATTTTCTTCCTTTTGTTGCTACTAACTCATCTCCACCAACTAGAACTTAAAGTGCACTTACCTATCAAATCTGCAGAGTGTAAATATTCGGGGGTTTCATTATTGTTTTCATTATTATTATATTACTATTTTGTGTTTTGCTATTTTTTTTCTGTAAATATTATGTTGTACTATTCACTTCAATATACGGTGCCAGTACCCAACATAATTCCTGCGTCCTGCTGCATTTCTTACTTACTACACCAGCTCCAGCAGTCCCAATCTTCTGATCTCAGTCAAACTCAGCCCAATTCACACAGTAACTTTCCCTTTTATTAATAAATATAAGTTAGCACACAAATATATGCTACATTTGTACAAGTTAAACTAGAGGCATCTCGGACCCGGAGCGGTTCGTGCAACTGAGTGAAGATCTCATGGTGGACTCAGGAGCAGAGGACCTGATGTGCTGATGGACTGGATGCTGTTCCTGATCAGTAAGCGTGGTTTATTCTGCTATTGACTTAATTGTGGGTCAAATGTGTATTATTTGCAATCATTAGCATTAGCTAATGCCAATCTGCGCCCCCCGACCACCACCAATCATCACACACACACCACTTGGGTGAAGTGTCTTGCCTAAGGACACAATGACAAAACTAAGGACACAATGACAAAACTAAGGACACAATGACAGAAGTTGGTCCGAGCGGGACTCGATCCTCCAACCTCTGTCACACTGTCACATTTTCAGTGTATTTTTAGTTTCCAGTGTGTGTTTGTTCACTGTTTGCAGTGTGTGGTTTGTAAATAGATATTTATTTTGACAGACGATATGATATGATATGACAGATGATAGATATTTATTTACAAAAACACATTATATATTGTGTTTTGATATAATATATAAATGTACAGTAATAGAGCAGCTGTGCAGATACAGATTCCTCTCAGTGTGTGTTGGTCATTGATACTGTCACTTTGAACGACATAAAAACGAAGAAAAGGAACAGACTTTGCTGTAAAAATGACATGAGAGTGGCACTTCTGACCTGGTCTCTCAAAGGCAGCAGAAGTCACTGATTTGCAGTAAATATTCATTATTATTGTAGCCTGGTGGAAATTAGGTGATGGGTCTGTGTTAAAATGTTAAAAATAATAAATACCATAAATACAATAAGTTCATTATTGGAATACACAATACAATAGAAAATTAAATTTATTTCAGTGTGGTAGTGTTAAAAAAGGTCATGTCTTTGTGAAAAGGTGTGTATGTAATTTGTCTTGAGTTCATACATTGTATTGGTTTTATTCTTTGAACACAGTGATGTTAATGCACGGTTCATTTTGTGCACCAGTAAAAAACACATGTGGCTTCAAACTGAAAAAAATATATATTTTATTTTTCAATAAAGAAGGGTTCAGTGAATGTGCAGATGAAACTGGTGGGGTTCAGTACCTTTAATAAGGATAAGAACCACTGGACTAGATTAAGACTGGTACGATTATCTTGATGGTATAAATACACTGTTTGTTTGTTCATTTGTAGCTGAGGGCGAGATGACACAATCAGGGACAACAGCTCTTTGACATTTGTGCACAATTGAGTCAACAAATCAGATTTTTGATTCAACTTCTCTATTGATTTCATATATTTTTAAGGTTTTTACTATTCGAAATTCCACAACACAGTCTATGCTACATATACATATTTGTCAGTACTTGAAAATACCTCATTTGAGTAATAGTTTCCCCAAATACCTTGGACTAGTATTTTGTTCTTCTACTCGAGTCATATTACAATACTTTTACTTGAATATTACTCCTTACTTTACATTGTTTGCACCTCTACTGGGCTAGTACCAGAGCAGAACTACACTTTGCCTTTGACTTTGAACAAATACATTGATATAATGTTTCTGCTGTTGTAATACTTCCCATTGTGCATTCTTTCCATTACCTCTTTGACTGTTGGGTGTGAGTTGTCCTTGTTTGGGTTTATTATACATAACTTGTGTGGTCTCCAAGTCTGGCATAGCTTTTAATACTATTACAAGTACGATCTCAACTTCCTTGAAATTCTTGAACAGTCGTGTAATCCGAATCTATCTGTTTGAAGGTAATATTGTGTATTTTGTTTATTTACGAGAGATAAGGTTGAATTTTTGGCCTCGATAGCAAAGTGGAAATCATTTTAAACTTTGTAAAATTTTGCCTTCCTAGTGGTTCTCAAACTGTGGTACGCAAACTCCTTTATATTATATGCAAATTCCTATCAAATTCAAATATTTTCTCATTTTTGTCTTTTCGAAACTGTCACTTTAGCCCCATTTTGTCCTGGTTTAGCTCTAGTCTAGACCTAGAATAGACCTGTTCCAGCCCTGGTTTAGATCTCGTAGTACTCATATGGGTAAATACTTTCGTTGCTGGTACTAGGAGTGAAATATTTTTGGGCAAACTTTTAAACTTCCAATAACCTTTCCACCTTCTTGCCGTTTGAAAGCTGCATTCGATTTTTATATTTAGAAGGTTACAAAACTCACACGGTTTGATACCGCAGATACCACAACCTCAAGAGCACGTTCCCAAGGCGATCGATAACGGCAGAACGACTTAAAGATTTACAGAGATTAGTTCCAATTTCTTAGTTTCTTGTATTAAGCAGTAACAAGTCCCTCATGTCTTGTTATGAATGTTCTTTCCCACATCCGTCGGACCCTTGAAGGCATCGGATTATGTGGATCACTTATGTATGGCAATGAGACATACCATTATGAAGACCAGCTTATTTCTCATTTCTAGTGAGTGGGCACATGTTCAAAACACATGTTGCAATAATACATCCTTGAAGCTGTATTGTGTAACTTTTCTCAGTACGCCACCTGCTTCTCTCCATGAAGATGCTTATTGCTTTGACTGGAATATTCCAAAGGATGGTGTTAATCTTCTTTACTATCTCCATGGAGACAAGTAGGTAGAGAACAGGCCAAGTTTCAGGTCAGAAGTTAATAGAAGTTAATCTATTTTCAAGTTGTGGTAGATGGATAATGCGGTTTGCAATGAACGAAATGTACAGTGATCGTCATTCATTTGTCATAAATTTGAGTAAATGCTGTTCAGCCATGAGCCACGTCATGGGAACGTGGACCAGGGGGCAGTAATGAGAGAAAAAGTGCTTCCACCTCTTCAAGAAAAGCTGTGGTGATGCTAAAGCTAAACGCTAGCTCGTGACCATGGGTTTGACTGTGGTGCTGTACAGGCTTTGTGTTATTCATAAACTGCATAAAGAAATGGACAAAGTGAGTGTGACGTCACCCACAGCATTCAGCTCCAGTCAAATGAAGCTCATCCAGGCTAGCGGTTATAGGGGCGAATCTTTTATTCTTGATTACAAAAACATTGGACATGATGGCCAAGATGTTCAGGTTATAATTGGTGTTTTGTTTTAAGAAAATTATCCAATTAGAAAGGAGAAAAGCCTCACTTGAGCCTCCCATTTGGGTTGCAAGTTCTGATGCTGAAATCCAGTTGGTTAAAACCTAAAATCTCACTGATCTGAATATGCACCATCTAAACCTGAAAACCTGCAGCCAATCATTAGCGTTAGTCATCAATGCTAGTGCAGTTCATACTGAGAATGAGAAAAACTTGTATTTGTACAGTTTCTTTAACCAATGGTAAACAAGGACACGCTAACTTCAACTAGAGATTAAATTCATATCCATTTACGATAAAGATGCTTGACAAATAGAATATATGTGGAGTTGCACGATCTTCCAGTGTTGAGATTAATACAAAAATAAAAGATATATTTTTAATTTCAATACTTTTAAGAATGAGCTGTTTATGTAGTGATAGGGAATGCTGCTTTTCGGATCACATCACAACATTGTACAGGCCAATAATATTTAATACAGATGTAGCTAAAATGAATCTTGTTCAAATGCAGATTTTTGTTGTAATACAGTGAGTTCTTGGGTCTAGTTACTAATACAAATAATCAGGTTCAACATTTGTCCATTTACCTTTTGGATATTTCATGGCAAAGTACAATGTTGTCGTAACCAGCATGGCGTAAGGACCAAGGGTGCAGACTCGCGAAGGTTTAACAATGTCTTTATTCACACACTCGTGACAACAAAGGTAATAGTTCAAAGTTTAGTTCGTAATCTTTAACAAGTCGAGAATCAAAATCCATAGGAGCTGGGGAGCGTAGGTGCGGAATCGTGGACGTGGAGGGACAGAGGTGCACGGTGAGCAAGATGAGACAGGACCATACCAGGGCTGAGGTGCAGGGACAGGGGAGATCCGGAGCTGGTTCCCGGCGGATTCCTGGAGGAGGGTAAAAAGGTTCCGATAAGCATGAGCGTATAGCGATCAGAAGCAGTGTAAAGCCAAGAGCATATTCACGTGAGTACGCGGACGTTCCGGCGCCGAGTGACTCGTCCAGACCCCTCTTATCCGCGGCAGGTGGTGTTGATTGCGCTGATGGGGAGCAGGTGCGAGCGGGAGGAGTCAGGATTCCGCCCAGCTCCAGAGACAGACAGGTGAGGGAGGGGGGAGACGAGGGCGCAGGGAGAGCAGGACAGGGATCATGACAGATGTAATCAATAGGGGAAACCAGCTCTTGCCCGCCCATCTGGGAGTATGACATCACATTCTAGGATCTGAAAAGACATAAAGATTTCAAGGAATTTTTATTGTTTTGCTTGGAATTAACAAAATGACGTAAAAGTTTGCAGTTGCCGTGGAGACGAGCAGGTGACTCCAACTTAACCCAAATCGACGAAGTATTTGCCATCAATTTTCATATTTTTCATGATACTATAACCGTTACATTGAATACCCTTTTGCTCTCCCCACACCGCTCCATTGTCGTAGACCTGAGCCCGTGCACTGTATCACTTTTGTATATGCCACTTGACTGCACCAAGAGCCAACCCACTCTTAACCACTCCGCAGTTAACCCCACGTTTTAACCTCTGCGCCCCAGCGGCCGACTCTGCGGTACGGCCAGAACCACCATTACCACGGCAACCCATACTCCTCTGTGTCTCCTAATAGCCCCATGCAACATTCAGTGCCCTTGGGAATATGGTGAATGGAGCAATTACAGATACTAAACAACTAATGAAAACCAGTGCGCATTAGGTTAAAGCTTAGAATTCCCACAGGCGCGAAGGCAACGCTATTGTCCACTATATAACCAGGTTGTATTGGGCTGTAATGAAAAGTGCTCTTGATGTTGAGAACACAGTGGAAATCGGATAGAAAGTGAAAAGGGGAAGAGGAGAAAATCGTCTTAATGCCTCAGCAAGGAGTCTGCTTCAGCCTGATTACATTAAGCTACACAAAGGGTGAAGTACGTCTGCAAGTCTCTCCTCGTGGTTAAAGGACTGTTGCGTGTAAAAGTACGACTACGTTGGTTGCCAGTGCCTTATTGTGTATATAGAGGACGCATACAAGTTTTTTCTCAGTACATGGACAAGGCAGGCTTCACGTGAAAGCCCCGGACCTCCAGTACTCACTGAGCTGTAGACGGTAGCTCAGTTGATTGAGTTTGCCCACTGATCCAAAGGTTAGCGGTTCAAATCCTCCCCTTGACATAAATCGTATGTCTACAAGCATCTGCTCATGGTTGAAGGACTGTTACGTTGCATGTAAAAGTACGGCTATGTTGGTTGTCAGTGCCTTAACGTGTACATACAGGACACATACAAGTTTTTCTCAGTACATGGACAAGGCAGGCCTCATGTGAAAGCCCCGGACCTCCAGTACTCACTTTCAGAGCTGTAGAGGCTGCACTAGCACTGATTCATGATTGGCTGCAGGTGTTGGAGTTTAGGTAGCGACCATTCAGATCAGATGTTTGAAATCGGCAACCAAAATGAGACTGAATCTGATGTGAGGCTAGCTCAGTCCGAACGTTAGCGGTTCAAATCCCGCCCTCAACATAAACATCATTGGTAGAGCGGTCAGATCCACTGAACTGATTTGAAGTAAACCTTGAGTAAAAGTTGTGGTTCTTCTTCCCTCTGTAAGTCTACGAGCTTTATCTCGACAATATGAAATGTTTTGATTTTTGTATTTCTTGTAGCTTCTTCAGATATGATTTAGTCTGATTGTCTCACTTTTGAAAATGCCATCCTTTGTGTATTATTTAATATTTTGAGCGACAGTAGCTCAGTTCGTAGAGTGTTCGTCCGCTGATCCAAAGGTTGGCGGTTCGAATCCTGCTCTTGATACAAAGATGATTCGTCGTGCCATCAGATCCGTTGACCCACAGGTTGGCGGTGCAATGCCAGCTCTTGCAGATGAATGCCGTAGTTGTGGCCTTGGGCAAGACACATAACCCACCTTTCCCCTAGTGTCTGCGTGCACTGGTGTATGAATGGGTGAGTAGTTCCTTGATGTAAAGCGCTTTGAGTGTCTTGAAGGTGGAAAAGCGCTACCATTCTGCTTTCTGATTGGTTAACCAGATTAAGAAATTGTAACATAAACAACGTGGACCTGTCATTGTATTTGGCAACACAGTTAGGTCATTATTTGGTATTTAAAATCAAAATCCTGCGTAATGTTTATTCTTTCTCACCTTTTAAATAAATGAGAGCGCTATCGTCTGTTAGCATATATAGCTGTGGCTGTTTTGGGTGACTACTTACACTTTCTTTATTCGTTCACCCAGTATATTCATGAATCGTCAAAAGGTTCATCAAGTTTGCAGCGTTCCAGACTTTTCCCAAACAG
Organism: Periophthalmus magnuspinnatus; assembly: GCF_009829125.3. Taxonomy (NCBI): domain Eukaryota; kingdom Metazoa; phylum Chordata; class Actinopteri; order Gobiiformes; family Gobiidae; genus Periophthalmus; species Periophthalmus magnuspinnatus. The sequence continues at coordinate 4,565,479 of NC_047127.1, read as the reverse complement.
CCCGCGTGCTTAAAGTCCTTCTACATTTCTACAAAGGATCAGGAATTCCCCAAACAAAGGATTAATGCGCTAGCTAGCAGCACGGGGATTAGCAATAAGCGAAAGTGCTGCAGACACGATGCCATCTGTCCCAAAACCTCATCGGAGATTCTACCACCCGCAGCTAAATTAAAGTTTGGAAAGTAGTCCAGATATCCGGTGAAATATCTCATTGCCTTACAGTACATGGTATCAGCAGTCTACCATATGTTTCACCCATTGGCAAATCTTAGCCGTTTCTCGGTTGGTGGTTTTCAAACTAGAAAGAGAAGACGGGGATAAAAGCGAATAAGTGTAGCTTCAACCTTCTGTTTGAGCAGATGAAATTGTGTTCTGAATCTCAAATGAAGGTACCATGGCAGAGTGGTTAGCATTTTGGTGTAGTGTTACTTAGAGGTTACTGCTGCGTCACTAATGTACACTACAGATTAAGTGGTATCTTTAGGGTGGGTTTATGTCAACTGGATTTTTGTCCTGTACTGGTCCTGGTTTAGTCTTGGTTTAGTTGTGGTTTAGATCTGGTTTAGTCCTGGTTTAGATCTGGTTTAGTCTTGGTTTAGTCCTGGTTTAGTCCTGGTTTAGTCTTGGTTTAAACCTGGTTTAGTCCTGGTTTAGATCTGGTTTAGTCTTGGTTTAGTCCTGGTTTAGACCTGGTTTAGTCCTGGTTTAGACCTGGTTTATTCCTGGTTTAGTCTTGGTTTAGACCTGGTTTAGACCCAGTTTAGTCCCGATTTAGACACTGTTTAGACCCTGTTTTGTCCTGGTTTAGACCTGGTGTAGTCTTGGTTTAGTCTTGGTTTAGCCCTGGTTTAGACCTGGTTTAGCCCTGGTTTAGTCCTGGTTTAGACCTAGTTTAGACCCGGTTTAGACCTGGTTTAGACCCGGTTTAGACGTGATTTAGTCGTGATTTAGTCCGGGTTTAGACCTGGTTTAGTCGTGGTTTAGACCTGGTTTAATCCTGTTTTAATCCTGGTTTAGTCCGGGTTTAGTCCTGGTTTATTCCTGCTTTAGTCCTGGTTTATTCCTGGTTTAGACCTGGTTTAGTCCTGGTTTAGTCCTGGTCTAGTCCTGGTCTAGTCCAGGTTAAGTCACACTTGAGTCCCAGTGTTGCTCTTGTCCAAACATGACCACAAATATGAACTGGCTACATTTAAGAATTATTTCATTTATTGCTAAAATTGTACCCCACCTAACAATTACTGGCGTAGACTCGCTTACAGTTTCTGTATTAGAAATTCAAAACGCGTCAGATGCCCTTCCTGACCCAGCCTTTTCTTTTCCTTGCTGGTATTTTATTTGTTGGCATTGCCTTTTGACAGACATTTTAGACAGAGAGGTCACGACTCCTGACACTGGAGAAAACTGTAGATTGATTTTGACAAGTTTCGAAGAGAGAAAGAGATAGCTGAACTGGCATTGGAAAATAAAAAAAACAACTCTGTTAGCATCTTAGGAATTCCCCGGAGTTCTGCTCCCAAATTCTGCTCACGATTATTGCTAATGTTTCTTGCTATTGCCGCTCTCATCTTGGCAGTAGATCTAGCCTTTCCCTCTGGCGATTTGTGGCTTTTGTGTCAGAAACAAGCTAACATTTCATCACATCAGCATTGGGAAAACAGCACTGGTAGGATCAACATATGCTAGCATGCTGCTGTTGCTATGACTTCATTTATTAGCACTAGCACTTTAGCTAACATCATCCCACAATGGAAATCCAATCTTTGTCTTCATATTCACTCGATATTTTGACATTTTAAAGCTGTGCCACGTAATTTCTCTAGTTGGAGTGTCTGCGATTTGCTTGTCTCCATGGAGATGTTACTGCTTTGCCTGGAATGTTCTACAATGACATTAAATGTATCCGTCTCCATGGAAACAAGCAGGCGACGCCATCAGACCAAGTTTTTGGTCAGATCTTTGGAGAGGTGAATCAGTTTCAAGATATTTTTTTTTTTATTTAGACACCAGTTGAATAAATGCAAGCTATATAATTTTAATGCAATACTGTGAAACATTCCAGGAAAAACTATGGCATCTAAGGTAAAGTAAGGCACATTTTATTGTCGCTGTAGGCAAATTTGACCCATCCTTCTATGCTGTTGGGGCCACCTGTCAGGGTCAACCATAGACTGTATACATCAGTGGACATAGCTAATCTGCTAGCCAACGTGTTCTGCATCGGAAGTGATCAGGGGCACGATTCTGGCTCCATCGACTCTTGGCGGCAATTCACTTTCTATTGAAAAGCTGTCGCCCCTCTTTCCGTAACAGCTGCTGTCAGACTTGGCATTTTGATCTTAAAATGTTCGTTTTAACCCGACCTACATGATCCTGGTATTTTTGAAAGCATGATTTTTGTTTTATTTGTTTTACTCTTAAACCTCGTGTTGAATACTGTGGGTTGTTTCTCAGTAAGAATGCGACACATGCTTATTTTGTGATGTCTACACTAGAACCCGCTACTCCAGTTACATAGCACCTTCAGGTTGACGAGAGGCCCTTGTAATACATCTTTTTAGTCACTGCAAGCATCTTTCAGTGACGTATTTTATCTTCATGCAAACAGCTAACGGTATATCCATTTATGACCTTGCTTGGACATTACGTAAAATGAGTTAAGTCCTTATAGGATCAGTCTTCGATATCTCGGGCTATAAGTAATGGAAAAACTCCCTTGATACGTAACGCCTGTACCTGCTGTCTGTAACTACATTCATCTGATCAGATAAACTTCTTTCAACTCTCTACCTGGTCTGCAATCACTTAATTCGCAAGTACATTTTGTCTATGTCCATACATCAAGATATGCAACAGGTTTGATTGACAGCACCTACCTTCAACAACCTGTCGTAACATCAATCAGGAGGGACCAAAAAGACAGAACGGAAAAGTTTAACAGTGTTTATTAACAGAGTGAAAATACAAAAATGACGGTAGATCAAATGGTGAGTCAGGAGCGGGGTGTGTGCTGTGGTCCAACGGTCGAGCGTGAGTAGCAGAGTCTGAGACGGGACGGACTGTACCGTAGTGAAGAGCAGGGTCGAAGGCGGGAGAGCTGAGCGAGATCTGGTGAGGAGCAAAATATCCAGTTTAGCGAAGTCAAAAAGCGAAAAAACATGAACGCAGCCAAGCAGGGAGTACCACAGAGATACGTGGACGATCTGGCGCCGGGTGTCAGGTCCTGGCTCCTCTTAACTTCCCCAGGTGTAGCTGATTGTCAATTAGCTCCAGTTGTGCACGGGAGGAGCCAAAATCTCCGCCCCAGCTCCAGGCTCAGACACAGGACGGAGGGGGGAAAGTGCAAAAAAAAGGCGGGAGAGACAGGGATCATGACACAACCTCGCTCCAGATTGGTTCTTTGGTTGCTATGATACTCACGGTCAGAACTCCCATTCTATCTTATATGTACAGAAACAAGCAAGTTCCAAGCGCATGTGTTGATTGGCCTTGTACAAATATATAACACCTGATGAATGAATGCTTTATCAAACCAAAAAAGTGCTGGTTGTACTTTTTGTTTTGCAACTAGATGTGAAAAAGTTAATTAGATACACTGGGAGTAGCTGCTTCAACCAACTCGAACTTAAAATCTGTTGTTTTTCCCTCCTAGTCAGAAACATACTGTACCAATGGAACAGAACGCTAACGTGAAATGTACGCTCAGCAAACGGCAAACATTGACGCCTATAGGCAAGAGATATACCGTACTTTACATGAATCGATTCGCACCAATAGCTTGCGTTGTTATGACTTCCAACCTCTAGAGGGCACAATGTAAAAAAGAGCCAAAAAACATGCACAGTTTGTTGTTGTTGTTGTTGAATTTCTTATAAATACAAGTCGATTTTGGTGTTTTGCTAGTCACATCTTAGCTCTTCCATTTCGCCCGAACCATTTCTTCTATCTGCGTTTTAAGGATTCAAACCAGAAGTGTGGAACCCCCTAAGGCTTCAGCCAATCCCATTTTCAAATAAGACTGAGCAAAATGCCACATGCTCGCAATATTGGCTACCAAATCACATTCCTTTCTGCCGCCATCCTTCCTCCCGCTCCCCGCAAACTTCTTAAACTTGTTTGACTTTTACATCCGAGGAGATCAAAGGTTCCTCTACAACTCCAGAAATGTCTGAAATGTACCGCTCTATTTTTACACGCAAAACTAAAAAAGCAATTTGTAACACGCTGGTCTTAATTAATTTCCGATTTTAACAAAGATAAATCGTGATTTTTGGGAGAATTTGGGCAGGGATAGTTTTGAATGTTGGTTTTGCAAAGACGTGGTAGTATTACAATCGCAAAGGAAATCCCCAGGTTAATTAAAAGTAGATCTTGCCTCGCAGATTTTGGCTGTGAACTTGTCAAATTCAGTGAGAAGAAGTGAATCAAAGAGGAGACTGGGGGAGTGCTCCTGCCGAGACAAGGAAATGAAAAATAACACTGCCAGAATAGAACAAATGCTAGCATGGAGAGTGGAAGAAGTTTTGTAGAAGATATTTCTTATACTCGTGTGGTTACATAAAATCAACTTATTGAAGGAGCACTATGTAACTTTTCTGCCATCTGTTTGTTTCCATGGGGATGTTATTGCTTTGCCTGGAATGTTCCACAGTATGGCATGAAAAAAAAAAAAAAATGTTTCAAGTTGCCGTATCTGAATGTAAAAACAGAAAGAGTTCATTGAAGTTGCAGTTCGTTTGCAGTGGTCCCAAGTTATTCCTCACTTACAAATACCTTTTTACAACTTTTAACAAGCCAGAGCGAACGTTTGCCCTGACGGTAAAGCTAATAACTAGCATTCTAATCACACACTTCCTGATTTTCAGACAAGGTTAACGCTTTGTAATTAGAAGCGGTACACAGCGGACTTAGTTTGATCAACTGTACTTAAGTGAGATGCATTTTGCTCAAATACAAAAATACAAAACTTCTCACTGTTAGCAGGGTCGTGTCTCCATAGATCTGACTTGTAAATAGACCCAGTGGCTTTACGTGCTTGACTCCATGGCGATAAACTAATGCCACATTGTGAAACCTTTTAACCATCTTTAAAGGGCCCATATGACGCGATTTTCTGATCGATGTTCTAATGCTGTTTCCTCATCACAAACAGACCTGGAGTTGTGTTTTGTTTCATTCACACATGTTTAACACACACACTCTGAATATTTAGGCCACGTTCTTGTCACAAACTGAAAAGACTCGGTTCCACCTTGTGATGTCATGTGGTAAACAGGAAGTGCTCCAGTGTGTTTTTAAACTCCATACACTTTCACTAGAATCATATCGATGATTTTAGCCCAGGAATTGGCCATTTTGACTGAACTAAAGGTAAAAGGTGGTGGTTAACTTGAAAACAACCACTTGATGACATCACAAGGTGGAACGGAGCATTTTGAGCTTTGGAGATGTAGACAGACGAATAATAAAAGACGACTCAAACATGTGTGAATGAAACAAAACACAACTCCAGGTCTGTTTTTGAGCAGGAAACTACATTATAACTGGGCTTAAAGTTCACAAGAGTCAATTTTGCGTCACATAGGACCTTTAAAGGAAACTTGAAAACTACCACTTCATGACATCACAAGGTGGAAAACAGCACTTTGAGCTCAGGTTTACTCAAACATGTGTGACTGAAACAAAACACAACTGCAGGTCTGTTTTTGAGGCGGTAACAACATTATAACACGGTTTAAAACTCACAAGAGTCAGTTTCACGTACTATAGGCCCTTTATTCTTTACCGAAAACATATTTAAACTGTTACATTTCCTCCCTGGCGTTTTCGGTTTTGATTTTGTATTCTATGCCACTGAGTTTCTGCTTTTTCGCATTTCGTTTTGATGCCTGAGATGAGAAAACGCCGACAGTTGTTCCAGATGACATGCCTATAGTCCGGGCAGCCCAACTGTCACTTTCCTCTTCCTCTTCCTGCTTTGTTGGTGTGGCTCCCTGTGGGTCGTGTCTGATGTTGTTTATCATCTCCGGGCTAAGCTAATTGGGGGCAGAGGATGTGCAGATTGAAGCTTGATTGCTGCCTTTCTCTTGTACCCTTCACTTTCATGTTCTACAAATAAAAATGTATACGCAAAACATACAAAAACAGCCTTGTTTTTTAGTGCAGCGGTGGGTTTTGTAAGTTTGTCGTTGCATATGCAGAGCGGAGGTAAGTTAGATGCTCACTTTGAATATTTCTACTTTGAGAACACCTGGTTTATGTTATAATTCATAGTTTTCAGTTGTATCCCTATATATATATGTGTGTGTGTGTGTGTATTTTAATTTTGCTAAACTTTATAGCTACTTTAAAGCGCACATATTACACTATTTTCTGATCTATGTTATAATGTTGTTTCCACGTCACAAACAGACCTGGAATTATGTTTTGTTTCATTCACACATGGCTGAGTTCTTCTCTCAACACTCTGAAAACACTCTGTTCCACCTTGTGATGTCATCATGTGATAATACAGGAAGTGCTCCACTGTGTTTTTAAACTCCACACAGCTTCACTAGAATCATTTGGATGATTTCAGTCATGGAATTGCCAATGTGTGCTGAATAAAAGGTAAAAGGTAGGTGTTAAAACTACCACTTCATGACATCACAATGTGGAACAGAGCATTTTGAGCTGTGAAAGATGTAGACAAACTAATAATAAAGTGTTACTCAAACATGTGAATGATTGAAACAAAACACAACTCTAGGTCTGTTTTTGCGCAGGAAACAACATTATAACATGGTTTAAAGTTCACAAAAGTCAATTTTACGTCACATAGGACCTTTAAAGTTACACAATGTCACTTTTCTGGTTGAGTCTGCCATCTGCTTTGTCTGGAAAGTTCCACAGTATGGCATTAAACACAAGCTGATGCTACCACGAGGCCAAATTACATGTTGAATCTGTGGAGAGAGACGATCCCCCTCACTTTAAAACATGCTTTTCAAAGTATTTTCTGCAACACAGTATAGCTTTAAACTTGTCTATCTCCATGGAGACAAGCAGGTGACACCAGCAGTTACAGGTTTGATCTATGGAGAGGCAAGCACGCTCAGTAAGAATGACATTTTCAAGGTAGCGTTAGCAACAAAGTCTCCTGCAATTGACTCTCAAATGCAGTGACGCACTGAGGAACATTTCAGGCAAAACAACAAATAAAACGACTAAAAAGTGACGTAATTCAGCTTTAAAGTCATCACTCCAGTCAAACAGCATCTCCTAAACTCCCCGCATCTCGTCTTGTGATCTGTGGACCAGTATTTTGACAGCTGACTGACACACACAGGTTACTCCGTCATCTTGTTTTTCACTTTTTTTCCCTTCCTCCCCATCTCCCCAATGCTTCGGCTGGCAGCTCCATTTCCTTAGCGACGCGGCGGTGACAGCAAACGGCTACATGCGCTCGCTGAAAAGAGGCCCCCGGGGACACAGCAGGCTCGCTCTGGTTCTGTTCACCTTAAATGGCTTCATACACGGAGAGCAAGGGCGGAGGCAGACGCGCATACCGAAGCGGGGTCTACACACAGGACCCATAGCGGTATTTACAGCAGACGTAATGGACTTTTAAGGTCAGGATAAGGAGGGCATGTCAGTCTCCAAGTACTTTCTGCAAGGTGCCGGGCTTAAGGTGGAAAGCAGAATAATTTTTTGACAATTTTCCGTGAGAGGTTTCAAGGTAGTGTCGCTAGAAGTGTTATTTACTGGGCACAGAACGTACACGGATGGATTGAAGTTGCGTTTAGCCCAAGTAACGTAACCAAAAAAACATTTACTTGAGTACTTTTCTAGCAGCATACTTTAACTTTTACCTCTGCTTAAGTTGTATTTTTATTGAAGTAAACCTCAAGTAAAAGTTTTAGTTCCTCTTCTCTCTGTAAGTGGCAAAATCTTTACGTCGACAACATGAAATAATTTGAACGTTTGCGTTTCTTGCAGCTCCTTCAGCTTTGATTTTCATCTCATTTTTGTGTCTGTCCTTTCAAAATACCATCCTTTCTGCATTATTTAATGTTTTGAGCGACAGTAGCTCAGTTGGCAAAGTGTTCGTCCACTGATCCAAAGGTTAACTGTTCGAATCCTCCTTCAGTTCCTTGACGTAAAGAGCTTTAAGTGCCTTGAATGTGGAAAAGCGCTGTATAAAAATATGACCATTTACCATTTAATTAACTTTAATTAACCTTCACTCACCTTTTACAAATTTTAAATCAAATGTCATGTCCCAAAAGTTGCTCTTTAAGTTACTTGAGTGATAGTTTTCCCAAATACTTTTTACTCCAACTTGAATTGTAGCCAGTCCATGGACCCGGAAGTTCGTCCATGCTCACTTCCTGTTTAGAACGCGGCGGCTAGCGGGTTAGCTACGCCCATTTATATAAACAGCCTATGGTTTGAGGTTGCAGCGAAGTCGACATTGCCATATTTGCCGCAAACATATAATATTTTTAAAGTTTTAGCAAGTTACTACAGGCTAAGTATCCCATTGAATTCTTGTTTATATAAATTTCCGAGGCTAAACTCTAAAACCAGAATTTCTCCAGCAGATTACCCCCATTCTTGTCGAGGGAAAGCATTGATTGTGCTTGTTAGAATTGTTTTTGTTAGTGAATGCCTTTTGTCTAATGAGGCAGGCCAACCATCCAAATCACCACCAACTTCGCGGAGGAAGCCAATCTTTCCAGTCTGCAATGGACCGGAAACTTCCATGTTTGTCACATATAATATCGTCCCACCATAACGTCAACTCATTAGCAAGAGGGGGAGTTTTTAGGATTACCGTATCATGATGACTAGCACTTTGCAAACTTTTTTCCCCCTCGGTGAAGACGACACGGAGTTGCCTGCCCATTACGCTAACGTTTTTTGCTGATAAATCTATATGAAAAGTGAATGCGTGAGTAAAATGCAAGAAAACGACGACAACAGCAACCACAAACGCCTCCCCAAAGTGCATAAGAGTACCATTATAGCTAGCGATTAGCAAAACAAAGCGGTGAAATTAGCATGTCAAAAAAAGCGAGTATGATTAGCTAATTTGCTACTTTTCTGAATTTGAATAAAAATGAAACCGCCACCAGAATGTTCCACTAGCTAGCAGGTTACAGTTATTAGCTTTAGTAGTTACAGCCAAAAAACAAATTAGCATACTCAATTTTAAACGCATGAAGAGTTTAATAGCGTCGTTTTTTTTCTGTCAAACTGCGAAAAGTACTTTGTTAATAAAGTACGAAGTGGCAGGTTAGCATTTCTAACATTTCGACGTGTACAGTACTCGTAACCAATTACAACTACACGGCTAATTGCTAGTATAAGTTTCAAGCTACTCAAAAAATACAATTACCTCAAGAATCTACTCGCATTACCGTAAACGTGAGTATTTCTTTCTAATTAGTTACTTTCCTCGTTTTGCGCAACCAGTCAAATGAGTTCACGCAGCCAGAGCTAAATCAGTACAGTTTAAGTGTAGCATTCAGCTAGCCACAATGAATTTAAATGTTCATTTTCAATCTAGCCGTTATCCCCTCAGTGGATCAGCCAAGCGCTGCCTGGCTTTTCAACATGACTGACCACGGCTGAGCGACTACATAATGAAAAACATAAACTCTGCTTTATTCTTCCAGACTCAAAATGTCATTTGGGTGGCTTTCCCTATTTAAACACAGCCAAGTGTAACCACAATACCCAACGTTTTTATCCATATATTCTTAAAGCTTAAAGTCTTAATATAGTGATCGCTGGCCCGTGTCCCCTAGCATACAGCGTACAGAGCCCTTTGGCGATTGTAGACCTAGCCTTTATGTGTTGCTATAGATTTTCCAGTTCCATGTTCTTTTGTGTGGGCGACAGGAGGGTCAGTCGGTGTGTGGAGCGTTCGTCCTCTGGTCTGAAGGTTGGCGGTGTGATTCCAGCTCCCACGGATGAATATCGCCGTCGTGTCCTCGGGCAAAGATACTTAACTCTCCCTCCTCTGCGTACGCTAGTGTTTGATTGAACGTGTGAGCGGTTCCTTAACGTAAAAAGCGCTTTGAGTAGTGCCTTGAATGTGGAAAAGCCCTATTTAAAAATGGTTAAAAGCCTGCTGTCTGCTTTGTTTGGAAAGTTCCACAGTATGGCATTAAACTTGTCTATCTATAAACGGCTACTCGGTATGTTTTTGAGGATTATAACGTGGCTTAAAGTTCACAAGAGTCAATTTTGCGTCACGTAGGATCTTTAAAAGTGCACGATGTAACTTTTCTGGTTGAGTCTGGCATGTTTTGTTTGGAAAGTTCCACCGTATGGCATTAAACTTATCTATCTTCATGGTTCATTCACGTATCTTCAGGTCAAATCTGTCGAGAGGCCATCTCCCTCACTTTAAAACATGTTTTGAAGCTATTTTCGGCAACACAGTATAGCGTTAAACTTGTCTATCTCCATGGAGACAAGCAGGTGACACCAGCAGTTAGAGGTTTGATCTGTGGAGAGGCAAGCACGCTCAGAAAGAATGATAGTTTCGAGGTAGCGTTAGCAACAAACTCTCCTGTAATTGAATAAATGCAACGACGCACTGAGGAACATTTCAGGCAAAGCAACAGCATCTTCATGGAGCCAGTGTAAAACAACTAAAAAGTGACGTAATGCAGCTTTAAAATCATCACGCCGGTCAAACAGTATCTCCTAAACTCCCCACATCTCGGCTTGTGATCTGTGGACCAGTATTTTGACAGCTGACTGACACACACAGATTACTCCATCATCTTGTTGTTTTTTTTGTTTTTTTTAATGCTTAGCTAATTTGCTACGTTTCTGAATTTGAATAAAAATGAAACCTCCATCAGAATATCTTTTTTTTTTTTATTCATAAAACACTTGAAGGTGAAAAAGCGCTTTATAAAAATGTGACCATGAGGAAAGGTTGAAGCAGACATACCTACTAAGGCGTTGACCCTATCTCGCAACGGTGCTCAGACCAGGACAGACCCAAAACAAACCATAGATCTTCTAGTTTAGGGATAAATTCTAAAAATAAAATCTTTGCAGAGCTACATATTGTTCGATATCTCAATAGAATCCACGTGAATGTTTGTTTTTTTAGCTTCTTTGCATAATCTTGCCATGATTCAGTTCTTTCAAAAAAATAGCATAATTTTTGGACATGTTCTTTGGACCAGGACACGCTGTAGGTGTGTGCTGGGTGGAAAACAGCGAGTTTCGTGCTTATATTGCTTTTCTAATTATGTTCTAGCCTTAGGACAAAACATTCTTGGTCTTTGGGGAGGGCATGGCAGCTTATGATAGCATTAATATAGCTTAATTTCACACCAGGAGAATAAACTCTACTTCGAAATGCAGGAAAATGTGTGCACATACCAGCTTAAGGGGTTGGCTTGGTTCATCATTTGTTACATTGTTTTTTCGCTATATTTTCTACCGCCATTACCTCACATGGTTACAAATCCTTTTAAGACAATTTGATGTTCTCTTGAAATAATTGCGAGTCACATAGTTGAAAGCATTTTAGAAGGATTAATAGATGGAGTATGGAACATTGGCCCACGGGGAGGTTGCTCTGCGGTCCAGCTATCAAACACTAATGCAGCTGCCCCGTGAAGACCTCTTGTTAAAGCTCAACATGTCCCAGTCAGCAACTTCTCCCCTGGTAATTAACTACAAGCCGCGAGTTAAGAGCGTTGGAAATGATTGGGCAAATTGGTTGTGACTAAAACCGCGTGTAGGAAGATGTAGTTCATTGATTTTAATGTTTCGCAAGATTTGTCAACTGGGTGGTTTTAGTTTGGTGGATTATTTTAGGAGTTAATGACTGTAAAGTGAAGGGAATTTAAAAAAAAAAAGCTAATATAAATTCAAATTTGGTTTCAGATTCAAATTCAGATCAAATCCCGTGCAAATTCTATTCAAATTCAGTTGAAATTCAGTACAACTTCGGTTCAAATTCAGTACAGATTCAGTTCTAATTCTGTTCAAATTCAGTTCAAATTCATCTTAAAATTCAGTACCAATTCACTTCAAATTCAGTACAAAATCAGTACAAATTATATTCAAATTCAGTTCAAATTTTATTCAAATTCAGTACCAATTCAGTTCAAATTCTATTTCAATTCAGATCAAATTCAGAACAAATTCAGTTCAAATTCAGCTTAAATTAAATTCAAATTCAGTTCAAATTCAGCTTAAATTCAATTCAAATTCAGTACAAATTCTGTTCAAATTGGATTCTATTCTATTGACATTCAGTTCAAATTCTATTCAAATTCACTACAAATTCAGTTCAAATTATATTCCAGTTCAATTCAAATTCAGCTAAAATTCTATTCAAATCTAATTTCAGTCTAATCTAATTCAGTTCAATTCAAATTTAATTCAATTTTCCAGGAAAAAAGTCAGCATTACCCCTGAACTACGAGATCCTCTTTTGGCTGTATATCATTCTTATCACCGGGCCCGGCACAGAAGGAGCTTTTCACCCTCAGAGCGAGTTTTCCTATTGACTGTAGTGTTAAGTGCTTTTGGGTCTAATCCAATTTTGATCCTTTACATAGACGGCAGTTTAGCCTGGATCCCTGCTGCTCCCGTCTACAGCGTATATACAAAAAAAAAAAGAATAAAAAACCCTCGCCACATTCACCCAGCCTGGTGTGAGCTGTCCCGGCCCACATAAAGAAGGAGCTTGTGGCGTGCTGATAGCGCCGCAGAGGAGCCAGAGAGGAGCCGCGGAGTGCCGACGATAATGGCGTCCTCCTGGCAGCCCGCAGTGCAACGACGGCAGCTGTACCGTCCCCTTTACCACCAACTCACCCCTGCCACTGATAAGGCGTTACGAGGCAGGTGATCTCTTTCTCCCACACCACAGATAGGATAGGGCCCGGAGTACAGGCAGGAGAGAGGAGAGGAGGATTCTGGGAAAGTGTCTGGTAGCTGGTGTCGGTAGCAATGAAAAGTGAAAAATGGTGGAGTTGGGAGGTGAGGAGGTAGTATCTGTGGACTCAAGTAAACCGGGTTGTGCTATTCTTATTGCATAGTAGTTCTTGGGTTGAAATATACCGTTGAGTTCCATGAAAACGCATTGATTTGCTACTTCTCAGTTCTAGTTTGGCCCTATCTTGCAATGAGGAGGAGTGTCACCAGTTGATATTTATAGATAAAACCTACTTACTTTGCAACGTTGATTATCAGGATAATATAGCGACTGATTTAACGAAACATAAACTGGAAAAGTCAAAGTTAATTTAAGCTAAATTTCTCAACCAAAATCAAAGTAGAAGTCTCCATTCACTGAGTCAGAGGTTGCCGGTTCAAATCCCAGTTTGTGGTTCAATCCCAAGGGTGCATGTTGTTGTTGTTGTGTCGTTTGGCAGGACACTTAACCAACCTCGCCCCCAATTGGTGTGAATGGGTCTAGAAATGGTCCGTTAATGTAAAGTGCTTTGAGTTAGAATTTAACATTTACATTTTTTTTATTAGAGATTGAACGATATGCGTTTCTCCATGGGTGACGCCGATACCGATATAATCCAAAGTAACCAATGGCTGATAAGCTCTGCCGATATCTTTAGGCCGATATTAGGCTGATTTTGATGATTTTCTCCAAATTATCTCATTTAAATTTAATACAAGTGTTAATATAAAGGTTTGTGTGTGTTTTTTAGGTAGATGATTGACCAAAACTATCGGCCTTTGCTGGACATTTACGCTAAAAAGTCCAAATATCGGCCTAATATATTGGTCTATCTCGAACTTTTCTACTCTGTTGTTCTCAAACCTTAACAGATAGAGTTATGCGTGTTACATATACAAAACTGAAAGTAATATCATCTTTTTTTAACCCATTACTGAGTTCAAATCCATATTGTAGTTTTTCTTACCATTCAATCAACTCAATAAGAAGTAAACCTAAGTCCATTCGTCCATCTATCCATCGCTCATCTATGGCCGGGTTACGATGGCAGCAGTCTAAGCAGGGACTCCCAGACTTCCCACTCCCCAGACACTTCCTCCAGCTAGCTCCTCTGGTGGCATTCCAAGGCCATTGTTCCATTGTCTTAAAGAGCCCATATTACACTATTTTTTATCAGTTATAATGTTGCTTCCTCATCTCAAACAGACCTGGAGTTGTGTTTTTTTGTTTCATTCACACATGTTTAACACACAAACTCTGCATATTTAGGCTGAGTTCTTCTCTCAAACTGACAACGCTCTGTTCCACCTTGTGATGTCATCATGTGGTAATACAAGAAGTGCTCCATTTGGTTTGTAAACTCCACACACCTTCACTAGAATCATTTGTATCATTTCAGCCCTGGAATTGCCCATCTCTACTGAACGAAAAGTAAAAGGTAGATGTTCACTTGAAAACTACCACTCGATGACATCACAAGGTGGAACGGAGCATTTCGAGCTTAAGAGATGTACCCAGACTCATAAAAAATGGTTAGCCAAACATGTGTGAATGGAAAAAAACGCAACTCCGGGCATTTTTTTGAGGAGATAACAGCATTATAACATGACTTAAAGCTCACAATAGTAAATTTTGCGTAATGTAGGACTTTTAATAAAATATCGCCCTTGTAGCTCGGCCTTGTGTGAACCACATGCTCCCCTGATCAGAGTAAACAGTCTTCTTATCAAATGTGCACCGCCATCCTCCCGGGAAGCCAAAGTTCATTGATAGTTCAGACCAATTAAAACCTATTTAACATGCAATTATTCAGTCATTTATCAGCAAGCCCCCTCTGACACCCCACCCTTGCCTTTGTGTTATTATTTCCGCACTGGCGTCTACTTTTCCTTACCGAGTTCAATTAGCCAATTAGCCTGCGAAATGAGCATGGCTAAGTGATCCATTATGGGTGTCACTAGCACTAGCATTAGCGGCGGGCCCTCACGTTAGCATGGCCCCGAAAGATGCGGCGTTGGATGCAGATTTGGGAGGAAATATTTGGCGTCGTTATCGGAAGCGGACAGGCCTAAGCTCGCGGACGCACAAGCTGGTCGTTCATCACACTGTTTGCCAAAAGCCACTGTCTCCCAAATTAGCATGCGACTAATGTGCTTCATTACACAGCTGTTTGGAGCCAGAGAGAGCGAAAGTGCAAGTGAAAGAAGTACTCCAGTTTGTACCGATAAAAAGTACAATAACAGATGAAAGTATTGGACTGTTTTGAGTACTTCGAACCAGGGTTGTCAAAAGTATCGAAGGTCACGGAACAAAAATGAAGCTTTCCTGAATAGAATGATCTTGAGCTGTATCAGAACAAGTGCACCACCACCAAAAAAGAAGGTCACACACTCTAATATTTCATTGGATCGCCTTATCTTTGATCACGTCACACATTCGCTGTAGCATTGTTTCGATTTTTCGCTTCTGCAGTGTCACGAGATTTATTTCCATCCAGTGTTGCTTTAATTTTTCACCAAGATGTTGCATTGATGATGGTCGAGTCTGACGCTGCACAAAGCTTCTCCAGCACATCCCAAAGATTCTCAATGGGGTTAAGGTCTGGACTCTGTGGTGGACAATCCATGTGTGAAAATGACGTCTCATGCTCCTGATCCACTCTGTCACAATTTGAGCCCGATGAATCCTGGCATTGTCATCTTGGAATATGCCCGTGACATCAGGGAAGAAAAAATCTATTGATGGAATAACCTGGTCATTCAGTATATTCAGGTGTCAGCTGACCTCATTCTGCTGAACCTAGACCGGACCAACTGCAGCAAAACCAACATATTTGCTTAGTTACATCCAGGTGGCGACTTTCTTTTTGGCCAGGCAACATATAGATTAGACATAGATTAGTATAAACCCATGGACCATGATGGAACCTACCTGGACCACTGAGGGATTACACAGATATAAGGCCACATGTTAAAAAAAAGTACTGCAATGAGTGTTTTTCATTATCATGGTGGCATCAGAATCGGTATTGAGTATCAAATCTATTCTTTGTATTGTACTTTAGTATCGTGACATGTATACTTCTAACATACGCTCTCACTTTAAGTACTGCGAAAGCTATTGTGTAAAATGGATGTATTATCATTATAGTACTATTTTACTTCAGCTACTACTTTTACTGCTTCGACGACAGTTTCTGCATTTGACCCATCCTTCAATACATGGGCGGCGAGGCTCGGTCAGCACTACTTTAGCTGGTGGATTGTCTAAAGTGCACGTTTTACGACTACCTATACAGCTACTTTTACTGGCTGTGAAATGATGTCATATTTCGTGTTTTGTTTTGCCTGGTCAATGGTTGGAAATTGGATTTGAACGCGCTCAGCTTTCAACCATGTTATAATTGTTTTGCCTTCTCATTTACCCACTCGAGGTTGTATTTACAGTGACTCATGCATGTTTGAGTAATCTTTATTCTCCTGTTGCGTCGCCATGGGCACAAATGAAAACAAAGCAACTGTTCGTTATCGTGAGCTGTGGCTACCCAGCGCTTTGTTATGTTTAATCTACTATAAAATGTCCAAAATAATAAAAGATCAACTTGTGTCTTATAGAAAATTTCAAACTCTATTTCCATACTAAGGAATAGACTCAATATTTGATACCGATTTATTTTATTTAGACAGGAGAATGTCATTTTCTTTTACCGTGTCGTGTTATATTTGTGTAGCGTTTGGCTCCAGTCAAATGAAGCTAATCGAGGCTAGCAGTTATAGCGGCGAATTTGGAGCTGAATTCCATATTCGGAATTCCAAGCGCTTGTATCATAGCAACCAATGAGCCAATCCGGAGCTAGGTTGTTGGAAGTAATGCTTTTTCCCAGAGTTGTTAAGCGGTATGCGGTATTAGCAATGCTGTCAATCAAACCTGTTGCTAATGCCAGCCTAAGCGACGTCAGGGAAAGAAGGTGCGTGATTTGTCTGTTATTAAAGCTCATATCTTGATTTATGAACCAAGCAAAGAGTAAAAATTACCGTCAAAGATTACCGTTTTTTCCGGACTGCAGGTCGCTCCGGAGTATAAGTCAAAAAATGCACAATAATGAAGAAAAAAAAAACGGTTAGAGGAACTGTGGTGTTCAGGTAGTGAATCATTTTCGTTTGCTTTGGGCGTGTCCAATGATACAGAATTTCTGGACTAATCTTTGATCAGAGTTAAGAGTAATATTTAAATTGGGACGAATTATTATTTGGACTTTTATATTCTGTGGACATAAGCGATGAGATGGAACGTTTGTTTGGAATGTTGAGTTTAGCGGCACAGAAGTCAATAACTAAATAATGGTTAAAGACGGACATCCCCACCTTGGACGATTGGCACAACCTGGTAAACTCAATTTTTGTTATGGAAACGGATTACCACGTACAGCAGACTCCAGAAGGACAAATTTGACAAGATATGGAAGAAATGGAAATCTTATATTCTGCTTTGACGACCAGAATTCGTCTGATCTTGTGACTCTTGGTTATGTGTTAACTGTACACCCACTATTTTTTCTTTTGTTTACTGTTTGAATGTTGTTATGTGTCTGTCTTTTTTATGATTCTAAAGTAAAACTCTAGAAAAATAAAATAAATTTAAAAAAAAGAAAAAAACGTTGTTAGGTTGTCAGCGTGACCGTTACGAAGATGTGAAATTATACATCATGTCTGAGTATAAGTCACACCCCTGGCCAAACTATGAAAAGAAAAAAAAAGTGCGACTTATAGTTTGGAAAATATGGTACGTAGAGCGGGTTAATACGAACATTTTGAGACCAAAATCACAGCAAGTTTGACAGCAGCAGTAATGGAAAGAGGGGGACAGGTTTTCAATAGAAAGTGATGGAGTCGATGGAGCTGAAAATGCGCTCATGCTCACTTCCTGTTTGGAACATGGCAGCTAGCAGGTTAGCTATGTCCATTTATATATACAGTCTATGGATCCACGAGTTTATGAGGTCTTATTTGTTCTGATACAGCGCTTCAGGAAAGTTTCATTTAGTGTGTGTAGTTTTGAAAGTAGATTTAGTATCGATTAGCACCTGATTTTTGATACTTTGGACGACCCAACTTACGTCATCGATTAAAACAGTAAACCAAACAAAAACACCATACTCTGTCTTCTTTAACGACCTTTGCAACCCAATCAAACAACCTTTCACCTTCGACTTACTATTTCCTATTTCCCCAACATTCCCTGGTGCCAATTATTCCGACTGATTGTATTCGTCATTACGTTGCTGTGGGAATTCATAGGAACATAAACCATTTTGCTGAATCACCCGCTTTGTTTCTGTAATTAAAATAACGACTCCTGACATCTTAACGACGGCGGCGGAACACACGGCCGGCCGCCTTTTATTCAATGTTTATGAGACTTTGTAAGTGCACGCCGCAGCGACTTCTGTACCTCTAACTTCATAGGAAAACCGCTGAGAAAAATGTCAGGAATAATAACAGCAATATGAGCTATATCGTTAATAGATACGTTTCTTACATGTCTGGACCTTTGACATTTGAGAAGTTAGAAGTGACTCATCGTCTATTTGAATCATTTGGTCTCCATGGAAACAGCACACTTAACTCCACCAAATGTTTGAGAGGTCTTTTATATTTAGTCTGCCAAGGTCACTTGAATGTTAATGCTGGATTTTGATGACATTTTCAGGCGTTCGGTAATGGTTGGCTTTGGTCTTGATATAAAAAAAAACGCTTTGTACCATTTTTGGCCTTGTGAAGAATTTTATCGACTTAAAGCTGCATCGCGTAACTTTTTTCGTGAGCTGTCCACCACTGTTAATTTGCTTAGAATATTCCGCTGTATATGGCGTTAAAGAAGATATTTTGTGTGTGTGTCGCTCTATAGTTATAATCTATGACATCTGTGGATCGTTTTGTTATAATTTGCACATTTTAAATCTCAATATTCATCTAAAACGACTTAATAATAGAAAGAAATCCGCTGACTTCTGTGTTACAAAACAGCGGAGCCCAATGGGAGCTGACGTCGCCGTAAACGTCATCACAACAAAGCGTCATGTAGCTGTCGGCGCCCCCTATGGATAGTTGCACATCACACTAGCGAGTAGCAGTTGTTGTTTTTTTTATTTACGCAACGCTGCTGAATCTTTCGTGTATCACCAATTAAAAGAAAAAATGGAGAACGAAGTGCGTATGTTGCAGTGGGCGTGTACCAATGGAGGTTAAAACAGTTACAGTATTAATCGGCAAAATGGCGTTTTGAAAATAAATGATTACAGATTGTTCAACGTCGAGAGGGAAAATGAGAAGGAAACAACTCTGAAAAGTCCATTTTGCAGAACAGGTCGGCTTTAAAGGTTCACTATGTAACTTTTGTAGTGGAGTATCTGTCACCATTGGAGATGATTTGCCAAGAATGTTCCACCGTAAATGGTATGAAAGTTATTTATCTTGTATTTATTCAATTACAGATGTTTATTTGCTCGAAGAAACCTCGAAAAACATGTATACTTACTGTCAGTGGGGTTGGCTCTCCACAGACCCGACCTGTAACTTCACCTGGTGGTATCAGCCATTTGCGTAATGCCATACTATGGAACATTCCGGACAAAGCAGTGAACAATGGAGACTAGCACATGGCAGGCCCTCCAGGAGAAAAGTGACTTAGAGAACTGTATTTTAATTAACAAAATACACAAATTTAAAAAGTAGTCTTGTTTTGATGTACGCAGTGACTTTGTACAATGTTGTCTTTTTTCATTTCGCTTAAAACTGTATTTTCTGGACTTGAAATTGCACTTTTTTGGTAGTTTGGCCGGGGGTGCGACTTATACTCAGATGTTATTTATATGTGAAATATGTTTTTTTCTTCATTATTATGCATTTTTGGCTGGTGCGACTTATACTCCAGTGCGACTTATACTCCAGAAGATACGGTACTACTGCTTAAAAAAACTTTGCGTGTGGGTTGAGAGGTTGACCATTCCCCCCTTAACTTTGGTAAATTTCCTCATAACCTCATAACTCTTCCTATTCAAAGTTTCCATTCTCGTTTTATCCCTCCGTCCCTTTGAACAGACCCATCAGCAGTCGCTTTAAAGTCCCAAGCAGGCTCCACTACTTTGATGGATAGCACTTGATCTAATGTTCCCGTGGCGTGCCGACACAGCGAGATGGGGTCCACTCTGCCACGCCGCACGCTCCCCGGACCACTCCCGCTTCTCTAAATGGTAATGCCTCCCCCGGGGGACAAAGGGACCTACCGCCAGGCTGAGTCACCACCGGGTCTCTCCCTTGCCTCCTCCGCACGCTCGCTCCATGGGATTTCTTTTATGGGAGTCCAGCTGGGTGGTGTCTCAGCCAATCAAACCGGATCTCACGCGCCATTGGTCCAATCACCTCGGGGTGTTCGCGGAACGTTGAACCAATCCCGGTCCAGCTTCGGCCCACCCACAATGAAACGACGGATAGACATCGCGTTATAGTCTTTCAAAACGGACTATCGCCTTTGATGGAAACGGGCGATTTGAGCCGGGGGTCGCAAAATGGCTGGGAAACTTGTTTAACCAAAAGTTGTAAAAATAAATAGAATCTAGCGTATCCCTAACCTTCTAAATTTGTCGTGAAATCTCGCTGCGGATTGTAAAACGCCAAATTTCATCTTTTTCTAATTTTGTGGACCAGAACGCCCACTGGTTTTTCATTTTCAGAGGCACCCAGTCGAAGGTGTTTTCAAACCAATCTGCTTGTTCCTGGTGTGTTAAATATTCAGAGGATTTTGCGGCGATCTCTCCCAAAATCCTTTTCCATGGTCATTGTCAAGACTGGTAAATACAGCGTGTTTTTCTGGCATGAGGGTGAATTCATTATTTTTTATCTGGAGTTGAGTTTTCCCGAGCTGAAACTCAATGGGTTAAAATGTGTACCAGGGATTACAGGCTTTACTACAGATTCTGAACAAGTATTAATTGGATTGGATTGTTAATTAAAAACAAATATATATATTCTGGGTTTTGGTTTTTGTTTTATTGATGAATAGAAAGTAGTTTGAGCCTAAAACCTTTCTTTGAGTTTCACCAGCAGAGCATATTAACCAATCAGGGAAACAATAGTACCACAATATATGCACATTATGAAAACCAAGAGAGTTATTAGTTTATTAACAGTGATTCAGACTTAATTACTACTTAATTAAGGGGCTAGAATTAGAGTTAAGGTTAGAGTTTCTTTATACACTATTTGTGCAATACTAGGACTGTTTAAATGGTAAATAGTTGCATTTTTACACATCGTTTTTCCATTTTCAAGGATCTCAAAGCACAGGCACATTCATACACCGGTGTACGCAGACACTGGGGTGAGGGATGTTAAGTGTCTTGCACAAGGACACAACAACAGTATTCATCTGTGGAAGCTGGGTGAAACCAGGACTAAACCAGGACTAAACCATGATTCCAGCAGGACTAAACCTTGACAAAACCAGGACAAAACCAGGCCTAAATCAAGACTAAACTCGGAGTACATCAAGACTAAACAAGGATAAAACCAGGATAAAACCAGGACTAAATCAGGACTAAACCAGGACTAAATCAAGACTAAATCAAGACTAAACAAGGATAAAACCAGGATAAAACCAGGATAAAACCAGGATAAAACCAGGATAAAACCAAGATATAACCAGGACTAAATCAGGACTAAACCAGGACTAAACCAGGACTAAACCAGGATTAAATCAAGACTAAACCAGGACTAAACCAGGACTAAACCAGGACTAAACCGGGATATAACCGGGATATAACCAGGACTAAATCAGGACTAAACCAGGACTAAATCAGGATAAAACCAGGACTAAACCAGGACTAAACCAGGACTAAACTAGGACTAAACCTTGACTTAACCTTGACTAAACCAGGTCTAAACTAGGTCTAAACCAGAAGTAAATCGGGCATAAACCAGGATTAAACCGGCAACCTGTGGGTCAGTGGTTATGATCGCTTTACCAATGATATTTTTTATGTCAAGAGCGGGATTCAAACATCCAACCTTCAGGTCAGAGGTCGCGCACTCTATCAACTGAGCTGCTGTCTTACGTATCATTTTGCATATACTGAGTGCTATAAATTTGAAATGGGATGCAGTAAAATTCATACTAACTGGAAATTTGTATTGAATTTTTGTCCAATTTTACTGCCCACTGACCAAAGCTTTTCATCACCGAATGACTTAAGTCCCTGTTTTTTTCCTTTTGGTGGCACATAGTATCATTAGTTCCATACATTCGACTCCTCTTTGAAGCTTAAGCGCTGTAGAACTCTCTCTGACAACTCTCTGGCTCCAAAGGCACAGCTGGGAGTTACGGCTCGTGTCCCAAAACAAGGTCACCGTCTGCTTCTGTGAACGAGCCAATCAGGAGAGTATGATTTATGAGTCAGCGCGGCTATATCGCGCCCGGACGATTATATAAATGGAATCGCTAACTTGCTAACACAGCGGCGTGCTATGGCTAGCGCTAACGGCTCATTAGCTCTTCCCGAAAAGGCCCGTTTTGTCCACTGTGGAGGTCTTGTTGTCACGATACTAAAACTTGATTTCGATAAGGCATAGACGTGATACTCAATACCAATCCCGATACCACAATGATAATAAAAAAATAAAAAAAAACTATAAAAACTCTTTTCCCATGTGGCCTTATATTTGTGTACTACCTCAGTGGCCCAGGTAGGTTCCGTAGCGGTCCATGGGCATATACAGCTCAAAACCATTCTAAAGCACATATGTCAAACTCAAGGCCCGGGGGCCAAATGCGGCCCGCCACGTCATTTTATGTGGCCCGCGAGAAGGTAAATTAAGGCTTGACTGTCATTTTAAAATAAGTCTATGCTGCTTTAATGTGTGCATTGACAATAAACTAATGAGATTTTCCCAACAACTGACACTGAGAAATATTTGCAAATAATCATCCCAAATAGTTCAGAAAGAAAAAAATTGTCAGCGTGGAATGCAGTTTCAAGAAAGGTGCTAAAGATGAATAAAAGTTTGTGCTTTAAGGAGAAAATCTGTATGTTTTTTGTGTTATGAGGCGCGGTCGGTACAATCTACGTCGACATTTTGACACCAAACACGGAGCTCAGTATGAAAAAGTTAGACTGCAAGAAAAACAACAAATTGTCCAATAATTAAAAGGCTAAAAAAAGTTTTTGAAGCAGAGCTGAAGGTTCTGACCAGATACACACTTTTAAAAATGTCAGTTTATCAGGAAATACACATATACAGACACGTAATATTTGCAACTTGAATAAGTAATAAATACAGAAACAGTTATTTAACAAGTTTAAAAGTAGCTACATTTATTTTACATGACATTTGTTTACATTTAGTGACATTTATCCGGCCGCACAGTCACGTCTGGCCCTCGATGGCGGCCATTTTGCTGATGTGGCCCTCGGTGAAAATGAGTTTGACACCTCTGTTCTAAAGATATTCAGGAAAGGTTTATTTCTGTCCTCTGAATATGACTTTTTAAATACCAATACTTGCTCAAAGTAGTATCTGATTTGCAGTACTTTTGACAACCCTAATCCACCGCAAATATTATTACAAAAATCCATTGTGTTCACTAGCTTCAGGGAAAAAAAACTGGCTGATTTCAAACAAAGTCATCCAGTCAGATCTATATTTGGAGTACTTTGGCTAAGATGGGAAGAGCTGTGAAGTCAGCTGTTAGAATCACCTGACAGAGAGAAGCCAGAGTTTTCGCAGGCTCACGAGGGAGTATCTAACAACAACCACCGCCAAGACGATTCGCACAGGCAGCACAACTGTTTCTCCTGCTAATATCGCATTCTCCCTGTAATCATTCGCCAACTGTGAACGTGCCTGGCTAAATCTTGATTTTTGAACATCTCTCTCGCAGTAAACCAGGCCCGTTCGTAGAAATTTGGGGGGCCCGGGGCAAGAAACCACACATGGGCCCCCCTCAGATGTAAATTAATAGGACGTGGGTCATATTCTGCGCCGCTAAAACCCTTGAGACCTCTTTGTCCTCCTCGTGCCAACTCCGCTGTAATAAACCAACCGTCTAAAAGTGCACTGTGTAACTTTTCTGGTTGAGTGTTTGCCACCTGTTTGCGAACCAAGAATGTGCCACAGTATAGCATTAATAATATCTATATCCATGGAGACGAGCAGGTCAAATCTGTGGAGATGCAGAGTAAAAATGCAGGTTTATGTTTGCAATGTACTCCCCGATACTATAGAGCAAACACATTTTCACCGAGGGCCACATCAGCAAAAAAAAAATAAAAATAAATCTAACTACTTTTTTAACTTGTTAATTAACTGTTTCTGTGTTTATTACTTACTCAAGTTACAAATATTACATAAGTACTTGCCTAGATGTAAAAATATGTCTGTGTAACTTCGTATCTCCTGATAAAAATGACATTTTAAGACCATCATACTTTTTAATTTATCCTGTTGAGGGCCACATAAAATGAAGTGGAGGGCCACATTTAGCCCGTGGGCCTAGAGTTTGACACATGTGCTATAGAGAGATGGATAAGATAGATAAGTTTAAAGCCGTACATTGGAACATTCTAGGCAAAGCGGTCACCTTTTTTATGAGACAAGCAGGAGATAAATACTTTCTATATGTATGAGTATATGTGTTATGTAAATGTATTTTCAGGACGACACTTTGGACAAAACTGAAAGCAAACGACCAAATAAAGTACAGCTGATCGTAGTAGTTGAAGTACTTTTCAGTAGTAGTGATAACAATAGTAGTATTTATCGACTTTGTATTTATTATAGTACCTTTTGGCGTACTTTTGTCGCATTTCAGTCGTCTTCTTCTTGTTTAACTTAATAAACCTCGTCTACTTCTACTTCTATCCAACATAAAATACCATTATAATCATTGTAATAGTTCAGTGAAGTCTTTCTATATGCTTTTCTATACTGTCCATATAGACCTTCATAAAGACATTTTAAACACTTTGAATTTTTATAATCGTTCCCGTTCACACTGTTCGGATCGGTCTCCGTGGAAACCGTGAGCGTGTGTGTGAAAGTGTGTGAAAGTGTGTGAGAGCTTATGTTTGTGTCTGGCCCATCTGCTGCTGCTTAGCACTGACCAGCCGACAGACCCTGGACACCGGCCTGTCTCCTCTCCAAGCATGGACTGATAATGGTTTCCTTCTGCCACTTTTCTGTTTCTGTCACATGATTTGGTCACGTGACATAAGTACGCTTAATAGAGGTTTGATTTTCTGCTAATTTGCTAAAAAACATCTCTGTCAAATCTAAAAACTCCTCATCCAGCACTCAATGGAATAATGAGGTTATGTTGTTTTTGAAAGTGGAGGAGATTAGATGTTCCAAGAAGGGTATTATAAACACATTTATGAAAGTGGCAACCATTTATGGACTTTTTCTAAGCCAACCTCCAGCCCCTCTTTTTTAAAAATGTATTTAATTAATTGTTTTCTTTTCATTATTGTTATTATCATTCATATTTTATTCATAATTTATATTTTTTGTATTATTTATTGCGTGATGCTCTTCTTATTCATCTATTCACTCAAGATTTGTGTGATTTATTTATTTTTTTAATTTTATTTTTATTTATTTTATATATATTTTTTAAGTTTTAGTTTTTATATAAAAATGAAAAGGTGTGGATGCTTTTGCTTCACACATCAATAAAAATATTATCATTATATTTTATTTTATTTATAATGTTTTTATTATTTATTGTGTGATGCTCTTTTTTATTCATCTATTCACTCGAGATATTTGTGATTCATTTATTTTTTTATTTTATTTTATTTTTTTTAAGGTTTAGTTTTTCTTATATAAAAATAAAAACGTGTACGTGCATTTGTTGAAAGTAGAATATTTGTTCATACATCAATCGCAGCGATTAAAGGTTTACACCAGACATGCTTGTTTCCATAAAGATGTTCATGCATTCCCTGCAATGTTCCACAGTATGGCATTAATCTATCTCCGTGGAGACTGGCAGATGATGCCTCCAGGTCGACTTAGAGGCCAAATCCGTAGAAAGTGGATCCAACCCACAGCCAAAGTGTAAAAACACCTGTTGAATAAATGCAGGATGGATATGTTTTATGCATAGACTGGAAATATAAATGGACATAGCTAACCCGCTAGCCGCCGCGGTCCAAGTAGAGAGTGAGCATAGACGCACTTCATCGAGTCTGGCTCCAATTCACTTTCTATTGATAAACTGTGGCCATTCTTTTGTCATTTTGGTCTTAAAATATTCGTATTGACCCGCTCTACATGATCCTGTGGTTGTTATTCCAAGTTATGAACATTAATAACAGACAAACCAGGTGGCTTCTTTCCTACCGCTAGCGTTAGCAACAGTTTCAATCGACAGTGTTGCTAAACCAGCAGTGCGGGCGGGAAGGGGCGTTACCTTCAACAGCCTCGCTCCGGATTGGCTCTTTGGTCGCTATGATACAATCGGAATTCCAAATACGAAACTCGGCTCCGAATTCACCGCTATAACCGCTAGCATCTGTGTTTTCTTGCCAGACTTTGGAACATAACAGGGAAAAGCTACAAAGTGAATGTTTAAATTTTGGGTAGTAGTATTGCCCGTCGCCATTTTATTCACTTTCCTGTAACTACTTTGCTCTCATAACACATCTTTTTTCGAGTCATTTCTGGCACGAATTCGCCGGTACACCTCGGATCACAGCTGTTCATAGAAGAATCCCATCTTCAAAAAGGCAGGTTCAAATCTGTGGCACTTTTCATCTCGTGACAAGAATGAGCGCGTGTAATTTCCAATTTGAATTAGCGCGTTCAGGAGTGCGGCGGGCTTGTTAAGGAGTGCGGCGTAATTCTTTTCATGCATAATGCCGTTTCACCACCAAAATGAGAAAATGCATCGTTTCAATTTGCTTTAAGCTCTGGATCATTTGCACGGTAATTCTTGCGTTTTTAGTTTTTTTCCCTAAATGCGTTTGCGGGCACGCGTGACACACTTTCGACTTTCTCTGAACTTCACTGAACATAAACAGTGAAATATTGGCGTAAGGAATTATTATTAGGTTGACGATGCGATTCCAGCTCCTACAAATGAATCCTGTTGTTGTGTCCTTGGGCAAGACACTGCTGTATGGATGTGCGTGTGAATAAGTGACCGTTTCCTTGATGTAAATTGCTTTGAGAGCCTTGAAGGTGGAAAAGCGTTATATAAAAGTGTGAGCGTGTGTTGTTGGGATGGCCGGCGGTAGAAGAGTTAAATCCAGTCAGAACAGGTTTAATTGGATTTTATTTCAATTATTTCAGCAACGTATAACAGGCATGAGGAAATTTACATAAACGAGCAGAAACCCACAGTAAATGTTGATATGTTTGAATATATTGTGTATATGTATTTAAAATGGATCGTGTTATGGTTCGGATTACTATTTTTACATTTTATACACATGAAGTAAGATATATAGAATTATGTAGCAATAGAAAACTACTTTTTAATTTTTTTTTTCTTAAAATCCTCAAAGTTGCCACCATTTACTTTGTCAAAAAATATTTTGTATATTTGATGTGTTCTGTATGTATCTACTAAAATGTAGAATGTAGTAAAAAAATAAATAAATAAATAAAAAAAGAGAGGACTGGAGTTGTTTAAACATACACTACCAGAAGCAAGATATATGGAATAATGTTGTAAAGAAAAAAAAAACTTAAATAACTAAATAAATACTAAATATTTGTCGACAAAGCAAAGCGTGGCTACTTTACAATATATTAAAAAAACATTTTGTAGTTTTTTTTCATATATCGTATTTCA
Source organism: Periophthalmus magnuspinnatus (assembly GCF_009829125.3). Taxonomy (NCBI): domain Eukaryota; kingdom Metazoa; phylum Chordata; class Actinopteri; order Gobiiformes; family Gobiidae; genus Periophthalmus; species Periophthalmus magnuspinnatus. Next base: position 4,537,692 of record NC_047127.1, on the reverse strand, counting down.
TATATTTGATGTCTCCTATATGTATATAAATGTAAAATAGTGAAAAAAACATTGAATGAGTGGGTGTTTCCAAACTTTGGACTTAAATTTAGTTTGTGAATCTGTGCATCTTCTGAAATTTAAGTGTTGAGTTTTCAAGTATATATTTACTTTAACGATCTTTAACTGCTGTCCATGTCCAACCAGGAAGTCCAATTTTAAACTTCACCAGAATAATAAAAAAATATATAAAAATTTGACTAATGATAGGCCGTTTTTTTTGTTTTTTTTTAGCTTAAATATAAAGATGCTAAAGTGGAACTAAACACATTTTTTTAGCTACTGTGTCTATGGTGTTTTAATATTATTGCCTACTGTTCCTATTCAATTTTGGCAGATACATTTGCAGCTTTCTGGTAAAAAAAAAAAAACTGGTATCTGCTGCCTCCAGTGACTCCTGCAATTTCAAGTACTATGTGACATCACACAGCACTTCCCTGATGTGTTTCTGATTATGAACATCTGGCTGCAGCTGCGGAGTTTGAATGTGTGTGGATGCTAATCACAGTGTTCCTTATATGTCCAGATCCCGCCCCTCATCCCTTTCGTCCTCCAGACCCCGCCCCTTTTTCCTCCTTTGCTCACACCTTCCCCTTTATTCCTCCAGCTACTCCCCAGTTTGACAGCTCCATCTGAAATGCGGTTGTTGGAGGAGTTTCCGTGTTTAGCCGCTCTGTCATATGCATTTTAAACAGGAGCTAGCGAACCTGCAAAGTACCCTAGACTCCCGGTCCAAGCAGCCGGGTTGGACTGCGAGCCGGACTTGAGAGCAGCTGAGGCGTAGCAGGCTGCACCCCTTCGCTCCACTGCTCCGGAGAGGGATAAATAAAGGACTAGACAATAGAGTCACTCCCGGGGACTCTGGGCTCCGGGCGACGCTCCAACCCAACACCAGCCAATTGCTCAAATGGAAAATTAGCATCCAGGAGACAGTTTGCGAATAGTACATTTGGAGCGCTCGGACTGATCGATGTGCTAGATTCCAGAGGGTGAGGTGGGTCCGCTGCGAAAATTGGGGTGAAGGGGCCAAGCAGTTTTATGTGGTTTATTTTTTTTCGTCGACATAGATTTTATCGGCGGTTCGACTCAGAGTGACCCCAAAATGTCAAGGAAGGAGCATGATAGAAAAGCCAGACCTGTCTTAAGACACTTCTGTGCAGTGCGTCTAATTGAGAGGGTCTGGAGTGAGTTTTGTCAAATAGGGAAACTTGGATTTGCAGTGAAAATAAAAATAAAATCAAAAATACAGATGGTTCTACACAGTTACGTTCATACTTCTACAATTTGAATGTAGTTTATTGTGTAAGGTCAAAGCTGGGATCGAACTTCCATCTCTTTGGTTGCAAGATGACCTTTACGTTACCCTAGCAACTGCAATATAAAACATAAAGGTGCACTATGGGACTTTTTTGAAGGTCTGTTTCCTGCTTGTTTCCATGCAAATGTTATTACTTTGCTTTAAATGTTCCTCTGTATGGCAGTAAATGTATGTATCTCTATGGAGACAAGCAGGTCACACCACCAGACTCAGTTCCACATCAGGTTTGTGGAGAGGCGAGCCCACTCAGATCACTGGAAAATTACAGAGCAGCAGTAGCGTGGGCAGTGGTACAGTTGTCCCTCGCTATATCGTGGTTCATCTTTCGTGGCCTCGCTGTTTTGCTTTTTTTTTTTACAGTATATGAACGTGCATTGTGTTCTGCGTCCTGATTGGCTGTTGGACTGTAGACCATTGTCCATCAGTCTCCTCCGTGCCGTGTCTCCTGTCCAGTACAGAATGTGTTCAGACAAATTTACATAAACGTTGGATCTCAGTGTGACTCTGAAGTGCTGTACGTTTGCAATTTGTTTTCTCCCCGACAAAACCCACAATGTCGATGAAACGTTCTGCACCGACAAAGACGCCTACGAAGGTTTGAACTTTGAGTTTAAACGAGAGAGAAATGTGAGAAAATGTTAACGCCTGTGTGAGAAAAGTGTATAAAGTGTGTGGTGAGGGGTTTTACAGACAAAAACATACAGAATAATTGTAAAAAATAAAGCTGATACTTCGCAGATTTCGCTTATTGCGGGATATTTTTAGAACGTGACCCCCGCAATAAACCAGAGACCACTGTAGCTCAGTTGGTAGAGTTCTCGTCCTCTGATCTGAAGGTTGGCGGTGCGATTCCAGCTCTCAGATGAACAGATTGTCCTTGGGCAAGACACTTAACCCCCCTTAGTGTATGAATACATGTGAGAATGGTTTCTTGAAAAGTCCTTGATCAATGTGGCAAAATCCCTACCAGAAAAGTCCGATAGTGTGTTTTTACAGACATAGCCCAAACATGAGGCAGCGCTGCACAAGTCTGCGTACGGCGATTTAAGTAAGCAAGGATCAGATCTCTTTTAAACCCAGCCGTTGTTATGTTGCCTGGCGTTCAGATCCTCACATCAGCAGTCTGCAGCCGTCTGGAGGAGTGTCCGGCGTCAGTGGTAAACAACAGCAACCCATTAAAGACAATGAGAGAGCCGTGGGCCTTTAGCCGCTATCAGAGAGCACTGCTGTGTTTGTGTAGCAGACGGGCTCCTCCGCGTGTGACCCCAGAGTGTGTCACTTACACAGGGAACACCAGGGCGCTGCTAATGATCAGACTCTGCATTCGACGCAGCTGTTTGAAAGGGAGCAAATCAGGCAGCGCGAATGATGCAAAGATAGCTAAAGTGTATGCTAGCGCCAGTTACAGATTGTATGCTGTTTTTTACGTCAGCGGAGCATGTTAGACTTATTTTTAGCTAAAGGCAATTGATTAGCATTAAGCGTATATATGCAAATTATACATGCTAATAGCTTACATGAGTTAGCATTTTTTCAGTCACATAGTAAATTGTGTATCTTATTATGATTTGTTTGTATTTTGCAGCTCCAACTAGCGCTAATTCCTCAATTGAGAGTTTGTTCAATAGGCTCTGTGCGCAGCATGATAGCTAGCTCACTGTGTCTCAAAAGCCAACAGTCGCTTTTACTAAAATCAGAAAACATAAAATAAACATCCTTTTAAAATCCAAACTAAAGACTGCCCAATTATTTTTCTATGTAGACTTCATAGTAAAAGCTGTAGTAAAATCTGTTAACTGGACTAAAAGTTGTAGGAGTGAAGACGTTTCGCCGCTCGTCCAAGCCGCTTCTTCAGTTCTGGTCAGATTACTGCTGGACACTGCCTTTTATCTATTTGAAGGGAGGAGCTAACTACACCGAAACTGTAAACACCTTTTCAACCTTTAATGGTCCTACTAGCTCACCCTCTTGTTCTCTTTTGTACCTTTTATTTCCTCCTACAACGTTTTATCCAGTTGACAGATTTCACTTTTGCTATGGATCAGACCTGGACGACTGAAGGATTACACAGATATGTAGACTTCAGTTTGTGGTGTTACGCTTCAAAATTAGCATTAGCGTTAGCATCGATACACAAACATGTATCTCTTTCTAACCATAGAAGTGCCCTTTGGTGAAGTATTGATTTAATTTGTGTAGTTTTTAACATGTTATCGGTGACATCGGCTCCCTGTCCACAGCCTCGTCTTTAAATATTTAAATATTTATTCATTTTAGCGTGACCTCATAGCGATTAAACTGGACAGAAAGTAGTGACGCTAACAGAGAAGTTGCCGGACGCTGTTGTGTACACAGCCAATTATAACCAAAACTAAAATCGTCTGTTTCTCTCATTTTTACTAAGCTACTGTGTGATTGGCTGGAGTTAATAGCATCTTTTGTGATTGTGATTGGCTAGCTTATTTTCCTCTTGTTTTGAATAGCTTACATTTGTCACTGACTGTATTCAAACTGTTTAGTAAAACGCTAGCGGTGCATCATCCTTCTACACAATGATTGGGCGGTCTGTTTATTTTCTTGTCCGTAATTGGCTTTTCAAGTAATCTGTTATCTGTGATTGGCTGGCGTTATAGCTTCTAGCGTTAGCCTACTCTACCTACTTTAGATCCTTATTTCCGCCGCTATCACATCAGTCACACTCGGCCATTTTCACCCCTCCGTACCTCTATCCAATTGTATCCAGATAACCTCCTGCCACTCTTATCTCCGACCCCCGTTGTTGACTCCCCCCTCATCTCCTCATCACGAGATAGGGTAAACTCTCATATCACAGCTGCGCACAAGTCCCGCCGTACGCTAGCTCGCCGGCGATTTTTAGCCCTGCCAAGCTAATGAATTCTCCCCCTCCGCTCGCCCACGCACGTCCGCCGCGGCCGCTATCGATAACGAGCCCTGGGGGTCCCGGGGCGCCGCTGTAAATCGGAAGGAGTAGCCGCGTCGGGGAGCGCGCTAGCCGGTTGTAATGAGAACAGTGAGAGACAGTAGGGGTCAGGAGGGGAGCGCGGAGGGGAGGGAGAGTTCCAGAGGGGTGCGTGGAGAGGGCGAGCCGGGATGACAGGGACCGAGGAGCCTCCATCTGGTGCATATTTCACACCTTATGAAACCCGAGGACTGGCAGACGCAGACAGGTGCTGGAGACCGCCGCTGAGTCACGACTGCTGGGTCATTCAGGACTGCGTGATGCGACACTTCTTATTCGTGTTTACAGGCTACACCGTTTAGACTGCTAAACTAATATTCATCGCCATGTTGTTGGTTTGATGTCGTTCTTGTCCGTCGCAGTGTAAAATGAACATTAACTTAAAGGTTGATTTTACTTAAAGGTTGTATATATTACGCAAAATTGACTTCTGTGAGGTTTAATTCATGTTATAATGTTCTTGCATCATCAAAAACATACCTGGAGTTGTTTGAGTAACCATTTATTATCAGTCTGTCTACACTTCCAAAGCTCAAAATGCTCCGTTCCACCTTGTGATGTCATGAAGTGGTCATTTTCAACTTAACGCAACTACCGTTTACCTTTTGTTCAGAAGAGATTGGATATACCAGGGCTGAAATCATTCAAATGACTCTAGTGAAGGTGTGTGGAGTTTAAAAACACTGCGGAGCACTTCCTGTATCACCACATGATGACATCACAAGGTGGAACAGAGTGTTTTCCGTTTGGGAGATGAACACATGCTTAAAAATGCAGGATTTGTGCGTTAAGCATGTGTGAATGAAACAAAACACAACTCCGGGTATAATTTTAAGGTGGAAACAACATTCTAACATGTTTTAAAGAGTCAAATTTGTGTAATATAGAACCTTTAAGCGTTATGAATATTTGGATTTGGTTAGTATCTGGTATAAAGTGACCACATTTTCAAAATCCTAAACTGGGACAGCTCCGGTTTGGTGTGTTTGGCACTTATACAATTGTGAAGAGGCATAATTACTTGTTATATTCATGACTTACGTAAGACTGATCGTGACTAACTAGAGAAACTTTTCCTTTTCCTTCCTGTTGGCTGGTTTCAAATTGGTCAGTTGGGATCATTTCTTGTATAAAACCGGAACAAATCAATGGTTCAGGGTGAATCTACTGGGACAGGGGAGACAGGGCTTCAAACTGGGACTGTTTCGGGTCAGTGGGGACAGTCTGGTCACTCTCGTCTGGTCACTCTTGTCTGGTGTTCTTCTCCAGATGCGAGTAGCTAGTTTGAGCGAATATTGGCTTGTTTTGTTTGTGGTTGATGGGAGAAAAAGTGGTGTACCTGCAAGAAACCCATTCAAACACAAGGAGAACATTTAAATTCTACACTGGAAGGCCAAACAATCCTGGAATTTAACTTGCAACTATCATTTAATTACCGCATTAGTAGAGTTTCGTTGCAAATCTGACTGATCTAACTCCTTTTCTCTGCAATGGAATTATATCCGGATATTATTTCCTTCAGGATTTAACAAGTTTTTCTCTTTTTGACTTTGCAAACCCTGAGCCGGCCCACTGTATGGTAACGATAAAACGTTCCAGTGAGCCATTAGAGGAACAGTGAGGTATGCAGTGTCAGTGGGACTGTGCTGCGGGCCCAGGTACATTTAATCGTTAGCTTCAATGGGACAAGAACAAGCCCTCGTGAAGGCTATAGTGGTCATTGTCTCCTTTACAGGTTAATGGGGGTCCTCTCTGCACTGTTGGCCTTAGTGGGCCAGACATTAGCCTTAACGGGTCTTTAAGTCGTGTTGAGGAGGTGTAACAGCCGTGAATTAGGATCTGACTGAATAATATGGTGTTGGAAATAAATAAATAAATAAAACAAGTTGAGTAATATGGTTTAAACTGTAAAACTCATCGATGTTATGATGTTATTTCCTCATCAAAAATGCACATTATCCGGATGATTTCAGCTCTGGAATTGCCAATTCCTACTGAACTAAAGGTAAAAGGTAGTTGTTAACTTGAAAACTACCACTTTATGACATCACAAGGTGGAACGGAGCGTTTTGAGATAAAAAATAAAGGGTTTCTCAAATGTGTGAGTGAAATAAAACACGACTCCAGGTGTGTTTTGGAGGAAGTAACAGCATTATAACATGGCGTAACTTCTTTTAGGTGTCAGATTTCTATAGACTGGCTTTTTGTGGATTTAGAATGACAAAAATGGAGGACTGTTGCCATAGCAATTAACAATTTAAACCAGAAATGCCACCTATAACTGGACATTTGAAATCCCTGAATTATGGAAAGGATATACAACAGGAGCGTCAAACTCATTTTCACCGAGGGCCACATCAACAAAATGGTCGCTCTCAAAGGGCCAGATGTAACTGTGAGATAAATGTCACTACGTTTTAATCTTGTTAATTAACCATTTCTATATTTATTATTTATTCAAGTTACAAATATTGCATATGGATTTGCATAGACATGAAAAAATGTCTGTTTAACTGCGTATCTCCTGATAAATTGACATTTTAAGACAGTCATACCTTTTAATTTACTTTGTCGCGGGCCACATAAAATGACATGGTGGGCCGAATTTAGCCCACGGGCCTTAAGTTTGACACATGTGGTACACAATAACATCTATATTACATAAAGTGGTTACAGGGCGGCAGTAGCTCAGTTGGTAGTGTTTGTCCACTGAGCCGAAGGTTGGCAGTGCGATTCCAGCTCCCACAGATGAATGCTGCTGTTGTGTCCTTGGGCAAGACACTGGTGTATGGATGTGTGTGTGAATGGGTGAGTGTTTCTTGACGTAAAGCGCTTTGAAGGTGGAAAAGTGCTGTATAAAAATGACCATTTACCATATTTTTACTACATGTTTACTAAGGCAGGATAATTAGCTAGTACAGTTATACTTTTTTCTGTAAATTAATTCAAGTTTTCATTGTTTTGGGACCTTTTTTTTTTTTTCTTAAGCGGCCATATTGTTCACCCACAAACATAACATAACATCATACTGCCACTAAGGTCAAAGGTCAAACCAATATGAATCCAGACCAAAGTTACAGAACCAAAATGGCGGCAGCAAGAACCTTCTTCATGCTAACGGTTTCATTCCCATCACTATATTTACCCGGCCCATTCATCTCCTCACTGCTTACTAATTAATTTTCCAATCACTAATAATTATCCCGCCTCGTCAACGCTCTCTATTTCGGTGAATGTATTTTGCAAGTGAAATGCATCCTGCTAATTCTGCGTTTGTTGAAATAGATGAAATTATACGATCTGAACGTTCGGAGAGGAGAGTCATCCAGGGAAATATGTGTGCGAATAAACACGATGTGGTGAAGTCGGATCAAACGAAGATCTATGGGTCCTTGTTATCCGTTTAACGCAGACAAAATGCAAGTGAGTTTAGCACATAGAGTGTTTAAGGAAGAGGTAGAAACGAGTGCGACGTCACTTATGAAACTCATCGAGGCTAGAAGTTATAGGAACGAATTTGAAGCCAAGTTGCAATATTAAGAATTCTGACTGCGAGTATCATAGCAACCAGAGAGCCAATCAGGAGCGAGACTGTTGAAGGTAACGCCCCTTCCTGCCCACAGTGCTGGTTTAGCAGGGAGCAGGCGCTTAGCAACGCTGTCAATCAAACCTGTTGCTAACGCTATTGGGAGCGACCTCAAGGAAAGAACGCACCTGATGTGTCTGTTTTTAATGTTTATATCTTAAGTTACGGACACAATAGCGAAATAAAAATACCAGGATCATGTAGAGCGGGTTAATACGAACATTTAAGACCGAAATGATGAGGTAGTAGTTACACCGTTTGCTTATTTTTCTGAATTATAATACATTTTGAGCTGTAAAAGGTTAGAATTTGACTTCTATGGCTCATTATAGATACAAACTAACTATTCAGCTGTTGCTTTCTGGAATTTTTTTCTCATTGCATCTTATATTTTTATATTTTTTAACTGTATTATACATTTAGAATAATTTTTGGAGGATGATTTTACGTTACGGTTTGGTTTCAATGTTATCGTTTATCATCTATATTTACTTATATTGCAGTATATTGCACTTCAAAACGTGCTATCGTGAGTACTAGGTCTACGTTTTGCCTGGAATGGTCAACCAGGTCAGGTCAGGTCTGTGGAGAGTCGACCCTGCTCACGGTGTCTACATACCTGCTTCAAGGTATTTTTGGGGCAATAAAAACGCAGCGTACTGTGGAACATTCAAAGCAAAATCTACATCTCCATGGAGACAAGTATGTAGAACAATTTTTTTTTTTTCTTTTTTTTGTCCGCGCTCAACTTTTTGGATCAGGGCCAAGGGACTATCATTGTAAATATAAGTTTTCAATTTGATTTGTGCTTTTCTCATTCACTGAATACACACAAAGATGCCTCTGAAAACGGGTTTCACTTTTTCTGTTTAATCCCAACCAAATCCAAGGATTAGCCTTAACAAGTGTGTATTTAGTCATTCGGAAAGCGTTGTTTCATTTTGGTGAAATTCAATTAATTTTGTCAGAAATCTGAATTCTCTCTAGGCAACAGAAGTTTGTGAGATTAAAATGAATTGTTTATAAAGGACTTCAGCTCCAGATTAGCTCGCATGTTTTGGCAAATGACGACTCGCTGTCTTAGAGTGAGATTCAGTGAGTGGGCGGATAACGTTAGCATGTAACTTACCACTTCTCTGTTTACGCTAACGTTCAGAGACATTGGTCAGGTTTAGGAGAAGACATTGTTAGCCTTGGTGTTTATCTTGTTTTGCTGATATTTGGTAAGTATCATTGCTAATGCTAAATCATCTAAAAGGTGAGGTGACTGAGGATTCTGCTGCTGCAGTGGAGATCGAGACAGAGGACAGGTTTAGCAATGTCTGAGAGGAGAGACGGTGTATTTAAATGAAATGCTTGAGAGGTGGACTTGTTGAGAATAGTGTCAGGAGGTGGAACAACGACAACGATTGATATTTTTGAGTCACTGAGTCATGCTGCATTCAAAATATAAATAAAACGCGCCATTTAACTAAAGTTTGGTCTATAAGGTGGCAAATTTTGTCCTTGCCTCTATACTATTCTTCAATATTTATTTATTCTTTAAAAAAATACAAATTTCAGAAGTTTATTTGAGTGAGTCTAAATGATGAATTATTCCGTTACATCCACGTGTGAATCTGTTGACTAAAATTGCATGTTTTTTTTCAATACCTCAGAGTTCTCCAGCACTTTGGTTGAAAATCAAGGAAGTGAAATGTCAAATAATTGAAATTCCAACCCTGAGCATTATAGCAACCAAAGAGCCAATCCGGAGCGAGGTTGTTGACGCTTAGCAATGCTGTCAAACCTGTTGCTAACGCTAACGGGAGTGACCTCAGAGAAAGAAGGTGCCTGATTTGTCCCTTATTGCCTGTTTGCGTAATCCCTCAGTCGTCCAGGTCTGATCCGTAGTAAAAGCCAAAAGTGAAATCTCATCTTTACATCTTTTTGTCCAGTTGGCAGATTTTACTTTTGGCTTTTACCATGCCTCTTTTTAATATTCATATCTTGATTCACGGGCACAATAGCAAGATAAATACTGTATTTTCCGGACTATACGCTGCTCCGGAGTATAAGTCGCACCAGTGTTGTCCACAAACACCACGGACACGAGTTCTTTTCACTGATGTTTACTGGGGTCTTACTTTTCACATCACAGTTCACACCGTAGAACTAGCAAACACATCAAATATAACATAACTCTGGCTCATATTATATATACACACAAAACTTCCTATTAGAAACACGGTGGCTAGCGGGTTAGCTATGTCCTTTTATATATATATATACAGTCTACACTTGCTTGTGTCTTACTAAGTCTTTACCAATTTTCCCCTTACGTCAAACTCAAAACATTCATACAGCGTAAAACTTGTATTTATAAATTGCTCGTAGCATCTTTATTGTTCCATGCTAATACGCCATCCGTTAACCCCATGGAAAATAGTCCGATCCCAGACATCAATTATCGATTTCCAGTTATCCCTGTATTCTTTTACTGTATTGCGGTCAGTCTGTACGCACTGCTTCAGATGGTTTGCGGTCTCCTCATTTCTGTAAAGTCTGATTAAAAAAAACGGCAGCGGTTGCAATTGATCCACTATGCTAGCGGCTCCCACTCCAACCATTGATTTCCACACCAAAGAGACCGCGTTTCCCATAATCCTCTTGTAAGCCACTGTACATGGGGCCTATACATAGCCACGTCATGTCTTGGAATCAGGTTTGACTGATGGATCCAGAAGCGAGCGAAGGGGAGAAAAATCCTATTAAATGTTGTGTAGAGGTTGTTTGGGAGGAGTGATAGTCTTCCCCGAGCCTTTCCGGAGGGGAAGGAGGCAGCCGCGAGACAAGAATACATGGGACCAGACCCGGTTACTATGGAAACAATAGAAATCTCAAAAGGAGGGCTCGGGGGTGGAGTTTTGGAGATGAGAAGTGGAGACAAGAAGGTTCTGTTGTGAGATGGATAAGCATGCAATGGCAAACATATGAGGAATGTAGACACAGCTTGGTTAGGGATTTATCAAGTCGACAAACAACATGGCTGGAGGTGCCGCCGTTTTTCCAGATTTTGCGAATGGAAATGGCGTCAAGTAGGGTTTTTTTTATGTTTTGAACCATCTGCCAATCAATGTTTGCATTTTTATTTTACACATAAGGCATGGCAGGAGTATACAAACTTGCTACTGCTAGTGTTGTGTCCTACTATTATGGAAAATCGTAGTAGTACAGTAAAGTAAAGTAAAGTAACACGATTCGCCTTTACTCTTATATTGTACATTATAGTAATCTATGTGCAAAGGTTATATATTATGTTTTTGGTTCGTTTTTCAATCTCTGAGCCTCCACCGCCTTTGCTCTCTGCACTAAGTCACTCCCCCTTCAGAACACGATCACACCACAATCACTGTGAATCCCACTAATGAAACTACGGCACATCGCACCAGGTTTGTGAAGTTGTAGTGTACAGTTTTGTAGCATGTTTTAATATATTTATGGGGAGGCTTCGAATAGGGTCTAGGTGAGATCGCTAAATTACTGAAACATGCATGAAAGCTCTGATTTAGCATAATACTCCCTCTTTAATAGCACAAAAGGGCACATTGACTTCCTGTTCAAAACTGCAGAACTGATTCTCTGCTAATGACCCGATCTCCTGATATTTTGTGGAATTTCAGTGATTTTTGTATGATCTAGAGCATCACAAGTAAATACAGAGCTGTGAGTAGAGATAGGGGATAGGTGAAAACATACTTTTTTGACCACTCAAGTTAAAAAGGACCCATCACAAATTGTAACTACCTTCACAATAACTGCTATATCGGCTTATTGTCCAGTATATGAAAGCTCGAACTTTATTTGTTGGGCCTCAGTATTTATTGTGAGTACTTTCTCTTTGCAAAAGTTGGAGATTTTGGATATTTTTTATTTTAATACGATAAGATTTGAGCTGTGGAGGAATGAAGTCCCTTTTCGGGCTAATTATTGTTACATTGGCACTCGTGTCTTTAATGAAACAGTCTTTAAAAATGGTTTATTGGGCAAAAGTAAAATAAAATCTGTCAACTGGACAAAAGGTTGTAGGAGTGTAAACGTTTCACTGCTCATCCAAGCCACTTCTGGTCAGATTAATAGTAGACACTGCCTTATATCTGTCTGAAAAGAGGAGCCAAGATGCTAATAGGTGTGAAATCACTCATTAGGAGCTTGAATGACTACGCTAAGTAGGACAGTGCGCACTTGGGGTAGCACAATAGACTGTAAACAATAGGTGTTTTGAGTTTCAGTGTAGTTAGCTCCTCCCTTTAGACAGATATAAGACAGAAGCGACTTGGACGAGCAGAAAAACGTCTTCACTCCTGCAACGTTTTGTCCAGTTGACAGATTTTATTTCACTTTTGCTATAGAATCCGACCTGGACGACTGAGGAATTACACAGTTAATGTTATTTACAGGGATTATCTTGCATTATTTCTATCTTAATTAGTGATATAAAGTAGTTCCAGTGTCGTCGCGTATCGCAATATTCCTCCGTAGCCATATGTCAAGCTTCAGAAGCGTGTTATCGTGACAGGTCCAGTACAAAACGCATTACACGCCAATAGACCCCTCCCCCACCTGTCCGCGCACTTCCTGTCTCCATGTTAACAGTACCCGAAAATAAAGCAGAGGAGCAGATTCCAGGCAGCAGCAGCAGCAGTAACATCGCCGTGGTCTGAATAATTAAACAGGCCGATGTTGGTAATGTGGGATCTCAGCTCATTAGCACAGAGAGATGAAGCGATGGGTGACTGGAACACTGAAACACTACACTCCGCATTGATAATAGAGTCTATATGGTGACATTGTACAGCGATGCCAATGTGAAAGAAGAACTGTGAAGAGTCGAAACAAGCTTCATTAAGACCGGGAGAAAGGATTGGATTTGTATGTCAGACGTGCGCACGAGCTTGTTGACAAAAACATGACCGAAGAGCGGAATATGTACTTGTGGCAGAATTGTTGAATTATTTGAAAGTTTGTTTTGTGTGAACTCGATTGCCGTTGGCTCGTCTTGGGGACTACATACACGGTTGAGTACAAATACAAGCGTAATCATGTTCGGGAGTTGGTTAGGCGCAACTGGTTACACCCTCGCTACTGGCAATGTGTGAATTTTTGCGACGCCCTTTGGCAAAACGCTTCACCTGCCTCGTGTGGAACTGCGTGAAAGTGTGTGTAGAGGTTTTTTGCGTGGTTTTAACACTGAGATCACAAAACACTGCTAATACACTGGTAAAAAGTTGTGTATCAGGTGAACTCTAAATAGAAGAAGGTTGGCGGTTCGAATCCCGCTCTCAGCATCCTTGGTCGAGCGGTCCGATGCACTGACCCACAGATTTGCGATTCCAGCTTCCACAGATGCTGCTGTGTCCTTGGGCAAGACACTTGACCCACATCGCCCCCAGTGCCTGTGTACACTGGTGTATAAATGTGTGTGAATGGGGGAGTTGTTCCTTGATGTAAAACACTTTGAGTGCCCTGAAAGTGAAAAAGCGCTATATAAAATTGTGACCATTTACCAATAAATCAAGAGACATAATGTTTACTTTTTCCCCAGACAGTACTATATGAAAAATGATCACATTTATATAGCTCTTTTCTGCCTTCAAGTACACTCACCCACTCACCCACACATTTATACACCAGGGTATGCAGACACTAGGGGCTAGATGGGTTAAGTGTCTTGCCCAAGGACACAGCAGTAATATATAACTGTGGGAGTTGAGATCAAACCTCCAGCGTGTGGGCCAGTGGCTTTGACCGCTCTACCAACGTTGTTAGATTAGAATATAGATTAGAATACAGCTTTATTTCAGGATAAGACTGAAGTTGATCTTGTTTTTGTCGCTAGCGGGAGTTGAACCGACGCTACCAACTGAGCCGCTGTTGCCCCAATTAAAAAATCTTCCACTGTGGTTAAAATTATGACGATCCAAGTTGACAAGCACGCTGTTCGTTGACATTTCCTTTTCTTAGCAAGCGCTGTTGTCATTCGCCTCACACCTCCATCTTGAATCTTGATCACGTTAACCCCACCGCCCGTCCACTCCGGGCTGGGGACCCCGTGTCACGCCTCCACGCGACCTCCGCACCCAAACTCTACAAACAACATACATACACAACATCTCCATCCATCAGTTCCGCAAAAGAGCAGCGTAGCGTCGCACCGGCTACGCTAGCTCAGCGGGAGAGGGGTTGCTTGGTTTTCACATGGGCCCGTGCCAGTCTCCGCTCAGCTGTCGGTACAAAGGGTCGTCACAGTTAGCTAACTCCACGCTAACAATGTATACGATTATACACAGACAAGTAAACAAAAGGTTACAGCAACAGCGAGACGTATAAATGTTCGACTTAGCTTAGCGTCATTGTTTAAACTGAGTACGCAATGGTTTGTTGACGTTTAATTTGCTGGATTGGGAGTTTTCATTAGCGATATTTAAATTTGTTCTAGCTAGGGGTAAACGCGATACCCCACGCTGCCACGCTATTAGCAAACGCAAGCTATTTATTAATTCATTCAACTAGTTTAAGCCGTAGGATTTAATCTCATGATGTAGCCAATATAGCCACAAGGGAGTGTGTACATTTTGTCGATAAGCTTATGTCCTGATATCCAATTTTAGATTTCGAGGAGAAAAAACCCCCAAAACATTATTTACATTCCGTGAGACTAAATAGAAAAGCTCTGGACTGACTTATTTTTTTAGTTTTTATGATTATTGCACACAGGGGAGTGGACAAGGGGGGGCAAAGGGGGGTCTCTTGTCCCAAAATTTGGCCTCCTTCCTATTAATTTACATTAGACGGGGGCCCATATGAGGTTTTGTCGCCCTGGGCCCCCAAATTTCTGTGAACGGGCCTGATTTCGTGACCTAAATCGTCATAATTATCGATTAACTGAATTATTTTGACATCTCTATTTGTAAAATCAACTGATACGGTTATTTCATGGAGGGTATCTTGCGTAAAAAACTAAATATTGGCTGCGTATCGTGTATGTTTTGATTATTTCTTCAGTTCTGCACACAACATTTTAATGATTTGGAGATAGCGGAGGACTTTGGGTTCTATTATAAACTACGTACGTCTTACAGAAAGCTTATACCTGAGTGGTGGTTATTATAGGGGAAGGAGCCTGTGTTGATATAGAGGTGGTTGACCTTGCTGGATATACCCAGAGCTTAGCAGTGACACATTGCAGGTAAGTGGGATTCTCCAGTCGATAATGCCTTTGTGAGGTTTGGCCTTTGTACAGTTCAATGGAAGTAATGGATCTGCTTGTGGAAATTTAACGTCAACGCAATTTTCTTTAGCTTAAATCGTTGTGGTTGTTTTGAGGTTGTGGCTTCCCGTTGTATGAAAAATTTGGAGGACTTTTTTGTCATTCTGAAGATATAGTTTGACGAAATGAGGCGAATGTAGCTCAGTTTGTTGAGTGGTTGTCTATTCATTCAAAGGTTGCCGGTTCGAATACTCCTCTCAGCGTAATTATATCATTGGCTGAACGGTAAAATCCACTGACCCACAGGTTGGCGGTGCAATTCCAGTTCTCCTGTGTTTTCCCCTTTGTTCCTCAATTTTCTATTTATTTTTTGTTTCAATCATAAAAAGTTTTTCCTGCATATTTTTTAGTTTAAATTAGTTGTTAGTTGAGAATCGTTGCCCATGTTATTTTAATGTTATCTTAGTATATATATATTTTTAGTGTTTGTTACTGGTCTTGGCGTTTTGGTTTCACGCGCCAGAGACTTTAAATACGTACTCCGCGCACTCTCTGGGTCCGCCGTTGCCCCCTGCTGGTGCTTCCATGCTGACTTTGTATAGCTTTTTGTTAGCTTAGCTTTCTTTTGTTTGGCCTGGTGAGTCCATATGTCCTGTTTTTGTTTTTTATTTTGTATAGGGAAAGTTCATGGGTTGTTTTTTTGTTTTTTTGCTCTGTATAGGGTCGACCCGTCCAGCGCACCGTCTTTTTTTATTTTATTTTACGTTGACCGGCTCACTATGGTCATTTTCCTTTGTTACTTTGTTGTTGTTTTTTGGGCACAGGATCTGGTGAGTTGTTTTGTTTGTTTTTTTTCCACGTGCTTTTCAGTTTTGACATGAAACCGAAGCCATAAAAATAAAAACCTGCTTGAACCCTTACCCCTGTTTTCTGTTTCGTGTGTCCTTTAGTAAATAAATCTGATTCCTTCGTAGCTCGTCGTAGCGCCTGCATGTCCGTGTACACTGGTGTATGAATGCGTGTGTGAATGGGTGACTGGTTTCTTGACGTAAAAGTGCCTTGAAGGTTGAAAAGCACTATATAATAACCATAATATTCCGTTTCAAACTGTAAATCGCTACAGCCATGTCCTTAATTTCCCATCATTTAGAAAACATATGGATAGGAGAGCGTTAGCATGTTGATTTAAGACGAGAACCCTGGCACGATCACCCAGTCATTATCTGTAGTATACCATTAAAAACATAAAAACAGCTGGGACAATATAAAATAAAAATAACATTTGATAAAAAACGGTCACATTTTTAGACGCCGTTTTCCACCTTCAAGTCTCTCAAAACGCTTTACATCAAGAAAACACTCACCCGTTCAGAAATGCATTCATACACCAGTGTACATAGACACTGGGAGCGAAGTGGGTTAAGTGTCTTGCCCAAGGACACAACAGCAATAGTCATATCTACCAACTGAACTACTGCAACCTCCTTTTTTGAACATGTTCTACTCATGGGTTTCAGCTTCCTGTTATATCCAAGGACTTATATCCAAGGACTTTTTCCCATTCAAACTGTATCATATTTAGCTTTAAACTGTTAATCGCTAACAGTCGTAGTTTCTCATCATTCTAAACCCCACGGATGAGCAAAACGGTAGGTGTTCACGCGCTTTGTTGATGTTTAATTTGCAGGATTGGCATTTCTCATTACTGACGCTGAATTATGTTTTTAGAGCTTTGAAGTAAACACGTGCTATACCACACGCTGTCACGCCAGTCGCTAGCTAGCTTTTTATGCGTTTATTCAACTATTATGGAAAGTTGGGAAATGTAAAATCAAAATAAAACGGTTGAAATCATCTCCGTAGAGAACAGAAACTGTATCTACGGAGATTAAAAGCCGTCATTAGCTAATTAACTAATATAATTGATTTGTTTTGCTGAACCATTTTTCACAACCACAATCGCCCTGGGGCAAAGTGACAAAGAAGTGGCAGCCATTTTGGGCCACATCTATGAGATCTTGTCAGAAAATGAGCTGTTAATGAGATCCGAAACGGTTTTCTCGCTAATTAGCCATCAACAGCGGTATATTAGACATTGAAAGTGAGAAGCGCAATTTTAATTAGTGTCACAAAATGCGATGTAAAGATCTTTTTTAATTTACACTTGACTTTGCTACTTTTTGCCAGTGAAAAGCAGTTTTTTTTGTTCCGGATCGAGCAGCAGATATACGGCGTGAGAGTGCTGCCGTTAGTTTGAATGGGCGCACGCAGACCGGAGTGGCATAGGCGTTTTTACGAGCGTGTCCGACCCTCTCCCTCGTTCACTTCTGATTTAGAAAGCTGACAGCGCTGCGTCTCCTATGACAGTCCATTAAAACCCCAGTATCTGAACCATGGCAATACCGCTGGACCATTGCGGGATAGGGCCATAATTCAGGGCCATAATACGTTTACGCATCATTTTGTGTTGGACTTTGGTTGGTACAGACATAGTTAGTCGCACTACGTAATGTTTTTTAGTCTGATTGTCTCTATGGCGATGCGATTGCTTTGCCTGGAATGTTCCGCAGTATGAAATGAGATGTGTCCAAGCAGGTGATGCAACAAGGTCAAGTTACAAGACATATCTGTGGAGAGGCAAGCCTGCTCGAAGGTATTTAATATATATAAGGTATAAGCAAAAGAAACACCTGTAATTGGATATGTAGGTTATAGCATAAAAGCCAAACTGAGGAACATTTCA
This sequence comes from Periophthalmus magnuspinnatus, assembly GCF_009829125.3. Classification (NCBI taxonomy): domain Eukaryota; kingdom Metazoa; phylum Chordata; class Actinopteri; order Gobiiformes; family Gobiidae; genus Periophthalmus; species Periophthalmus magnuspinnatus. The sequence continues at coordinate 4,519,777 of NC_047127.1, read as the reverse complement.
GGCAAACCAATCACATCTCCATTTAGACAAGCAGGTGCAGACCCTCGTCCAGAAAATGTCCGTATTTTCCAAACTATAAGCTGCACTTTTTTTCGTAATTAGTCATAGTTCATAGTTTTTGTATTGTCCGAGTGTGCGACTTATACTCAGATGCGACTTATATGTGAAATTATTATTAACATATATTATTTTAAATCTTCGTTATTGTCACATTGACGACCACACGAGGGCGCTCTAGGCTTATGTACCAGTATCTACTTCTCCTGTAACATTGAAAATTTAAGATTTCAACATTACGGTAATTTAAAGGACATCTGAGAAAGACTGAACAAAAATACTCCTAAAAGAAAATGGTATTCTGCTGAGTCTGATCAGCCACACAGAAGAGGAAGTGGAAGTGGTGCTTCATCTTCCTCTGGAGCAGGTGGAGTTTGTTCAGAAGCGACACCGAGGATGAAAAATTCAATGGATTTATTGATTTGGAGTGAGATCCAGAGTAAACTTGTTGCTTGTTTTTCTGCTTTATTTATCTGATTGACTGTTAATATCTTACGTTAACAAACCAGACACGTGTTCAGTTCTGTCTGTGATTCATGTGGCTGAATAAATATAAATGTGTTACGTTAGCGTTAGCGCGATGTACTGATATTCAGCCTGTTGTTCTATATTTTATTATTATTATTATAACTTGCCTTTAAAGATAAAATGTCTGTTCTTGATCTCAGATTTTGTAAAATACATTTCCCCCAAAAATGCGACTTATAGTCCAGTGCGACTTATGTTTTTTTCTTCATTATTATGCATTTTTTGGCTGGTGCAACTTATACTCCAGAGCGACTTATAGTCCAGAAAATACTGTATATCCCCTTTAAAAATAAAATGTTCATCACTGTTTTTAATATTTTCGTTTTCTAAATATCTATATTTAGCTCTCCGCCTTCTGTAGCTGTTAGCACGCCAACAGAATGGATTTCTTTATAAAAATGGCCGCCGCTTCAGTCTTCCAGAAGTTTTGTTTTCCCAAATCCTCATTTATTTCATTTTTTGACATTTTTCCGTATTTTCCCCAGATTGAGTTTAATCAAATTCGGCGTCTCGTGTGCACATTATTGGAGGCATTTCATTTGCCAATTAGCCAGCTGCTCCCCGGTTAAATAATGAATATGCTAATTGTAAAGCTCGGGGGAATGTCGTCTTTTGCTGCCATAATTATGGCCGACCGTGTGGGTTACAGTAGCTGTTGCGTGTACTATACAAATAACTTTCTTACTGTACAGTGTGTAATATATTGGTTTGTTATAATACGAATATGAAGTTTGGTTAAAAAAAAAAAAAAAAAAAAAGGACATGAAGTGCAATTTGCCATGTACTTTTTGAGAAATATTTTGGCATTGTGGGTAGATTTGTAAAGTGTTTTTATAATCAAGTTGCAGTAACAGTAGTAGTGTCAGTAGTTGTAGTACTGAGTCAGTAGTTGTAGTACTTATAGTTATTGAAATGTTGAAGTACTCGTCCTTATTTTAAGTCTAGTACTTGAGACTTTAGCTGTATCTCTCTCTTCTCTCTCTTATCTGTCAACCTCTCTTCTCTCTTCTTTTCCTCTGTCTGTCCTGTTTCTCTACACTCCCTCTTCTCTTTCCCCTTCTACTCTTGTCTCCCTCACTCTTTCCCTTTCTTTCTCTTAATTTTCTTTCACTTCTCTTTCTATCTGTTCACCCAGTGTGTTTTTCTTCTCTCTCCCTTCTGCTTTTCCCACCCCTGCCCCTCTTTCTCTCCCTCTTTTCCCTCTCTCCTCTTTCCCTCTCTTCTCTTTCTCCCCCTCCTCTCTCTCTGTATCCCTCTCTTCTCCCATCTCTTCTCTCTCCCCCTCTCATATCCCTCTCCTCTCTCCCTCTCTTCTCTCTCAATCTCTTCTCCCACCTCTCTCTCTCCCCCTCTCTTCCCTCCCTCTTTCTCTGTCTCTCTTAATTTCCTTTCACTTCTCCTTCTCCCCCTCCCTCTTAGTCTTTGTCTCCCCCTTCTGTCTATCTGTTCACCCTGTAGATTTTTCTTCTCTCTCTCTCTCTTCTGCTTGTCCCACCCTCCCTCTCTCTTCTCTCCCCTCCCTCTCTCTCTCTCTGTGTTGCATATTGATTTGTTTGCGTACCTTTATCTCCGTGGGGCCCCTGGCAGCCCTAATTGAAAGGCGCGCCGAGCTCAGTCTGGGACGTGTACACGCAGACGCACATCTCTGTGAAACATCAAGGCAGACGGGGGGACGTGGAGGGGGGTTCAAACGGTCCACGTACTAGTACTTTTATGTACTTATGCTGCTACTGTACTGAACTCTGTGATTTCAGATGTTTCTTCAGAGGTAAAAGGAAACGGCCTCTTTTTAAACGCTTAAAACTTCCCTGGGATCTTGAACACACACTTCTTCAGTACTTTACAAACGAGTGAAGCTCCAAACTCTGTCCATCTGTGCTGAGATCAGGTAGATTTTATTTTAAATCACAATGAGCTTCTTCGTTTCACGTGTCACTGATTTAAAAACAAACACGTATCTGATTGGACGATCACGTTTGACCCGGTTTGAGACGCAATCTGTATAAAAAAAACCACAAAGATCAGTATGGCTCACAACTGTTCGTACATACAAGTGCTATTTTTGACGTTACACCAAAAGAAAGTTTAATTCTGTCAACGAAATTCTGTTTTTTTTAGACGTTTTGTTGCTCATCCAAGTCTTTTCTTGACCGACTTATATCTGTCTGAAGGGCGGAGCTAACTACACTGAAGCTAACCTATTTGTTTAGTTTCTATTTAACTACACTAAACGTGAACTGTGCTCTCACAACTATTAGCATACTAGCTAGCCCTATTGTTTTCCTTGTTTAGATGTAGGTCTGAAGATGGAGATGTCCGTCTAATCCCTCAGTCGTCCAGGTCTGATCCATCGCAAAAGACAAAGTTTAAATCTGTCAACCGGACAAATTGTTGTAGAAGTGGAAGCGGTTTGGGTGAGCAGAGAAACGTCTTCACTCCTACGACAATTTGTCCAGTTGACAGATTTAAACTTCGTCTTTTGTCTAAGGATGGAGTTACAAAGGTGTGAGAGCAGCCATTAAGGGCCTGAATGATTATGCAAAATATGACTCAGGCACAGTTCACACTTCAATAGACCTGTAAACAAATAGGTGCGTTAGCTTCAGTGTCGTTAGCGCCGCCCTGCAGACAGATATACGGCAGTGTCCAGCGGGAATCTGAACAAAACTGAAGAAGCGGCTTGGATGAGAAGCAAAACGTCTTCATTCAAAAAAAAAAAAAAAAAAATGTCCCGTTGAATAAAATTTTAAAAATAATAAAAAATGTAAAAGTTTTATTTATTTATTTATTTATTTATTTATTTATTTATTTATTTATTTATTTATTTATTTAATTATTATTATTATTATTATTATTATTATTATTATTATTATTATTATTATTTAGGTATTTATTTATGCATTTATAATTTTTATTTAACTTCTTTTTTTTTTGCGATAACTTCAAAAATAGCACTTGTATGTAAGTATAGTTTATTTTTTTGTTTAGTTTTTTTTGCTATGGATCAGACCTGGACGACTGAGGGATTACACAAACATTTTATGCTCAATATATCATGATCTCAAGTTGGAATGGAAAAAATCAGTAGACTTGACCTGATTACCATGTTTTAAAACCATGAAAAACAGAAATAATTCATTTTAAACCATTTGAAGTGGTATTCCTCACTTTCTCTACGCATTCCTAGTGTCATAATTGCTTTTTGTGATGAGTTTATAAGAGTATTTCATAACTTTCAGAAGCCAGAGCAGCAACGCTAACCAGAACTAGCATGCTAACAACGCACCAGCTTCACTTCCTGGCTCGTGGCCAATAAAAACACTTCGTTATTAGACGGAGACGGCACACAGCGGTCTCATTTTGACCCTAAGAGCTGCTTTTACAATATATCTGCACTTATTATTCCTAAATATGACAAATTAATTTAACATTTACATTTTGAGCAGGTTTGTGCAAATACTACGAGTAACAAAAGACGTTGAGGTGAAGTAGTGATGGTCTCTGTACTTTTTTTTAGCGCACATATTCAGTATTTCTGGCGTAGTAGTCCAAATTTGAGCAAAAGTACATGGCCTATGTTCTTATAACCCAAATAGAACATAATGGTGCAGCGATGCTTCCTGAGCCTCGTTTTGCAGTATCTTGAAAGTGTGTTTGATTTTGGGCCACGCAGAGAGAGCGCGCCCTGCATTAGACTCAGAATCACTGCAGATGTGTATGTCCCACATAATGACAAAATGCGGTACACACTGTATATACATTTACACAACAGATACGCGCACGACTTACGCTTTTATCTACGTAAATATATCTCCAGGTTTTTACCTCTAATGTTTAAATGGCCCATATTACACTATTTTCTGAGATGTTATGACGTAGTTTCCTCGTCGCAAACGCACCCGGGGTTGTGTTTTGTGTTTTAGTTTAGCAACACACACTTCTCTCAAACAGAAAACACTCTGTTCCACCTTGTGATGTCATCATGTGGTGATACAGGAAGTGCTCCGCTGTGTTTTTAAACTCCACACACCTTCAGTCACGTGTCATTTGGATGATTTCAGCCCTTGCATTTCCGATCTCTACTGAAATAACTTGGCTGTTAACGTGAAAACTATCGCGTCATGACATCGCGAGGTGGAACGGAGCATTTTGAGCTTTGGAGATGTGGACAGACTGATAATAAAGTGTGACTCAAACATGTGTGAATGAAACAAAACACAACTCCAGGTCTGTTTTTGTGGAGGTAACAGCGTTAAAACACGACTTTTTCATAATATAGGACCTTTAAGATGGCACGTTTTGTTTGCCATTTTGCTGATTTTTATACTGATAACCCTATACTTAACTAGTTTAATTAATGAATGGTTTCGCTCAATATTTATTCATTTATTTATAGATTTTTTCAAGTTTAAACTAGGCTATTTGTACAAGAAATACACAAGCTACTACAAGAAATCATGTTAAGATTAATCACCAAATAAATAATCTACTGCCACTAAAAGGTTTAAAAGTGGATGTTGACTTTTAAAATAGGGATGAACCGATCCATCTTTTTCTGTTCCAATACTGATACTGATACCTTGGATTTGAGTATCTGCCGAGTCCCGATATCAACCGATACCAGGGCAGTAAATGTAAATGTCGTTTATCATTTAAACTAACTACAGAGCAATAAAGTTTAATTCCATGAGATATTTTGAGCATTGAGCATCACACCAGTTTACGGACCGAAATGAGATATCGACTGATCCGTCAGAATGTTCGATATCGGCGCTGATGTCCATATACCATTACCAGTATCGTATCGGTGCATCCCTAATGTAAAAAATGGGTGATGGGCTCCTTAGATTATTGTCAAATATGCTCAAGCAGCCTTTCTTTTTGATTATGGGGGTGCGGTGGACGTGCAGACTTCAGCCTCTGCTTTGAAGCCGTTGGATCCACTCTTTCACTTGACCCTTCGTTTAATTGCAGATGATGGATTTGAATGAAAAAGTGGGTTGTCCATCACTGTCTGTTAGAAGAAAACACCACTGTATGAAATGGGACTACTTCAAAAACTCCCAGAACACCTCACCTGCTTGTTAATCACCAGATCACATGACTGCGTAAGGCTAAAGACGAGCCGCACCAGAACTGAGGCGGGAAAGAGGCTTTTAGCTTTGTTTTGCTTCACAAAAACGGAAGACACTCTAAGGAAAAGCAAAACTGGACACGACGGTGAAACAATCGCACTTTAATAACGCGGTAAACTTTTATCCACACACCTGCTCCTGTTTTTAACGTTTTATATGGACTTGTAATTAGTTTGTTTTGTTTGTTTTTCTGCTTGTGTTGCATTTTGTACAGGCCGCCCATGAAAAAAAAAAAAAAGCGCTCTCATTGGGTTCCCCCGTATAAATAAAGATAAAAGAAATATGACACATTTTAATGAGCCGTAAAGGATAACTGTAGTAATTCCAGAGGAGATGACATTTCAAACATGTTTTAATCTAAGAGTGCCGGAAAAAACAGCATATTGTCTTGAACCTTTTGAATCCAGTGAAATGGCTAATCAATATCTCCGTCTCTAAGGGCTTTGTAGAGTACACTTCAATATCTGGAAGCACTAGCATTGTGTAGCTCAACATCCCTGGTTTTACAGTATAACAGTAAATCTCCCATTCACATAAAAGCTATTTCAACGTCAGCTGGAGCAAGTCAAAGTTGTTATTTGACTGTTTCATCTCGCTAGCTTCTGGAATTTGGCGCGGGCTAGCTAACAGTTGGCGTTAGCGTCTGTCGTGGAGATAGAGCCGGGCACCAAGCTGACTTAGAAACACGGCTATCGAAAAATGAGAGAAAGGTGAAGAGGGTATCTAGGTATAAAAGGACCGGTGATAAAAGCTTTTGGACAGTCGCAGAGTTAATACAGGCGTTTGAAGCACTCATCTGCTGATCAAAAAGAGCAGAATGACAATGGGTGACGCTAAAAACCAACGAAATGGACATCCAAGAGACATTTTTGCAAGCGCAGCCTCACAGTGGGTAACAGTTGGTCTTGCAGGTCCGGGTTTCTATTCTATTGAGGGGGTGTGTTAGTTTTTACCCATCAATCTAAAACATGCTAGGCTAATCCTCCAGCTAGGTATTCCTGACCAGAAGCCAAAACTGAAGATTTGTTTTGTTTGTTTGTTGACATTTAAGAGACATTTTTGCAAGCGCAGCCTCACAGTGGTTAGCAGTTGGTCTTGCAGGTCCGGGGTTCTTTTCTTGTTGGTGAGAGTGCGTTGGTTTTTACCCATCAATCTAAAACATGCTAGGCTAATCCTCCAGCTAGGTATTCCTGACCAGAAGCCAAAACTGAAGATTTGTTTTGTTTGTTTGTTGACATTTAAGAGACATTTTTGCAAGTGCGGTTTCAGAGTGATTAGCAGTTGGTCTTGCAGGTCCAGGGTTCTATTCTAGTGGGTAGGCCAAAACTGAAGATATGACAGTTTGTTCTACTGACATTTTAGGATATGGGAGGGCAAATTTCCTGATGTGGAAGTGCTTCATATCTTGTAAATACTAATACTAACAATAGAAAGGCTCCAATATTTAAATTAGAATTGACTTTAGGACGCTGTACTTGATAAAAAAAAGTTCATATTTCCCTTACATTAACGTTTACAATTCACTTTCCAATCATAATCATAATGTGTTAGATGTATATAGCATTTTTTGGGGGTATGAAAATCTTGAGTATTGATTCTCTCCACACCTGACGATGGTTAGCTCCTTCTGTAGCCACAGCTGCCCTGGGGTAGACTGACAAACCAAGGCCATTTTCACCTCCGACAACTATCAATCAATCAATCACCAACACAAAATAAACCTACATAAATAAGCAAGATGGATGAAGTGTTTTGCCCAACGACACATCAAATTCAGTTTAGTCCCATGCAACGTGTAGAAATTTGTTCAACTTTAAAGGTAACCGGTCACATTTTTATTTAGCTCTTTCCCCCCTTCAAGGCACTTTACATCAAGGTGGGTTAAGTGTCTTGCCCAAGGACACAACAACGCCATTCATCCGTGGGAGCTGTAATCGCATCGCCAACCTGCGAGTCAGTGGACAAACACTCCACCAACTTAAGCCACCGTCGCCCCAAAGCATTTTCGATAGTCTCTCCGCTTCGGTCCACTGACTTGGTTTTTACCCATTTGAGTCCATTCTTTTCTTCCCAAAACACTTATTTACTGCTCTACGCCGCGCGCCACACCTCCACAAACCGCCATTTTCCCGTTTATCCCGGCTTTGCCCAGTGACACAAGATTACAAGTGTTTTTCCCTGCGTGCGCCGATGCCCTCTTTGTTTGGCGAATGCGATGGACTGCGGTAAACGCGCCGAGGCTGTGATCACGCTCGACTCAAAACGCCCCGCGATCCGAGGACCCCCATTACATATTGATCTTGTGAATGAGATCCCGAGCTATAAAAGATAGGCCCGCGACATAGTAAGAGCGATGGAAGGTGGGGGGTTCAATTGAGTTGGCTTAGGAGTGATTCGATAATAAAATCCACCGGCCTTGGAGGCATGGCGAGATTGCCCCAGTGCGGGTAAAAGACGAGGGGGGAGGAGGAGGAGGAACGGCGGTGAGGACTGAGTGGACCGAGCGCGGGACTGTGAGCGCCCGAGGTACTGGGCAAATGTAAACAAATGTGTACGTCGCGGTGAGTGGCTAGATAATAGTAGCAGGGGGGAAAGTAATATATGGTATGTAGTAGTAGTAGTAGTAGCAATAGCATATGACAGTAATTGTAGCAGTAGCAGAAGTAACATTTGTAGTAGTAGTAGTAGTAGTAGTAGCAGTAGCAGTAGCAGTAGCAGTAGCAATAGCATATGACATAGTAATTGTAGCAGAAGCAGAAGTAACATTTGTAGTAGTAGTAGTAGTAGTAGTAGTAGTAGTAGTAGTAGTAGTAGCAGCAATAGCATATGACAGTAATTGTAGCAGTAGCAGAAGTAACATTTGTAGTAGTAGTAGTAGTAGTAGTAGTAGTAGTAGTAGTAGTAGTAGTAGTAGTAGTAGTAGTAGTAGTAGTAGTAGTAGTAGTAGTAGTAGTAGTAGTAGTAGTAGTAGTAGTAGTAGTAGCAGCAATAGCATATGACATAGTAATTGTAGCAGAAGCAGAAGTAACATTTGTAGTAGTAGTAGTAGCAGCAAATGTAGTGACAGTTTTCATAATGGAACAAGGGAAAGTAGTAGTAGTAGTAATAGTAGTTGCAGTTGCAGCAGTACTAGCAATAGCTTGTTGTAATAGGAATTGTAGTATAATAACTGTAATAGGACTAGTAGCAGTATTAGATATAGTTGTAGTAGTTGAACTTATCTGTAGTAGTAGCAATGGCATTTGTCATAGTAACTGTAGTACTAGTAAAAGTAGAAGTTGTAGCAGCAGTAGTAGTAGTAAATGTAATGACATGATAATAGTACTAGGAAAAGTAGTAGTGGTATTAGTAGCAGTAGTAGCAATAGCTAGCTGTAATAGTAATTGTAGTAATAGAAATTGTAATAGAACCTAGTAGCAGTATTAGATATAGTTGTAGTAGTTGAACTTACTTATCTGTAGTAGTAGTAGTAGCACTAGCATTTATCAGCATTTGTAGTAGTAGCAGAGGTAGCAGTTGTAGCAGCTGCAGTAGTGGTAAATGTAATGGCAATTTTAGTCGTAGTAGTAGAAAAGTAGTAGTAGTATAGTTAGATATAGTTGTAGTAGTTGAACTTATTTGTCTGTAGTAGTAGTCAGTGGTGGAAGAAGTACTGAATTTTGTAGCTTAAGTAAAAGTACAGATACAGAGGTTAAAAAGTCACTTAAGTAAAAGTATTACATGAAAAAATCTACTGAAGTAAAAGTATCCGTATACTAAGTAAAAGTACTTGTTTAAAAAATGTACTTTAATAGTAAAAAGTTAGTAGAGAATGTAGTGATATTGATTTTTTGGTCAACAGTAACAATCAGTTTCTTAATATTTCTTATGAATTTTGTGTATTTCTTTCGTTTGCTAAAAGCTGTAACTTGAAAACTTTAGTCAGGACGTTTCCACAAACACGGTAAAAATAACCCCTCAAATCATAGGAAAAGTACTTTTAGTTTTCAGTCCGGTTCAGAAATGTAGTATTGTAGAAAGTGCAGATACTACCAGATACTATAATACTTTACTACTTGTGCTTTTTTACCTTCCACTACTGATACTAGTAACTTATGTTTATAGTAGTATTTGTACTGTACTGTATCGAGGTCAGCAATATTGACAAGAATTAACATCTAAAATAAATTATACTTTTTTCTCTCTACAGTTCATAATCCGAAGATACTTTTCACAATCCATCAAAAAGTATCTTGGTCGAGACACAAACACGAACCACAGAACCATGCGCCGTGCAGTTTAAAACCGCCTTTTTTTCAGTTTCTGTCGGACGATGCCTTTGATTCTCTAATTCCACATAACTTCAAAACAACAACCTCTCCCTCCTCTCCTCGTTCTTGTTCTTGTACTGCAACTTTTCGCTGACGTTTGAAGCTAAAACTCGCTCCACTCTTCGCTAACTCCTACCAACTGTGGCACCGTCCTCCCGGTTTATGGCTTAATTAGGGGCCCGTCTTTGTCCTCCGCTCCTTTGCGATGGCATAGGAGACGCACTTGTGTAGATATAGTGCGCGGCTGTGTCCTCTCTTTACTGTAGTCTTTACGCTTGAGGCCCGTAGGTCATTCTCACTGCAGCCTACGATTTCTCCCTTGAACGCCGCCTTCCTCCTTTATGGGACGAAAGCTTTCAGAAAAGTTTGAAATCAAAAGTTTGTTCTCCTGGTTTAATATTCTTACAGACAGCGCGTATTTTCTTTGTTGTTTGTGTAAAATGATGCTTTTATTTGCTTTTTTTGCAGATTTTTGACACTGATGACCTTTTACATGGCAACCCAGATTGTTAACTGACAACCTAATTATGTAATGTGGTATTTTTGGTACTGCTACTACTACTACTACTACTACTACTACAACTACAACAATACCTGCGATATCTACAGTATTTGCTTTTTGGCTGATTTTTTATATCCATAACCGTTTACATGGCAACCCAAATTGTTAACTAATAAAATTTTAGGCTCAACATTTTCCTTCAAATTAAATTATGTAATGTGGTATTGTGTGATAGAAAAGAAATACATTTGTTTAGTTTAATGATTACTACGACTACTACTACTACTACTACTTCTTCTAGAGATATGATGCTCAGTATGTTTTTCCTTCAACCTGAATTATGTTATGGTATTATTTTACTACTACTACTTCTACTACTATTACTTCTAGATTAGGGATGATTGTCAATATCTCTCTGAAAACTATTCCTTTATGTTTCATGGTACAAAAACTTTCACAAAAGTTGACGTCATTTATTTACTTTCTTGCAGATTTTTGATATTCATGACCCTTTACATGGCAACCCCGACTGTTGACTGATAAAATGGTTAGGCTCAACAACTTAAGTTATGTAATTTGGTATTGTTTGATAGAAAAAATAGATCTGTTAAGTTTAATGATTACTACTACTACTACTACTACTACTACAACTAACTACTGTCATCAAATTTTCTTGTAGGTCGTTCTAACTAACAACAACCTACAACATCTACAGTATTTGCTTTTTGACTGATTTTTGATGCCCATAACATTTTACTTGGCAACCCAAATTGTTAACTACCAAAAGTGTTAGCGATTAACTTGTTTTTTCAACCTAAATTATGCAATGTGGTTTTAAAAATGTATATGGTACCATGGTAACTACTGCTACTGCTAATACTACTACTGCTGCTACTGCTACTTCTAAACAAAAACTTCCCAAAAAGTCCAAATCCGAACTTTTGCGTTTTTACTTCAACCTGAATTATAGCATGGTATTATTTGATCTGTTCAGCTTATTGACTATTACTACCACTACTGCTACTACTACTACTACTACTACTACTACTACTACTACTAGCAGCCTATTACAACAATAACAATTACTACTACTATTACTTCTAGATTAGGGCTTATTGTCAATAGTTCTCCTGAAAACTACACCTTTACTTGGCAACCCAAATTGTTAACTACCAAAAGTTTTAGCGATTAACTTGTTTTTTCAACCTAAATTATGCAATGTGGTTTTAAAAATGTATATGGTACCATGGTAACTACTGCTACTGCTAATACTACTACTGCTGCTACTGCTACTTCTAAACAAAAACTTCCCAAAAAAGTCCAAATCCGAACTTTTGCTTCCTGGTTTAATATTCCTGCCGACATCGTATATGTTTGACTTTGTTTGTCTCTCCAGCTGAGGCAGGAGGGGGGTCGTGGAGCACAAGCTGTTATTTGGTCCCAGCTGGCCGGTCACTCTGACAAGGTGCAATTCCGACGGTCGGACCGCCCCCCAAAAACACATTAAAATACATCCGCACCTGTAGACTAGACACAGCCCGGTGGAAAATCAACAACACATGAGCCGTACTGCAGTTAAATGTGAAATATGCCAGACACCAAACAGATTTCGATTTACATTTTTTAGATGGTGATAGTTTGGTAAATGCCCAAAGACACAACAGCAGCGTCATCTGTGGGAGCCGGAATCGCACCGCCAACCTTCAGATCAGTGGACAAACGCTCTACCGACTGAGCTACTGTTAGACCAGACACTCATCATCGGCAATTTTCATTTTTCTGTTTGATTTTAACCCTGAAACGCACTCTTGTTGTTGAAACGTTGGCTCAAACTGTCAGACTTTGTGTCCCTGGGCAAGACACTTCGAGCGATTAACAAATATACTTCTATCGTCACAAATATTTTCCTTGTGTCCTCAACGCTGCTGTAAATGAATAGTCTCAGATTGGCATCGCTAAGCACAAGCTCAAGGGTTAGTGGTTCAAATCCCACGCCAACCACTCCATTCTGCTTTGTGTTCTTGGGCAAGACACTTCAACCTCCTTGTCCCAGAGTTTGACTAGTTTGATGGTGGTTGGAGGGGCTGATTGTTGTTTCTGTCCATCTACCCCAGGGCAGCTGTGACTGTAGTGAAGTAAAGTGTAGAGTGACTGAATAATGACTACACTGTTGGGTATTGTTTTCCCAATTACTGAAAGGTTGATGGTTCAAACTTTACCCAAGCACACACTATTGTTGTGTCTTTGGTCAATAAACCGTCTGTGTAATCCCTCAGTCGTCCCGGTCTGATCCATCGCAAAAGACGAAGTTTAAATCTGTCAACTGGACAAATCGTTGTAGAAGTGATGAAGACGTTTCGATGCTCGTCCAAGCTGCTTCTTCAGTTCTGTTCTCTGTTCTCCAGACCTGAAGAAGCGAAGTTTGGATGATCAGCGAAACATCTTCACTCCTACAACGATTTGTCCCGTTGACAGATTTAAACTTCGTCTTTTGGTTGGTCAGTGATGAACTTCACCCTAAATACCCTGTTTTTTCGTAGGATGTGGCTGTTTGCAACCGAACCATGCAGCTTGTCCAACTTTCAAACTTTCCAAAGGGGCTTCAAGTTTGATTGCAATGTTTGAAATGCCATAATTTCCTCCACATGTAACAAAAAATCCTGGTTTATTCTGCATAAACGGCACTAACCATGTAGTTTAGATCTGTGGAAACAGTTTCTGAAACGTTCTTGTATTGATTTTGTTAGTTCTGGAGGTGTTTAAATTGTGAACTTTGAAAACTACCTTTGAGACACAGTGAGCTAAATCCTAAAGTTAAAACGTAAAATGCAAATCTAACCTCAATCTGAGAAAGATCACTCTTAGATACAGTATTTTTTTCCAAATCGTTCAGCTCTACTTTCCAACACTCTAAATGGTTCAACGAATTATCTTAGTTTCTCCCTCCTCTTTGACTATCTCCCTACAGCAAACCTTAACTCCGGAGAGGATTGAAACGTCTCGGTGACAGCGTCCTGATTATTCCGCGCTTCCTGCTCGCTCCATTATCTCCGTATGAGGAATTATTCTGCCACAAAAGGGACAGGTCGCCCGCTCCTGCCAGGCCCAGGCAAGGACTCCTCCCGGGGGATTACCAGAGGAGCACGCCTGGGTCCTTTCACCGACGGAATCCAAAGTTCAAAGTTCAACGTCCCCCTAATTGCCGGGGTATATCCCACCACAATAGAGCGGCCATTAGAGTCGGAATGATCGGCTTTGTATGGGTTTGAATGGGCTATAGCGGCTCGGGGCTCAATTTCAGCCTGAATTCCAATTACATTCAAGTGCAAATGAATAGCGGTGTATGCTGGGATTGCTACAATGGGGGTATGGGGAATTTGAATTGAATTACAGCGATGTCCAGCGCCGCCGCCCTGGTGGTGTAAATGAGATGTGGAGCTTGGTTGTCCATTATAGTTCATGATGAGTTCTAGCTCGTATGCTGCTCGTAACGATGTCATTTGTATCTGATTTATACATTTGTGGATAGTTGGAGGTTTAATTGCCACTATGTCATCCAGTGTGCGAAGTCGTTGAGCCCTTGAGCAAGACACTTAACCCACATTTCCTGACTTATTTACAGAGGTTACCACAGGAAAGGTGTCAAGAATTTTTAGAATGTATTTCGTTGTGTATAGTAGTTATTTATTTATTTCAAAGGAGCTCAGTTAAGCACGTTTATTTGTTTGGAAAGACCTGGACCTGGAACTTTTCACACAAGGCAATATTATCTCCATGAAGACACGAAGACACTTATGTATTTGTATTATTATTGTCATAACGTTTGGGAAATCAAAGATACAGACTCAGAGTAAGGTTTAACAGAGTTTATTACAAACGGGGATGTGAATGGTGGTTGGAGGAGCAGGTAGTAGGAAGCTGGGTCGAAGGCGAAGGTGTTCGAATCGGTTGTACGTGGTTGGGGCAGAGGTGTTCGAACTGGTCGTAGGAAGCTGGGTCGGAGGCTGAGGTGTTCCAAACCGGTCGTAGGAAGCTGGGCTGGAGGTGGAGGTGCTTGAACTGGTCGTAGGAAGCTGAGTCGGAGGCTGAGGTGCTTGAACTGGCCGTAGGAAGCTGAGTTGGAGGTTGAGGTGCTTGAACCAGTTGTAGGTAGCTGGGTCGGAGGTGGAGGGGCGAGGTGGGTCCAAGAAACGGGATCTGGCAAAAAACAAGAAACACCAACTGAATACTATGACCATAACCGCAAAAAACAGACTGTACCACGGAGGATACACTGACGATCTGGCAGCGTGTGTAGGATCCTTGCTCCGTTTGTACTCCAGAGGTGGAGACTTGATTGCGGATCGGCGGCAGGTGTGTAGTGGGTGGTGCCAGAGTCTCCTCCCAGCTCCAGGCACAGAAGGGAGGAGGGAAAACAGCAAAGAACACACGGACAGACTAGGATCTTGACAATTACATTTTGCATTGCGCTTTTCCACTTCTAAGGCGCTCATACTGCTCACCCTTCACGCGCACGTTCATACAAGTGGGTTAAGTGTCTTGCCCAAGGACACACTGACAGTACTCATCTGTGCAAGCTAGCATAACACAAAGAGTGAATCCGACCGCTCATCCAACAACGTTTACATCGACAACGGGATTCAAACCGTCAAACGTTCGGATCGGCGGACAAACTTTCTACCTGAGCTGCCGCCGCCCGTCTTTTACGTTCTTATTCTCTCCCTTTTTGTTTTAGCATCTCAAAAACGAAAAAGCAGCTTGAACGAGCACAACACAACAACTTTTTGTCCAGTTGACAGTTTTAACCTCTGCTTTTTCTACAGATCAGACCTGGACGACTGAGAAACAGACACAGATAACTCAAATAAAACCAACTTGGCATGAACTCTATTTGCAAATATTACCAACTTACTTTTTTAAGTGAATACAAACCGATGCAGCCGTAATGCAGTTTAAAGCACTCATTAAGTTTGTAACCAGGCTTTTTAATGGCATCTCCAGAGCGGCTGTTTGGAGCAGGAGTCAGGAGTGGCTGAGCAGAAACAGCGTTGTATTAATACATATTTAATTAGGCTGTCCACATGGAGAGAAATGGACGGCGCTTTTAATTGGCTTTGCCCAATCATCTGACGGGAACCTTTAGCCCTGATGGATGACCTTATTAATACAGGAGCCAGCGCCGCCACAGCCAGAGGAGGGTTTGTTTCACTGATACACCTCTGTGTCTGTTACACTCACATCATATACTGCAGTTTAATGGGACGAAGGAACCTCAAGTGGAAGTACAAGTACCTACGGGATACGTGTAAACAAGAGTCAAACGTACTACTTCTGTTACTATTAGCCTACTTCTACTACTGCTATTACTTTTATCATTGCTATTTTTATTACTACCACTACTACTAACCTACTACTACTACTTTTATCGCTACTATTGTTATTACTACTACTGTTACTGCTAAATTACTACTACTACTATTACTTTTATCATTACTTTACTTTATCATTTTATTACCACCACCACTATTACTATTACTACTTGCCTACTACTACTGCTACTACTACTACTATTACTTCAGTTATTAATATTTTTTACTACTACTACTACTATTACTACTATGCCACTGTTGTTACTGCTGTCACTGTCACTTCTACTATTACTTTTACTATTAGTGTTTTTATTACTACTACTACACCTACTACTGCTACTTCTACTACTACTAACCTACTACTACTACTTTTATCGCTACTATTGTTATTATTACTACTGTTACTACTAAATTACTACTACTGCTATTACTTTTATCATTACTTTACTTTATCATTTTATTACCACCACCACTATTACTACTTGCCTACTACTACTGCTACTACTACTACTATTACTTCAGTTATTAATATTTTTTACTACTCTACTACTACTACTACTATTACTACTACCACCGCCACCACTGTTGTTACTGCTACCACTGTCACTTCTACTATTACTTTTACTTAGTCTTTTTATTACTACTACTACACCTGCTACTGCTACTACTACTACTACTACTACTACTACTACCACCATCACCGCTGCTGTTGCTACTATCATTACTGCTAACTGATGTACAACTCCTAGGGTAAAGTACTCGGGGCGGTACTGCTACAACTTGTACTAATCACAAGTTGCACAAAAACAATAAGAATTACTACTGCTACTACTACTATTACTATTACTACTACCACCACTATTACTACTATCACTAGCAGTACTACTACTACTGTTAGTGCAGTACTGCTACCACTTGTACTTCATAACAACAACTACAACACCTACTATTACAACAACTACTACTACTACTGAATACTTGTACTCATCCTACCTCTACAATACAACGAAACCTCATAGTAAAGTAAAAGTTCATGTACTTTTCTTCCGTCATTCATCTGGGTTTGTAAATATAAACGATAATTGAATAAGATGTGGATGTTTGTGTCCGTGTTGAGCAGCGGGATAATCGTGCGTGTCATTCCTTCTATTCCGGGAC
The DNA here is from genome assembly GCF_009829125.3 of Periophthalmus magnuspinnatus. NCBI lineage: Eukaryota > Metazoa > Chordata > Actinopteri > Gobiiformes > Gobiidae > Periophthalmus > Periophthalmus magnuspinnatus. The sequence continues at coordinate 4,502,718 of NC_047127.1, read as the reverse complement.
CTCCGTGCGGATAACACCATTTCACTTTGATCCTTTTGTTTACTTGTTTGTCTCTATAAATATGGCCACAATATCGAGGAAACAGGATTAGCCGTGCCGCCATGAGAACGGATTTTGGAAGCGTTCTCCGGGAGGTTATCTGAGTGTGTGCGTGGGCGTGTCTCAAATACCTCGCTGTGATTGGCCGATACTGGTCCCTGGCACTTCCTGTAGATTTATGTACAAACTGCCATAACACTTAAAGATGTACTATGTCACTTTACTGCTTGTCTCCATGAAGATATTGCTATTAGCCTACTTTTATTACTACTACTACTACTACTACTACTACTACTATAGCTTTTACTATTTTATTACTACTACTACCACTACTGCTATTTTTACTACTAGTACTACTGATGCTACTACTACAACTACGTTTACTATTTTATTACGACTACTACATCTATTGGTATTTTTACAACTAGTACTACTACTACTACCACTGTTATTACTGCTATCACTACTACTTCTACTATTACTTTTACTATTGCTACCTTTATTACTACTACTACTACTACCCCCTATGCTGTTACTGCTATCATTACTACTACTATTCTATGTACACAGTAGTAGGGGCAGTACTGCTGTCAGTTATAAAAATCACTGCACAACTACTACTACTACTACTACTACTACTACTGAATACATACTTATGTACTTATCCTACCACACAATTATACCTGTACAAACTACCATAACACATATACTACTACTACTATCATAACTTTGATAACACAGAGCTTAAAAAATGTACTATGTAACTTTTCTGCTTGTCTCCATGACGATGTTTTGCCTCAAATGTTCTAACAAGCATCTATTTCTCTCTGGGTGTTTTTATTACTAAAAACTAACTTGAAAAACATTTATACTTATTGTTAACGGGCTTGCCTCTGCGCAGATCTGACCTGTAACTCGACCTGACAGCACCTCCTGCTTGTCTCCATGGAGATAGCTACGTTGAATAGACAAGGCAATTTGTACTCAATGTAATTCAAAGTGCTTTACAGAATAAGAAACACATTAAAATCACAATACAACAAATAAAAACATAAATAATCACCTTAACATTAAAATTAAAAGTTAAAATATCAGAGAAAAAGTTCCGTAGTGTCAACACTTGCTTCATTAATGGCATCTCCTTCTCCTTAGCTCAGCCCAACCATGCGAAGAAATGCAGTACAATAGAAAACGCACATCATCATTGAAGTCCCATAATGCATTTGAATGGTGCAATTAGCGCGCTAGCTGACGCGCCACCGGCCCTGTACCGCCGAGGCTAATATCCCCATAAAAGTCATATGTTACAAAGGTAGACTCCTCTCGGGCATTTCTGATGAACTCTATGTAAAAAAAAAAAAGGGAAAAAGTCTCTCCTTCCTTTCCTCCCTTGGGCGTTTTTCATTAGCAGCTGCAGCCCGGTAACCCAGAGCGGCGTGGAGTCTGACGGCGCGCCAATCTGAGCGGAGAACGCCAGTGTGAACAGGTCAAGAATATCACTCCACGCTTTGTTAAAGGTCCTATATTACGCAAAATGGACTCTTGTGAGCTTTAAAACATGTTATAATGCTGTTATCTGCTCAAAAACATACCTAGAGTTGCGTTTTGTGTCTCTTTATTACTAGTTTGTACATCTCCAAAGCTCAAAAGTGCTCCGTTCCACCTTGTGATGTCATGAAGTGCTAGTTTTCAAGTTAACATCTACGTCAAGTTTACCGTTTTTTTAGTAGAGATTCGAGATTCCAAAGCTGAAATGATCCAAATGATTCTAGAAATGAAGGTGTGCAGAGTTTAAAAACGCGGTGGAGCACTTCCTGTATCACCACATGATGACATCACAAGGTGGAACGGAGTGTTTTTAGTTTGAGAGAAGAACTCGGCGTAAATGTGCAAGTAAAAAATGCAAAAAAACAAATAAAACAAACAACTCCAGGTATGTTTTTGAGGAGGTAATGGCATTATAACTTAGATCAGAGAATAGTGTAACACGGGCGCTTTAATGTACTTTTGAGACGTCGCGTAGTACTTTTAAATGATACTGTGTTTGTCTGCACATCTGGTGACATAGATCAAGTTTTAATTTACTGTCTAGTTAACAAAGAACTCAAAGCAGCCATCTTTGTCATGTATTTGTGTGTCAGTTCTAGTCATTTTTCTGTTTGTGAGATCTCTGTGTCATACTAACGCTACTAAGAAATTATATCTTATTCGTGTGGAAGTTGGATTATTACTGCGAGATAGGACCAGCGGGGGATGAAGTACCGTAAATTTAGGACTATAAGCTGCTACTTTTTTCCCACGATTTGTACCCTGCGGCTTATACAACAGTGCGGCTAATTTATAGATTTTTACTGCCTAACGGCCACTGGGGGGCGCTCTAACAGTAAATGCAAAAGTGAGACATGGGGAAAGATTATGAACTGATGCTTTTCGGACACAGTTACAAAAAAAGAAGAAGAAAAAAAGTCCTAAATTAAACAAGTTCCTAAATTAAAACAAAAAAAACCCTTCAGTGTAACATCTTTCTGTGTAAATCTCACATGTTACAACACAAAAACCTGCGGCTTATATTCAGGTGCGGCTTATATATGTACAAAATTGATTTTCTTTTCAAATTTAGCTGGTGCGGCTTATATTCAGGTGCGCTCTATAGTCCCAAATTCACAGTACTCGTTTTGGTGCTTAAGTAAAAGTACAGATACAGAGGTATAAAGTTACTCAGGTAAAAGTAACAGTGTCACATGAAAAAATCGACTAAAAGTATTGAAGTACACGTTTAAAAATGTACTTTAAGAGTAAAAAGTAAAAGTATTTCTCACAAGTGTTGTTAAATGTACTGATATTGACAATACATAAACAAATTTTGGTCAGCAGTTGCAATCCCAGTCAATTTCTTACTTTTTCTCATGAATTTTGTGTATTTATTTTTGTTCGCTCAAAGCCAAAACTTCACCAAACCACGAACATGACCAAAATAAAGTACTTTTTACTTTTCAGTCCTGCTCAAAAATGTAGTGGAGTAGAAAGTACAGATACTAGATAGATAGATAGGAAGGAATTATTGAATCCAAATGTTTAAAAAATGTATAAATAAGATGTTTGAGGAGACTTTGAGACACGTACAAACATCTAGAAAGGAAATTATTTTAAACGAATTTACACGGCCAATCGTTGATAACGGACAAGAATTTTCCAAGGATTCAATATTCTGTTTCAATCCTGATTCACATTTACCAAAATTCACTTTAAACATTCTTTTTGGATGTCTTGGAATAGTTAACCCGAGATAGAAACGGTCGTTAACTGCTTTAAATTGAACATTTTTAATTAAACCTGATGGAGCATGGGACAAAGGCGTAAACTCGTTCTTTAACCAGTTACTTGTGTAGACTGAAATTTTACCAAAAGAAGTAAGTAAAGCGAAAAGAGGACGAACCTGACTCTTCCTTCGTTCACTTGAAAACTACCGCTTCATGACATCACAAGGTGGAACGTCGCATTTTGAGCTTTGGAGATGTACAAACTAATAATAAAGTGCGACTCAAACATGTGTAAATCAAACAAAACACAACTCGAGGTCTGTTTTTGATGAAGTAACGACATTGTAACACGGTTTAAAGCTCACAAGAGTCAATTTTTCGTAATATAGAACCTTTAAGAAGTCGCCTGATGTTAAAGACGATGGTCAAAACGGTAGAAGTCAGACGCTCATTCAATCTGCCAGCCAAGATTTTAGTTATTGCTTTTTTACGATCAGAATTCTGAAGCGGAATTGGCCTGAAGTTGCCAGGATCAGTCATCTCTGCCCTTTTTTAAAAATGAGAGTGATGTTGGCTTCATATAGAGTTTTTGGTAACTTTTTTTTCACTTTTAGAGTTGCATATCGTCTGAAGCAGAAGTGGAGCAAGGACATCGCAGAATCTCTTATAGAATCCTGAGTAGACGCCATCAGGCCCAGAGGCTGTGACCACGTCCTGCGGGGTAAAAACGAGAGGCGAAGTAATCTCTGGCAGCATCACTCAAACTTAAAAAATGGTTTTGATCTGATTGTACTGTGCTCAGGTTAGAGTTCCAGATAAAACTCCCTGAAACAGCTGTTTGCACCTGATGGTTTGTCAGAAGAGCATGTGTTTTAGGGTTAACTAGTTTAACTCCCAAATCTCTAAATACTTCTGCCTCATTTTCAGTTGTGCGTTATTAATTTGGACACTCATAAAGCTTCTGTACTCATATTTAAGTTTCAGTATTTCTCCATAATCGTCAAGAAATGTTGGGGTTTTTTTTGGTACGCTGTCTCCGAAGCAGGAAGGACACTGTTAAGATCTCATTGTGATTGTTTTGAACATCTCACCGCTTTTGGCTCAGTTTCAGTTGTAGGTTATTCATTTGGACACTCATAAAGCTTCCGTACCCGTGTTTAAGTTTCAATATTTCTCTGTAATCGTCAAGAGATGCAGAATTTTGTTACACTTTCTTCGAAGCAGGAAGGACACTGTTAAGATCCCATTGTGATTCCTGATAAAAACTCTTTGAAACAGCTGTTCATACCTAATGGGTTTGTCAAACATCTCAATGGTTTTGGCTCAGTTTCAGTCGTAGGTTGGAACGCTCATAATGCGACAGTACTCGTATTTAAGTTTCAAATTTTCTGTATAATCGTCAAGAGATTTCACATTTTGGTACGCTGCCTCCGAAGCAGGAAGGACACTGTCAAGATCCCATTTTGATTCCTGATAAAACTCCCTCAAACAGCTGTTTTTACCTAATGGGTTTGTCAAACATCTCAATGCTTTTGGCTCAGTTTCAGTAATAGGTTGGACACTTGTACTGCTGCCTTACTCATATTTAAGTTTGAATATTTTTCCATAATCGTCAAGAAATGTAGAGTTTTGTTACGCTGTCTCCGAAGCAGGAGGGGCACTCTTAATCTCAAAGTCGTTTTTATTTAAATTTGTTCTTTCTTGAGGGCTGAGGTGTAGAGAAAGATGTTACTACGCTGGACAAACCTTTAGCATTTGTGACAGCGTTGGGTCTGACTCTTGACCGTCGTCGCTTATTTCACTAAAGTCTTTCATTTAAGCTGTAATGTGTTTGATGAATTTGTCGTTGTTAAAGAGAGTTGGGTTGAAGCATCAGGAAGACGTTTTGAGAGGGAGAGATTCAACGGATATTGTTAAAAGCCTACGATCTGAAAGCAAAACGTTAGGATTTTTAGACTTAGTAATACGAGTAATAAGATTAGAACTGATCTTTTGTACTGTAAGGTCTGTGCTCACTTGAATACAAAGAGTTCTCCCGAAACTTCCACGACTGTACTCTCCTTTTCGCCAAATGCTACGGCTCTTTGAGGAACTAGGGCCGACCCGACTGTTCGTTGTGTCTTTCCGCTTTGTTTCATCGCTGGCCGCAAAGTGCTGTGTTTATTCCCTTTAGCCCAAAACCTCGGGAAACTTCCTCCAGCGCGTGCTACTATGTCAACGTTCCGCTAACATCAGCTAAACGCTTCCCTTGGCCCTTTAGAAATCATTTGTATTTCTTTCTTTATCTTTGTTTATCCTGGGGAACGCTCTTTTGTATGTGTGCTCTGTTCAAAAAGCAGAAAAAGTTCATATAAAACGTTAAAAACAGGAGCAGGTGCGTGTATAAAAGTTTGTTACCAGATTATTAACTAGCGATTGTGTCCAAAGTGTTCAATATCACTTTTCCTTGAAGCGTGGTCCACTTTTGTGAAGCAAAACACCCAAAAGCCCTTTTTCCCCCCATCTCAGCTCTGGTCCTTAGCCTTGTACAGTCATGCGATCTGTTTTTAAATGTTCCCGTATCAGAGATTAACAGGCAGGTGAGGTATTTTGGCAGTTTTTGAAGTACTGACGGCCATTGACAAGCTGCAGAATGGGACTTATTTTAAAATGACGACGAAAAGCAGTCCTGTCCAGAGCAGCAGGGAGATCAGCTAGACGTTTTAGACTTACCGTATTTTCCAGACTATAAATTACGCATTTTTTCAGAGTTTGGTCAAGGGTGCGACTTATACTCAGGTGCAATTTATACGTGAAATATGTTTTTTTTTCTTCATTATTATGCATTTTTTGGCTGATGCGACTTATACTCAGGTGCGACTTATACTCAGGAGCGACGTATAGTCCAGAAAATACAGTAAATTATCTATTGAACTGAACCCGTGACTTGAAATAAACGATTTAACAACAAAAAGAATAATCTAGTCCAACTCTGATGTATAGTTTTAATCTTTAAGAGATCTCACCAACTTATTGAGCATTATTAAACTACTCAAGTTTAACAGAATACAGGAGTCAATGTGATTTTTTTTTCCAAATTCTCAAGCTGATCCCAGACCCCCTACACATTTAGATGATATTTATGTAGGCTATTTATGAAAAAACAAAATAAACATGTTGCAAAAGAGGGCCGGTAACAAGCGTTAATCCTAAAATAAACAAACTGAAAACACACTTTTTACCTCTGGTCCAGTTTTATTGGTCCAAAAGAGTCCAAATAAAAATATATCCAAAGTATGTCCCAAAAATCTTGATCATAACCTGCTTTTTGTTCAGAAAATAAACGTAGTCTCCATATATTGACTTGTACAATTTGCGGAAAACGCTGTCGGCCTTCGGAGACTCCTTCCGCTCTTGCCTCAGGGAGCGTTTCTTGTTACAATAATATCATGAAAACCAGTGCCTGCAAAACGACTTTTCCAATCAATATTTATGGCATTTTTTTTAAATAATGGAAAACGTGTGCTATAGCTCCCCCTGGTGTTTACATCACCAGTCACCAGTTCTAAAGCTATTCAGGAAAAGTTCATTTTTGTCCTGTGAATGTGACTTTTTTAGTATCGATACCTGTTCAAATGAGTATCTAGTTTCGATACTAGCTTCTGTATCGATTAGCAACAGATTTTTGATACTTTTGACGAGAATACTTCAGCGGCTGAGTGAGTTTTTCAATCTTACCAGTCTGACAAATAACATCACACATATATAAAAACAACATCTGCTTTTGGATTCGTCCTGGTCTTTTTCCATTTTACTTTTTTGAGTTGTTTTGTACCTTCGCCGCAGAAGTCCCGTCCGTCCCCGAGGCGTAAGAGGCTTAAGGAAGCAGCTAATCGGGTGGCGGCTGCTGGTGAGTGGAACCGTGTGTGGAGATGCACAGGAGGTGTTCTCCCAGGGAAAGATAATGGGAGCGCACACGGCTAGCTACTGTACGTCAGCACAATCGGATTCGCTTGAGTGACTGGAAGTAGTGCGCTCCCTCACAGCTCCTTAGGAAAAACAGGTTGGCAATGCATGCAGGGTAAATGGGGGGACAGGCTTAACTGCTAGACAGAGTCATTTGAGCGTGCAGAGGGTGGTGCGGAGTTGTTGAAGTTTGTGGCAGTTTTGGCTACGTGGAGAAAATGCGAAATAAAAACATGCCAATATTTGTTTATAATTGCGGTCTGGATTTTTAGCTCCAAAGAAACTATTAAAATGGAAAATAAACACTAAATCAACTTTTTTTTTACTATTTAACTGTGTATACTGTGTGTGTGCTGCCTCTAGTGGCCATTGCAGCTTTAAGTACTATGCGACATCACACAGAACTGCCCCGATGTGGTGTTTCTGATGACAAACACTTGGCTGCAAGGGCGGAGTTTGAAATGTGGCTGTGACTGTTAACTCCCACTTTAACCTTGAAAAGCATGTGTTAATACTGTGAGCGGGCTTGCCTCTCCACCGACCTGACTCGTAACATGGCCTAGTGGCGGGCATCTCTTTTATATTTTAATAATTAATGAACCAACGCTTATTTGATACAAAAATAGCAATGCCGGTCACTGCTGGTTGACTTGTTTGAGCGACTGCAGCTAAGTTGGTAGAGTGTTTGTCCGCCGATCCGAAGGTTGCTGGTTTGAATCCCGCTCCCGAAGATGAATACTGTCGTTATGTCCTTGGGCAAGACACTTAACCCACCTCGCCCCCAGTTTCTGCGTACACTACTGTGGCGATCCTTGATGCAAAGTGCTTTGAGTGACTTGAAGGTCGAAAATCGCTGTATAAAAATGTGACGTTGACGATTTGCTTATACGTTTTTAAGTTGTTAATAACTGGGCGCACATGATCTGCAAAGTTCCGCAGTACGGCTTTATCTTCGAACTCAACGTTTCTTGTAAGATATCGCTATGTAACCTATAGTTTTGAGCTTAGACACATACCAAGTTCTGATGCCTTATTGTGTGACGAGGGTAGAAACCCGTCAACTTATTTACATTAAAAAAACACGATTTGTACAAGGCCAATATCGACTTTTCGTTCAGTTTATGAGCGAACGAAAAGTCAAGGCAGAGCTTTTACATACTGAACGAAAAGTCGAGCTTTCATATACCGAAGAAAGTCGAGATGGAGCTGTCATATACTGAACGAAGTGTCGAGCAGGAGCTTTTATATACCTCAGGAAAAGTCCAGCTGGAGCTTTTATACATCAAACGAAAAGTCGACCTGGAGCTTTCACAAACCGCACGAAAAGTCGAGCTGGAGCTTTCACACACCGATCTTAAAGTTGAGCTGGAGTAATATTTTTGGGGGTTAATATGTATCACTTACTTTGCGATAATGGAGAGATTTTTGCATTTTTTTAATCTAAAATTACACGATTTGAGCTGCAGAGGTTTGAGTAAATGTGCTCTATGGCTAATTATTGATTAATTTTCTATTTATTTATTGCAACTCAGGCTTTTTAATGGTACTGTCTATTTAAAAATGGCTTCACTGGGACTCTTTTGCATCATGACGGTGCCATAGTGCAGTTTCAACATGATCGTTTAGCACAATATTTCTCCGTAGTAACATATCGTGCTTCGAAATGTTTTATCGACAGGCCTGATTTGTACATGGAATTGAACCCTCAACCCTTCGACAGCACACCACACGTCACCAGGCCTCCGCTCGCTGTAGCCGCAGTGAGGTATCTCTTAACTTGTTTTTCTGCTTAGTTCAGCGCGGCCTCGTAATGACTTTTTGATTATGTTTGATTGTTTTGGCACATCACATATATTGTAGGTACAAGGCTATTGGAAAATCAATATTGCGCTTGTCTCCAACCCCAAATTAAACGGAATGAGTCCAGAATGCGCCGCGCCGCCGACATCCTGGAACTGATTGCCATGACGATAGAAGTAATATCCCCCTGGTGTTTTCTATACGTTAGCGTGAGCCGACTGTTTTACGGCAAGTTTCTTATTGAAAATCTCTGAAATGCAAATCGTAATTAGCGTTTTATCTGTAGTTTAATTTGCTAGCGCTGCTCCTCTACAATATCACACACAATTTAACCTCATTCCCAACCTGGAGACTCATTTATTCTATTTGCTAAGTACATTTAGGCTGTACTTACAAACGCCCACGGCCATTTAAAAGCACGCAATCAGAAGCTAACACAATGGCAGTCGTATAGATTTGAGAATATGATTTAAAATGGAAGAAAAGAAGTGATTTGGACAAGTTCAGACTCCAGAGGGGGTATAGATAAATGCTTAAAGAGCCCATATTACACTACTTTCTGATCTATGTTATAATGTTTCCTCGTCACAAACAGTCCTGCAGTTGTGTTTTGTTTCATTCACACATGTTTAACACACAAACCCTGCATATTTACGCTGAGTTCTTCTCTCCACTTCGCTCCGCTCCACTTTCTGTGTCGTCCCTCAGTCGTCCATGTTTGATCCATAACCAAAAACGAAATTAAATCTGCCAAATCATTCAGTGTAAGAGTCCACTGAGCGTTATCCTGGAGAAACAAAGCAGCTACTTTATAAGAGAATGTACAAACACTGTGGAGAGAGCAGCTCGGGACCCCAATCTGCTGTGCACCTCCATCTCAAAGCCACTAACCGCTCCTTTGAAGATCGTGAAGTTCAGATCTGAGCCAGAGAAAAGAAATGGTTTGAGAGAGGAGTTAAAGAAGCTATTTTTGTAAGGAAAGACAATCCTTTCTTAAACAGGAATGGGGGTCTAAGACGTAATCTCTCACCGATCTACAACTCTGTCCTCAGACCCAAAACGAAGAGAACAATCGCAGGGTCGTTAAAGGTTGAATAGGGTCGTTTAAGATGAAACTAACTAAAGTTTCAGTCCTTTCAGACACATATAAGACAGTGTCCATCAGCAATCTGACCAGAACTGAAGAAGCAACTTGGATGAGCAGCGAAACGTCTTCACTCCTACAACGATTTGTTCAGTTGACAGATTTAACTTCATCTTTTGAAATTCATACACTTTCGCTAAAATCATTTGGATGATTTCAGCCCTGGAATTGCCCGTCTTTACTGAACAAAAGGTAAAAGGAGCTGTTAACTTCAAAATTATCTCTTCGTGACATCACAAGGTGGAACGGAGCATTTTGAGCTTTGGAGATGTAGACAGAGCAATAATAAAATTACTCAAACATGTGTGAATGAAACAAAACACAACTCCAGGTCTGATTTTGAGGCGGTAACAGCATTAGAACAGTCAAGTCAATTCGCCTCATGTGAAAACCCTGAACCTCCAGAATTCACTTGCTGAGCTGCAGAAGCCGCACTAGCACCGAGTCATGAGAGTAAAACTCACAAACCAGATCAGAGAGTGGCATTTCAGCTTTAAACTGACTGAATTTCATCTCTGAAACTGGCATCTTGTCCCGTTCTCAAGGATCCAATCACTTTGCCGAATTTGTGTCTCGTCCCTTCCCTATAATTTGTGTAATCTCATTTTCAGATGTACTCTCGAGGCCACCGTAGTTTCTTCACTTTTTGTCACCGATGCCACCTCCCCGGCTCTGTGACAACTCGAGATAGCTGCTATATTTAGAGACGGGAGCGAGTGGGGTAAACAACAGCTTCAGTGTCAGAGGAATGTGTTGATTATGTTTAAAAATGAAACGGTTAAAGGCGACCGCTCAGCCAATCAGCTCCGAGCTACACAAGTCTAGTCTGTATCATCAAAAACGCTCAGTAAATGTCCTTCTATGACTCCCCCTCCTGAGGACACTACATCGTTGTTTGTTTTAATTAAATGTGCACTGTGTAACTTTTCCGGTGCAGGGTCTGCCGCGTCTTTGTCTCCATGGAGATGTTACCACTTCATCTGTAATTGAATGATTAAAAAAAATAAATAAAGTTTATGGCCGTGCAGTGGAACGTTCCAAATATCAATGGAGACAGACCCACCAGAAAAGTTACATCATGCGTCTTTATGTTTGACCCAATTCTCATAATTAGGTGTTTGGTCCAATCTACAAATATGTACTTTTTTGGATATCGGTTCAGAGATGTCATTTACAGTTTGGGTAAAGGTTTAGTACGTAACATTTTGGTGGTGGCACGATTCCATGTAAACAGAAAGTTAAAACCCTACTTCGGAATATTCCCCATAGAGATAGATTTATGGAGCTATATGGAGAAGTAAGCCGGCGCAAAGTTAGTACGCACGTTTTTCAGTGCAATAAACGCAACCAAATGAAAAATAGTTTTGTTTTAATCTTTTTTGGAGTTAAAGGTCATATATTACGCAAAATTGTTCTAATGCTGTTACCTCCTCAAAAACATGTCTGGAGTTGTGTTTTGTTTCATTCACACATGTTTAAATAGCCCTTTATTATTAGTCTGTCTATATCGGCAAAGCTCAAAATGCTCTGTTCCACCTTGTGATGTCACAAAGTGGCAGTTTTCAAGCTAACGTCTACCTTTTACCTTTTGTTCAATAGACATTAGCAATTCCAGGGCTGAAATCATCCAAATGATTCTAGTGAAGGTGTGTGGAGTTTAAAGACACAGTGGAGCACTTCCTGTATTACCACATGATGACATCACAAGGTGGAACAGAGTGTTTTCAGTTTGAGAGAAGAACTCAGCTTAAAAATGCAGATTTTCTGTGTTAAACATGTGTGAATGAAACAAAACACAACCCCAGGTCTGTTTTTGATGAGGAAACAACATTATAACACGGATCAGAAAATAGCGTAAGACGTGCGCTTTAAAAAGTTCCATACTGTGGCTTTACGATGCCAACTCTAACCAAACGGAGTCCTAATGTAGATACAGTTGCATTTTAAGCGACTTGTTAAGGATTCAAACCAACAACCACTAACTTCTCGCTGTTCCAGTTTCACATTATTGTTATTTTTCACCGTTATATTGACTTCGCACATGTTGCTAGCGAAAATCAATGCTAGCGTCTGTTGTGTAGCGCCGCTGTCCCCGCTCCCCTCAGCCCGCCTCATAATTGGAGCGGGTAATTGCTATCAGGCCCACAACACATTGACCCGGTGCGTGTAATAAGCAGGTGAGCGCGGCCCCGAACATTAGCTTCCCTCCAAAAAACGGCTATGATTAGCACTGTCGCTAGCAGCCACGTCGCCGCCGTTGCCACTGCTGCCAACGCCGCGCAAACAAATATCAGGGTGTCGTTCTGTTTTCAGATCCAATTAAAACGTCAACCAAATATCAACGAGAGAAATGTTGGAGAAATAAATGAATAATAAATATGGCTGATTACTTTGTGAGTTCAAAGAGGTCGTCATGTTCTCGCTCGTAATTGTGGAGATTGCGTAGTTCAGGGGTAATGTGTTCTTCACTTTTTGACAATTTTTTCTTGATAAAATGTTTGTATCTTTAAATGTCAGACTGTTTTTTTTATCTTCTCGTGTTAATGTACTTATTTTAAAACATCAGGAGGAAGCTGGTTTTAGTTTTAGGATCTGGAAACCCAAAGTTAACAATAAGAACTAAACCACAGAATGGACATAAACGCAAATTGTCTAATAATCTATCCATTAATCCATTTTCTTACACTTATCCCGGGTTGGGCAGCAGTCTAAGCAGGCTTCCCCCACCCCAGACACTTCCTCCAGCTCCTCCAGTGTGTCCCCGACCCGTTCCCAGTCCAGCCAGGTCTAATAATGTAAACTATTTTTGAATTTACATGAATCAACTTTAAAATTTCTATCAATAAAATCAGTTTTGTAGATGTTAGCGTATTTTAAGCTAGCAAACATAACGTTTATAAAGGTGCAACGCGTAAACTTGCTAATCGATGCATCGCTCGCTTGTCTCCATTAAGACATTGCTTTTCTCACAGTATGGCATTAAAAGTCTGTATCTCCATGGAGACAAGCAGGTGGCGAGTTCATGGGCAAGTTAGACGTCAGATCTGTGATGAGGCGATCCCACTTATAGTAAAAATGTAAAATAAAAACTAGGACTGTCTCAAAAGTTACTATATCAACTTATCGTTCAGTGCATTATAATATATGGAACAATGTGTTTTGAGGTTCAATATTTCTCAAAAAAGTAGTTACTATGACTACCGCTTCTATTAAAATGTTTTTTCTATTTATTTTTTACTTTCTGCACTTTTTTGCTTAGTTTTATTTTTTTTTTCACACATTTTTTGTACTTTCAAATGTTTTTTGTACCTTCTCATCATAAGGTAGTTATTTTAATCTGCGCTCCTGATGATTCAAAATGGCAGGACTGTTATACACAAGGCCAAGTTAGATGTCAGGTCTGTGATGAGGCGAGGCGACCCAGCTCATAGTAAAAATGTGAAATAAAAACTAGGCCTGTCATGATAACTACTATATGGACTTATCGTTCCGTATATTATTACTGGAACAATACGTTTTGGGGTTCAATATTTTTACCACGTGTACGTTCTTGTAGTACTATAAGATTTAAGCTGTAGGGCACATATGTCAAACTCAGGCCCGGGGGACAAAACTACAAATCCCAGAATGCTTTGCTAGTACACGGGTGTGCAGTGGAGACCAATGGCGTAAATCCGAATCTAGAAAAAATAGCTTGAATATATATTTTCTCTATGCACTTTTTCTACTCCAAGGCATGAACTTTTAATAGTTGATAGTCCAGTAAATTTTTTTTTAATAAATATTATTAATAAATTATTTATTTATTTTTGTTGGCTTGTTAAAAAATGATTTACTTTAAAAAGGAACTTGAAAGGCTACATAGAGAACCATCATGCATTTTATTTAAATATGAAATAAATACTACTGATGTGTCTTTTGTTTCAAATTTAATTTCTCATATGTTTGTATTATCAAACTTGAGCTGTTGTATTTCAGCAAAACTAAACTTCAGATGAAAAGGTTAAACGCTGCATATCAGGTGCACTCAATTTTTCAATAAATACAGAGTTTGGCGCATGATTTAGTCTCACTTTTTAATTTTGTCCCACTGTGAATTTGAGTTTGACACCTCCGCTGTAGAGGGTCAAAAAAGTAGTTGCTATGACGACTACTACTAAAAGGTTTTGTAGATTTATGAAAGGGTTTGATGGGATTACCAGGCTCTAGGGTCATTAAGTAGTTTCAATATTATCGTGTATCGTGATATTTTTCTGTGATATCGTACTTGAAAATTGGGGAAAATTTAGAAAAAAACGCACATAATAAACGAGATGCTAGATCAATACGTTTAATGCCTTACTGTGGAATCATCAACAACATCACCAACTTGGTCGCTGATATGCCCGCCACTAAAATAAGTCACGCACCGTCCCTTTAAGAAAACCCCTACATGTACACTGCCTTTAATGATATGATTTATGACTTCCCCTTTTCTCATGCCCCCGTCTCGTGATCAATGGCGTCCAGTGAGAGCGCTGGATCGATTCATAATTGAATAGCTTTAAGTCATGAGGCGGAGGAGGCCGGGGTTCAAAGGTCACGGGGTTAAATACACATGATTAATCAGCCTCTCTTTTCATTTACATATTTATGGAACAGTGCCAGGAGCTGTGTTTTCTCATTCTCTCTGATGTTCCAAGTGCAAAACGCTCTTTGATTACTGTTTGTTTGTAGTGAAGGACGTTGTTCCGCCGTGGTTATGTTCACAGTTCTGCCTCAGTGTCGTAGCAAAGACAATATTTGGCGTTTTCGCGTGTAATTGGTACGATCGCGTTGTGTAGTAGAGAGTGCAGACGCTCGCCAAGGCGTTGTAGCAAGGGCAGGGTCAAGGTCAACGTTATTTATGTAGCGTCAGAGGTGGGTTCAGTAGGGAAATATTGTACTTATGTAAGAGTAACGTTACTTCAAAATGATGTTACGCATGTAGAAGTGCAACGTAGTGGTCTAGGAGTAAAAAAGTATTTGGAAAAACTACGACTGGAGCAAGAGTAAGTTAAAGAGTAACAGCAGCATCTGATTTATAATTTGATGTTGATGTAATGTGAAGGACAAAATGTGAAATATTGTCCAAAATGTGGTATTTTCAAACTAAAACTAAATCACAGTCATTTCATATTGTCGACATAAAGCTCAAGTCACTTTAAACTTACTCAGAGGGAAGAGAAACTACAACTTTTACTCGAGTAAGAGTACTGCTACTACAATAATATTACTCACGTAGGAGTAAAAGTTTGCTCTGAAAAGTTTCTTCAAAAAGTTACTCAAGTAAATGTAACTGAGTAAATGTAACTACACAGCTCTGTTTAACTTGTAAAGACATTCAAATGAGGAAATTCAATAAAGAAATGTCTTTTTTTTTCGTACTTTTAGCCTTTACACTTTAAAAAAATGTTTTTGTTCATTGGTTTTCTTGTAACATTTTTAAACGATATTGGTTAAAATGGATCGATGTTAAAGCAGACCTATTACGCCAAATCTTTTTCGGACTTTTTCAGCGCTTTTAACCATGTTCTAGTTGTTTCCTTCTCATTTCACATCTTAAAGTTGTATTTGTAGCGACTCACGTTTGAGTAATCTTTAATCGCTTAGTTTCAAGACGCCATTTTGCAGATGAACTCCCGTTTTCACCTCCACCTGTAGACGCCCACTGCTGTGTAATTACGTCGTTCTCCAGTTTTATTCACCACAGCAGCGTCACATAGTCATTCTGATCCAAACAAAAAACAGTCCCCAACTTGCTAGCATGATGTGCAGCTAGCCATCGAAGGAACCGACAACTTCGTAACTGTTTGCTGTGACGACGTTTACAATCGACTTCAGCTCTCATTTGGCGTTGGAAATCAGCGGACATCGTTTTAGATCGTCATTACGACTTAAAATGTCCAAATTATGACATAACGATCAATGGATGTCATAGATTATAACTGTACAGACACAAGAACAATAGGTCTTCTTAAAAAAACTGTAAATCATAAGGACAGCATTGGATTTTCTACGGCGCTGTTTGCGTAAAATCCAGTTATTCTGAAGCGATATCTTGGACCCTTTCTCGCCGTAGTACTTAACGTTTGATGTAATCCCATACCGTTTGCGATCGTCTTACACCTCGGCTCCCTGTTCTTACCCGGTCATTAGCGTACACTTGTTCGCCGCTGAACGAGCTAGTTCAAAATAACACGCTCTCCATATTTCCCGGGCGTTTCCTCCCGTCTAAACCCTATGATTCAGAACCGTGCTACTTGACATATATTGCAGGCTCGTTTCTGTTTTTCTTCCCAACGATAAAAATGTTTATTACCATTTTTACTATAATGTTATTCTTTCCTATCCACTTTCATTGGATCGTTCGGCGGGTCGCTGTATTCATCCATTCTTTTTCACAATGCATTTTTATCAGTCTATCTGTTTAGGTTTAATAAAAAGCGCTACCGTGGAGATAAGACTACACATAAGCTATTTCCGCTTTATATTATTCCTCCAACACCTCAGGAATTGTGCTGTTACCATTCTACGGAAGCTGATACGGACAAATTTTCAATCAGATTTGCAATGCGTTTATACCGGCTTTCAATAGAGCTCCAAATGTATAGCGGCAGCATTTATAATACACTGCCGTCTCTCTACCGCCACCTGTAGCGCAGCTGGATAACGCGTCTGTCTTCAGAGAATTGTCACGTAATAAACTCAATCTTTCCCGCCGTTATTGACTGACTCCGAGCTGCTCTAGAACGTTGTAGATCAAATTAGCGTCCATTAGGTTTGTAGTTAGCATGTGCGCGCGAGAGGCTAATCAGATATGAGCTAGCAACGTATCCGGGAGGCTGTCCTAAATGCGACTGTCAGTTTTGATTGAGTGGACAATGAGTGCAATGCTAGGCTAATGCTAACTGATTACATAGCAATTACGCAGGCTTTTGCAACGATGTGAGTACAGATATTGAGACGCTATTGTTGCTAGCTGCTAGTTGGAAGTTAGGCTAATTGTTGTTGAAGAGGATGTCCACAGAAAGCTGCATATTTAAGACAAAATATATGTAATTTGACAAAGGCTGTTTATGGCACGTTCTGTTTATGCTTGAAAAACTTTTTTTTTTTTTACTTTGAAAAAATTACGATTTAAACTTTAAATCGTCAAGTTTTTTTTTTTTAGGGTGTCAGGGGTGTCAAACTCAATTTCACTGAGGGCCACATCAGCAAAATGGTTGCTCTCAAATTTGCATAGATGTAAAAAATATGACTGTGTAACTGTATCTCCTGATAAACTGACATACGCAGTCATACGTTTTAATTTACATGGTCGCGGGCCACATAAAATGAAGTGGCGGGCCGCATTTGGCCCCCGGACCTTGAGTTTAACATGTGATTTAAAGTAATAAATTCATATATCGTTGTCAACTTGTTAGGAATTTCAATGCCCCTGAAGATAAGGAAGTGCAAATGATCAGTAAAAATCATATGCTACTCAATTAAGCTAACGTTATTTATTTTTATAAATATAAATACTTTTAGCTTACTTGAGTAGCATACGATTTTTAAGGATCATGTGTGCACCTCCTTATCTTCAGCAGCATTGAAATTCCTATAGACAAGGAAGTGCACACATGATCCGTAAAAAAAATAAAAATAAGTGAAATGTGCTTTAAGTGAACCGGATACATGTGCTCGAAAAAAATAAAAAAATAAAAAAAAGTAAGCTAACGTTACCTTCAAACTGGCAAAAAATAGGTCAAAAAACACAATGTTCATATGATATTATTGACTAGGATATATGTAGCTTTAACCAATTTTCAGTTGCACATAGTTGGACGAGTAGTTTGTCCACTGACCAGAAGGTTGGCAGTTCGAATCCCGCGCTCGACGGAAACATCATTGGTCGAGCGTTTAAATCCAATGACCCACAGGTTGGCGGCGCAGTTCTGGCTCCGCTATATAAGAATTTGACCATTTACATACTTAAGTAATATTATTTTAGTGCAAATATAGAATTTGTTCAAAAAGTTACGTAATGCAGTACTACCCACCTCTGAGTATTAGCACATAAGGCTTGGATATAAGGTTTGTTTTTGTGCCAATTGCTATAAGGTTTAGCTTTAGCGCATGTTTGAATATGCTACTCTTCCTTGCTGAGTTTCATACCATTTGCAAACTAGCTAGCAAATATCTGTTTACATTGCGGTACGGCGAAAGCAGGAGTGAATTACTAATCCCCGAGTCTATAAGATTGCTGCTGTTGTTTGTATGGACTGTCTCGATTCATTTTCTAACACTTCTATAGGCAGAAAGAAAACCAGGCATTGTGAAATGTGACTGACAAGCTAGTCGCAAACACGCCGCGCCGCTAATGGGAAAAAGCTATCAACAAAATCTTCCCCGCTCCTCTGTAGTTCGAAAAAAACCCAAAACATAAATCGTTCTTTCAAGCTCCACAATCCTCTTTTGTATAGAATAATATTAGCATGCTAGCATCGCATCTGACAGGGTTAGCAAACGGCGGTAAATCACAATAGGAATGGGATTAATGTATACGGAATTGAGTCCCGTCGCCAAAGAAGCTTACGAGTGCGTTTTGGATGTTGGGATGTGCAATTAACACGGGGCTAATACTGGAAAACCGACGCGCTATGAGGCTATGCTAACTACTTTTCTCTTGTGTTTTTGTCCACAGCGGCCCTGCAGGTGTCCATATCCTTAAACAAAGTGGAGCTGAGTGTGGGAGAATCCAAGTTCTTCATCTGCACAGGTACGTTTTTATCGTAATAGATTTAAAAAATAGGATCGTGTTTTCTTACGCTCATCAGAAGGTTGTCGGTTCAACTGGCAGGTTTTAACAGCAGCGAAAAATATTCTGGCCCTTCGCTGGAAAACATCTAACAACTTGACTCCTAATCACTGGATCAATACCTTTCGTCATATCATTAACATGGAATTATCAGGAGCGAAAATGCATTTATCCAAAACAAAAACTCTCATTATGGAGTAAAACCTTATTAGAACTGGACAATCTCAAATAAACAAGATTCAATGATTTATAATAAGTGGAAGAGATTTTATAATTTAAATATACTGTAAATTAAAAGGTAAACCAAGAGCCTGTGAGGGGCCTTTAATTAATAAAATAATAATAATAATAATAAAAATAATAATGATAAAAATAATAATAATAATAATAATATAACAATACAAAAATAATAAGGATAAAATAATAATAATAATAATAATAATATAACAATACAAAAATAATAATGATAAAATAATAATAATAATAATAATATAACAATACAAAAATAATAATGATAAAATAATAATAATAATAATAATAATATAACAATACAAAAATAATAATGATAAAATAATAATAATAATAATAATATAACAATACAAAAATAATAATGATAAAATAATAATGATGATGTTATTATTTATTAATGATGATGGTAATGGTAATAATAAATGATAAATAAAAAAGAAAGGTGTATATATGTATAGTATGTATAGTACTGTATAGGTGTATATGACTACATACATAGTACAAGTATATATGTGTATATGTGTGGTTTATGGTATAGGTGTGTGTATATGTATGTATATATGCATGTGAGTTTGTATTTTGTATGTGTGTTTTGATCTTGTACATGTGGAGCCCAGGGAGAGGGGTAGAATATCACCACTTTTTGTGTGTGTGTGTGTGTGTGTGTGTGGTGTGTGTGTGTGTGTGTGTGTTATTATACAAACAATAAAAAATTTGATCACAAAAAACAGAAGGTTGGCAGTTCCAATCCCGCTCTCGACGTAAACATCATTGGTTGAACGGTCACATCTATCGACTCACAGGTTGGCGGTGCGATTCCAGCTCCCACAAACGAACACTATCGTTGTGTCCTTGGGCAAGGCACTTAACCCACCTCGCCCCCAGTGTCTGCGTACACTGGTGTATAAATGTGTGTGTGAACAGGTGAGTCATTCCTCGATGTAAAGCGCTTTGAGAGCCTTGAAGGTGGAAAAGCGCTGTATAAAAATGTGACTGTTTACCATATTACATCATGCAGTATAAGCAGGAATCTATGCTCAGCTTAATTTTTTTTTTTTTTTTTTTCATCTGTTGCTAATCCATCCGTTTAGTTCATACCTCAGAATCCTAAAGACATAATGGCACTTTGAGCAGCGTAAGATCATAAACGTACATCTAATTATACATACAGAATATACCACTTTAGAGCTTTGATTCAGATTAGATAAGCACGATACGCACAGATAGTAATATTGAAGTACAGGAACGTCATGAAGTAAAAATAGTACTGTACATTTATACGTATGTACAAGTTGACATCTGTGTAATCTCGGTCGTCCAGGTATGATCCATAGTAAAAGAAAATTTAAATCAGTCAACTGGACCAAAAGTTTGTAGGAGTATTACAATAAGATACTTTTTACTTTTAATTTACTACATTTGAGAGCACGTATCTGTACTTTCTACTCCACCACGTTTTTGAACAGAACTGACAAGTAAAAGTATTTT
Source organism: Periophthalmus magnuspinnatus (assembly GCF_009829125.3). NCBI lineage: Eukaryota > Metazoa > Chordata > Actinopteri > Gobiiformes > Gobiidae > Periophthalmus > Periophthalmus magnuspinnatus. The sequence goes on along the minus strand of NC_047127.1, from coordinate 4,481,972 downwards.
TTACTATTGTTCGAGACCAGCGGAAAAGGTTGCATTTTCATTATTTGAACAAACCAAAATATACAAATAAAAAGAGATGGAATAAAAAGATTGATTCGGTTGTTTCTGTTGAACAAAATTCAGCAAATTTTTTTATCAAAATCACTACATTTGAAGCTTCATTAGATCTAAAAAAAACCTGTGAAATACTTGTACTTTTTACTCTTTAAGTACATTTTTAATCGCTGCTTTAACACTTTTTTAGATTACACTTAGCAGATTTTTTCATTACGAGTACGTTTTGAGTACTTTTTGTTCCAGTATCTGTACTTTTACTTCAGCAACAAAGCGGAGTACTTCTTCCACCTCGGCTGAAGTACACGGCGAGCGTATGTCCCATGACCCTTCGTCCTCTTCACAGACGGCGCCGCGCTTCACTTTGCATGTTCGTATTTGTGTTCCTGTGCGGACGGTACCAGCGGGTCCCATCACAGGAGCCAGGGCCGGGTCACAGCAGGGGGTGAGGGGGTGAGGGGGCTCTGGCAGGCACCGGGCCCCCCTCACCCCCTCTCCCACATCTCTGCCCCCCCGCTGTCCCCCCTCTGCTGTCCTGCCAGCCCGCGCAGCACGACTCCACCACCAGGAGGAGTCGAGATGAGGGTCAAGTGAACGGGGGGAGGAGAGGAGTTTGAGTGAGAATCCAGTGGTTTTTAATTTTGTATTTCTTTTTTTTTTTACAGATTATAGAACAAAAAAAGAGTCAATAGTGTAGAATTTATTACATTTATGGAAGCTCTGATATGCAAATTTTAATGTTTATTATCCTGGTGATGATTTTACCTGTAGCAAAGTACTAAAAAGTACTACAATTACACCTGAACCTGCGTTGCCAGATCCTAAACCTGCAAATAGAAGACACATACACATTTTTCTTATTTTCAGTGAATAGTCAGGCTCTAGCACTGATTCCTGATTGGCTGCTGATTCTGGGGTTTAAGTGGTGACCGTTTAGATCAGAGCGAGTCGTTTTAGGTTTAAATCAACTGGATTTCAGCTTTGAAACTGGCAACACAAATCATTCTGCTTTCTGATTGGATGAACGTCGTGGGAACAAAAACAACTGTTCTATCAGGTCCATTGTGTTTGTAATTAGGAATAAAGTCAGAACTAAACTAAGTCTAGATCAGGACTAAAAGAGGACTAAGGCAAGACCAAACCAGGTCTAGATCAGGACTAAACGAGGACTAAGGAAAGACCAAACCAAGTCTACATCAGGACTAAACGAGGACTAAGGAAAGACCAAACCAGGTCTAGATCAGGACTAAACGAGGACTAAGGAAAGACCAAACCAAGTCTACATCAGGACTAAACGAGGACTAAGGAAAGACCAAACCAAGTCTAGATCAGGACTAAATGTCTAGATTAAAAGAGGACTAAGGCAAGACCAAACCAGGTCTAGATCAGGACTAAATGAGGACTAGGGCAAGACTAAACTGGGTCTAGGTCAGGACTAAAAGAGGACTAAGACAAGACGAAACCAAGTCTAGATCAGGACTAAAATGGACACAATTTAGGGTAAAAAGTGTTCAAAACCATAAAATCAAAATAAAAAAAAAATGTTAGAATGAATAGATGATGTTATAAACAGTACCATATTTCCCTTACTTCCTATTTATATATTATAATTTTTACTAATAATAGTCTACTTTTAATCTGGTAAGAATACAGAATAGATCCCCAGCATTTTGAAAACCTGTGATGTGCCTGTTCCATCCAAACTCTGTAAAGATCTTTCTAGGCCACCGTACCTAAGCTCCTCCTGCCTCACTCCTCACTCTACCCCTCTGTTCTCTCAGTGTAGACTTAGCCAGCTGGAGTGGGCTAAACCACAAAACCACGTAGAAACAAAACAAAAAAACAACAAAAAAAAAAGAAAAAGCGTTCGTCTTTATATGATTCAGACGTAAGTATGGATCGTCGGCCGGCATGGGCGGCCATTATTTCCGTGTTGAGCTATAGGAGTGGAAAGAAAGAAGGAGAAATCAATCCATTTGTTCGACGTGAAGCAGAAGTTTGCACAGAACAATCGGCAGCGCGTGGAAATGATGGAACGCCCCATTTTGTCCCAACAACAACTCCTTTATCTGGACCAGCTTGGTTAGACAAAGAAAGCAAAGCGTAACCCGAAACATATGATGATGTTTTCAAAGTCGTACCTGGTTTTCGCTTTCTTAAAAATGTGTAAAACAGAGCTAAAGTTATTCCACGTGTCCTAATTATTCACCACGATGAGCTTATAAGTAATTTTCACAACATTTAGAGGCCAAAGAGGCGTTTACCGTCGCACCCAGAAACTGTATCTATAAAAGGACACGGCTAACCTGCTAGCTGCCGCGTTCCAGCTCCGTCGACGCTGGCTCCAATTCACTTTCTATTGAAAAACGGCGCTGTCAGACTCTTCATTTTGGTCTTAAAATATCCGTATTAACCCGCTCTACGTTATCCTTCGCTATCGTGTCCGTAAATCAAGATATGAACATTAAAAACAGAGAAATCAAACACCTTCTTTCCTTGAGGTTGCTCCCGCTAGCGTTAGCAACAAGTTTGATTGACAGTGTTGCTAAGTGCGCGCTCCCTGCAAAATTAGCGGTGCGGGTGGGAAGGGGCGTTACCTTAAACAGCCTCACTCCTGATTGGCTCGTTGGTTGCTATGATACTCGTGGTCGAAATTCTAAATATGGAAATCGGCTCCAAATTTGCCGCTATAACTGCTAGCCTCGATTAGCTTCATTTGACTGGCTATAGCTGACGTCACACCAATGGGAATAACAACTAGCATGCTAATCCCAGCGTTACTTCCTGGTTCGCGGACAATAAAAAGGCTTTATAATTAGATGCAAACGGCAAACAATCGTCTCATTTTGACCTTTAGCAAGACAAACTGTAATTTACTACAGGATACAGCGTAAAAGTCATGCAATTTTGTAAACATTTTAATTAAAACATAAACTATAATACACAAATATGGCTGTCCTGTGCTTGCCAACACATTTACACTCCAGGGTTGTGCTCCAGTTTAGATTTAAGTCCTCCATCTCCAAGGTCCTAATAATCGTAAGTAACCAACGTTTTTATTCCCTCGTCCCATTTACAATCACGTTTTCCGTCTTTCAGATTAAAAGTATCCGAAGAATTCTTTTGACAAACCCTTGAACGAAAATGTGAGAGATAATGATTTTAGTGCAAACCTCTCAACAATGTTTCGTGCTCAAAGTCAGGACACATTAATGGAGTAAAACATACAAGACAACACACGTGAGGTCGTAATCATTATATCCACTTATCGTTCGGCGTTTGGAAGATGGAACACTAGTTTCCGAGGTTCACTATGTACCGTAACTACCTTTTGGTCGTACTAGATGGGGACGTTTTGTTATTTTTCTGTATTATGATAAGGTTTGGGGTGTAGAGGGGTGAATAATTACTGCTATTACTCACAGTGTCGATGCAAACTCATTACAGAAGTGCTTCATTCTGCCATTAATTTACTGCAGGTCAGGTTTATTAACAGTGCGGCTCATTTACAGAAGACGTTTTTTGGGATAATCCTGGTTTAGGGTTTTTGTGTCGGTTCTATAAATTTTAGTGTTAACGTTCTAGGGTTAGGTTTAGGGTTAGTGAGTTAGAGGTTTGGGTTACAGGGTAAGAGGTTAGGGTTAGATGTTAGGGTTATAGGGTTATAGGGTTAGGGTTAGTGGGTTAGGGTTTTTGTGTCGGTTCTATAAATTTCAGTGTTAAGGTTCTAGGGTTAGGTTTGGGTTATAGGGTAAGGGGTTATAGGGTTAGCGTTAGTGGGTTAGGTGTGAGGGTTATAGGATTCGGTTTAGGGGTTTGGGTTATAGGGTTATACGGTTAGGTTTAGGGTTAGTGGGTTAGGGTTAAGGGTTAGGATTATAGAGTTGGGGTTATAGGGTTAGAAGTTAGAGTTATAGGGTGGGGGTTTAGGGTTAGCAGTGGGGTTGGTGTTAAGGGTTAGGGTTATAGGGATAGGTTTAGGGTTAGTGGGTTAGAGGTTAGGGTTATAGTGTAAGGTGTTAGGGTTGTAGGGTTAGGAGTTAGGGTTATATGATTATAGGACTGGGGTATAGGATTAGCGGTTAGGGTTGGTGTCAGGGTTATAAGGTTAGGTTTCGTGGGTTAGTAGTTTAGGGGTTAGAGTTATAGGGTTAGGGTTATAAAGTCAGCAGTTAGGGTAGAGTTAGGGTTATAGAATTATAGGGTAAGGGTTGAGTTAAGGCTATAGGCTTGGTGTTAGAGTTATAGGGTTAGGGTTATAGAGTTGGGGTTATAGGGCTTGGGTTTAGGGTTACCGGTTAGGCGTTAGGGTTATAGGGTTAGTGGGTTAGGGGTTAGGCTTATAGGGTAAGTCATTAGGGTTATAGGATTAGGAGTTAAGGCTTTAGGGTTATAGGACTGGGGTGTAGGGTTAGCGATTAGGGTTGGTGTTAGGAGTTAGGCTTATAGGGTTAGGGTTAGGTTTAGGTTTAGTGGGTTAGTAGATTAGAGGTTAGAGTTATGGGGTTAGGGATTAGGGTTATAGGGTCAGCAGTTAGGGTAGAGTTAAGGTCATGAGGTTAGGGTTATAGGTTTGGCTAGGCTTGGTGTTAGTTATAGGGTCAGGGTTAGTGGCTTAGGGTTATAGGACTGGGGGTTAGGGTTGGTGTTAGAGGTTTGGGTTATAGGGTTAGGTTTAGGGTTAGTAGCTTAGAGTTGGAGTTATAGGGTTAGGGTTATAGGGTTAATGTCACAGTGTATAATTCGAACCCAGAAGCAGACAACGGAAAAAAGAACTCCAAAATGTTTTTATTGAAGACGGGCTGAGGTCGGGGGCCATAGACCGATGGATGGGAACCAGACGAGAGGGAAACTGAACAAGTCCTGTAAGTAGCAGACAGGCAGGGAGCAGGTGAGTATCTGGCAGACGGTCCTGGACAAACAGAGAGGTGTGAGCAAAAAAAATCCAAAAATCCATCACGATCAGGAGCCAAAAAGCGATACTGGCAACAAACAAACTGGCAACGGGTAGTAGAGCTGCTGAGCGTCTTATACTGCGGTAACTGGTGACTGTTGTTGGCTGCGCTGCTCTGGTGCAGGCGGAGCTGCCACGCCCAGGTGGGTGGAGTCACACAACACACAGAAAGAGAAGGGAGAGAAAACAAGAGGCCATGCTGCAGACTGTGACAGCTGGGGTTATAGGGTTAGGGTTAGGGTGGAATTAGGGTCATAGGCTTAGGGTTAAGGATATAGGATTATAGGGTTATAGGTTGAGGGTTAAGGGTTATAGGGTTAGGGAAAGGTTTAGGGTTGTATGGTTAGGGTTAAGGGTTATAGGGTTAGGTTAGTTTTAGGGTTATAGTGTATGGGTTAGGGTTATAATGTTAGTGTTAAGGGTTATAGGGTTAGGGTAACAGTGAGGGTTATAGGGGGGGTGAAGGGTTCTAAGGTTAGGGTTAACGATTTTAGGGTTAAGCGTGATAGGGTTAGGGTTATAGGATAAGGTTTATAGGGTTAGAATGAGCGGGTTATGGTTATTCAATATGTTTTCATCATAAATACTTCAAAATGTGTCATCGTGCCAGGCCTAATAATCCATCTTGGGTTTCCTCATTTAAAATCTCAAAATCCTGTCTGAATTCTTTGTTAGTAACGAGACACGAGGCAGCAGATGCACAGCAGTTGTGTTTGGACCGGGGACAGATTTGGTGGACATTTGTTGGCTCATATTGTCCGCATTGATGAGTCCAGATGAAGTTTACTGTTTTAATGCCGTACATTTGTGCCTAGGGAGTCTATAGAGTGTCTGTCTGTTTTCAATGTATGCAATTAGCCATATGCTGCTGGAGCATTTAATCAACTACAGACATATTGGTAGACATCATGGATAATGCGAAGATCCAAATATGTGTAGGATTTATTTAAATGCTGCTGCCGAAAACACACACAGAAATGATTAATAGATTTTTTTTTAATTATGCTAAATCATTTTTTTTTTTAGAGTTTTTAAGACCTAACCCAAACCCTATCTCCGTTTCCACCGTCCCTGGTACATGCCCACTGCTCTTGACTTACTTCTTTCTCCAGTTTTATTGTCTTAATCTGTGATACACGTAGGATTCTGCAGCGTTGCGTAGTCATTTTGGTACAAATGAAAAAAAAATCTGCTGCTCGCTTTGGCGCTTTCTTTCTTGTTATTTTTTTTTTTTTTGACCGCTTTTAATACCACTTTGTTCACTATAGCCTATAGCACAACACCTCTCCATGCTGATCTTATTTCTTTGCCTTAAATATTCCACAGTATGGCATTAAACGTCTTGCATTTATTTATTTTTTTGTGATCAAATTGTTATTCAAGTATTGTTCTCAATTGCAGCTATACATGGGCATATACACAGAGTAGAAAAATTAGCTAGTAATATTAGTAATAATAATAGTAAATAATAATAATAAAAATACAATAAAGACAAAATAAATACAAAATAAACAGAAATAAGACAATATAATAATAATAATAATAATAATAATAATAATAATAATAATAATAGTAAATAATATAAAATGTAAAATAATAAAAAATAATCCCGTCCAGGTTTGAATTTGTTCCATACTGTAATCACAAATTTCTTCGATCAAAAGACATCTGCAGAAATTGCATTATACATAGTCATTATGTACTATACATAAAAAGTAACTGAGTGTACACATATTATGTATCTCTCATGAATACACAGTTTGACAGAACCATCCACATAGTGCAAATAAAACAAAAAACAGATACATATATTCAGACATCTTGCATTTATTTAAGTACATGTGTTTTTATGGCAATGTAAATCCACTGGAAAAACTTGCATTATGACAGTGAGCATGCTTGCCTCTCCACAGATCTTACCTGTAATGTGTACCTTGGCCTGGTAGTGTCGCCTGCTTGTCTCCATGACGATAAGTTTGGAATATTGTAGTCAAAGCAATAACATATGCACCCAAGCAGGTCTACCAGAAAAGTCGTACAGTGAATTTATAATATATTTGAATTCCGCAGCTGCAAAATCCGACTCTTGCTCAAAAGCGATCGTGTTTCTATAGGTAACTCCTGCCTATTCCCATCGGTCTACTCCTATACGCCATATACTTTGATAGAATGTCAACTACTTCCTCCATTTTACATCTTTTCATAGCAGTGAACCCAGCGTGTTCGGTCATGTTATAGCTACATGGGGAGCACTGGCCCTTTAAGTGAACCAGAACAAGCTGCGTATGTGTGTGTGTGTGCGTGTTTGTGTCTTGTGTGTGTCTTGCGTGTGTGTGTTTACCTCCCTTTAGATTACTATGGCAGACCTCCAGATCTACCGCAGCAGATCCAAAAGGCTGGCCAGGCTTTCTGCGCAGTGTGCCCTTTCTTCAACTGATCTAACAAGGCTGAAGGGGGCTTAGCTCGGGCCGACGCAACCTAGCTTGCCCCTATACGCTTCCATAGGCGGTATATACGTATTTGATGATAATAAAGATGAACATACTAAGCAGTAGAGGTGCCAAAATTGTAGTTAAGTAGGAGTACTGTCACTGTTACTCAAATAGAAGTACAAACTAGTGACTCAAGTAAAAGTATTTGGCGAGAACAGTACTCCAGCACTGAGAAACGTTTGGATATAACAGCTGATATAGTTATAAATTTGCGTAATTTGACAAAACGTTAAATTTACCTCCTACAGAGAGTACACCATAAAAATTTAATATCTAAAAGCAAGATCAAATGTTGCAAATTAACATATTCAACCAACAGTTTTAGTCGCTTACTATTTCGGTTGGAAGAGATAGTGGGAATAAAAGTAGTGCTACGTCAATAAAAACATTACTTTGGGAAAATATGGTTTAATTTCATAAAAACAAACGACGTGATGGCTTAATCAATGATGTTTTCACGTTAAGAGTGGGATTTGAACCGCCAACCTTCGCATAAATGGACACTCGACCGACTAAGCTACTGTCGCCCAAATGACTCGGATACTGCTGAACACTTACAGCCAAAATACTTCTTGTGTTCGGTGACTATTTTCAGAGGATTGAGTATTATTATTATCAGTCGGCCATAATGTAAAGTCTAATCAGCGACTGTACCTGAATTCATGGCGCGGAGTGGCTCATTTGCCCTTCATATCCCGCTCCCTCCTGACCAGAATCCATTAGAGCTATGGGACCCTGGTTCAGAGCTGGTGAGAATTAGACCGGGGCCCTTAGATCATTTTCACGTTCCAACTGGCCTTATCAACCTGCGCGCCACAAAAGCCCCATTATGGAACAAGTGTATTAAAAGGTCACGAGAAATGTTCAACTTTTGCTTGGTCCCGTACCCATGTATCTGAGCATTTTTTTCCTCGCCCCTGTACAGATATATTATATAAGCAGGTCATGAAGTCAAAATAAGTGCTGTTTGCATCTAATTACAAAGCGTTTTATCGTCTGAGACTCAGGAAGTGCGTGTTAGCATGCTTAACTCTATAGCGTCGGATGATATCGCCGCAGATAGACTCGCGGTTGCGGACTTTCCATTACCGTAACTTCGCAACCGATTGTGCGATCATGTAAATTCAAACGGCGTCTCAAAGCAGAGGCACGGGGCTCTTTAAATATGTTACTGTCGTTACGGTAAAGTGCTGACGTTGTCCCTGCGAAGACGACCAATCGGAGCCAACCAAAGGAAAAATAAGGATGGATATGTAAAATAAAGGTAGTTGTGTGAAAAAAGGCAAAAGTACATGCAGATACTTCCTTTAACGTGATTTTTATTGGTAAAACAAGTAAAAAAAAAAGTCTAAACGAGCTATACTGATCTATATTTGAGATGCACAATTGGTTGCGGAGTGACGGTAATAGAAAGTCCGCAACCGCGAGTCCATCGGCGGCGATAGCATCCGACGCTATAGGGTTAATGGCGCACGGTCACGTTTTTATACAGCGTTTTTCCAAGTTCTAGACACTCAAAGCACTTTACGTCATCCATTCAAACACATTCAGACACTGGGGGCGAGGTGGGTTAAGTGTCTTGCCCAAGGACACAATGACATGATGAATCTGTGGGAGCTGGAATCGCACCGCCAACCTGTGGGTCAATAAATCCGACCGCTTTACCAATGATGTTTAAGTCAAGAGCGAAATTTGAAGCGCCAACCTTCAAATCTATAGACAAACACTCTACCAACTGAGTTACTGTCGCCATGCTAGCTGTCGTTAGCTTTACCGTCGACGCAAAACTCCGCACTGGTCTCTATTATCTCGAAAAGTCCTTGAAAACCCATCGTGGTGAGTAATTAGCTTGTTCAGAATGCTTAAGATAAGTGAGGGATAACTTTGACCGGTTACACAAACGGTTCGCAGTGGTTCGTTTCGTTTCAGCCAATCCGCGCACAGCTGCCAAAACGTCGCCTCCAACTTGATTCATGTTGTTATTTAATTAAAATAAGATAATACTCTTTTAATTGAATCACCAGAGCATGGTCATTTACAATAATTTGACAAGAGTGAAAAATAAGCCATCGCTAAGTGACATACTGCTGCTCATAAACGAAGACGGGAGTCAGCTCAGGTCAGTCTTCAAATTAAGACCACACTAAATATAAGTTACAAGTGCAAATAAACAGAGCTAAGACGAAGCTGTTGCTGTAGTAGTAGCAGCGGGTGTTTACTTCAAAATGCTACACAAAAACTTCTACTAGGACTATAACTTCATCAACTTATCAACTTTACTTCAACAAATCCTTATGCTGCTACTATAGGTTGTATATAGAAATGAACATAGCTAACCCGCTAGCCAACGAGTTCTAAATAAAAAGTGACAATGGGTGCGCTTCCAGCTCCATCGACTCTGGCTCCAGTTCACTTTCTGTTGAAAAACCGTCGCCCCACTCTCTGTAACTGCTGCTGTCACACTCGTCATTTTGGTGCTAAAATGTTTGTCTTAACCCGCTCTACATGATCCTGGTGTTTTAATTTCACTATTTCGTCCATAAATCAAGATATAAACATTAATAACAGACAAATCAAGCAGTTTCTTTCCCCGAAGTCGCTCCTACTAGCGTTAGCAACAGGTTTGATTGACAATATTGCTAATCGCCCGCAACGCTGGTCGAGCAGGGAGCGGGAAGGGGAGTTACTTTCAACCACCTTGTTCCGGATTGGCTCTTTGGTTGCTATGATACTCACAGTCGGAATACCAAATATGGAATTCAGCTCGAAATTTGGCGCTATAACTGCTAGCCTCGATGAGCATTTGACCGAAGACGAAGGTTATACGCTATCTTTTATACAGTTTATGGACGCAACATAGAAACTTCTGAGATATAATTACTTCAATCACAAGAACTTAACAAAAATGTGATTTGTTAAGTCAGAGTAGTACAGTGAAAATGTTGAAAATGCATGTATGTTTCATTTTATGCTCCTGAGACCTGGTGTCCTCATCTGTGGACAACACATTTTGGATTGTTTAGGCCACAGTGCAAATTTTTAGAAGAACAGCAACAAGAACATGTTAAATTTTGAATATTTCTAAGAGTTTAGAATATTAATTTTTTGGTTTATTTTTATTTTATTTTTTTATTTTATTATTTTTATTTAATTATTTTATTTTTATTTGTTTTTATTATTATTTTTATTGTATTTTTATTTTATGTTTTATTTACTTAATTTTTTATTATTTTATTTGATTAAAGCTCGGGTCTCAGGAGGTTAAATTACATTTTTGTGTTGAACCGACACTGCGCAACTTTCAGGAGAAGGCCTGTCAAATGCTCAGTTCAATGGCAATAGAAAGTTAAAACTATACGCTGGAACATTCTCCAGGGAGTTAGATCTGTTTTATGCTGTACTGATGCAACACTGATCTAAACAACAGCAGTCAGATCGTATGAATGGCCATTAGGGGGCACTACTTTCTTTTAGGCTAACGTAGGCTAATGTAGGCTAACGTAGGCTAACGTAGTGGGCTTCCTTATTCCCAGCTGACTGAAGAAAGTAGAATATAACACTTGAAACTATATGTAGAACACAATAGATGAACTTGAATGATAAGAAGACACTTTAGAACGGACGATAGGTCAAACTTGTATGTGTTTTATATTGTGTTGCATTGCATTGTGGGATGGGTCAAACGCAAAGGACCCATCCGACAAATATATACGTCATTTTTTTGTTGAATATTGATACAGGAACATTTAATACGAGATCATATGATGGTGTAAGTTTAAGGAATGATCGCATTTTGGCTGTTTTGTTTAAATAAATAAAATAAAATAAATAACTTAGGAGCGTTAGCTGCTTAAGTTAGCTTGTGATTGAAAGTGTTATTGTAGTATAACAGGGAAATTGTGTTACTGTACCTCGTATGTGTACACTGGTGTATGAATGTGTTGATGTAAAGTCCTTGAAGGTGCTATATATGACCAAAAATGTGTCAGGTTTGTGGAGATGCGAGCCCACTCCGAACACAGACACGTTTTTCAGTGCGATAAATTAACAAAAAGTGAAAAAACAGGCTTTTATTGTAACCTATTTTTAAAGTCGTGAAAGTAGTTACCATCCTCAGCTGAACTTTATCCGTTTGTACGAGCGTGCCGGGTATCAAGTCAATTCTTCAGCTGACAATACAAAAGAAGTTGGTGCATTATAATTGGCGTTCTTCCATTGCCGTCGTTCTTTTCACCTCGCGTCGGCTTGTTCCTGTGTTGTCATGTTAGTAGTCAGTCACTTTCAAAAGTTGTAATTTTGCACTTGAGCTAAGGTGACTTTTGAATAGTCAGCTTGTCATGTTCAAACTTTTATTGCCATGTTTGCTGCCAGTCGGTTGAAGTCAAAGAGTTTTCAGCAGCAAATAGAAAGCCGTTCAGATCGTTTTAGCGTTTTGAATTATTACTAATGGCAGCTTAAGCAGGTCTTCTGACAGTTGTGACATAGATTTGCATTTGGTTTTCACGAAGTTGCAGAGACACTTAGAGAGAGGCTGACTAGGGCAACGCTGTCTCGTCTAATCATTAGTGATGTAGAGCGCGTTTGAAGAATAGTCTGTTAGCTTCAGCTAGCATGACAAGCGCAATTGTAAATATTCAAATTCAAGTTTATTTCTATAGCACGTTTAAACAACTTCAGATGACCAAAGACTCAACAAAAAACAAATATACAGATAACACAGTGCAAGTTATATTGTTACGCTAGCAGCTACAAAAAAAAATCTGGTAAATTTTAAATGTGAAAAATAAAACATGTAAATGTAAAAATATCTAAAAAAATCTAAAATAATATTTTAAAAAAATCAAAAACCAAGAAATTCTAATATAAAAAAATGTAAAACAAAAAAATAAAAAATAAAATAAAAAATGTAAAACAAATCAATCTAAAAAAAAGAAAAAAAATCTAAAAGAAAAAAAAGGAAAAATAAAAATAAATTCTAATATAAAAATGAAATCAAACCCAAATGCATCTAAAAACATCTAAAAATAAATAAATAAATAAATAAAAAATTCTAATATAAAAAATCAGAAAAAAAAATCAAACCCAAAATAAAAACATCGAAAAAAAATAATAAAATAAAACAGACACATCTATAAAAACTAAAATTAAAAATCTAAAACACACAGAGCTAAAAGAAAATCTTAAGTTGCTAGATAGATTAGCAGAGTTACTTATGTCAGTCGTTTCCTCTCACTAATTAGCTCCTGATAAGGATGCCAAGGATGTAATGGTGGTGACGGTACTTACACATGATGGCATTGTTAGCGGTTAGCCTGTGGTGTTGTTTCTTTATCACTTCTATTGTAATCTCTGAGGTGACAGAATAATACTCTTACTGTGAGAACATCGTTAACACTCTCGTCTTGATGCATTGCTCAAGGACACCCCACTTATATTTGAGTGTTTAACAGAATCACTTAAAGTTCTCTATGGTCGATTTTCTCAACTAGACCAACTTAACTTTTATCTTGTTGTAATTGACCTGAAGGACTCGCCCTTTACAGAGGAGGGGGGTGGAGCTTGTTCAAGGTCTGGGTGATTGAGAGAGTCGGTAATGGACCAACTCCACACTGACATTTTTATTAGAAGAATTTACAAGCACAAGACCCCCGCGGCTGGAGGGGCACTCGTGTCACCTCAGACGCCCAAACACAAGCAAGTTAAACCACCGTTAATATTCACCTTATTCCGAAAGTTGCCGTGGGCGCCGCCATCATCATCATTTGGGTTGTATTATTTAGTGCTGCCGATTTTGACAGCAAATAAGTTCTATAGGGACTACAGAGCCGTTTTAAAGCTTCCCAGAGAATCGGTGCAGTGTTGACTTGCTGTTGCACATAAACATTCAACATTTGACACAAACCAACCTACTTTTTTATAATATTTTACAAAACTTTTCCCAAATTCTCCATTGAAACGAACAGGATTTCCACTTAACCGGAAGTGCTACAACAAAGAAAGCGCGTTTTAGTTGGATTTACGGAAAAAGTGTACGGGGCGGAATAAGGTTAATAGAAAAGAACTTTAATTTTTGAAGTTGGTAGCGACAAAACACAAAGATCTTTCAGACAAGAGTGAGCAAATCTGAACACCAAATAGAAACGAAATTCACTTGTTTTGTGGCTTTTTGAAAATTTGAAACTTGTTATAGTTGTTTCCCCTCCTCTTTTACCCTCTCAAAGTTGTATTTAGCGTGTTTTCTTGTTTCTTTTATTGAGTTGTTTTAGGTGAATATTGTGATTTAAAATGTGCAAATTATAACGATGATCCACGGGTGTCATAGATTATAACTACAGAGCACAACAGGTTTTCTCTAATTTCTACTTGGGAACAAAATTTTCTACTCTACTTATGTCTATTCACCTCTTTATTACTTTAAATGTTCAATTTGAGAATTTATACACGCACTAACCATAGACTACATATATAACGACATAGCTAACCTGCTAGCCGCCACGTTCCAGAAAGGAAGTGATCATGGGCGCGCTTCCGGCTCCATCGACTCTGACCGCGATTCACTTAGAAAACCATTCCTCTCTCTAACTGCTGCTGTCAGACTCGTCATTCTGGTCTTAAAATGTTCGTATTAACCCGCTCTACACGATCCTGGCATTTTTATTTAGCTATTTGGTCCAAAAATTAAAATATGAACATTAATAACAGACAAATCAGGCACTTTCTTTCCCCAAGGTTCCTCCCGCTAGCGTTAGCAACAGGTTTGATTGACAGCGTTGCTAAGCGTCCGCCCCCTGTCAACCCAACCGTGCAGGGGGGAATCAGCGTTACTTTCAACAGCCTTGCTCTGGATTGGCTCTTTGGTTGCTATGATACTCGTGATCGGAATTCCAAATATACAACTCGACTGCAAATTAGCCGCTGTAATTGCTAGCTATTGCAGTTTGTCATATTTCGGTTTGAAACACCATTATTTGCACATGTTTTACAAAGTTAGATCGTCTAATTACACTTTAATGTAACTTTTTAAACTTAATTTCGTTAATTTAATTTGCCGTCGCATAAGTACGAGCACGGCTTAAATTTTCTATCTTCATTTAATCCCACTTTTTCAAGTGAACATGATCTCGTAAACGACAGTATAATTTACAGTCTTTGTGCGTCCTCGGTCCTTCACAGACTTATTATCTATGTAAATCCAAGATTACAACATCATCATATCATTAAAATCCTTCTGTTCCAACCATAACTCACAAACAACAACCTTGAAAGCCTTCTACAAATGCTGACAAAACAACAGCGGTATCGCACATGCTTGTAAAAACATTCACAAACATAACAGGACCGTCGTAAAATGGATTAATAGCCGAGGTGTTGGGATCCAATACGTTTTACAAGCAAGTAACGTAGCGGCTAGCTGGATTGCTTCTCTGTCCAAACGCTAGCATCTTTCTATTTTAGGGGAGGAGATGGCGAGCTTATGTCACTCATGGGAAATGTAATATTTTCGAGGAGTATGGCTGGGTCTCAAAGGTTGTATGTTAGCTTTATCGGCGCGGTTGAAAAGTGTAGATAGTAACGAGCTTGGAGGTACACGAGCAGCAGGAGTCAGTGTTGGGAAAAATGCTTTGAAAATGTGTATAATGTACAGAGAAGAACATGAAAAGCTAACCAGCTAACCTGCTAACATGCTAATAAGCTGTTATAGATAGACTGTCATGTGGATTTTTTATGTTTTTTTACATATTTACTCTGTTAAAAATGGCGTATTGTGCAGTTTTTTGTAATATTTAGGTACAGAACACTAAATACCTGCAGTAAAATGTATTTTGTAAAGTATTCCGATACATGGGGCAATCAGAGTACTGCATTCTGAATACGCTGAGTACTTTTACCCCGATTTGCATTAAATTATAGTGTAAAAACATGACGTATAAGTACAAACAGCTTTATTTTTGTTTTGTTTTGTTTGTCCGTTGCTCATTAATTTGTTAATTAGAGATGGACAAATTGCACACGCACACACACTTCAAGAGCTGTGTTTACGTTTTGTTTTTCCTCAGTAATACTACAAAAAGCTAAAACTGCGTGATCAAGTACCGCCAAGTATAGTACTGCATTCTGAATACCACCAAATGAAACTTAACTTAAAATTTAAAACTTAAAACTCTGAATACGTATTTTTGCGACATGTATTTCTTTACTTCCCAACACTGGCAGTAGTACATCCCAAGTGAAAATGGGTTTACATAATTGTGCGCTAACTAGCAAACGCCAATTGTTGATATCTGGTCATTGCAAAAATATCATGCAAAATCAAATGTTTCAGCTCATCTTATTATGTTTGCTTATCAAAATATGTCTCACATATTCAGATTTTTTCCTACAAATGTTTTAAACTGACAAAAAATACTTGGTTTCAACTTCTTTTTGTTAGCATTTGAAGCTAGGAAGTGCTTCTCTGTGTTTTCAAAGTCCGTACTATCTTCACTAGACACATTCAGATCATTTTGGAGCTTAAATTGCCTCGACTACGGAGCTAAAATTTGTTAACGTTGTGTTGCTGTGCTGCTAGTTTAATCATTTCGAAATCTGTCACTACCCACTGTTGCCAGCAGAGGGAGCCAAACACTAAACCACACATTTTAAGTGCCGAAACTGACCCGTTTTTCTACAATAATAGTATTTAAAGTTGTAAAACATGCTATCAACACAAAAAAAATCAGAAAATCCTTAAATGATAACACTATTTTTGTTGTTTTGCAGCTATTGGCGAGCCGGTGAGACTAGAATGGTTCAACCCTCAAGGCGAGCGGATCGTGGCGTCCCGGAGAATGGCCCTCCACACAGAGGCGTCCAGATCGCGGCTCATCATTTACAACGCCATCATCGAAGACGCAGGGATTTACCGCTGCCAGGCAACGGACGCCAACGGGCACACGGAGGAGGCGTCCGTGGTGCTGGAGATATACCGTAAGAACCGCGTTTTTAAACGTACAACACATACAATCAACCAGGGAAACAACTTGAATTAACTTATTTCAAACACAGTAAAGATTTGTAAGTCAGTTTTTTTGAGAGTCAGTTTTCTTGTATTGTAAATATATAAAGGTTCACTATGTAACTTTTTTGGTAAACGGTCTACCATCTACTTATCTCATTGAAGCTGCCATTGCTGTGTCTGCGTTGTACAGTACAGTATTAAACTTATCAAGGTATTTTCAAGGTATTTCTGAGCAATAAAAACAATGCAATATAAACCGGGGGGATATGCGTTTATTGCCACACTGCGGAACATTCCAGGCCAAGCAATAAAACGGTAAATGGTCACATTTTTATATGCCGCTTTCCCACCTTCAAGGCAGTTAAAAGCGTTTTCCATCAAGGAAACAGTCACACATTCATACACCAGAGTACGCAGGCACTGGGAGCGACGTGGGTTAAGTGTCTTGCCCAAGGACACGACGACGGTATTCATCCATGGGAGCTGGAATCGCGCCGCCAACTCGTGGATCCGTGGACAAACGCTCTACCAACTGAGTGACCGACGATCCCGAAGTCTCCACGAGCAAATGGCAGTCGTCCAACTAGAAAAAGTTACCCTAGCGCATATTTTTATCCATACATTTTGAAACTCTGTTCTCTTGCCAAGAAATGGAAATATAGTTGTTTTCTTCTTCCCACTCCTTTTTGAGCTTAAATGTGAGATGTGTGTCTGATACGTGTGCTCCAAATCAATAAATAAATTAAACTAAAATCACATTACTCGTATAAGCAGCCATTTTGCGAAATCTTCCAACTTCGCAATTGCACCACACTGTTCAGAACTAGAACCCAACTAAAGTGGGCTAATTAGCTAAACGCCATGACAAACTGAGTAACGTTAACTATAAAAATCCCCGTAGTTTGCTGACCCCTTGTGGCTGGAGTCGGCGTCTTCGTCCTTTTCGCGCAATGACCTACGATTACCAGGTCGTTTGGTCCAAAATTCCTTGAACCGTGGCTACTTTTCTTACTTCCTGTCAATCGGCAACGCGAATTGTTCTAATTGGCGTGGTCCGGTTGCGTCACTTGAGCAAACGCTTAGGTCATATAGAAGTTAGGTTCGGTTGTTCTTTGAAGAAGTCCTTTCGAACGTCCTTGCGAGCCGTGATGCAAGAGCTGCCGCTGTGGCTCCGTCTGCAATCAGGTGCTCAAAAAAGACCAGTGTTTCTGTTATTCGTCAGAGCAGGAAAGAAAAGTGTCCCAGTTTTCAGTGTTTTAGCTACTTTCTCATTCACTTTGAGCTACAATGCTACAGCCAGTGTGATGTTTTGCATAATTTCATCCTGGCATATGGTTGTTTGGCACCAAAACACTGTTGCGATTCATATTTACGCCGTAACTTCAGCGTTGGAATCAATTTGTACTGCGCTGTTACGGGCCGACTACAAGAGAACCCGTGCTATGCTAATTTCTTAATCATTGTCACAAGAACAAAACAGTTTTACACCATCTAGCTTCCTCTTTAGATCAGGTCGCGTTGACTCATGTTCCACAGTATGGCATTAAATGGACTTAGCTTGATTCGTTGGCCAATTGTTTTGGGGTTTTTTTGTTTGGTTTTTTTGTGCTCTTATGGGCTGACTAGACACGAACTTGCGCTATGCTATCCCAATTTGCATCCAGCATCCTATTCTCCATGGAGATGCTGTTGCGTTGACCGTAATGTTCCACAGTATGGCATTAAACGGACTTATCTTGCTTCCTTGACCAACGTAATCTCTTTGGAATCTATTTCTACTCTGCTGTTGTGAGCTGACTCGGCAAGAACCTGCGCTATGCTATGCCAATTTCCATCCAGCATCCTGTCCAGATGTCTCCATGGAGATGCTGTTGCGTTATCTGTAATGTTCCACCGTATGGCATTAAATGGACTTACCTTGCTTTCTTGACCAACAGAATCTCTTTGGAAGCTATTTTTATTGTGCTGTTATGGGCGGACTATACAAGAAACTGTATTATGCTAATTTCCATCCAGCTTCTTATTTAGATGTCTCCATGGAGATGCTGAATGTAATGTTCCACAGTATGGCATTAAATGGACTTATCTTGCTTCGTTGACCGATGGCGTCTCTTTGGCATCAGTTTATACTGTTCTTTTATGGGCTGACTAGACAAGAACCTGCGCTATGATATGCCAATTTCCATCCAGCATCCTGTCCAGATGTCTCCATGGAGATGCCGTTGCGTTGTCTGTAATGTTCCACAGTATGGCATTAAACTGACATATCTTGCTTCCTTGACCAACAGTCTCTTTGGAATCTATTTGTACTGCGCTGTTATGGGGCTGACTCGACAAGAACCTGCGCTCTGCTAATTTCCATCCAGCATCTTATTTAGATGTCTCCATGGGGATGCAATCGCGTCGACTTTAATGTTCCACAGTATGACATTAAACGCACTTATGTTGCTTCCTTGACCGACGGAATCCCTTAAGAATCTATTTGTCCTGCGCTGTTACGAGCTGACTCGACAAGAACCTGCGCTGTGCTAATTTCTTTATCACTGTCACATTTTCACAAACCATTTTTACACCATCCAGCGTCCGGTTTAGACGTCTCCATGGAGATGCTATTGTGTCGACTTTAATGTTCCAGAGTATGGCATTAAACTGACTTACCTTGTGTCCTTGACCGATGGAGTCTCTTTGGCGTATCTGTGTTTATTTATTGTTGCTGTGAGCGGGCGCGCCTCTCCGTGGATCTGACCTGTAATTTGGCCTTCTGGCGTCCACTTGTGTAAATAAAAATGTAATTTAAAGCCATACTGCGGAACATTACAAGCTAAGCAATAACACGGACAAGCAGATGAGGGACTTTCTATCAGGATATAGTTTAGATTAGCGCAAGGGTTTTTTGTGGGTTTTTTGTGACTTTTTTAAATTAATTTGAATAATTTAGAGTTTTATTTTTACATTGTACTTTATAAAACATCTCAACATATTTTGGCACTAAATGCTCTATATTGCCCCATATTTGCTCACATTTTCCCGCTGTGGAAGAGGGCATATATTGGTTCAACAAATGACTGCAAATCCTTGAAATAATCTTGGTAGGGAATACCACTATCCCTCTAGTATTTGGCTCGGAATCCTTTTTATATTCTGATCCGCAGCTCAGACCCAAGTGCTTGTAAATGATCCCTCCATGTGTGTACTTGTGTGTAGTAGTAGTACTTGTGTGTATTATCGCAGTATTTGTGATTAAAGTGTAATGACAGCTGTGATACCGCGGGACTAGGATCCTGCCAGGCCTAATGAGGTGCGTGGCATTGAGGCTAACTCGCTGGTCTGACCCAACGCGGGCTCATGTTAACGCACACACACACACACACACACACACCCCGACACACACAACACACACACTGTCCCCGGGCACAGTGATGCGACTGCTGGAGTGTCCTTGAGCAAGACGTTCATTACAACTCTACCGACCTTACTCCTCTAAGAATACAGGACTGATGTTGGGTCTTGTGTTCCGTGTTTTTGTGATCGGACATGTTCATTAAAAAGTCATCTGAAAATAAATGACACCGCAGAATGAATAATGGAATTTTTTCAGAATTCCGATGTGATTTGTGGATGGAATTTATTGGTCTAATTGGAGACAAAACTCAATATTAAAAACTGTGAATAAATCTTGATTGAATGTTTCTTGAAGTCAACATATAAAACATATTATTTCCTGAATCTCTTGAAAAAGCACAATTATGTCTTATATTTTCTGATTTAAAAATGTCCGTTTCTCTTTTTTTTAGCCATACTGTACCCGGTGGCCGTAAAGTCTCCTTGCAACTTAAAAAATGTATTACAAACGCAGTTGTTAAGATATTTTAATCAGACTTGTTCTGTTGTACTCAGTGGTTTCCAAAGTTCTTTTTACCTCATTTAACACTCCTAAATGGGCATCATTAGCCGCACGAAGCACATCAAGACAGGACTGGATTTTGTTGCCATGTTCGCTGTAGCAGAGCCTCATCAGTGGTTGCATCTGTTTTCTTTAATTCCATATTTTGTTCTGTAGTTTCGTTGAGTTGTGTGTTTTATTTTGTCTCGATAAACCGTGATCCACACCGTGCTTTCTCTTGAGGGGGAGCCATTTCTCAGACCAGGCGTGTCAGACTAACTTTCACAAAGGGCCACAACAGTAAAATGGGCCAGATGTGAATGTAAGACACTATAAATGTAACCAAATGTAATGTAAAATAAATGTAACTGTTTTTAAATCTTATTAATTAACCGTTTCTGTATTTATTACTTATTCAAGTTACAAATATTGCATATGAATTTGCATAGATATGAAAAAATTGCTGTGTAACTGTGTCTCTCCTGATAAACTGATATTTTAAGACAGTCATACCTTTTAATTTACCTTGTAGCGGGCCACATAAAATGACGTGGCGGGCCGCATTTGGCCCACGGGCCTTGAGTTTGACACATGGGTCTTAGAGGTTCACTGAAAATAATGCATCTTTACTCAACAGGATGCCTGAAATACAGAAAAGCAAAGTGATTAAAAACTTTTACAACCACCGGGTACAACAGAACAGATCTAATTAATATACTTTATCATTTGCCTTTGTAATAATAATAATACTTTTTAAACTGTAAAGAGACTTTGACAGAAACTTGTATTGAGTATCAAGCCTCTAATGTTGAAATCAAGTTTGAAATTTTATTGTCATGGCAACAGAATTTAAAAATGTCTTGCTCATTACAGGATAGACAGGTGAATATGCAGGTATATTTTTTTATTTTATTATTTTACCTATTTAATTTTATATTTGTTGTCTTTTTATGTATTTACTTTGTACATTGTTTTTGTTTTACATTTGTTTTAAAGAAAAACTCAAATAAAAAAAAAGATAAAAAAAAAAAAGTCTTGCTTATTGGTGAATTCGAAACTACAAATCCTTTCATCATAATTTAACAAAACATATTCCCTAAACCGTGGGATACCAATGCAGTCTAACATTTTATAGGCCAGTGATATTTAACACAGATGGAGGCTAAAATGAATAGCTGAAAACCACATTTTTGTCGTAAAACTGCAGGTTCGTGGGTCTAATCACTAACAAAAATAACCAAGACGGTAAGAAACGATTCCAGACCAGGTAGAAAGCTGAAAGAAGTTTGTGTTACATTACAAAATACAGCTAGCCCCGAGCGTAAACATGCGTAAAGGTTAGCATGTACGGCTAGTTCTCTTGCTAACGTGTGATTGAGAGCGTTTGTAGCGCGCTGTGGGGCTGTTAGCTGTGCGCCTGTGCTAGCTAACGCGACAGGAACAAGTTCATGGGTCTAGTCACTGATAGGAACTGTGAAGAAAGTGATTGCAGACCAGGTAGAAGTGAAAGACGTTTTTATCTGAGCAGATGAGTGAAGCTACAGACATGTTAGAAAAGAGCTTGACCTTTATATATATGTACTCTGAGAACGGTGTCATCTAGATGTACATGGACTTAAATTAATTGTACATACGGTCCACACGAGATCGTAAATGGATATACTGTTTACTTTAACTGTTTACAGGAAGGTGGAATATGTCAGAAAAGATTGCTCGCAGTCTCTGAACAGCTGGAGCTTGTAACCGAAGGATGAGCTCAGGGAAGACGTCGTAAAATAAGTATATGTCACATTTTTACTGAGAAACAAGTTCGTCTCCGTGTGTAACAAAGAGTATTCAACGCGAGGTTTAAGAGCAGCAAAATTGAACAGAAATCGTGCTTTCATCTGGCTGTTGCGCCCCCATCTGGAAGCAAGACATCATCACATGCTATAAAATGAAACGCACCAATGCTATCAATTACAAATGTGTGGATTGTGAAATAGTTTGAATCTATTTTCAGGAAATTCTACACTTTAAAATGAGGTTTCGATACCAGTTTTGATGCTAGCTCCAGTACCAGATCCGTTACTGATATCAATGCGTCGCTAATGTGCTTTCTTTAGCTTTACGTTGCCACTTTAGCGTTAAATCTACTCTTCTGAATACTGTTTATTCATAGTGATATTTTCTTAGTAGTACAAACTCAATATTTCCCCGTCTCTGTGTCCACGGTGACACTATTCTCCGCGTGTTCTGTGACCGTGGGCTGCGCTGCGAAGGCGTCTGTGATGTTTACAACGCTAACCGGCAATTTTCTCTGACATTCCCGGAGTCTAACCTTAAATTAATTTGACTTTTTCAAAACAGGCCCCTTTGGCTTATTGCAGGTGCATTGCTATTAAATACAAACTGCTTCTTCTTGGATTTTACGGCGTAATTGTTAATAATAGGAGTCAAGACATTTTATTTTTGTAGCTTCAAGATAAAATGCTTCCTCTTTTCCGCAATAATACCAAAACGATGTTAACCTAAACGTAATGAATTGTAATACAGCTAGCCCGCAGCGTAAACAGGCGTAAAGGTTAGCATGTGCGGCTAGTCTAGGCTACTCTTGCTAACGTGTGATTGGCAGTGAACGGAGCGCGCTGTTGGAGTGAGGCGTGTATTGTGGAGGCTGGAGCAGATTAGCCGTGCACCTGTGCTAGCTAACATGACAGGAACATGACGTAGCCTTTGGAACTGCCACGCTAACGGCTGTCGTAGAGTTGCTATTGGGACCGACACAGCACTTAAAGAGATGATATTAGGCTATTTTCTGTGATCTGTGTTCTAATGTTGTTTCCTCGTCACAAACTGATCTGGAGTTGTTGTTTTGTTTCATTCACACACGTTTGACACACAAATCTTGCGTAATTTTCAACGCTCTGTTCCATCTTGTGATGTCATCATGTGGTAATCTGTGTTTTTAAACGTACACCTTCACTAGGATCATTTGGATGATTTCAGACCTGGAATTGTCAATCTGTACTGAGCTAAAGGTAAAAGACACATGTTAGCTTGAAAACTACCATTTCATGACATCACAAGGTGCATCGGAGCGTTTTAAGGTTTGGAGATGTAGACAAAATAATAATAAAATGTTACTCAAACATGTGTGAATGAAACAAAACACAACTCCAGGGCTGTTTTTGAGCAGGAAACAACATTATAACACGACTTAAACCTCACGAGAGTCGATTTTGTGTCATATAGGACCTTTAAAAAAATTAAAAAATCAGCTTGAGTGAATAAATAAATTATTTTGAAGGATGTAAAAAGAAAAAATATACTTGAAATGTACATGACAATTGAAATTACACCGTTACAAGATGTTAATTTGCCAGTACAGCATTAAATTCAGTTATCTCCATGGAAACAACCAGCCAGTTACAACTAGCCAAATTACTAGTATTACTTTTGAGCAAGAAAAACTCCAGCGAAACACAACATCATCTCCATGGACACCAGAATAATCACACAAAGCCTAAACTAAAGCTTAAGTATGTAACTTTTTCCAGCAGACGATCCCACATCTGCCTTTCTTATTGCTTGGCTGAGAATGACACACAATGACATTAAACATATAAAACTCTGGGGAAATAAATAGATAAATCCACCATGTATCCGTTCATCTCTATGGAGACGAATAAGAAAACTTACACGGTACAGCTTTACCTGAAAAAATGAAAAAATGGTAGTTTGTGTTGGTGTTAAGTCTACACGCTCGTAACCTTCTCAAGTGGAAACAAAAACATATTCCGTTGTAATTTCCGAGCGTTGTGTTGATAAATGGTTCTAATTTGGCCTGTTGGACTTTACATAATGATTATCAAGGTTCTCTTTGTACGAGGCTGTAATCTGCTCCGGAGCACTTGACGACCACAGCGCTGTTATTACGTTATGTTGTATTTCTTATAATAGGTTCACTGTCGAAACGAGCCAAAAAAAAAAAAAAAAAAAAAGTCTGGATTTAACCCTAACCCTATAAATACAGAAGACATCCAGCGGTGGAAGGTGACGAAGTACAAGTAGTAAAAAAGTACTGTAGTTAAGTCCAGTTTTTATCTATCTGTGCTTTACTTAAGTACATTTTTGACTTTTACTTCACGACATTTGAGAGCAGTATCTGTACTTTCTACTCCACTACATTTTTGAACAGGACTGAAAAGTAAAAAGTACTTTTCATCTGATTTGAGGGGTCATTTTCGTGGAAACATACTGACTAAAGTTTTCGAGTTCAAGCTTCAACTTTAAGTAAAACAAAAATAAATACACAAAATTCATAAGAAAAGTGAAGAAGTTGATTCATATTGCTGCTGTTGACCAAAATATGTGTAATTTTGAATCGATATCTCTACATTTAACACTTTAAACACTAGTGACATACTTTTACTTTTTACTCTAAAAATACACTTTTAAACAAGTACTTAAATACTTTTACCTAAGTAGATTTTTTCAGGTGATACTTGAAATTTTACTTGAGTAACTTTTTGCCTCTGTATCTGTACTTTTCCTTGGGTAGTTTTATTTTAAATTCTAATTTTTAAAGCATCTACTTGGCTTTGTCGACAGAACTGCAAACCCTCAACCTTTTCTCAACAGCCTAAATTAAAGGTTCAGTGTGTAATTTTTCCAGCGGATGATGTTACACCTGTTCTCTTTTTTGCTTGGCCAAGGACGTTACACAATATAACATTAAACATATCTATCGCCATGGAAACAAACGGATTACGTCACCATGCATTCATTCAGCTCCATGGAGACAAACAAGAAAAGTTACGTGGTACAACTTTACCTGAAAAACTTGGTAGTCGGGGGTTACGTTCTAAAAATAACCCGCAATAGGCGAGATCCGCGAAGTATCAGCTTTATTTTTTACATTTATTCTACATTTTTTTGTCTGTAAAACCCCTCACCACACACTTTATACACTTTTCTCACACAGGCGTTAACATTTCCTCACATTTCTCTCTCGTTTAAACTCTCTCAAAGTTCAAACCTTCGTAGGCGTCTTTGTCGGTGCAGAACGTTTCTCCGACATTGTGGGTTTTGTCGGGGAGAAAACAAATCACAAACGTACAGCACTTCAGAGTCACACCGCGATCCAACGACGCAGAACACAATGCACGTTCATATGCTGTAAAAAACATGCAAAATTACACCAAAAAAAATCAGCAAAACAGTGAGACAGCGAAAGGTGAACCGCATTATAGCGAAGGACAACTGTATATGTGGAAAAAAAACTGATACGTGCAGGGTTCAGTCATTTTGCGCATAAAATTTTCATAAAAGAAAAAAATCCAATCAAAAATCCCATCTGTCTGAGTGACGTATTGGGATCTGTGACCAAAACGTGGGAGTGAGAAACACAAAAACTTGCCAGCAGATTATTTTAAATCCTCCCAATCCGTGTATTTATAAATAACTTCTTTCTTAAGCCATGTTCTTAAAGATAGAAAATGGAAAAAGTGCGGCTTGGATCTGATACAACAAAGCAATTGTATCCCCGTTTGGCGTCTCCATAACTTTTATATCTGTTTTAAAGTGCGTGTTTTTATGTGTCAAAACAGCTGATGTTGTTTTCTACCTGCTTTAAAAAAAAAAAACAACAAAAAAAACTTCCCCGAGGCGACATCTCTGAATAAACAACGTCAGAGCAAGAACATGACAAAAGTTCATTTATTTCACCAAAAAAGTCTTCCACGGAGTTAAAGTTCATACGAGTCCTGTGATGTGACGTGCACAGAAGTACTTCCAAAACTGTTACCAGAGAATTAACGACGGCCAAAACGAGATCACAGACTAATGAAAAGACATCTAAAGCCACAGTATGGATTTTTTTTAGTGAAAAGCATGTTTTTCTTCACTTTATTTGAATAGATTCGCTTTTCAGACCACATTTTAGTTTGTTTCGTCTGCTCACTGGCGCTCTTCCTTAGAGTGGTCATGCGATGTTACTGCGACATGTTCGATCGGCGGATTTAAACCGGTTTCGGCGCTGTATTCCTACGACGGCGCCATCTGCAGTCCGACTTCTTCAGGAATTCTAAGTTATTTCTTCAGGAGTCAAACTAAGACCAGAAGATGGACCAGATAATGCACCTCGTTAGACGTTTGTTCAGTTTGATTGCGTTTATTGTTCTGAAAAAACGCAAAAATAAACAAGCATTCTTACTCTGAGCGGGCTTGCATTTCCACAAACCTGACTCATATTCGGCCTCCTCCTGCTTGTCTCCTTGGTAACCTTGTTCCTTTTGCTATAGTTTTCCCCATTATGGTGACAGTGGCTCAGTTGGGGTGAGTGTTAGTCCACTGATCAGAAGTTCAGTGGTTCGAATCCCGCTCTCGGCTCCTATAGAAGAATACTGTTGTTGTGTCATTGGGCAAGACACTTAACCCACTTCTCCCCCAGTGTCTGCGTACTTATTTGCAGTTTGTAAATTAGCAAATGAAGGTAAATTGATCAGATAGTTGAGGTTGTTTGCAGTAGGAGGTGAGCTGGGTCGGAGACAGAGGAGCTGAGTGGGTCCATGGAGCGGGATTTGATGAGGAGCAAAAACGTCCAACTTAGAAATGAGTAGCCGAGCAGAGCTGTACCACTGTGGATACGCGGACGATCTGGCGCTGAAGCTTGATTGCCAATTAGTTGCAGGTGTGCGTGGGAGGAGCCAGAATCTCCGCCCAGCTCCAGGCTCTGACACAGAAGGGAGGGGGAAAACGGCACAAAAAAAGACAACTGGTGTGAATTAGTGAGTGATTGCTTGATGTAAAGCGCTTTGAATGGCTTAAAAATGGAAAACCTATCTAAAAAATATGACTTTTTACCATAAAATGTATATATCTCTATGGAGAATGTACCAAAGTATCGTTTTAACTTTGTTTCCATGGAAGCATACAGGTGACGTGCCACCTCCAGAGACGAAAACGAAGGGTTAAACTAAACAAACGCTTCAGTTCTTCCTTGTCGTATTCCATTTGAAAACTCATCACGATTTCCTGTATTTTTGTACTTTTCTTCTTGTTTTTTTCCTCACAAACTTTGCCACTTAACTGATGTAAAACTGACAAACATTTAGTGCAGGTACGATCCAACCAAACCCTGTCATAATTAGCATAACACGCAAACCTGTCACTTTAAATTAACAACCGCAGCAATTATAAAATCAAAATTTCCACCTCGCTAAAGTGAGAAATTTCCCGGGAGCGTTGAAACCGACGTACTCACTCACACCTGCCCATAGCTTTTGTCCTCACCCCGTCACAGCTCCGCCACTGTTACCACGGCAACTCGTCACGGCTGTCTACACCTGGACTAAAATGGCACAGCGGTGTGTGGGATGGGGGAGCGCTGATACTGATGTCGGGAGCAGCGGCGTGCCAGGATTTAGACGGAGCCGGGAGTAGCGGTCCAGAGACTAGACACTTCCAGGGCAGAGGAGGTGCGGGGAGTGCGGGGAGTGCGGATTCTGACCTGGAAACGCCGCGGAAATTACATCGTTTTAGTGTCAAACGGTTCTTCAGACACACTCACGGTTAACTCTATACATACAGAAATCGACACGTACAAATACTTACGTTATAATACATACTGGCTCGTCGAGTACTCGTAAATACTTCAAAAATACTTCTTTGTTTTAATGTGTTTGTTTAGCCGAGTTTGTCCTAACACATTGTGAACGTCCTAATTATCCACGGTAATGAGTTTATAAGCACTTTTTACAACTTTTAGAGACCAAGAGCTAAGTTTCCGTCGCAGTGTTAGCAAAAACTAGCATGCTAACTGCGCTACTTCCTGGTTCTCGCGGGATAAACATTTTGTAATTAGACGCAAACAGCACGCAGTCTTAGGTCTTATTTTTTTTTTTTTTGTATTCATCGACATTGTAGTAGTAGTCTTAATAGTATAGTAGTAGTAGTAGTAGTCGTAGTCGTAGTAGTAGTAGTAGTATGTATTATGAGAGAAAAGTTCATTTCATTAAGCTTAGTTTAGTTAATTTTATTTCAAATCCAAATTTTCAAACTATCCACTTTGACACAGCTGCAAACCCTTGGCCTTTTCTCAATAGCCTAAATTAAAGGTTCAGTGTGTAACTTTTCAGTGGATGATGTTACACCTGCTTCGCTTTTTGCTTGGCCAAGAATGTTAGACAATATGGCATTAAACATATGATCCTTCTATAGCATGTCATATCATATCGCCATGGAAACAAACGGATTACGACACCATGCATTCTTTCATCTCGTAGTAGTAGTAGTAGTTGGAGTACATGCTGTATGAAGTAGTTGTTGCAATACGAGTAGGTCCAGTATTGCTAGTTGCAGCGGTGGAAGAAGTACTCAGTTCTGTAAAGTAAAAGTACAGATCCCAGAGCAAAAAAATGCTCAAAAGTAAAAGTATCACATCAAAAAAATCTACTTAGGTATAAGTATTAAAGTACCTGTTTAAAAATGCACTTAAAGAGTAAAAAGTAAAAGTATTTCACACAGATTTCAGATCTAATAAAGCTTCAGATGAATAGTTTGATGCTGTTGTTGCTTTGTTCTTGCTGTTTTTTATGTATATTTCTGTTTGCTCAGACGAACAATGTGTTAAAAATAAACCCTCAGCCTTTTCAGCAGGACTCAGACAATGACAAAAAATACTTTTATTTTTCAGTCCTGTTCATAAATGTAGTGGAGTAGAAAGTACAGATACTGCTCTCAAATGTAGTGAAGTCAAGGTAAAAAGTATACACTGTAAAATGACTTAAGTATAGTACTATAATACTTTTATTTTGTTACATTCAACCTCTGGCTATTAGCAGCAGTATTAGTAGTAGTAGTAGTAGCAGTAGTAGTAGTAACAGTAGTAGTAACAGTAGTAGTAGTAGTAGCAGCAGTAGTAGAAGTAGTAGTAGTAGTAGTAGCAGCAGTAGTGGTAGTAGTAGCAGTAGTAGTAGTAGTAGTAGCAGTAGCAGTAGTAGTAGTAGTAGTAGTAGTAACAGTAGTAATAGTCGTACTAGTAGTAGTAGTAATAGTAGCAGCAGTATTAGTAGTAGTAGTAGTAGTGGTAGTAGCAGTAGTAGTAGCAGTAGTAATAGTCGTACTAGTAGTAGTAGCAGTAGTAGTAGAAGTAGTAGTAGCAGTAGTAGTAGTGATAGTAGCAGTAGTAGTAGTAGTAGTAGTAGAAGTAGTAGTAGTAGTAAAAACATAAAAACATCACTATTTACAGCCTTAATGAACAACAGTTTATTAAGAACGACTGGACGTGTTGAAACTACTTGATTAATACCCCTTCTTCATGCTTAACTAAGTGTAATTAAGGTCTAGTTACTGATCAGTTATACAGGAAGTGCTCCACTGTGTTTTTAAACTCCACACACCTTCATTTTTAGAATCATTTGGATCATTTCAGTCCTGGAATTCAGAATTCAATCTACTACTGAACTAAAGCTAAAAGGAGCTGTTAGCTTGAAAACTACCACTTCATGACATCACAAGGTGGAACAGAGCGTTTTGAGCTTTGGAGATGTAACAGACTAAAAATAATGAAACAAAACACAACTCCAAGTACGTTTTTGATGCAGTAACAGCTTTATAACACGACTCAAAGCTCATAAGAGTCAATTTTTGCGTCACAGAGGACATTTTAATTCTCAATATATCCGTTTTCGTCATTTTACTTTTTCGTCGCAGTCTTCCGTCTCGTACGCGCAAACAAAAGCGCACAAGCAGGAAATAGTATTCATTCAAGTATTCATTCTATTCAGCAGTGAGGAGTGCAGCCGGGTGTTACGGAGGACGACATCCGCTGTATCTACAAACCAATTCAAACAGGAAACAACAGTGACACAAACATTTGAACAAAACAGCTAACACTTTCGCTAACGTAAGCCGCCGCGAGCGTGAAAGCCAATTCCCCCCCCCAAAAAAACACCAAAAAAATCGTGTCGTTAAGTCAAAGAGCAAATGCAAAGCCATCATCGAATGAAGTTGGCGAGATTCTAGACACGTTAGCAGACCGGGAGTGAAGGGAGCGAGCGGAGAGAAAGGAGCTCATTTTAGAGAGCAGCCTAGCATAAATCACACGCCCAAATGCTAATGCTCCAAAGACGAGGCTGATAGAGAGGGACGCCGTTCAGTTGTGTGCGGTTTTTCAGCCAGATACAAGATGGAAGGGGGAGTACGGGAGACAGTGAGAAAGTACTTTTTAATTGAGGTAAAAAAAAACAAAAAAAACAATCATGGCTGACAGAAGTGGCTCTAGAATAAAGTAGAAGGATCATATCGCAAAAGGTTTGGACAAGGACGAGAAGAGAGTAGTAATGGTAGTAGTAGTTGTTGTTGTACTATTAAGTTGTATTTTTTTGTAGTTGTAATTGCAGTAGTAGTCATAGTTGTTGTAGATATATAACAGTAGAAGTTGTTATTGTAGTAACAGTTGTTGGTTAGGATGTAGTAGTAGTAGTAGTAGTAGTAGTGGTAGTAGTAGTGGTAGTAGTAGTGGTAGTAGTTGCTCTCGTCATATACGATGTACTTTTTGTAGTAGTAGAGGACATAATTGTAATTGCAGTAGCAGTTGTAGAGATATAACAGAAGTTGTTATTGTAGTAACAGTTGTTTGGGATGTAGTAGTATTAGTAGTAGTAGTAGTAGTAGTAATAGTAGTAGAAATGGTTGTAACTGTTGTAATATAAGATGTACTTTTTTGTAGTAGTAGAGGATGTAGTTGTAATTGCAGTAGTATTGCAGTATTATCCATAGTTGTAGTAGTAGCAGTTATTGTAGTAACAGTTGTTGGTTGGGATGTAGTAGTAGTAGTAGCAGTAGTAGTAGTGGTGGTAGTAGTTTTGGTGGGGGTGGTAGTAATAGTAGTGGTGATGGTATAAGATGTATTTTTTTGTAGCAGTAGTTGTTGTAGAAGTACTGGTAGTAGTTGCTTTGTAACGTAAGATAGTAGTAGTAGCAGTAGTTGAAGTAATAGTCATAGTTCTTGTAGAAGTTTTTATTGTAGTAATATTTGCATTCTCATCCATATTATCCATTTGAATGTTTCCTCTGCAAAATAATGACCCCCCCCAGTCCTCTAGACGGCGCTATAATCCGATTTGAAATGTTCTTTAAAAGTAAAAAGACAAGAGTAGTTTAGTGTTTACATCCACACAGTGATTAGCGATAGCAACTCGACTTCCTGTGTCGTTTATCTCCAAGGTTCTGTGCATTAAAAGCATTTATCTAAACTACTGCACCACATTTCACTAATAAAATACCACAGTTTTGACTCGAGGTTCAATACGATGAGTCTCAAAGGGAGTCGTTTTACTGTAGACGGTAAACGGATGACTTTTAGCTTGCGGAGTGCCGTCTCTTCGCTGCCATATCCCACTGCAGGATTTGCGCTCGGAGAATTGTTTTTAAATCTGATGCGATTCTCCTCGTCTGTGGCCTGCACTTTTTTTGTCTCGCGTTTCAAAATCTTTATAGCAGACCTGTTGTGCAAGAAACATGTCGTTATTTCCCCTCGCAGAGTCGTTTTTGGAGTCATTCGTGCATGTTTGAGCGATCTTTAATCACTTATTTTCAAGACACCGTTTCGCCGATCAACCCCATTTTCACCTCCACTGTGACGTACTTACTTTGTCCTCCTATTTTATTTTCTTAAACGGTGATACGCGTAGGATTCGGCAGCATCGTGTAGTCCTTTTGGTCGAAATTAAATAGATTCTTGTACTCGCTAGCATGATCTGCAGCTATCCGTAGAAGTTGCCGACTCTTTGTTGTTATGACGCTTACGGTGACGTCAACTCGGCGGATTTGGTTCTTTTATTAAGTCGTTTTAGATGATTATTGTGATTTAAAATGTGAAAATTATAATATATGATCCACGGATGTCGGAAATGATACCTATAGAGCAATCACAAGCACAAAATGTATTCTTTATGAAAAATCCTGCAGTGTGTTGGGCTTTAATTATGTTCCAACGGTGGTTTGCTGAATCACTCAATTATATCCTGACCCTTCTGTGCAAACGTACAGTGACTATTGATTCCTGTTGCCATACTTCTAATTGGTCTCTATACGTAGCTGCACAAATAAAGTCTTTCATGTGAAGTTTCATCAGATGCCAACTCCGGAAACGACGCAGATTCTGCTTTTGTTGTATTGAATCGAAGAGTGAGCCCTGTCAATACCAATCAGAGCTCTCTCAGACCAGCCGGATCTGCGCAAGGGAGAGGTTACATCATCAGTGTGCGCCATGACCTCACCGTGACCCTGCCCAAGTACACAGTGTGGGAAAGTTACAAACAACTATACAACTTTTATAACTCGAGATATAAGAGCCCAAGGTCAGGGAAAAGTTTTAAAAAGACCTCTATATACGGCTAATATTGACTGTTAAGCTAGTCGATCGTCCAGTGCTAGCGTTCTCCTCCCGTACTATTACTGCAATGTGTTTTGGTCACTTATGACAAAGAAAATTATGTTTAAAAAATAAATAAATCTGGTTTTATTTTCATGATTATGCCAAAAACTAAGAAAATTATTACTTGACTGATTAAATGTTTAGCTTGCGCGCTAACCATTGACTGTATAAAGAAGTGGACTAAGTGAGTGTGGCGTCAAATGAAGCTAATCGAGGCTAGCGGTTATGCGGCGAATTTGTAGTCAAGTTTCATATTTGGAATTCAAAAGCGAGTATCATAGCAACCAAAGAGCCAATCCGGAGCCAGGCTGTTAAAGATAATTCCCTTCCCACTCGGAT
Organism: Periophthalmus magnuspinnatus; assembly: GCF_009829125.3. Lineage (NCBI taxonomy): Eukaryota > Metazoa > Chordata > Actinopteri > Gobiiformes > Gobiidae > Periophthalmus > Periophthalmus magnuspinnatus. Next base: position 4,448,828 of record NC_047127.1, on the reverse strand, counting down.
TGCTGGTTTAGCGGGGAGCGGGCACTTAGCAACGCTGTCAATCAAACCTGTTGCTAACGCTAGCGGGAGTGACTTCGGGGGAAAGAAGGCGGCTGATTTGTCTGTTTTTAATGGTCATATCATGATTTTTGGACACAATAGCAAAATAAAAACACCAGGATCATGTAGAACGGGTTAATACGAACGTTTTAAGACCAAAAAGACGAGTCGATGGAGCCGGAACCGCGCCCATGATCACTTCTTATTTGGAACGTGGCGGCTAGCAGGTTAGCTATGTCCATTTATACATACCGTCTATGTCGCTAACATGTTTTGCAGACTAGAACCATAATATATTTTACAAAAGTCGTCTAGTTTTTCCACAAACTCCATCATCACTGACATCATTCTTTTTAATCGTTTTTTTTTTTTAAGTTTTAATGGCGCAATTTCAACGGCGTACAGCTTCCAAAACATTTAAATTAGTTTTCATCTGAAATCTCAGTTTGATTTAAAATTTAATCTCATCTAAGAATATTCTCAATTGTTCAAAGGTTCTTAGAAATGGAAAATTGTTTCGTTCAGGAGGGGAATTATTTGTTGTTGTTGGATTGTTGTTGTTCAGAAACGAACTAGATTGTTTTAATTAGCCGAGGAAATAAAATATTGAATTTCACAAACAGTCAAAGCAATTAAGGTATTTTCCTGTGTGCAAAAACGTAATTTGTCTTCTTCTACTGCAACAAATAAGTAGAACGCGCTAGCTTTGTATCACTTTGTTCTTCTCGCGACGCTTTAACTCCTGTCTCCTCATCCATTTGTTTTATTTAAAAAAAAATTCAAATTGAATTACAAATATTTTAGACATGAATATTCCCGCAGTGAAAGTACGCAGTGTCTGTCTGGCTTGTATGTGAAATAATGCATACAGTAAGTTGCCGGGTAGCGTCGTTAAAGTAGTGTCGAGTCCATTTAATATGAGCGTCATGAATAACACATGAGGAGATGGTTCAGTCTTTTGTTACGAGGCCTGTACGAGACGTTTATAGATGGACATGAATATGAAACAATGACCGTGCAAATGAATAGCTTGGGTTATTTGCATTGTATATGGCATTTTGAAAGCTAAAGTTTTAATAAATACAGTTGCGTTTTGGATCCTTCTTAAGTGGACAGATATGATATTCAGTACAACGCATCAACCTCACAAAAATGAACTTTATGGAACAGAGTGAACAGAGGTGGACTTACTTTGGAACAGTAAAAATTGAGACTTTTTAGAGGCGTTTTGGAGGTTTTTACCATGTTATAACGTTGTTTCCTCATAAAACACATGTATGAAGAGGTTTTAGAAGTTTGAGTACCGTATTTTCCAGACTATAGGTTGTTTGTTTTTTTATTTTTTTTTGTAGTTTGTCTGGGGATGCAGCTTATACTCAGATGTGACTTATATGTGAAATTATTAAAATAAAAACAAAAAAACTACGTGACACAGCACTTCATCTACATTCGGAGATGTTCAGAAGCGACACAGAGGATGAAGAATTCAATGGATTTAGTGATTTGGAGTAAATTTGTTGCTTGTTTTTTCTGCTTTATTTATCTGATTAACTGTTAATATCTTACGTTAACAAACCAGACACGTGTTCAGTTCTGTCTGTGCTTCATGTAGCTGAATAAATATAAATGTGTTACGTTAGCGCGATGTACTGATATTCAGCCTGTTGTTCTCTGTTTTATTGCCTTTAAAGATAAAACGTCTGTTCTTGGTCTTGAATTTTATAAAATCAATTTCCCTCAAAAGTGCGACTTACATATGTTTTTTCTTCATTATTATGCATTTTTTTGATTGGTGCGACTTATACTCCAGAGCGACGTATAGTCCAGAAAACATGATAATTTAGCGATCTCTCCTGGGCCCTATTCGAACCCTCCTTATGTTTAGCTATACAGGTCTGTACAAGGCTCCACCCACAAGCCTACACCACCCTTATACAAGAGCAGCCTTTAAAACAATGCACTACAACTTCACAAACCTGATGCGACGTATAGTACGTAGTTTCATTATTGAGATGCACGCTGATTGTGTTGTGATAGATAGCGCTCTGTAGGTGGAGCGACTAAGTGCGGGGAGCAAATGCAACAGGGGGTTCAACATCAAAAACGAAACTGAAACTGATTTTAATATGTAGCATTTTCAAAACAATAAAAGGTGTCTTAGTGATGTAAATATGTTATGTGTTAGCGTTAGTGCTCTAGTTGTAGGTTTGTCCAATCAGATTTGTTCTTTTTCAGTGACACGTGTGAAACAAAGGAGCTCATTGGTCATCTATGACGATATACAAATAAAATCTAACTTTTCTCACCTCCGATTAACAGCGTGTATTGCGTCGCTCATTGATTCTGCAGAAATCCGCCATGTTTGCCAGCCCCTGTGATAGTTTTCCGTAATGTTTTCAATACAGTGGGCCATGCATGTCCCTGATTGGCTAATCCACCTGTCAATCACGCCCATTTGAAAAGTATTGTAGTGGATCCCAGGGTTAGGAGTGAATGAGTAGCACAAGAAAACTAGTTTTAATGATACACAATGATATTTTAATTTTACAAATCCCCAAAACATTAACTTCTGGGGGATTTTTTTACCTCTAATCTCTAATTTTGTGTTGCAGAGCGGTTGACGTTCCGGGATGTCCAGTCTCCGCAGGAGTTCCGGCACGGGGAGACGGCCGAGGTGGTGTGTGATGTCATCAGCTCCCCAGTCCCGGCTGTGGTGTGGTACTACCAAGACCGCGAGATCACAGAGGAGCCCCATAGTAAGTGTCAGCGCAAATACACTCAACAGCCACTAAATTATGACCACATACAGTCACCCTAGAACATGCTACGACAAAGTACTGTTACTCAAGTAGAAATACAAAATAGTAGTAACTGTTAACGCAGTTGTTTTGGTGTAAAGTTGGTGTACTTTCTTATAATCTGAAGTAGATTTAAAGGTTGTATATTACGCAAAATTGACTCTCCTCCTCAAAAACAGACCTGGAGTTGTGTTTTGCTTCATTCACACATGTTTGAGTAATCTTTTATTATCAGTTTGTCTAAATCTCCAAAGCTCAAAATGCTCGGTTCCACCTTGTGATGTCATCAAGTGGTAGTTTTCAAGTTAACAGCTTTTTTTTTTTTACCTTATGTTCAGGCGAGATTGGCAATTCGAGGGCTGAAATCATCCAAATGATTCTAGTGAAGGTGTGTGGAGTTTAGAAACATAGTAGAGCACTTCCTGTATTAGCACATGATGACATCACAAGGTGGAACAGAGCGTTGTCTGTTTGCGAGAAGAACCCTAAATTAGCAGAGTTTGAGTGTTAAACATGTGTGAATGAAGCAAAACACAACTCCAGGTCTGTTTTTGATGAGGAAACAACATTATAACACAGATCAGAAAATGACATAATACGTGCCCTTTAATTATAAGGACAAAACATGAAATAATTCACGAAATCTGGAGTTTTTAAAGAATACACCCTTTTAATATTGTCAACATAAACTCTTAATTAGATTTATTCACAGGAGAAAAGTAACCAAAGCCACTACTTGAGTAAGAATACTGCAAAAAAAACAAAAAAACTCAAGTAGGAGACAAAGTATACACTACGAAAACTATCTTAAAAGAGGTTTTTCGAGGTCTGAGTGCAGAACATATGTGACATTAGTGGTCATACTATTGTTGCATCTGCCCACAATGGGTCACGACAGCACATAGTAATTTCCATTCTTTTTCAAATGTTCTGTTAAAAATCCCGAAATAATAAATATCAATTTTCCCAGATTATCCTTGATTTTGGTTTTTAGAAAATCAGCTGTCTTTGTGAACCTGCTTTTGTTAAACTCGAATAGGGCCGTCTTAAATAAAAGACCAGTCCTCTAATAATTATAATGAACAGGTGGAATGAATCTTACCAGGGTTTGTTACAGCATATTTGAATTAACTACATGAAATCATTGAATTGAAAATTGGGCGCCCCACTGTGTCTTTTTATGCCCAATCATAGAAATGATGCTTTCTGGTGCTACTACAAGACCAGGTTCTAATGTGGTTGGATTAAAGTACACGAAATTGGGCGATAGTAGCTCGGTTGGTAGAGTGGTTGTTCACCGATCTGAAGGCTGGCGGTTCGAATCCCGCTCTCGACGTAAACATCATTACTCGAATCCAATGACCCACACGTCGGCCTGTCACGATAATGACTATATCGACATATTGTTCTATATATGACACCTGAAACTATATATTCTGGGACTCAAAGTTGATGTAATTGTGAAAGACGAGATTGCAGATCACGTAGAGCGAGGGTGTCCAAACTTTTCTTATTAAGGGCCACATATAAAAAACGCAAACAAAGCTTTACTCGTCACCAATACAGTGGAAATCTGCGTTATTATTAGTATAAGTTAGACTCACTGGACCTTTATTCACGCTTATATCCTCAGTGGGACACATTAAATATTTGATAAGGGCTTGTTAAAGTAGATTTTCCGAAATATACAGCAAAAAGTACTGTTTAAGGTAATACGGGCCAATTCACCTGGAAGCGTGAGGGCCGAGAAAAGTTGGTCTGAGGGCCGCATTTGGTCCCTGCGCCACAGTTTGGCCGTGCCTGAGGTAAGGTTGAAAGAAGTTTATCTGATCAGATGAATAAAGTTACAGACAGCAGCACATGCGTTACATTTCAAGGATTTTTTTTCCAGTACTTATAGTCCGAGAAAGGTGCTATCTATTAAAGGCTGGTCCTATTTACATACTGTCTGTACACGGTTATAAATGGATATACTGTTAGCTGTTTGCACTGAGGTAAAATACGTCACTAAAAGATGCTTGCAGTCACGGAAAAGACGAATTACAAGACCTCTGTTCAACCTGAAGAGCTGTGTCATGTAACCAAAGTAGCAGGTTCCAGCTTAGACGTCTTAAAATAACCGTGTGTCGCATTATTACTGAGAAACAACACGCAGTATTCAACACAAGTTTAAGAGTAAAACAAATAAAACTAAATAAAACTAATAAAACAAAAAAAATCATGTTTTCAGTTGATCAAAGTTTAAGGTGAATTTGGGGTATTTTTGTTATTAAACGTTAACATTCGAGCTGTAGAGCCGGGGTGTCCAAACTTTTCTCATTAAGGGCCACACATAACAAAGCTGAGGGCCATTGAGGGCCATAGACTGGACACAAATACAGTGAATACTTCAAATCTGTGTTATTAGACTGAACCACTAGACCTTTATTCACGCTTACATCCTCAACGGGACACATTAAATATTTGATATGGGCTTGTTAAAGTAGATTTTCAGAAATATACAGTAAAACGTTCTGTTTAAGGTAATATGGGCCAATTCACTATTAAGAGTACAACAAATAAAACAAAATAAAACAAATAAAACTAAAAATCATGCTTTCAGTTCATCAAAGTTTAATTTCGTTGTAAAAAAGAGGCGAATTTGGGGGATTTTTGTTGTAAAAAGATAAGATTTGAGCTGTAAAGTGTTGAAAATGTAGCTTTAATCTGCTGTTAATTTGGTGCAGCTCATGCCATTTAATTCAAAATAAATTTACTGGGATTATTTTGCATTATTGTTATTGTATAAACTACTTTCAACATTCAAAATTAGCTCTCGTGACAGGCTTATCCACAAGTTACCGACGCGATTCCGGCTCCCACAGATAAACGCTGCTGTTGTGTCCTTGGGCAAGACACTTAACCCGTCCTCATCCTCAATCCTTTAAGTGCCTTGAAAGTGGAAAAGCGCTGTATAAAAATGGGACGACACCGTAACAACCAGTTTTTCAGAGTATAAAAAACAACAGTTGTACTTGTAACTTTGCGTGCAGAGTTGACGCACGGTCGCCTACTTACAAAAATCCGACAATTTTTTATTCTCATTCTGTGTCCCTGAATACCACCAATTCCAATTATTTATAGAAAGCGGCAATGTGCTGTTTTACACTCGTTTTATTTAGTCATGAATATGTAATCCGACAGGGGAGCAGATAGACGCCAAGCCTGTGAGTGAAATAATGCATAAAGTAACTTGCCGTAGCATCATTAAGCTGATGTCGAGGTCATTAAATATGGAGTTAATGAATATTTTATGTGCGATATAAAAAGATAAATTTGTGTTTTATTAATAGGGGATTTGAGGCAGTTAGGAGGAGTTAACCCATTACTGAAGATAATTGTGCAGATCGGGCTTATAATGTTGTTGTTTTTTTCCTACAATTGACAAATGGATGCTAACAACTCTGTCATCAGGTACTTGCGATGACCTTAATGTCTTTTTTTTTCACTCCATACACATTTATTACATCATTTTAGCCCTGGAATGGTCAATTTCTACTGTCAAAATGTTGGTGTTAACTTGAAAACTACCAGAGCTTTGGAGATGCAGACAGAATAATGATAAAGTGTTACTAAAACATGTGTGAATGAAACAAAACACGACTTTAGGTCTGTTTATGAGGCGATAACAGCGGTATAATATGGCTTAAATACAAAATTAAAACGGGACAGCAGCCACGGGACAGCAAGTTAGCTTTCAGTAGAGTAACCATCAAAGTTCAACAAACCCAAATCTACTTGAGAATATGACATAAGCTGGAATAAAAAAAAAAAGGTGTAACAAATAACTCTACTTGAGGGTCTTCAAGTCAATTTTGCGTAATATAGGTCTAAAATGTTTTATTCGAACTCATTCTAATAAACTAGGGCTGGCCAAACTATGGCTCAGGGGCAAAATGCGGCCCTCAGACCTATTTTTCCCGGCCCTGCCCCTGCTGAACTGGCCCAACTGAACATACGCAGATTGTTTTTTACTATAAATGCACGTAGTTCTACCACCATTACTTCAATAGCATCAAATTGCGCTGTGATACAGACTTAAAATCACTGTTCCAACCCTTATTAAAGGTATAGCGACTCTGCTGAAGCTGTGTAAAATACATCTGAATGACTCACTGTATCAACGCTAATCTGTAGTTCAAATCTATTTCAATATGCGGCGCTCGGTGAAAAAAGTTTGGACACTCCTGTAATAGACGATAGAACGTTACAAAGTGCGCACCAATATGTACATGATTAGCCATCACCTGCCTGGATCACACTCAGAATATCTTGTTCTCGCTGTGATGAAAAATAACTTTTTTTCTAGCTGGAAACGTTCGCTTCAACTTTCTCACGTTGCGTAACAAGAGGATCTACAAATAGCCCATGTTCCATTAAAGACGTTTGGTAGAAGCTATTGTTAACAAGGCTGGATAATACAGTACGAGTCTGTTGGCTAGAAATAGCTAGCATGGGTTGCCTGATTTGCACCGAGACTCTGAAAACTGCATCCCACTCACTTTTTGACAAGACCGGTGCAAATAAAAAGTTTTTGCAGTACCAGGATTCAGACGTTGCAAAGACTGGCCAATGAAATGATGCGAAATTCACCGAAAAGATATGATTTGAACGGTTTTGATGTAATTACAATGCTCTAGTATAAATATCTTGTGGGAAGCAATAGGCTGTCGCGCTAATCTCACCTCACCCACTACTGTAATTAGAGCGCTGTTTATCTATATGGGCCTTATCTCCATAATGTGATTGAGTGGCTACTGGGAACATCCTTATCTCCCCTCTCCTCTATTTCCCTCCTCTTATTATATTTTTTTTTCCTTTTTCAGGCAGGTACATGGTGCTGCCCAATAACAACCTTCAGATCCATCAAGTAACCAAAGCGGATGAAGGAGTGTACCGATGTGAAGCTAGCGTCGAGGCTAGAGGGGAGATAGACTTTGTGGATATAGCCGTGGTCGTCAACGGTAAGTTTGCAGATTAAAATGTTCAGTCTGAGTTTGTCAATTTGAGCTGGAAGAAATGGGGATTTCTGTAATGAAAATTTGAAGGTGTGCCTCAAGGAGTTGCATGGGGCTAATGATGTTCTTAATAGTTTCAATGTAAATATGTTAGAAAGTTATATTGAAGTTTTGTTTTGTACATACAGCAAGAGGAAATGGAGGAAGTATGTATGTTTTGTATATTTTCAGGTAAAACAAATGGTTAAATTCTGTCAGTGTGGGAAAAAAAACTGTGTAGGGAGAGTTTCAACACTCATCCAAATAACTTCTTCAGTCTTGATCATAGACGGTATAAAGAAGTGGACTAATGGAGTTTGACGTCACCCATAGCGTTCGGCTCCAGTCAAATGAAGCTTGTCAAGGCTAGCATATTTGAAATTCCGACTGCGAGTATCAACGCAACCACAGAGCCAATCCGGATTGAGGCTGTTGAAGGTAACGCCTCTTCCCGCCTGCACCGCTGGTTTAGGAGGGGCACTTTGCAACGCTGTCAACCAAACCTGTTGCTAACGCTAGCGGGAGCAACTCGAGAGGAAAAAAAAGTGCTTAATTTGTCTGTTATAATGTTCATATGTTGATTATATTCCATCCATCTTCTTTCGCTTATCCGAAACCGCGTCGTGGGGGTAGCAGGGACTCCCAAACCTCCCTCTCGATGTGGAGGAGCAGTGGCTCTACGTCAAGCTCCTTCTGTGTGACCGAGCTCCTCTCCCTATCTCTAAGGGAGTGCCCAGTCACCCTGCAGTTTTCAATGTAAAGTGAATTGGAGCGAGAGTCGATGGAACGATGGAAGCGTGCCCATGATCACTTCCTATTAGCATCGCGGCGGCTAGCAGGTTAGCTATGTCCATTTATATATACAGTCTATGGTTCTGACGTAACACACACACACTGCAAGACGTGTTTAAAGTCTACATGATTTTCTATGGACCAATTTGAAAATATATAACAATCTGCTTACCTTTGTTGTAAAAAAAAAAAAAATGCACGCAAGCAGAAATTTCCAACCGAGCGTGGCTGATGCCGTTTGTGCCGGTGAAATACTACCAGTGTATTTCCTGTTTACAGCGGTTTGATCATGTAGATGTGTTTAATGGAGTAGATCGCTCCCGGTTTGACTTTTGTGATGCCGAAAGTGGCGGTGGAACATCGCATCTCGCTGCTGTATTCAGATAGAGACGTCCACACTGACAGACTCCACTCCGCTCCACTGACTCAGATAAATTCATCTCTCATACAAGGCTAGCTTTCAACATAATTCAACAGGGTTCTGGGTCTTTTCATTCATTAATGCTTTCAATTAGCTTTAATGTTTGGATCGATGGCGCAGAAAGTCAATAATTGTTATATTTGCATGTAATCAAGAAAAGTATTTCAAAAGCGGAAAAAAGGCTTAATCTTCCTTTAAGTACTATTATTCTGCGTTTATATTTATTACTACAACTACTGTTATCACTGCTAGTACTAATTTTACTGTTCATGGGTTTCCAAAATGATTCCTTCCTGATTTGAGGGATTTTCTAAGGACTTTTCCCAGTTCAAAACGTGAACTTGCTTTTTTTTTTTTTTCTGTTTGTTTAGAATATTAAAGTTTGGCATTGTCTTGAGTTCCTTTCACAATAAACACAGCTGGTATTTCAAAATAAAACACTGTTCTGGCACATTTACAATAGATAGACTGGTCCCTCGTTTATCACAGGGATCATGTTCTAAAAATAACACGCAAAAGGCGAAAGGCGTCTTTGTCGGTGCAGAACGTTTCACCGACATTGTGGTTTTGTCGGGGACAAAACAAATTGCAAACGCACAGCACTTCAGAGTCACACTGCGATCCAACGTTTATGTAAATTTGTCTGAACACATTCTGTACTGGACAGGAGACACGGCACGGAGGAGACTGATGGACAATGGTCTACAGTCCAACAGCCAATCAGGACGCAGAACACAATGCACGTTTAGACACTATAAAAAAAAAGCATGCAAAATTGCGCAAAAAAAAATCCACAAAACAGCGAGACCACGAAAGGTGAACCGCGATATAGTGAGGGACAACTGTACACGGCTATTGCTATGGCTACTTTTACTACTACTGCAGATAACTACTACAACTTGTACACTATTACTTATCTGAATCCTTGTTCTCTTACCTCTGCAGTTAATATAACAAGTACTCCTTCCCTGTTATTGTTATCCGCTAATGTTATTAATTATTTATTAGCTTCAGTCCTCTGGTTTAAAGATCCTATATTACACAAAACTGACTTTATATTTGTTTTGAGCTCATTAAAGATCCTATATATTACGCAAAGTTGACTCTTGTGAGATTTAAGTCATGTTATAATGTTATTATCTCCTTAAAAACATGTCTGGAGTTGTGTTTTGTTTCATTCACACATGTTTGAGTAACACTTTATTATTAGTGTGTCTATATCTCCAAAGCACAAAATGCTCTGTTCCACCTTGTGATGTCATGAAGTGGGGGTTTTCAATTTAACAACTAGCTTTTACCTTTAATTCAGTAGAGCTCAGCTATTCCAGGGCTGAAATTATCCAAATGATTCTAGTGAAGGCGTTTGGAGTTTAAAAACACAGTGGAGCACTTCCTGTATCACCACATGATGACATCACAAGTTGGAACAGAGCATTTTCTTCTTGAATAACAGTCAAATCTGGCGCCTTCTTTCCCCGTGCTCACTCCTGTTAGCGTTAGCAACAGGTTTGATTATGAGCGTTGCTAAGCGCCCGTTCTCTGCTAAACCAGTGGTGCGGACAGGAAGGGGCGTTACCTTCAACACCCTGGCTCCGGATTGGCTCTTTGCTTGCTATGACACTCGTGGTCAGAACTCTGCTCCAAATTAGCCTCGATTAGCTTCATTTGTCTGGAGACGACCGCGATGGGTGACGTCAAACTCACTTAGTCCACTTTTTATACAGTCTACGGTTAAATACGTGCGAATGAAACAAAACAAAACTCCGAGTATATCTTTAAATCAGATCAGAAAATTGCGTAACATAGACCCTTTAAGTGAAGTCGGGTGAAACATTAAGAAAACTGTGTCGCGAGCCGTGAGCACATGTCTTGTAACGCTTCGCCGGCCGCAGTATTGTCCCTGCCTATGTAATATTCAATGTAATAGCAGCACACCCCCTTGCCCCCCCCCCCCCCCCCCCCCCACACACACACACACACACAAAATATGAATCAATTTAGCACACCACTTACCTCACTTGCAAGGGAAGATCCAATAAGGCTACCCAATGAGCTATAACGGATTATTGCTGCCACGAAACACCATACACATCCCGAGCAGAAAAGCGACGCGCCCTACACCCTAGAGGGGACGAGACGAGTGAACTTTGCTTCGGCTTTCGAGATGCCTCCTGCCTCCTCTCCAAGGATCCTAGCTCGGAGTTTGCTTGGCAGAAGGATGAGACCCCTAGGAGAGCCAAGCATCCTCATTTGAACTTCCGAGTGGTCTGAAAAGTAATGAGCGTTTCATCCAGTGCGCCGCCAGCCTGAGAGCAGACATCTGTTTTAGTGCAAGATGCTTTTGGATACTTTTTGCTCTTTAAATCTTTTTCTCTCATGATGCAGTAAAGTTGCGTGGAATGACCGCAATATACTCCACCTTGTTATGTCACGTGGTAGTACAGGAAGTGCTCCACTGTGTTTTTAAACTCCATTTTAACCCCTGGAATTGCCAATTTCTACTGAACTAAAGGTAAAAAGTAGATGCTAACTTGAAAACTACCACGTCGTGACATCACAAGGAGGAACCATAGACTGTATATATCAGTAGACACAGCTTCCAACTCTATCGATTCTGAAAAACTATCACCATTCTGCTTTCACTGCTGCTGTTAGCCTCGTCATTTTGGTCTTAAATGTTCATAATAACCCGTTCTTTATGATCCTGGCACTTTTATTTCACTATTGTGGCCGTAAATCAAGATACGATCATTAATAACAGACAAATCAGGCGCCTTCTATCCCCGAGGTCACTCCCGTTAGCGTTAGCAACAGGTTTGATTGACAGCGTTCGCTAAGCGTCCACGCCCCGCCAAACCAGCGGTGTCGAGGGAAGGGGCGTTACCTTCCACAGCTTCGCTCCAGATTGACTCTCTGGTTGCTATGATACTCACGGGGCGTTTATATTTTGGATTATTTCAGGGCAAAGTCCAGTGTCACAATAGGAAAAACTGGTTCTTCTCTTCATCACAGTGTAGAGTCTGAAAAACACCAATATAAGTCTAACTGTGACTGTATTAATGAAGTAACAGGTTTGCAGTGGGTTTATTAATTAAGCTGCTTTTACAGGTGTCGGAATAAATGGATCATACTATAGTTCAAACTGCGCCCTGAGAGGATGGTCTTGGGAACAAAATGCACCAGATAAAAATGCGTAATATGTCTCCTCTAATGACGTGTAATAAAAGTAGCTGGAAAACCTCCAAAAGTTCCAGTTGTTGATTTGTCAGACACAGATTTTGCATGGGCCTCAGTCACCTTGAGTCTTTGTGCTGTGTTCCAGTCTGGAGGTCAGGGCTGCGCTGGAGGTGCAGGCCGGCTCAAGAATAAAAAACTGGAACTATTGGATTTTCTACCAGCGCTCCATTTCCACTGAGCTCCCGGAAAAGTGAACTAGTGTGTACCAAGATACCAAGCTGTTTGTGTCTGTGCTCTGAAATGTAAGGAGGACTTCAGCCCAACAAGAGCAGCCCATGTTTTATCAATGGTCTCTGGTTAGTAGATTTGTATGGAGCCCCGGGCGCAGTGGAGAGTTTAGATGGACAAAGTAATGAGAAAAGAGCAGAAACTGTGTCTTTGAGCTCAGTCCCACCCCTAGAGGGCGCCAGCTGCAGGGCATCCCCCAAGTATCAAGACTGAGCCTTAAAAGTGCAGTTTTGTGCAAAAGTCGGGAACTGCATTGATTTCCTGGACCACGCGGAGATACACGCGGACGCTAAGGGAGCAACTTTGGGCTTTGCTAGAACCTAGCAACGCTTTAGCTGAGCAGAATTCTAAACTTCTGCTAACTTTTAGTGCCATACCTGGAGGCTAAAGTTTTTTCCTTCTATAGCGTGCTGAACATTTTATTTTTTTGGCATTTATTGGTTCGTATTTGGCCGAAAACAAAGTAAATCAATGTTTTCAACCATTATATATTCCAGATGCCGTTGGGTAAGAATGACTGTCCAAGTTGCATTGCAAAGATACCAAATCTGAAATACATTTTAAGAAGTAGAGTACAGTTATTTAAAGGAAGTGTGTGCTAAATGTGAGTTTAAAGCGGACATGTTATGCAAAAAAATCAACTTTTATAAGCTTTAAGCCTTGTTATGACTGCGTTCCCTCTTTATTAGTTTACTCAAAAGGAAAATGGTAAAAGGTCACATTTTTATATAACACATTTCCACCTTCAAGGCACTCAGAGCGTTTTACATCAAGAAACAAGTCACCCATTCACACACACATTCATACAACAGTGTACACAGACAGGGCGAGGAGGGTTAAGGGTAAAGTGTCTTGCCCAAGGACACAACGACAGCGTATCAAAGCTGCATTTTGATTGGTCTTGTGTGGGCTTTCCGTGTTCAAATACCCCCTATACTCACCCGCTTCCCTGTGGATTCTGGGTCACACATGTAAAGTTCAAAGACGACAAAAAACACGGAAATAAAAAGCCAGGATGTCAACGGGCCTGTTTCTATTGCGAAGCCCGTTTAGAGCAGTTTTGTGGTTTACAATGAAGAAAATGTAAAATATCTATGTCTCCTGTTGTGGAATTTCTAATAGTAAAAACCTTAAAAATGTAAAAATCAACAGAGAAGTTGTCTTGAATCAAAAAGAGTTGTTCTCCTTAGTTGTGTCGTCTCGCCCTCAGCAAATGACAAATGTAAATACGTACAGTGTATTTATACCATCAAAACAATCGTACCCGTTTAGTCGAAGTGGCTGGAGGCCGCTAGACGCACAAACAAGAAGTACACCATACAAAATAACACAACAAAAGATGCTTAGGTCAAAGAGATCCAAAACAATACAAGTAAAGATTTAACACTCTATAACAAAGTCTGTTTTAGGCCCCATGTTAGACAATATTCTGATTTATGTTATATAATGTTGTTTTCTCATCAAAAACAGACCTGGATTTGTGTTTTGTTTCATTCACACACGTTTAAACACACAAACCCTGCATATTTAGCCTGTATAAGTTCATCTCTCAAACTGAAAACACTCCGTTCCACCTTGTGATGTCATCATGTGGTAATACAGGAAGTGCTCTACTATGTTTTTAAACTCCATACAGCTTCACTAGAATCATTTGGATGATTTCAGCCCTGGAATTGCAAATCTCTACTGAACTAAAGGTAAAAAAGGGAGCTGTTCATGTGAAAGCTGCCACTTTATGACATCACAAGGTGGAACAGAGCATTTTGAGCTGTGGAGGTGTTACTCAAACGTGTGTGAATGAAACAAAACACAACTCCAGGTCTGTTTTTGAAGACGTAACAACATTATAACGCGACTTAAACCTCACAAGAGTCAATTTTTGCATGATATAGAAGCTTTAATGAGCTCAAAACAAGTATAAAGTTCGGCTCATCATACACACATTCAAACCTCTCCATTTGTACTGACTTCCCAGCGTCTGCAGCTGTCATGGCCGCCGCTCTGTCAGACACCGCTCGGCTCACTCACCCCGAACGTTTGTGCAAAGTGGCTACATTTGCTTTTCCGCCCTGAGCGCTCATACATATTCATTGGCCTGTTGATAAAAGACTGGTTTGTTGCCTATAAGCATGTATGCGCTGACAGCCCGCCAAACCCTGTCACCGCCGAGTCCTCACCGCTTCGGACAGAGAGGGGGAAAAAAGCTCTTACTGTAGGAACGATCAACCGGGAAACCGTGGAGCCAAAATGTCCGACGTTCTTGGAGCAGTCGCACATCCTACGTTTCAATCCATCATAGTCGTTTTTGTCCTTGTCTCGGCTCGTTTCAATTTGTCATCGCAGCTGTTGAAGGGAATCCCACAAAGAGACTCGCTGCCTTAAGACAAGAGCATTATTCAACTGCTCAGTGACTATCTCCAGCAGTTAAAAATAGAGCCATATCGTTGACGTTAAACAAGCTAGCGCGCTAATGTTAACAAACCTACAACGGCCGTTTAATCTGTCACAAACACGATCGTTTACTTTAAAGAGCCCATGTTACGCTGTTTTCTGATCTGTTATAATGTTGTTTCATCATCACAAACAGACCCGGAGTTCTTCTCGCAAACTGAAAACACTGTTCCACCTTGTGATGTCATCATGTGGTAATCCAGGAAGTGCTCCACTGTGTCTTTAAACTTTTATAACACAACTTAAAGCTCACAAGAGTCAATGTTGCGTAATATAGGACCTTCAACAAACACATATTAATATTAGTATTTCACATTTTCTGATTTAAAATAATATCTGCATTTGGCATTTGAGCTCCCTCTGCTGTCAGTAATGGGAACAACAAACCAGGAAGTAAACGAATCCCGCGTGAATGCTACGCTAATAGAGCCTTAAAGAGCCGTGCGTTTGTTTTGAAATGTGACCCCAGAACACGTCCAGTTTATGGACTTAAAAACTCTTTAAAAACTTTTATCTATATCAGGTTTCACATAATCCACTGGTATAAATAAATAAATGAATTAATTAAAAATAAATAAATTAAATGACACTAAATCGCATTCATTGTAAATAGGTATTTGTAATTGTATATATTTTTTATTTGTCCACATTAAATTGTCTTTCATTATGTTTAATTCCTATTTTTGAATGTTGAAATGTTTTCTTAAATGTAAGTTGCCTTGTTACATCTGGCCTGGGGACAACCGATGAAAATTAGCTCTAGTCAGCTAACTCGGGCACATTTACATTATTTATTTATTTTTGTAATGTTTATTAATGTGCATTGTCCCCTTTTTTAAATAAATAAATAAATAAATAAAATAAATTTAAAATGAAATAAAATAAAATAAATGGTAACTTCAATGAAAAACAAAAGAATTTGAATTAATTTCCTCCTAAAATGGTCTTATTTCCTCCTTGAGGTTTTGTGTGGGATAACATTTTATTAATTATAGATGATTGTTTATAATATCCCATCATAGCCAATTAGGGGCTAGAGTTTTTTCCCAACTAATAAAAATTCTAAACTCGCACATTTTGGTTGATTGGTGTTTGACAGCCATAGATAGTCCATATTTCAACAAACACATGATATTACGTTTAATGCCACACTATGGAACATAAAGATTAAGGTTAAGGTCCATTATTGTCACCGTAGGGAAATTAGTCCTCTGCATTTGACCCATCTCCGTCATGTTGTTGCTAGGCTTGGTCAGAACTTCCTTAGCTGGAGGATTTGACGTGTGGGTTGTTTTGGGTTGACATTCAAGGCAAACCAGAAAACTTACAGAGTGCAGCTTTAACACCAGAAACCAAGTCAACCCCACAAGCCCCAGAAGATAAACTTGTTTAGATGGCCTTTTGCCTTGAGCACTCTCGACAAAACCAATTTGTATGTTTATCTTGAATTTTTTGAGAGCTAAACCTGCCCTAAGTGCCTGTATAGATTGCGAGTCGCCCTCTGAAACCTTTATGACATGACCATTGTAGCTTTCCACGTTACCACAGCAACCAACCACGGTGCGCAAAAGAAAGCTACTTCCTGCTTCCTCTAAACCATTTCTTTCCCAGCCCCATCCCCTTAATTGCCGGTTCCCTGTCTCACTCCCTCACACCCTCAATTTTCTTCTTTTTCCGCGGTCGGCAAAATCACCAGCCGTGTCCTTCAGCTCTGTTTGGACACATCAATCATATCGGTCCAGCTCGGAGAATGGAAGTCATTTGAAAAAGCAATGGCTCAATTTTAGCAGCAATTACCGATCACGGGTGCGTTGGATTTCGGTGCACTACGGGGCCGGGAACGCTAATTAGCAAACCTCACTTTTCTATTTGGAATCGTGAGCGTTGCTAAAAAGGTTGTGACAAAGTTGGTTAATCGGATTTAGCACAATTAGCCATGTTGTTTCTCGAAGATGGTCTCATAGTAATTTTACATAAACGTTTCTTATTTAATCTTATATAAAATGTTGTTTGGCTGTGACATAATGGACTAGAAGTGCATAAATGGGTGTAGAACTTGTGTTAAGCTGAGGGGGTTGATGGTTCTGCTGCTGCGTTTATTGGAGATTGTTAGAGAGACAAAAACAGGAAGCGGTGATTGGAATAAATCTAAACTTGTTGTAATTCAAAGAGTATCACACTGTAATCCATAAGCTCTATATATAAATGGACATAGCTAACCTGCTAGCTGCTGCGTTCCAAACAGGAAGTGATCATGGGCGCGCTTCCGGCTTCATCAACTCTGGCTTTTGTTCACTTTCTATTGAAAAACTCTTGCTCCTTTCTCAATCCTGGTATTTTTACTACGCTATTGTGTCCGTAAATCATAATATGAACGCTAATAACAGACAAATCAGGCGCCTTCTTTCCCCGAGGTCACTCCCACTAGCGTTAGCAACAGGTTTCGCTCTCTGCTAAACTAGCGACGAGGGTGAATTTACCAATTCGTTCGCATGAAGTAAGATCTTAATTCTTAAACTTAGAATTACTGAAACCTCATCCAAATCAAGGGTTTTCACAATGGCTTTGTATTTAAGCCTAGCGTAAAATAAAACTCAAACCGTCCTTGTAAATTTTTGCTAGCTGCCAGAAGTACTGTGGGACGTACTGCTGGAAGTACCGATCCCATAGCCGGACTTCCATTTAGTGATAAAATATGGCTTCTTTTTGTTCAGATCATAGCGTCAAACTTCTAGGCCGCTAATTCCTTTAGCTTTAGCGCTACGTCACAAGAGTCCTAGGCAGATACGAGAAGGAGCTAACCAATGATGGAACTACAGCTCTTTAATAAATAAAACTACAACACGGGGCAAATATGTAACTCGACTCCAAATTTCGCCCCCGTAACCGCTAGCTTCGTTTGAGTGGAGCCGAACGGTACGATTGACGCCACACTTAGTTCACTTCTGTATACAGTCTGCTGATGTAATAATTGCGCACATAATTCGAGCTTAATCGATATGTTTTCTCTTTACTTAGAGCGAGGTGTTTTTATGTTGCTATAAGTTAGGCATGATCACACATTTCATTTGTTCAATCCGCTGCGGAGTTGTTAGCATAACTGATCTGCTCTCACCCTCCCAGCACAGCCTATTGTCGCTTCATTAGCCATCCACCATCTTGCTTTGTTTTCACTCTAATCTCCCATTCATTACCCCCAAATGTTATTCTTCATCCAACTGCGTTTTATCTCCATGGCTCCCCCGCGACCCCGCATATGCGAAAATAAGCGCTCATATTTTGTACTTTTTTAAACCAATTAATTACTGCCGCTGTAAAACTGTTCCCAAATGTCCAGAAATGCTACAATTCACCTTGGATTCTCCGCAAAGTGACTCTAAAACGTTGAAAAAACAGAGTGGTGATGTAAGCTAGCAGCTGTCAGTTACATTGCAGTGTAACTAACAGAAGCGCTAGCATCTGTTGGTAAGCTGTTATTTGAAAAGAAAAAGTCAGACAGCCTTTAAGTCCACAAACTTAATTTAAGCGTCTTCTTGAGTGGTAGGGGATCAATGCAAAGCTAGTCCGTAGGCTGTTATCCACCTTCACAAATGGATACGAGTAATATTAGCAGTAGTAACAAAAGGTATTTTTGACGTTACAATGGACGGACGTAGCGGGAATGTGATAGCATGTTGTCATAAGAAAACTGTGGACGCTAATGGTTATCGTTAGCATTAAAGGTCGAGATGGATGGTGGAAGGATGCTTTGGACATCTTTACTTTTTTATTAAAACTTTGATTTTAGATTGAATTGCTAATTTAAAAAACAAAAATCAATGATCAAAAGCTGAAGTAAAGGTGCTATAAGACTTTTCTGGTTGGGTGTTTGCTTGGATTATGTCTCTCGGCTGGCCTGGGAACGCCTTGGGGTCCCACCGGAGGAGCTGGAGGAAGTGTCTAGGGTGAGGGAAGTCTGGGAGTCCCTGCGTAGACTGCTGCCCCCATGTGGATGTTTGCCTGGAATGCTACACACTAATGCATTAATCTCGCGTTTATTTGAATTGCTAAAAAAATACTCGGCCTAGTGGTGTCACCTACTTGTCTCCATGGAGATAAGTTTAATGCCGTACTGTTGAACATTCCAAGCTAAGCAATAACATCTCCATGGAGACACGCAGAACATGTTAGATAGTGCACCTTTAATGCTAAATGTCAAATTGAAACTCAAAATAACACATTTCAAAT
This sequence comes from Periophthalmus magnuspinnatus, assembly GCF_009829125.3. Lineage (NCBI taxonomy): Eukaryota > Metazoa > Chordata > Actinopteri > Gobiiformes > Gobiidae > Periophthalmus > Periophthalmus magnuspinnatus. The sequence goes on along the minus strand of NC_047127.1, from coordinate 4,429,599 downwards.
CATTAATCACACAAAAACATACAGTAGTTTTATTATTTATTTATTTATTTATTTAATTTTTTCGTTGATTTTGTATATTTCTGTAAATTTGTAGTGAAATGTTTTAGTCCAGCTCATAGCCTGTATAAGGAAGTGGACTAAGTGAGTATGACGTCACTCACAGCGTTCAGCTCCAGTCAAATGAAGCTCATCGAGGCTAGCAGTTATAGCGGCTAATTTGGAGTTGAGTTACATATTTAGAACTCCGATCACGTGTATCATAGCAACCAAAGAGCCAATCTGGAGCGAAGCTGTTGAAGATAACGCCCCTTCCCATCATCACCCTTAGTTTAGCACGGGGCGGGCGCTTAGCAACACTGTCCATCAAACCTGTTGCTAAAGCTAGCAGGAGCGACCTTGGGGAAAAAAAGGCGCCTGATTTTTCTATTATTAATGTTCATATCTTGAGTTACGGACAAAAAAAGTGAAATAAAAATGCCAGGATCATGTCGAGTGACCAAAATAATGAGCCTGACAGCAGGAGTTACACAGAGAGAAGTGACAGTTTTCTAATGTAAAGTGAAATGGAGCCAGAGTCGATCAGTTTCTATTTGGAATGCAGCGGCTAGCAGGTTAACCATGTCCATTTATATATACTGTCTATGGTCCAGCTCTCATCTTCCGAGCCCGCCTGATGACCTGCGCAAAAAAAAACAAAAAAATTGTCACCTTGAATTATGATTTTGTTCTCGTAACATGTAATTTTTACTCACTCTTTAGCCAAATCTTTAACTCAGAATTACTGAAACCAAATCCAAATCAAGGGTTTTTCACAATGGCCTTGTATTGCTTAGCGTAAAATAAAACTCAAACTGTCCTTGTCCGTTTTCGCTAGCTGCCAGAAGTACTGCGGGATGTACTGCCAGAAGTACCACCTCATCCTTTAGCGGAACTTCCATTTAGTGATAAAATGTGGCTCCTTTTTAATTTTTCAGATCGTAGCTCCGAAGTCCTAGACCCTAACTCCTTTCGCTTTGGAGCTACGTCACGGGGTTAGCCACAAGAGTCCTAGGCAGATAGGAGAAGGAGCTAACTAATGGTGGAACTACAGTTGTTTAATAATAAAAAAAAAAAACTACAATACCCACAAAATGGACTACAAAAAGCCTCCATCTCATTTGAATCAAAACTTCAACATGGCATCACAATTCGAGTTCACAACTTCTTTTTTTTTTTTTTTTTTTTTTTTTTTTGCGCTTGTCATCAGGAGGGCTCCGTAGATTCTTTGGAGGATAACATCTGGCCTTTTGTGCTACTCTGTAACTTTTTCTATAACGGTGAGTGTGTTGACACTCCTGACTTGGTTAAACCGTTTTCCTCATTTTCACCTTCACGCGGGTGAGTTTTCTTGTGATAATTTCTAAAAACAAGCTGAGACGAGCAGTAATAGTGACACAGGAGAGGTAACTGTGATAAAAGCAACATTTGGAGTACTACAATCTGTTATGGCATTTTACTTAAGTTGTAGTAGTTGTAGTTTTCACTTCAATCCAAGTTGATTTTTGTAGCACGTTTAAAACAACCAGCTGACCTAAGTGCTTCACATAAAAGTCAACAAAAAATAAATATAAAGATCACACGATACATAGGAAAACAACAATAAAACACCAAGATATCCTGTGTAGCTAGTATTAAATGCCAGGGAGAAGAGCTGGGTTTTCAGTCAGTACTAGTAGTAGTGGGTAGTAGTAGGAGTAGTAGAGTAATTGTATCATGTCTGATAACTAGTAGTAATTTGAGTCTGCATGTAGTGAAATTAGTTGGAGTAGTAGTAATCACTGTAGTAGTAAAAGTAGTGGTGGTATTTCTATTTAGTAGTTGTAATTACAGAGGAAATGTTAATTATGGCTATTTTATCTCTAGGGACGTTTGTTACATCTGGATAATAATGTAAAGATTTAGATCCGGAGCTCTATAGTAGCTGTAGCATTAGCCTTGTAGTAGTAGTAGTAGTAGTAATGGCAGAAGCAGCAGCAGTAGTAGTAGAAGGAGAAGTGGTAGTAGTAGTGGCTGGTGGATTATGTACACTCGTTTTCTTGTAGTTAAGCAGAATATTTGGAGTAAGTGCCCGTGTTTACAGTCCCTCCTGCTGACTTGTGTTGCCCTGAGGCACTGATAACATAATTATTAGTAGTAGCAGCAGCAGTAGTAGTAATGGGAGCAGTAAGAATAGCAGTAGCAGTAGTAGTAGTCAGAGTGGTAGTGGAAGCAGGAGTAGTAGCAGTAGTGGCAGTAGGAATAGCAGTAGCAGCAGCAGTAACAGTAGTAGTAGTAGTAGTAGTGGCAGTAGTAATAGCAGCAGCAGCAGTAACAGTAGTAGTAGTAGTTGCAGTAGGAGCAGTAGCAGTAGTAGTAGCAGCATTAATAGTAGTAGCATTAGGAGTAGTAGAAGCAGCAGTAGCAGTACTAGTAGTAGCATTAGCATTAGTAGCAGAAGCAGTCGTAGCAGTAGCCGCAGTAGTAGCAGTAATAGTAGCAGTAATTGCAGCAGTAGCAGCAGTAGTAGTCAGAGTGGTAGTAGAAGCAGTAGTAGTAGCAGTAGTGGCAGTAGTAATAGTAGTAGTAGTAGTAGTTGCAGTAGGAGCAGTAGTAGTAGCAGCATTAGGAGTAGTAGAAGCAGCAGTAGCAGTACTAGTAGTAGCATTAGCATTAGGAGCAGTAGCAGTCGTAGCAGTAGCCACAGTAGTAGCAGTAATAGTTGCAGCAGTAGCAGTAGTAGCAGCAGTAGTAGCAGTAATAGTTGCAGTAGTAGCAGCAGTAGTAGCAGTAATAGTTGCAGTAGTAGCAGCAGTAGTAGTGGCTGGTGGATTATGTACACTCTTTCCTTGTAGTTGAGCTGAATATTTGTAGTAAGTGCCCTTGTTTACAGTGCCTCCTGCTGACTTGTTTTGCCCTGAGGCCCTGATCACATCATTGTTTTCCCCTGTCTCCCGCTGATCAAAGACAGCTCGGCGCTCCCTGCCTGTTTTAAAGTGCCACTGCGCCTCTGCCATCAGGAACCGCACAAGGGGGCCGCCGTCCAATCAGCTGTCAGGGAAACGTCTCCCAGTGATTGGACGATGAGTGGGCGCTCCAACATAAGTGCCGCTCTAGAAAAAAAATGGCCGACGTCTGACAAACGCGGCTGTCTCAGTCCTGTCAGTATATAGGGGAAAGTTGTGTGTTTTTTTTACCCGGCGACAGCGTGACACCTGTCAGCTGATTGGACGGGACAGGCCTGGGCATATATGGTTGGTAAAGATGTCAACGTTTGGCTGTTTATCAATCTGAGAATTCTATAAATCTTCCATTACATCGATGTGTTTATGGGCTGTGAAAGTACATTTTTTTTAGATGTTTTACTCGTAGTTCATACAGTTCATTGCAGTACATCTTCAGACCACCGTGTACCGCCATGTCAAGACCTTACATTTAACTTGAAACTCTAAGTACGTTTGTCAGTGTTCCGTAATCCTCTAATCAGACTGCACCTGCGTCTACATGCCAGAGTTTCCTGAATAGTATCCGAATATCCCACTGAGAGTATCCTGGTTTCTCATAAACGTGGATACTTACATGCAGGGCCGGCTCGAGCTTTCAGGGGGCCCTAAGCTGAATTTACCTCTGTGGCCCCCAACAGTGGATGCATGTTGGCTCAAGTATTCGTGATTCACATTTGACAATATTATGACTCTGCTCTCATCACCTCGACCAGTTGTATTTGTGTTTACATGAGCAACATCATAAAACTTTACATATTATATTATTTTCAGTGTAAATGTATAGGCTCTTTGGGGCCCCCTGGTGGCATCTTGAATTTCTTTAATGTATTTTGAGCTGCTGACCCGATTGTAGGTCTGATACCTGTTCAACTCCATGGAGATGTTATGGCTTTTCTCAGATTATGACACAATATGGCTTTAAACGTATGTATTTACATGGAGACGAGCAGATGCCGCCACCAGGCCATGGTACAGGTCAGATCTATGGAGAGGCGAGTCCATTCACTTAAAAAAAAAAAAAAAAAAAAAAAAAAAAGAAGACGCTTTTCAAGGTATTTTGTTACGCAATTAAAACACCTGTAATTGACTAAATGCTACAATTTGGAACTTTAGGGCTAAATGCTCTAAAGTGTAGCATTTAGAGTCTGAAGGTTCAGAAATGTATTTGCAGTACAATCAGTGGATGAAGTACTCAGTTTGGTTATTTAAGTACAGATAGTGGAGCAAAACAAAAATACTCAAGTAAAAGTATCAAATGGAAAAAAAAATGTAAGTAGAAAAGTAACAGTAGAAAAGTATCTGTTTAAAAAAGTACTTAAAGAGTAAAAAAAAGAGTAGTAGTTAGTATTCCGTGTATATTCTGAGGTCTTATAAAGCTTTAAATGTAGTGATTTTGACAAAGATTTGTGCAAAATTTTTCAACAGAAACAACTGAGTCTATAGTTTTTTTTTCTATCTGTTTTTTATTTATATATTTTTATTTTGCTCAAATTATGAACATGCTAAAAATAAACACTCAGCCTTTTCAGCAGCTCTCACACAATCATAAATACTTTTACTTTTTAGCCCAGTTAAAAAATGTAGCGGAGTAGAAAGTACAGATACTGCTCTCAAATGTAGTGAAGTACGTCTGTGGTGTTTCGTGTACTGTGTGTGCTGTGACCATCATCTCATTTTACTAATATGATTTTGTATTTCAGTGATCATTAATTAGCACGTGTGGCTAACTCTGGCACATTTATTTAATTGTATTCATTTGTTTTGCGCTCATATAACATAGAACAATAAAAAGGACACAGTTTATGAAAAGCAGGTGCAGAAAAAGGCAAAAAAAACAACAACAAAAGAACAAATGCAATTAAATTAAAACTTAAATTGAACATCTTAGCCCTGCATTAGATTTACATGCTGTACTAACTCCGCCACATTTAATAAACAAACATAAACATACGTAAAAGTTAAAAAAAATCACTTTAAAATGTACTTAAGTATACATTTTTTGACTGTAGAATCTCAAATACAGTACTACTTCTACTTTGTTCCCGTCCACCATTTAATATGACATAACACATCAGTTAAATTTGTAACCAGGCTTCCAGGACACTCCCCTTTAAGTGTGTATAAGCACAAATGTCCTCTTTGTGTCACCGTTTAGGCATGTGGCGCTGACATTTCCAACTCCATGAGAGCCGGGCTGTCAATCAAACGCACTATTGGCTAAATGGAGCACTTATATAAGACCTCACCTTAAACTCTTCACACTCCCGCTCTCTCTTTCTCTTTCTCTTTCTTTCTATCTCCTCTTGCATCACTTCTTAGCAGTGTAGTCCCCGGAGATGGGCTTTGTACATGAAGCAGTTGTTTTGATGTTGAAACACATTCGTCTCTATTGTTGATACGGACTGAGAGAGGTATTAGCGGCTGACACGGCGGAGCTGCGATCCCCCTGTGTATTACCAAAGCTGGGTCACAAATGTGATTCCCGATCCTGCTGGGATTTGTAGCATTTTGACTGGGACAAACAGACCACTCACAAAGCCAGGAGACGGATTTGAATTTTATTTTAATCAGTTGCATTTGGTTTACTGTCCGTTTGACTTTGCGTGTAATATTAAACTAGGGCTGTTGATACTGACACATTGACAAAAGCTCGGATACCGCACATTTTTCAGGTATCGGTATCTGCGAGTACTCAGACCAAATCGCAGATCCGATATCACTTTGTCTTTCCAGAGTAAAGACCCGTGAATGTGAGGACTGCTCCTGTGGCTAATGCTAATGCCCAAAGCAGGTTAAATGCAGACTGTGGCGGATCTGCAGACGTTTAAAACACACTGATGATGACAGAAAAGACATTTGTGTTAGCGCTTTGATTCTTTCATTTGGCCTTTGGTGTGGAGGCTGAACTTGGGGAAATAATGAAGGAGAATGCAGCCAGACAACAGCGCTAATGCTACAACAGAGCTAACACGACAACAGGGCTAACGCGACAACAGAGCTAACACGACAACAGCGCTAACACGTCAACAGAGCTAACACAACAACAGAGCTAACACGACAACAGGGCTAACGCGACAACAGAGCTAACACGACAACAGAGCTAACACGACAACAGAGCTAACACGACAACAGAGCTAACACGACAACAGAGCTAACACGACAACAGGGCTAACACAACAGCAGGGGTAACGCGACAAAAGGGGTAACAAGACAACAGGGCTAACATGACAACAGAGCTAACACGACAACAGAGCTAACACGATGACAGGGCTAACATGACAACAGAGCTAACATGACAACAGGGCTAACATGACAACAGAGCTAACACGACAACAGGGCTAACACGACAACAGGGCTAACGCAAAAGCAGGGGTAACACGACAACAGGGCTAACACGACAACAGAGCTAACGCGACAACAGAGCTAACACGACAACAGAGCTAACGCGACAACAGGGCTAACGCGACAACAGAGCTAACGCAACAACAGGGCTAACACGACAACAGGGCTAACACGACAACAGGGCTAACATGACAGCAGAGCTAATACGACAACAGCACAAACATGAGAACAGAGCTAACACTGGTTTGGCCTTTAAATTTCATATTAACTCTCTACACGATCCTGGTATTTTTATTTTGCTATTTTGTCAAAATCAGGCGCCTTCTTTCCCTGAGGTTGCTCCCGCTAACGTTTGATTGACAGTTTGACAGCGTTGCTAAGCGCCCGCTCCCTGCTAAAGGAAGCAGTGCATGTGAGAAGGGGCGTCATGTTCAACAGCCCCACTCCGGATTGGCTCTTTGGTTGCTATGATACATGCGGTCGGAATTCCAAATATTTAACTTGGCTCCGGATTGGCCGCTGTAACTGCTCTAGCCTGGATGAGCTTCATTTGACTGGAGCTGTACTGTGGAACATTCCAAACCAATAAAATCTCCATGGAGACAGGCAAATGGTGAGCTCTCCAGCAAAAAAAGTCACACACTGCATCTTTAACCACACTTAGCCATAGGTTTGTTATGAAAAATACTGGTTTATAATTCTTTTCTCTGTCCATAATTACACTTCGTACGTTTAGCGCTGCGTCCGAACATTTCTGAGCGAAACTATAAATGCACATCCATATTATTTCTGCTTTTCTACTTTCGCACGCCAAAGTTGTTTTCATGAACTTCCAGAAAAGATCGTTGGAGAAAATGAATACCTGATTTACACAGAAAAACACATTTTCAAACCACCAAATACTTATTTCCAAAATCTCCGAGCAAAGTTGTGTGAAAGCAGATCAATTTAAATTTCCATTCCCATTTTGAGACCCCCAGGCAAGAAAAGAAAAATATCTTTGTAGCTAAATCATTTCAAAACATCATGTGGACTTTGGACTTTCCTCTTTCAAACTTCTGACACTTTCGTATGTTTTTTTTTATGTCTCCGCAGTGCCTCCGGTTTTGTCGGTTTTCCAACAGTCGTTCAACGCCACGGCCGATTACCAGGAGTCCGTCACGTTCACCTGCATCACCTCCGGATCCCCTGACCCTCTGGTAACGTGGCACAGGTAAGCCCGCTACTACAACCCACTTTTAAATACTCCAAATTAGCGGTTAGCTCCTACGTGCAACCAAAAATGCGATATCCACCATCACGTAGCAACAGCGTAAACATTTGTCGGTGAGGAGCTGTTGACCCGGACCTTCGCCCACATGCTAACGGCCATGCTTTTAATATTAGCTCTTAGCGCCGTTTGCTAGTACGCGTATTTTAATTAATGGAATTTGTATTCATTACCAGGCTTACACAGATAGCGAGTATTGCTACTATTCTTATCTGGCAACCCATTTACGTTTTTATCACAAAATTAACCGATAAACGAGTGGTAATACTGTCAGTCGTCATCCATGTTGTTCCATCAGTTGTTTTCAAATAATCAGCGTTAAATTTAGATCGATTCCATTAAAATTCAGGTTTTGTGTGATACTTTTCCACATCGTACTTAATATAATTGATTGAACTTAACATAAATAAAATAAAAATGAAATAAAAAACATAATTCTTGAATGTCCCTTGAACCCGATGGATTTATCTGACTCTGAATGACGTTTCAGCTTTTGTAATTTTATCGTAATCAGTTTAGCGTAAAACAGAACAAGTATTGTGTCATACTAAAGTCGTACAATAGTGAATTTAGTAGTAGCTGTATTAGTACTTTTACAAAATGTGTAGTAATTACTGTATTTTCCGGAGTATAAGTCGCACTGGAGTATAAGTCGCGCTGGAGTATAAGTCGCACCAGCCAAAAAATGCATAATAATGAAGAAGTATAAGTCGCATCCCCGGCCAAACTATGAAAAAAAGTGCAACTTATAGTCCGGAAAATATGGTAATAGTAGTAGTAGTAGTCACATTAGTAGTTTTGGTTGTTGTAATAGTATAGTAGTAGTCTCTAAGATCTTCCAGGAGCGTCAGAAATCCAACAGCTCCTCTTTTCAGCGAGATTATTTTTATTTAAAAATACCCTACGCAAATGATTCAGATTTGTTGTAGTTTGAGGGCTTCTTCCCCGTCAAGGACAATTTAGCAAAGTTCCTGTATTCTCCTGTATTTTTTGGGCCTTTTATAATAACTTTGTGGAAATATTAGGCCTACTGTCACGTTCGGTCATTTGTTCTCACTGCTGCTCTGGACAGGACGGGTTTGTGAGTTTGTGTTTGTGCGTTATCATTTTAAAACCTTTTCACAATAAGGCTCAGTCTGCATTTTGTCAATACAGATGGTTTTATTTTTTTAAACAGCCTAGGCAAGTGTTTAGCTAGTGTTAGCATAGCAGGTGTTAGCATAGCAGTCTGCGCTGGAGGAACTTTTCTGAGGTTTTGGGGCTACATGGGAATTAGCACTGACTTGACGGACGTTTGCCGCCCGTGATGAAAGAAAGCAGGTAGGCCCCTCCTCCTCAAGCAGGTAGGCCCCTCCTCCTCAAGCAGGTAGGCCCCTCCTCCTCAAGCAGGTAGGCCCCTCCTCCTCAAAGAGCCATAGAGCCGTGAGAGGGAAGGCGGCTCTCGCATTTCTCTCTCTCTCTATGGCGTCACGGGCCTACTCGCCACTGACCGTCGTGATAATGGTAGTACTGGTCGTAGTCGTCCTTATTCATGGTGTCTACCTCAGTATATGGTTGTTTTAAAATCAGTTTTGCATATACAGTAAAAGTAAAACGTAAAATCTTATCAACTGGACAAAAAGTTCTTCAGTTCTGGTCAGATTACTGCTGGACACTGCTTTATATCTGTCTAAAGAGCGGCGCTAATGACACTGAAACTGAAAACACCTATTGTTTTACAGTTATTTTTTCAGCTGTTTTGGGTTTTTTAGTGTCGTTAGCGCCTCCTTCAGACAGATATAAGGCAGTGTCCAGCAGGAATCTGACCAGAACTGAAGAAACGGCTTGGACGAGCAGAGAAACATCTTCACTCCTACAGCTTTTTGTCCAGTTTTTAATTTTGGCTTTTACTATAGATCAGACCTGGACGACTGAGGATTACGTAAACACCATTTGGCATAGACATATATTATACTCAAAAGTTTCACGTCACAGAAAGAAATAATCGAATAAAAATGCTGAATGTCCTTTGAGCGCTTTGGATTCATCTCAGTGTCTGGATGTGGTTTCAGAGATTGTAATACAGTAGTTGTGCATTCGTCATAGTAAATCCTTATAATAACGAAAGTAGTAGTCGCCATACAAGTATTCTTCCAGCGTATATAGTGGTAAGCAGAAGCAGTAGTAGTACTTTTAGTCATAGTAGTATCGGAGGTAGTCAACTGTCTTTCCCCTGACCCTTCGCATTTGGATATGTGAATACTTAAGGGTACTAAACTCCACGTTGCAGTTGTTCCTTCTCATTTCCAATACAAAGTACACGTACGAGACGGTGATGGATGTGCGTCCCGAGGCGAGCGGCAGGTTAAGCTCGTTTTAATCAGAGGACACCTGGAGGAGGAAGGAGGAAGGACGTTTCAAAACACCGGCGTTGGGCGAAGAAATGAACGACGAGGCAGGTGGAGTCTAGCATTTAAACATAGGACTAAAGCATAATGACTTTACCACCCACTCTTAGCTTTTATGCTCTGCCATTTAATGCAACGTTTCACTTCCAACTCTTGTGTGTTAAGTGTAGAGAAAAGAGCCGACGACTTTGAAATATCAGCGTGATTTAATACCGACAGACGAGTGTTACTTAAAGAACACATACTATTCAAAATGTACTTTTTTTAAGCTTTTAACCATGTTTTTATTAATGTTCCTTGATAAAAACAAACAAACCTGGAGTTGTGTTTTGCATCGTTCACGCTGGTTTCGGTGACGCTCCTCAGTTTTTAAGCCAATAAATCATCAACATTGATTCGTTTTAAGGATTGCGTTCTTACATTACGTCCAGACATGTTCCTCATTACTTAGTTTAATTGTTTTCTCTGTGGTAATTCCCTCTGCTGCCAGTAGAGGGAAGTATGGAGAGCACTGAGGCTGTGAATTCATGTTTTTTATTTAAATTGTGCATTATTTTTATAGTTCTTAATCATGAAACATATAAAGTCCAATAATAGCACAAATAATGAATAATATTTGCTGTTTAAAGCTGTATTATGTAACTTTTCTGGTGGGTGGGCGGTGTCATCTGCTTAGCTTCATGTAGTTTTTGCATTGCCTGGAAAGTTACACAATATAATCTACCATATTTTCTGGAGTATAAGTCGCAACAGCCAAAAAAAAAAGCATAATAATGAAGAAAAAAACATATATTTGACACATACTGTAAGTTGCATCTGAGTATAAGTCGCACCCCTGGACAAACTATGAAAAAAAATGCGATTTATAGTCCGGAAAATACGGTAAATATGTATCTGTATCCATGGAGACAATCAGGTCACGTCAATAGCCCAAATTACAAGTCAGATTTGTGGAGAAGCGAGCCCACTTAGTGTAAGAATTGCCATAAATCCATGTTATTTCCCAGTCTCAGTCTTTCTTCTTACATTACTCATAAATTGACATGCTTTTTGCACTTTGAACGGACCTTGCGCTTCTCTGATTGGTCCGTCCACCTGTCAGTCACGCCCATCGTAACCCGGGGCGACAATACCAGCTCCCGTATGTCTTTGTATAGAATATAAAACTCATGTTATCTTGGCCGGGGCATCGTAAAACCACGTGTCTTTCTTCTTACATTACTCATAAATTGACATGCTTTTTGCACTTTGAACGGACCTTGCGCTTCTCTGATTGGTCCGTCCACCTGTCAGTCACGCCCATCGTAACCCGGGGCGACAATACCAGCTCCCGTATGTCTTTGTATAGAATATAAAACTCATGTTATCTTGGCCGGGGCATCGTAAAACCACGTGTCTTTCTTCTTACATTACTCATAAATTGACATGCTTTTTGCACTTTGAACGGACCTTGCGCTTCTCTGATTGGTCCGTCCACCTGTCAGTCACGCCCATCGTAACCCGGGGCGACAATACCAAATACCAGCTCCCGTATGTCTTTGTATAGAATATAAAACTCGTGTTATCTTGGCCGGGGCATCGTAAAAACCACGTGTTTCTGTTTAAAATAACACAAATGCATGTCTCCAAAGCAATTTCAAGGCATTTGACGCTAACATCAACCACAGCCCATGGTGATGACTAAAGTGGTGTGAAGTGAGCCTAATAGTAACAAGCACATATCCATTTACACCGAGCTAAAGTCTGCCCTGACAATTGCACTGTTATTATTACACCATGCAATGCAGTTAAAGAGCATGCATTAGCCTTTTATATGGTGACACTTCTGCCTGACTGATGCAACCCTAACGACAATTTAAGGGCCTTTGAGTGCAGCGATAGCGAAGGAATAACGCCAGCCCGATGCGTCACTTAGCAAAGAAAGCCTATAGACGCCACCATTTTGTTTATACTACAGGGAGCGATAGGAAAATAGCAAATGCCGTTTTAATGATGTAACAGCGTGACTAAGAACACAGGGAGCATTTGCGCGCAGCCAGACGTCCAATCACGCGTCAGTCAAGCATTTTAATTATTCTGAACTTTAAATCTGCCATATGGTTTGTAACGTCGAGGAACACGCGGGGACAGATTGGCGTCTTTGGTTGTTCATATTATTGACATGCGTGCTAATTTAGCGCACATGTGTGGATGTTTGCGAGCGACGGAAATGTAAATAGGTTAGCGGGAAGACGCTCTGGCAAACGCGCTAATCAAAGCTGGTGTCGTTAGTAAGAATCGGTGAGAATCAAGTGAGTTGTGTGAGTTTAGATATGACGGCAAGCTGTTTTTGTGAAGATTTTGTGCGCGCGCCACATGCTAATTGACTAAAGTGGGACTATACCCAGTAAACTAAACTTGGACTAGATCGGTACTAAAACCAGAACTACAACAAAACGAAACCAAGTCTGCTTTAGGAGTAAAACCAAACCACCAAATAGAGCTGCTGAACTGGGCTGTACCTGGAGGGAAGGGCAGGGGGCGTGGTTTGGAGGTATAAGAAACAGTGTGATTGGTTTAACACGTATCCACGCTTCAAACTCCGCCCCTGCAGCCAGGTGTTTGTCATCAGAAACACCTGGCTGTAATCAGGGCAGTCATGAGTGATGTCACCAACTACACTTGTCTAACACTAAATGAAACCTGACAGTTGTGAGCGTTTAGCCGTGTCCTAATGTTGTTACCTCCTCAAAAAAACTAAAGAAATTATCCAAATGACTCTAGTGAAGGGATGTGGGATTTAAAAACAAAGTACAGCACTTCCTGTATCACCATATGACATCACAAGGTGGAACAGAGTGTTTTTTTTTTTTTCTGTTTGAGAGAAGAACTCAGCCTAAATATGCAGGTTTGTGTGTTAAACATGTGCGAATGAAACAAAACACAACTCCAGGTCTGTTTTTGATGAGGAAACATTAGGACATAGATCAGAAAATGGAGTAATATGGAGCTTTAAGGTACAGTTCAGTCATTTGAAATATTGTAACTTTTTAATCATTACTTAACTACACAATCCGACTTACTTGACGCCTGATGCCACTTTTTAGTTGATTGGATGAGCAGAAAAAAATGATTTAAACACACACTATTCAGCTGTTCTGGGGAGATCCTGAAGTGTTCCCAGTCCCTTTTTTGTGTAAACTCTTTTGTTGTGGATATTATAAGTCATGGTCACATTTTTATATCGCGCTTTTCCACCTTCAAGTCACTCAAAGCGCTTTACATCAAGGAACACACCCTTTTATTTCCCCGTGTTTCTCAGTTTCCTACTTTTTCTCAGTTTTAATCCATTTAAGAAGTTATTCCAAATTTTTTCCCGTGTATTTTTGCTCCTTAAGTTAGTTAGTAGTTAGTTCTGAATTCTTGCTAATTTTTTCAAGTATATTTTTCATTGTTTTGGTCCTAGTCGTTTTGGTTTCGCGCGCCAGAACCTTCAAATAGCATATTCCCATTCGCGCACGCTCGATTCAGCCGTGTACGCCGACACAACGAGGGCGGGCAAGGGTGGTTAAGCGTCTTACCCGAGGACACAACAACCGCGATTCAAACTGTGGGAACTAAATTCGAACCAGCCGACCTTCGAACGCTCTACCAACTGATCTATCGTCGATACACAAACACGTTCGTTGGTTCAAGACCCAACTCTAGCGAAACATTTAAACATCTGTGTAACAATAATGACGTTTACGGTTTGATAGTGACCTCGTCTTCGTTATAACGCAAACGTCTTTCCGTGATTTCTCTACAGAGGTCCGCTCAGAACCTCCAAACCAAACAACGGAGCAGTACAAGTCGCCCAATTACCAAACATCAAATGGCCTGCTCCTGCCGCTCGTGTTTGTTCCTCGTCACCTGAGCTCACCTCGCAGCGTCTCGGAGGAAGTGTTTTTTAGTGCTACAGAGAGAGAGAGCTGCTCCCAACGCTTCATAAGTGTTAGCGCGGCGCTCTGTTATGCATGGGCGCTTGTTTAGATTAAAACTTCAGAGCTTGACATTTATATGGCAGAGCATTTATTCTCACAGAACACAGCTGTTTTGGAGATGAAATTGTCTTAGAGGAAAGTTAACTTTTTTGGCGTCGCTGTTGGTTTATAAAATTGTAATGTGTAGCTGTGGCCTTGGCTTATATAGCGCACGATACAGCCACGGTTTTTACGCTTTTGTTTTGTGTTTTTGGGGCGAGACGCTTTACCGATGTTTCCTGTGTGTGAATGTATTTGCTCGACTTTTTGGTAGTAGAAGGTCGGCTGTAATTAAACGACAAAAACGACTGAATAATGAACCGTTTTGAAGCCATTTTGGATTTTCGGTTATTAGTGTGTTAATTCCAGATTCCCCCAATGATGCAATCCTTTCGATTTATCCAGGATTGATGCTGGTACAAATGTTTATTGTCTCTATATTTGTCAAAAAAAATCAATAACCCAGATGCTAATTAATGCTAATGCTACATAAACAATATATGTACATTTAAACAGAGAAGATACAGAGAAATAAATCACATAAATGGAACAGATTTAGATTTTTTTCTGAAAAGTTTTAGATCTACAACAGAAGGGACAAAGGGGTCTGTTGTCTTGGACCCCAGGGTCTTAGGGGCCCAGAATCGGACCCTCTTTCTATTTATTTGTATTAGAGTATTAGAGGGGGGCCCATGTGAGGCTTCTTGCCCCAGGCCCCCCGAATTTCTGTCAACGGGCCTGTCATCACATGTTTTTTTTGTTTTTTTTTAAGTTTACTAGTTTTTAAATTTTCAGTTCATATGGAAGACTTCACGTATATGATGCAAGATGTACAGAATTATGTAACAAAAAAGAAAAAGTGAAATAACTACTAAATGTTTTTATATTTTATTTTCAAATCCTCAGAGTATTCAGCAAACCCCTGGACTTTCTCTGAGCTTCATGATGAACGCTCTTGAGATGGTTTTCGTTCCACAGCTGTGTCAGGGTCAGGAAATGCCAAAAGTGCAAAGTTTTGAGTTTTGGCAAGGCAAGTTTATTTGTATAGCACAAATGGTACACAAAGTTATTCAAAGGGATTTACAGAATAAGAAAGACATTCCAGTCACAATACAACAAATCAAAATATAAATAATCACAAATAATGATCTTAAAATGAACATTAAAACAGAAGTGGCAGAATAAAACCCTTTCAGTCACATTCACAGATAAACACAACAGTTTGAGTCTGGATTTAAACATCGTCAAAGTCGAGGTCTGTCTCACATCTTCAGGAAGAATGTGAGAGCTGCACAAAACTGAAACACTGATTTTCCATGTTTAGTCCTGGTTTAGTCTCAGTTTAGTCCTGATTTAGTCCCGGTTTAGTCCTGGTTTAGTCCCGGTTTAGTCCTGATTTAGTCCCGGTTTAGTCCTAGTTTAGTCCAGGTTTAGTCCAGGTTTAGTCCAGGTTTAGTCCTGGTTTAGTCCTGGTTCAGCCCTGGTTTAGTCCTGGTTCAGTCCTGATTTAGTCCTGATTTAGTCCTGGTTTAGTCCTGGTTTAGTCCTAGTTTAGTCCAGGTTTAGTCCTGGTTTAGCCCTGGTTTAGTCCTAGTTTAGTCCTGGTTTAGTCCTGGTTTAGTCCTGATTTAGTCCTGGTTTAGTCCAGGTTTAGTCATACTTTAGTCCTGGTTTAGTCCTGGTTTAGTCCAGGTTTAGTCATACTTTAGTCCTGGTTTAGTCCTGATTTAGTCCTGGTTTAGTCCTGGTTTAGTCCTGATTTAGTCCAGGTTTAGTCATACTTTAGTCCTGGTTTAGTCCTGGTTCAGTCCTGATTTAGTCCTGGTTTAGTCCTGGTTTAGTCCTAGTTTAGTCCTAGTTTAGTACTAGTTTAGTACTAGTTTAGTCCTGGTTTAGTTCTGGCTTAGTCCTGGTTTAGTCCAGGTTTAGTCCAGGTTTAGTCCTAGTTTAGTCCTGATTTAGTCCTGATTTAGTCCTGGTTTAGTCCTGGTTTAGTCCTGGTTTAGTCCAGGTTTAGTCCTGGTTCAGTCCTGGTTTAGTCCTGACTCTGGGACCAGCAGGTCTTTTCTTGTTTCATTCCATATGTGTCATAATTTTGATGCTTTCAGTGAGAATTTCCAGTGTAATGAATCACGGAACTGAAGAAGAACTAAAACTAGAACTAGTATAAGCCCACATGAAAATAAAGAAACGATATTCGATATTCCATTGTCCATCGTTGTATCAAAGGCTTTTAATACTATCGAAACAGAAAAAACTCTATGGAATTAGCATCATGACAGCACTGGGTCGGCCATTTTCCCTTCCTTCACTGTCACGCCAAAGCTAATATCGTTGTCGCTTATATATTACTCGCCAACTTCACTTTCCCCTCGCAGGAGAATCAAATTTCACTCCTTTTCCCATCCCTTTAATAAAATGTAAAGCGACCACAGCTCCGCCCCGTCCGCTGCCAAATACACCCGTCTCCTCTTCATCATTTTCTCCTTGTCATTCTTCACTTTTTTTGAATTAAAACACACCCAACGGAATGACGGAACCTGGGCGTAGACAGCCGTCACAGCAGCGTTCGTGTCCGGTCCTCCGCGTCCCGGCGTCTCGGCATCTCAGCGTCTCGGCGTCTCTATTGTCGCGCGTCCTGTCAAAGCAAATGTTTTTCTGTTGTTGCAGCTTCGTCTGCTTTGCCTAATGGACTACCTGTCACAATAACGCCATTGTGCGTCCCTCCCCAAGATGGCCGCCCTTCATTTCCTGTTGTTATTCTCACGAGGTCTTCTTCCGTGCAACTTTCGATTATCTTTCCAGCGCTATTTGAAGCTAGCCCTGGCTTTGTGCGACGGTAAATAGAATTCAATACTCTATAAAATTGCCTTTTTTACATTGAAGAGAAATCTGCATCATTGGAAGTGGCTTTGAATGCAATCACGTAATGGTAAAGATGAAAATACGGCTAGCTGTCTTGCGCTACGCCATTATCATATGTATGGAAAAAAGTAGGTAAACAATATCAGAGCGTAGTTGCGGGTTCATTTTAAAGCTGCACATTTGAATAAAAATCAGATTGGACCTTGAAGAATATCTCGTGGTCTTTTCTCTGAGACGTACCACACGTTTTCAACAACACAATTATACTTTTGTTGATTTTGCAGAATCGGCTCGAGGAAAACGAATGGTTTGCGTGCACGTTCTTGAATTTCATGTCTTAATTTCAGACGGGGGGGGGGCTTCTGTGACTTGATGGGCGACGGTGGCTCAGTTGGTAGTGTTTGTCCGTAGATTTGAAGGTTGGTGGTTCAATTCCAATGCTCGTAATGAAAAAAAACAATAAAAAAACAACAAAAAACAACCATTTCTAGAGCGGACTGACTCACAGAATCCATAGTTTTTTACATGGAGATGAGCAGATGATACCACCAGGGCGAGGTACAGTTTAAATCTGTGGAGAGGCAAGCCCACTTCACTGTGAAAATTAAAAAATAATGCTTTTCAAGTTATTTTGTTAAGCAATAAAATCACCTGTAATTGACTAAATGCTATACTTTAGAACTTTTGCGCGTTAGTAGCTCATTTGGTCGAGTGTTTGTCCACGGATCTGAAGGTTGACGGTTCAAATCCCACCCTAATAATAAAAAATAAAACAAAACTCATTGGTAGAGCAGTCCGCTGACCCACAGGACCTGCGCTACTCACATCAGGGGTCTCAAACTCAGATTATCTGGGGTATTCCACAAAAAAAGCTTTGTTAAAATGTTCTCAAATGTAATCGCTGTTTTCAACATACATGAGGAAATACGGCAATTCTTGTGGATTTTATGGATATACATCGTTATTTGTTGAATCTTTTGTGACAGGAGTAGAGAGCAGAACCTTCTACACGCAACATGGTAACGCCACACTAACATTAAACATTCAAATTGTCCTGCGGGCCACAAAATATCATCTCGCGGGCCAGAATTTGCCCCCGGGCCATGAGTTTGAGACTCCTGATTTACATGGATGACACCACCAGGTCGAAGTACAGGTAAAAACTGCTTTTCAAGGTATTTTTTGCGCAATAAAACACTCACACTTTGGAGCTTTGTGGCGACGGTAGCTCAGTAAAGTGTTTGTCCACTGATTTGAAGGTTGGCGGTTTGAATCTCGCTGTCGAATTCCAGCTTTCTCAGATGAATGCTGTCGTTCTGCTGTGGTTCCTCGATGTAAAGTGCATTTAAGGTTGAAAAGTACTATATGTGACTCACTGTTTTGTAAAGAAATATGCTCCACAAATGTTGAACCTCATTACGTGTTTGGGATTGGCTCCATAAACTTCCCGTATTAATCTTGCGGTTTAAAATTCTTTCACGTGACACCAGTTCCATCTTCTAAAAAAAACAAATGCGTGCTGATATAAGTTAAATTTTGTGCTAGTTTTTGTTTCATATGGATAGGCAATAACAAAAATGAACAACAAAACAAGTCAACAAATTGGCCAGAAGTTGACTTTGGAATTGGTGGTTTTATTTTGTTTCCCTGGATTTGACAAGTTCATTATTTTATTACATTTTTGGTCATTTTGCGCGTAAAAACATGCAAAACTAGCTCATTCTAAACAGTTTGCAGTGGTCCAAACTTACTCCTCACTTACGTTAACCATTCAGAACATCATAATTATTCACCTCAATGAGTTTATCGGCACTTTTCCGAGGCTTTCTTTTTGTCTTTCTTTCTGCATTTGTCAGGGACCGTGTACAAATCCATTAATCTTACAAAAGAAAAGATGTTTTGTACCAGATTTAGCTCCTGCTGGTTTCCATCTGCAGTCCCTGAGCAAGTGAACACATAAAAAATACACATGTCATTACAATTACATTATAAGACTCAGTTAAACTTTAACATCTTTAGCCGTAAAACACAGTAATATGCCAACATTTCCAGTACAGTATGTTTCCTACAGTCCACACGCACATTAAAAAACATTATGTCCAAGTTTTTAATGTGATTTCAGAACAGTACAAAATCGATAAAATGGGCTTTTTCAGATTTCTTGGAAAATTATTAAGATCTACAGAGAACTTCAGACTGTCTGGAGCTGATTCAACCGTCCGATGGTCTGAAAAGAAAAGGCAGAGGATTTACTTTTGAATATATTTCTTTGATTGGAATACAGACTGAAATTGTCCAAACTGAGCTTTTTTTGTATTTACTTCGGATATTACAGAGGTGACAGCAACGTAACGATGTTTTTGATCATCTTTACTGCCCGATTATCGATGGATCTGATGGATTTGACATGACGTTTCTTTATGATGATCGTTATGTCCAAGTTTACACCGTGAATACACAAAAGTGATCGATATCGGCACAGTTTGAAATGTGCTTTTTCAGATTTCTACTAAAACTTTGAAGCTCTACGGACAATTTCAGACTGTCTAGAAGCTCAGTTTTGATATAATGGTAAACGTAACAACAACAACTAGCATGCTAATCGATATGCTTGGTTATTTTAAATGTGCTTTTTCAAATTTCTAGTAAAATTCTGAGGATCTATGAACAGTTTCAGGCAGTTTGGAAGCTCCGTTTTTGTCTGTAATGGTAAAACTAACGACAACTAGCATGCTAATCGACACTTTTGACTACTTCAAATGTGCTTTTTCAAATTTATAGTCAAATTATGAAGCTCTACAGATAATTTTAAACTGTCCGGAGGCTCAGTTTTGCTGTAACGGTAAACTTAAAGACAACTAGCATGCTAATTGACACACTTAAATATTTCAAATGTGCTTTTTCAAATTTCTTGTAAAATTTTGACGCTCTACGGTCCGTCTGGAAGCTCAGGTTTAATATAATGGTAAACCACCAACAACAACAACAACTAGCATGCTAATCGACATGGCGTCATGATTTCAAATGTGCTATTTCAAATTTAAAATGATTAAGATCTACACAATTTCAGACTGTCTGGAAGGCCAGTTTTGCTGTTATGGTTAACCTAACAACAACTAGCATGCTAATCATCACATTTGATTATTTTGAATGCGCTTTTTCAAATTTCTAGTAAAATTCTGAAGCTCTACGGACAATTTCAGACTGTCTGGAAGCTCGGGTTTAATGTAATGGTAAAACTAACGACAACTAGCATGCTAATCGACACTTTTGACTACTTTAAATGTGCTTTTTCAAATTTCTAGTAAAATTCTGAAGCTCTACGGACAATTTCAGACTGTCTGGAAGCTCAGTTTTGATGTAATGGAAAACCAACAACAACAACAACTAGCATGCTAACGTGCACCTCCTGATAACCGGACAGTAAAACGCTTTATAAGGGCACGCGTCGTCCATATATTGACACGTTTTGACCTCAGAATGTGCTCATCTGTCCGGGAGTTTACTGCCGCTGCCGTGTGACTGTTTTGTTTTAAAAGTTTGATTTGATGATCACGTTGAACTTCGCCGGCGCCAGTGCGGTGTTTGTTGAGGCTAAAACTGTTGAATTTGATTTGACAAGAATATGCTTTTGTGGGTCCTGTGCAGGTTTTTTTTTTGTCATTCTACTCTCCAGAACAGTGGCAATTTCCCCGAGACAATAAGGCAGAGAATGAGAGATGACATGGAACAAAGAGACCTGAGCCGAGGTCACTCTGCCTCCACAGCTCCACCAACTTTAGCTCCATCCACTTTCATCATGTTTCTGCTGCTCTTGTACTTTTATACTACAACGTACAACATGTGCAGTTGGGCTGGAAGTAGTAGTACTAAGAGCTTTTGTAGAAGCAGTAGTAGTAGGTAGTATTTAATGGCTCTAGTAGTAGTAGTAGTAGTAGTAGTAGTAGTAGTAGTCGTTGTTGTGGTAATTATTGTAATAGTAGCTGTTGTAGATGAAGCAGTTGTAAAAGTAGTAGTGGTAGTGGTCAGTGGTTAGTACTACTATTACTGCGTTACTAGTAGTGGTGGTGTTAGTGGCGGTAGTTGTAGGAGTTCTTGTTGAAGTAGTTGTAGTAGTACTAATAATAGTAGTAGTAGTAGTAGTAGCAGTAGAAGAGGAGTAGTGGTAGTTGTAGTAGTAGTAGAAGGAGGATTAGTGGTAGTAATACTAGTAGTAGGAGTAGTAGTAGTAGTGGAAGGAGTAGTAGTAGTAGTAGTAGTAGTAGAAGGAGGATTAGTGGTAGTAATACTAGTAGTAGGAGTAGTAGTAGTAGTAGAAGGAGTAGTAGTAGTAGTAGTAGTAGAAGGAGGATTAGTGGTAGTAATACTAGTAGTAGGAGTAGTAGTAGTAGTAGAAGGAGTAGTAGTAGTAGTAGTAGTAGAAGGAGTAGTAGTAGTAGTAGTAGTAGTAGTAGTAGTAGTAGTAGTAGTAGTAGTAGTAGTAGTAGTAGTAGTAGTAGTAGTAGTAGTAGTAGTAGTAGGAGGAGGAGGAGGAGGAGGAGGAGGAGGAGGAGGAGGAGGAGGAGGAGGAGGAGGAGTAGTGGTAGTAGTAGTAATAGGAGGAGGAGCAGTAGTAGTAAAAGGAGTAGTAGTAGGAGGAGGATTAGTGGTAGAAGGAGTAGTAGTAGTAGTAGTAGTAGTAGAAGAGGAGTAGTGGTAGTAGTAGGAGGAGCAGTGGTAGTTGTAGTAGTAGTAGAAGGAGGATTAGTGGTAGTAGTAGTAGTAATAGGAGGAGGAGCAGTAGTAGTAAAAGGAGTAGTAGTAGGAGGAGGATTAGTGGTAGAAGGAGTATTAGTAGTAGTAGTTGGAGTAGTACTAGTAATAATAGCAGTGGTGATATTAGTAGCAGTTGTAGTTGATGTAGTAGTAGTAGTAGTTTTATTTTAGTCTTTTTTTTTTTTTTTTTTTTACAAAGAAAACAAACCACCCACATAAAACCCCCATGCACAATACATATGAGCACTACTACTACTACTTCTGATACTTCACTGGCCTAATATACTACGTAGAACCACTGACTCCCGTTGTTACTAAACTTTTCCTCTGTGTAATCCCTCACTTCTGGCCCATTGTTTGTTTCCAAAAATCGATTTCCAGTTGAATAATTCTCCGTTTTACCGTCGTTGGAACACCATTTTTATTTATTTACTTTTCTTCCACGTTTGTATTTTTCACAATGACTCAGGGTTAAATCAGGCAATTGGATTCTGCCAGCAGCTCTTTTTTTTGTGCTAATAATATGTTTTTAAACTCGGATGATAGGAGGTCATTTGAATTCCAGTGTAGAGGATTTGTGGGTGCACTAGGGGGGCCAAGGTAACAGCTCTCATAACAAGGACAGCTTACCATAATGCGCTATTGTGATGTCTGACACTAGGGGGCGTGCTCCTGGGCCTCATTAGCATCCGCCCCCTCGGGTTTGCGTGTAATATAAATCCAATACGTTGCGTTTGATAGGGGCAGGTGCTACACGGGTTAGCATTGTCTTCAAACGCCCCGACCAGCCGTGCATTATGGGTTATTAGGTTTTTTTTAGAATGAAACGGTGTGTGTTTGTCAAAGGGTTTAGCCGTTCTGTTAGCATTAGCATGTTTTAAGTAATGTTGATAAAACACAAAAGGAGAAGGACTTAATTATTAGACATATTTAAAGGCGCAGTACACTGGAAAAAGTCATGTTTTGAACCAATCTAAATGTTTAAAAATATATATACTTTAACACATTAGTTTTCACCAAAACAATTTTTATGTGTTATAAGTTAAATGCAGTATTTTTACTTTGACACAGTACAGTATTTACTTTGACCCAATACTGTATTTTACTTCGACTCAATGGGTTATTTTTTTTCTTTGACCCAATGAGGGTTTGTTTTTTTTTAACTTTAGCCCAGTGCAGTATTTTTTTTATTTTATTTTGATACAGTGCAGTGTTTTTTTTGTTTTGTTTTGTTTTTTACTTTGACCCAGTGCAGTATTTAAACTTTGAGCCCATGCAGTATTTTAACTTTGACCCAATGCAGTATTTTAACTTTGACCCACTGCAGTATTTAAACCTTGACCCAATGCAGTATTTTAACTTTGACCCAGTGCAGTATTTTAACTTTGACCCAATGCAGTATTTTAACTTTGACCCACTGCAGTATTTAAACCTTGACCCAGTGCAGTATTTAAACTTTGAGCCCATGCAGTATTTTAACTTTGACCCAATGCAGTATTTTAACTTTGACCCACTGCAGTATTTAAACCTTGACCCAGTGCAGTATTTAAACTTTGAGCCCATGCAGTATTTTAACTTTCACCCAGTGCAGTATTTTACTTTGACCTAATGCAGTATTTTACTATAAGCCAATGCAATGTTTTTACGTTTACCCAATACAATATTTAACTTTGGGTCAATGTAGTATTTTAGTTTTTTTTTTACTTTGACCCAATATAGTATTTTACATGCAGTATTCAACTCTGGGTCAATGTAATATTTATTTATTTTTATTTTGACCCAATGCAGTATTTTACTTTGAATCAATGAAGTATTTAACTGACCGAATGCAGTATTTATTAATTTTTTTACATTGACCCAGTAGTATTGCAGTATTTTACTTTTCCCATTTACATTTGTGATATAACTGAATCCACAAACAATACTGTATGGCAATATTAGTATTTTATTTGCAACAAGATATATAAGGTAATAATTCAGAATGTACTTATTCACTTATTATCGTGTGAAAAAGTGAAGACAAAGCTGAAAAAAAGGTTTGATTACTTTTTAGTGAGCTGGGGGGGTTTCCATTTGAAGTTTGACGTTAAGCCAGTCGATCTATTTCTTCTGTCGGAGTGACTCTTGGATGGAGAGTTGAGGTTGTGATGAGGCGGCGGAAGGATATTTCACCGCTCAAGTTCTGATATAGAGGTGGTAATAAAAAAAGATGGAGGAATCTATGAGTAGTGATGAGTTTTGCATCAGTTCTGACATTTAACGCTATTGAAAGGTAGCATTTGCGGCGCTCTTGTTAGCCCGCGTAACAAACGACCAGATTAGCAAATGAAACAGACGCGCATCCATCTCGCATTGTACCATCAAAACACATTTCACTCCCATGTCCAATAAGTAGCAACATTAGCGCTCCTAGCTCCAGTCAAAACCCATTTAGCTAGCTCTTTAGACGTATCTTTTCCGCATGGCAAAGTTCGGAGACGTCAACGTGCTACGACTCGCGATGCTACGCTACAAATGATCAGAGCAACTCCAGTCGTTTCAATTAAACTTCCAAAACAACACACGAAATACCGCTTTTCAATTTCCCCGTCTCCGTAAATACCTTTTGAAGTGTTGCGACGTGCACTTAAGGGATCAGAAGATGTCTTAAGCGCTAACGTTAACGGCGAGACAAGTGTGTAACGGGTCTATGTGTTGTTGTTTTTTTTCTTTCATTCGCAGAAAAAGCCAGCAGTTGGAGCCGTCGGAGCAGTACATCCTGAGTCGATTAGAAGGAGGAAGGAGCATGCTAACCATCAGGAATATTCGACAATCGGACGGGGGGACCTACTCATGCCGGGCGACGAATAAAGCCGGCGTCCAGGAGAGGGAGCTGTTTCTAAAAGTGTTCGGTAAGACGATTTTTTTTTTAAACGTGAAGACATTATGTTTATAAAGTGAATACAAAAAAAGAACCGACAATATCTGTTTAATCTCTTGTCTTTATGTGAACACCCAAACCTCCACCTACGAATTTGTCGAAATTAAAATCAGTTTATTTTTTTATTGCGTCAAAATCCGCCGTGTTTGTTGTTAGCTAGAAAATTGGCAACGAGATGGATTAGCCAAAAGAGGATTTAAAAAGGCTGTATTCAATTTTTATGGGGTGTTAACTGCTAACACATAACGTATTGCGATCACAGTGTTACCTTTTATCGTTGCTCCCCGCGCTAAGTCACTCTCCCTTCAGAGCACTACTACAACACGACCGTTGCGCTGATGAAACTACGGCACATCGCATCAGGTTTGTCAATTTGTAGTGTATATTTTAGTGTCATGCTCTTTTATATTTATGTAGAACGGCCGTGCGGGAGCTTCCTGGTTGCGCAACGTTGTGGGCGGAGCTTTGTACAAGAGGTGTGAGCTCGTACTACTAATTACTTATAGTGAGGGGTCGTGTAGTGCCCGGGAGAGATTGCTAGATTACATTTTTTTTGACGAGGGAGCGGTATAACATGGTAGAAAACGGTTCATCGCTATTTCGCAGATCTTTTCGTGTAATTTTGCAGTTGTTGTTTTTTTTTTTAGAGTATAAACGTGCATTGTGTTACTACTAAATCGGGTTATTTTTAGAACGTGACCCCCGTGATAAACGAGGGGCCGCTGTATAAGTGAACAAAAGACCCATTATGTAACACCGTTATTACACTGATGTTAGCATCTCATAATCTCTGTTGTTTTGACATAAGGCTAACGTAGAATTCTTGATGAAGCAACCCCGATTTCTAGGAACTATGGCTTCTTCCTCATATTCAAAACAAAAAACACAAAAGAAAAAGGCCTTAATTATTTGACATATTTAAAGGCGCTGTACACTGGAAAAAGTCCTATTTTGAACCAATCTAAATTAAAAAAAAAATAATTAACTCTAGTTTTCACCAAACCACTTTTTATGTGTTATAAGTCAAATGCAGTATTTTTACTTTGATCCAATGCATTTTTTTTTATTTTTTTTTTACTTTGGCCCAATGTAGTATTTTTTTTCTTTTGACACAATGCAGTGCTTTTTTAATTTTTATTTGTATATATATATTTTTTTTACTTTGTGTCCCTGCAGTATTTTAACTTTTACCCAATGTATTTTACTCTGAGTCAATGCAGTATTTAACTTTAATTTAATGCAGTGTTGTTTTTTTTACTTTGACCCAATGCCGTATTTTAACTTTCACCCAGTGCAGTATTTAACTTTGTGTCAATGCAGTATTTAACTTTAATTTAATGCTGCATTTTTTTATTTTTTTTTTACTTTGACCCAACGCAGTATTTTACTTAAATCAATTTCAGTATTTTACTTTGATTCAATGCAGTATTTAACTTTAACTGAATGCAGTGTTAAATATTGATCAAGTACAGTATTTTTTTTAATTTTATTTTGATAGAATGCAGTATTTTACTTTGACCCAGTGTAATATTTGACTTTGCCCATTTACATTTGTGTCATAAATCCGTGAACAGTATTACATCTCATTATCTCCGTTGTTTTGACATAAGGCTAA
The DNA here is from genome assembly GCF_009829125.3 of Periophthalmus magnuspinnatus. NCBI lineage: Eukaryota > Metazoa > Chordata > Actinopteri > Gobiiformes > Gobiidae > Periophthalmus > Periophthalmus magnuspinnatus. The sequence continues at coordinate 4,403,424 of NC_047127.1, read as the reverse complement.
CGTAGAATTCTTGATGAAGCAGCCCCCGTTTTCCCGGAACTATGGCTTCTTCTTTGGATTTAATTACATTACAAAGCTGCGATATACGTCTCCAAGTAGCTCTGAGATGTGGAGAAATAACGTGCGAGGCGACTGGGAGAATGGCCTTTTAAAGTAGCCCTTTATTCTACAGTTATTTTGATTTTCCAGGTCCATTGATAAAAATCTATATTTGAACAGTGTACGCTTGTGGGAATCCTTGGCCTTTACACATAAGCTCTCTTTATACTGGGATTTTTCTCTTTATGAAAAATTCAATTGTGTGAGCGTATGAAGTAAGCTCAAAGACGAACCGCTACGTTAACATATTAATTGAAATAGTATTGAATTGATTTTTTTTCTTATCTTGACTGGAGTGTGCTTTTAAACAAGGAAATAATTGGAAAGAAGCAACGAGGAGGTAGCGGCGTTTCCAAATACACTTTTATCTTCTGGACACGTCGTTCAAGGAGCTTTTAAACTTCAAATACAGAGCCAATTTTGATAAACGTTTTTTAGATCATTTGTATTTATGCAGTGGTGGAAGGTTATGAAGTACAAGCTGTAAATACTGCACTGAAGTAGAATTTTTAGGTATCTATACTTAATTTCACTTCACTACGTTTGAGAGCAGTATCTGTACTTTCGACTTTACTACGTTTTTTGGACAGGACTGAAAAGTAAAAAGTACTTTTCATGTGATTTGAGAGGTTATTTTTACCATGTTCATTGTGATATTTGGACCAAAGTTTTCAAGTTCAATGTTCAAGTTTGAGCGAACAAATAATTACGCAAAATTTATTAGAAAAAATAAAAAAAGGATTCATTGTGGCTGTCATTTTTAATTAATATCGCTACTTTTAATAAGACTTTTGTGAAATACTTTAACTTTTTACTCTTTAAGTACATTTTTAAACAGGTACTTTAATACTTTTACATACTTTTAAGTAGATTTTAGATTTCATGTGGTTTTTACCTGTGCTGCCATCTGTACTTTTACTTACAAAATTGAGTACTTCATCCATCACTATATTTACGTAACTAGTTAGAGCTAAAGTACACTCTAACTTTTTGGGAATGTCAGGATTCCATGGAAATAGAAAGTTAAAACCATACTTTGGAACATTCACCATGGAGCAAGTTAAGTTTTATGCCATAATGTGAAAGATTATAGCCAAAGGAATAACATTTCCCCCTCCAGACTGGGTACGAGTCAGGTTTGTGGAGATATGGAACCGCTAAAAGTAAAGACGCATGTTTTTCACCACAGTAAAGACCAAAAAATGAAAATAAACATGCTTTTCGTTGAGTAATTTTTTTGCTAAAAAGTTACATACTGTGGAACACCATAGACCGTTTATATAAATGGATATAGCTAACCTGCTAGCCGCCGCGTTCCAAACAGGAAGTTAGCATGGACGCGCTTCAATTCACTTTCTATTGAAAAACGGTTGTTACTTTCTCTGTACCTGCTGCTGTCAGACTCATTACTTTGGTCTTAAAATGTTCGTATTAACCCGCTCGACATGATTCTGGTATTTTCATTTCGCTTTTGTGTCAATAAATCAAGATATGAACATTAATAACAGACAAATCAGGCGTTTCTTTTGCTTTCGCTAGCGGTAGCAACAGCGGGCAGGAAGGGGTGTTACTTTCAACATCCTCGCTCTGGATTGACTCTTTGGTTGCTATGATACTCGTGGTCAGAAGTCCAAATATGAAACTCGGCTCCAAATTAGCCGCTATAACTGCTAGCCTCGATGAGCTTCATTTGACTGGGGTGACGTCACACTCACTTAGTCCACTTCTTTAAACTTTCAAATTTGTTTATAAATCATGAATACTTCAGCGATTGTCTGTTCATCTTTTACGCCATCGCTGAAGAATAAACCCCCGAGTTGCCTGATTAAACGAGTGCGTCAATGCATTTTTTGAGGTGGCGCCCATCCGTTTTCCACGCGTTATAACTACACCAGATAAATACTCTCAATATGCTAACATAGGGATAGCAGTAGATCATTAACATGCATTAAACGGCTAAGTGTGCCATGACACGCCGAGGTCAAAGTTCAAATGGACACTTTTATAGCCCCGGCTTCAATCACCGCAATTATCTGCAAGGGAGATAATGGCCGCCGCTCCCCTCCGCCAAAGGCCTTCATCATTTTTACTGAAAAATTAAAATGTTTTATACTCTCTTGACCCTCGTCCAACCGGCCTCGCCATGGCAACAGGGAGACTCAGCCACTCTCTGCCCACAGCAATATGGCAGCGTTCGGCTTTTTGTTTCAGTCTTTTCAAATTCTCTCGCCTAAAATAGATATAAAATTTTTTATTGTTTTCAGCGCGCAAAAATAGGACAAAACAAGGACTTTGCACGAGAATATAGTTGCTGTTTATGTCACCAGAGTTACTCAATTTATGGTTTGTTAATTTTAATTTAGTCCGAAACGTAACGATCATTGAGATACTGGAAACTTCCTAGAAATCTCGTGCCACGCCCATTTTTTGTCGTCTACGCAATTGGCCGGCCTTGTCTGAGGTCTACAAAGAATTTCTGTAGTTCTCTAACATGGAGATGAGCAATTTCACCAGGTTATGGGTTAGATCTCTTGAGAGGCGAGCCGGTTCACTGTAAAAATGTATGTTTTTTAAGGCAACAAAAAACACTCGCAATTGAAGAAATATGAGTCGGTTTTGTTTAATGCCATAATGTGAACCATTCCAGGTAAACAGTTTATCTCCAGTGGACCTCTATCAGTAAAGTTACACAGTGCTTCATCTCTTCACAGATCTGACTTGTAACTTAGCCTGGTGGCGTCATGTTCTTTCCTCCATGGAGATCATTTTAATGACATACCGTGGAACGCCATAGATTGTATGTATAAATGGACATAGCTAATGTCTATCTACATGATCCTGGTGTTTTTATTTCACTTTTGTGTCCGTAAATCAAGATATGAACATTAATAAGCGTTGCTAATTGCCCGCTCCATGCTAAACCAACAATGCTAGCAGTGAGGAGCATTATCTTCAACAGCGTCGTTCCGGATTGGCTCTTTGGTTGCTACGATACACACGGTTAGAATCAAGACTGTGTTAAATCCAACAAACAGCTCTATACTGACATGTTGCTAACGTCTTTTTTTCGTTCATAATTCATATTTGAGGGTCAAACTTTAGTACAAAATACTTTCAGATACATTTTCAGAATGAGATTTTTCTTTGGTATTTTAAAATGTTGAGTTTATTGGCAAATTAATTAAAAAATGTTGTCAATGTCAAACGTTATGAATGAAAGAACTAACCTCAACAAAGCAGTCATAGTGATAGCAGTAGTAGCAGCTGTACCAGTAGAAGTAGCAGTACTAACAGTAGTAGTAATAGTAGCCTTAGTAGTGATAGAAGTAGCAGTAGTACCCTTAGTAGAAGCAATAGTAATAGTAGCCTTAGTAGTAGCAGTAGTAGTATTAGGAGTAGTAGTAGCAGTAGCAGTAGTAGTAGTAGCCTTAGCAGCAGCAGTAGTAGTAGTAATAGTAGTAGCAGTAGTAGTAGTAGTAGTAGTAGTAGCCTTAGCAGTAGTAGTAGCAGTACTTAGAAGTAGTAGTAGTAGTAGCCTTAGCAGTGGTAGTAGTAGTAGTAGCAGTACTAGTAGTAGTAGTAGTAGCCTTAGCAGTAATAGTTGTAGTAGTAGTAGTAGGAGTAGCTGTAGTAGAAATAGTAGTAATAGTAGCGATAGTAGTAGTAGCCTTAGCAGTAGTATTAGTATCCTTAGTAGTAGCAATAGCAATAGTAGCCTTACTAGTAGTAGCCGTAGTAGTAGTAGTAGTAGTAATAGTAGCCTTAGTAGTGATAGCAGTAGCAGTAATAGTAGTACCACCCTTAGTAGTAGCAGTAGTAATAGTAGCCTTAGTACTAGTAACCTGAGCAGCAGTAGTAGTAGTAGTAGTAGTAGGAGCGTTAACTTCAGCAGCCTCGCTCCTGATTGGCTCTTTGGTTGCTATGATACTCATGATCAGAATTCCAAATATGAAACTCTTCTCCAAATTCGCCGCTATAACTGCTAGCCTCGATTAGCTTCATTTGACTGGAGCCAAATACATACACATAAATATGCGTAATATTAATGTGTATATTTTTGGACCATGTGGTTCCCTGGAGACCCGTCCCACTCCGGTGATTTCTCTAACGTCGTAACACTTTTCTCTTAACAACATCCTGCGACCGCCATAACAACCGCATACATTCCCGCTCGGAGCCAGGCTTTCATGTTTTCCACTTTATATTTCAATTACTAACGCTCCCACTAAAAATTTCAATTTCTCTTTTCGCACGGCCGGGGGACATTTCCTCACAGATCACCGGGATCGCTCATGAAAATGTATGGAGTTTTATGCTAAAGTCATCAACATCCTTTTGGAGTTATGAAGAGGCGCTTGTCCCACGAAAATGCACATTTAAATGAGGGAGTTAAGGGCGTTGAGGGATGCAGTTGTGCGTTAGTTTTATTACCTCTGACAGCTCCGGTGGGTGGAGACGGGGCATCTGTGTCGAGGGGGCGCGTGTTGGGTCTCGTTTGGACGTTTGCATAATGATCGGAGGTGTGACGAAGGTGAGTCAGCGGTTTTTTGTGAGGATGTCGGCGCGCGCGGTGAGTTAGCGGGGCGGACGTGACCTTGTGCGGACGGGGGGAAAAAAATAGTCCCGTCAAAACCTGCTCAGTTTTCACACGTCGTACTTCAAAATGGCGGCTTCTGGGGGCGACCGTGTTTCATCTGTTTCGTGTTTAACAATAAGCACGTGTCCCGGCTAAGCTACGGTCTAGATCAGCGGAGATGTTTTTGATTTGCCAGTAATGTTCCACAGTATGGCATTAAACGTATCTTGCATTAATTCAACTACAGGTGGTTGTATCGCTACAAAACTCCATTAAAAACACGTATTTTTTACCATAAACGGTATAAAAAAATGTATTAATTGCAAACACTTCACCAGAAAAGTTACACAGTGCAGCTTTAACTTTAATTCTTTTCAGTCTGTGTTAAATGCAACAAACAGCTCTATGCTGACATGTTGCTAACGTCTTTTTTTTATTTTGTTCATAATTCATATTTGAGGGTCAAACTTTTTTTTAAATGTTGTCAATGTCAAACTTTATAATGAAAGAACTAACCTCAACAAAGCAGTCATAGTGATAGTAGTAGTAGTAGAAATAGTAGTAGTATGAGTAGCAGTAGTAATAGTAGCAGCAGTAGTAGTAGAAGTAGTAGTAGTTGTAATAGCAGTTGTAATAGTAGTAGTAGTAGTAGCAGTAGTAGCAGTAGTAGTAGTGGTTGTAATAGCAGTAGCAGCATTAGTAGTAGTAGTAGTAGTAGTAGTAGTAGTAGTAGCAGTAGTAGTAGTAGCAGCAGTAGTAATAGTAGCAGTAGTAGTAGTAGTAGCAGTAGTAGTAGTAGCAGCAGTAGTAATAGTAGCAGTAGTAGTAGTAGTAATACTAACCTTAGTACTGATAACAGTAGCAGGAGTAGTAGTTAGGAGTAGCAGTAGCAGCAGTAATAACAGCAGTACTAGCAGTAGTAGTAGTAGGAGGAGTAGTAGAAGTAGTAGTAGTAGTGGTAGCAGCAGTAATAGTAGTAGTAGTAGTAATAGAAATACAAATGCATTCACTGCTGCTGGAGATTATCTGAGGATAGCGTCGCTTTATCTGTGTGACATTTTGGTCTAACATTTTCTACATGTTGTTTTTTTAATGAAGCAGGAAGTTTCAGACGAACAGAAGTCACTTTTAAATCCTCTGGGCCTTTCTCCTGAAGCCTGTTCTCTCGTATTTTTTTGCCATTAGCCGATTCAAACTCTCTCACTCATTATGTACAAGAAGCAACACAATCATATCTACACCGCTCCAAAACCCTCAGATTCCATTGTGCGCGCTTCAAAACATGACGTTAGCATCCGCCGCTAATTAGGCTAGAAATCTATATAAGAAATCACTATGTATGGACGCCGTTTTTGTTTGGCAGGCGATCGCGATGTCCTTAAAATGTTTTTCATCATTTGGACAATCATCGTTGCGTTTCCGTGCTTATCGCTAGGGCAACATAAGCAAAAAAAAAAACCCAAACATTACGAGGATTACGCTGACGCTAAAACGCATTTCTAAGCCTTGCGTTTCTTTGCCATGTACCTGTCAGAGCGACGGAAAGGAGGAGCGTTTCGTGAGACCTGAAAAGTCGCAGTGCCAGCGATTTACCTTAAACAACCTTTTAAGACAGTTTGCACTTTGATGGATGCTAACTAAAAAACCTCAAAATACTAAATGATGAATATGAAGCGCGTTTTTAGTTTGAGAGTTGTGTTTTTTTTAATACTTGGAGGTGTTACTCATCTGTCCGTTATAGCACAAGGTCTATTTGGAGAGAAATGTTAGCTAAAGGCGCTTTATGTAGCTTTTCTTATCTATCTACTGATTTTTTTTTTTCATTTAAGTGTTTTAGTGCTGAAGGTGTAGCTTGATAAACATTCTTAGTGTGAATGGGCTCGCCTCTCCGCAGATCAGGCCTGTAATTTGACCTTGTGGTGTCAGCTTCTGATCTTTGTGGAGATGGATCACTTCGCTTGGTCGTTTGTCCTCTGCGTTTGACCCACATTTCACTGCCGCAGGGTCAAACCAAAGACCAGTGTTTCCCCAACCTTTTTTGCACCACGGACCGGAATAAAGTAGGTTTTATTTTCACAGAGCGGCCTTCTACGCGTGGCAGATAAATATGGCAAAAATAAGTTAAGTGCATAAAAAATACAACTCACCAAACATCAGCGGAAGGTCTGCACTTGTTTCTTCTTTCCTTCTTGCTCATGTTTGTTTCTTTCAAAAAACTCTAAATCTCATCTTTTAATCCCAGGTTTAATCCCAAGCAGTTTTGAAGGTTTCATTGTAGCGACAAACCCATATTTTAAGTAGGACTCTTAGTATCGTCTGTTAAATTTATCTTTCTTTTTCTTGGAGGTCGTTGGCTCCTCTTCTGGCTCTTCAGTTGGCCTTTTCCCCTTTGTTAAAACGCTCTCCAAAGACTTTTGTTTTGGCTCATTTTCACTCTTGTGGCTCTACTTTTTGTGCGTCGTGTCTGATGCGTTACACGTGATACGCCATCGCGGAGACAAGAGCAGATAATAAACTCGCTACTACATCAAATAGATTTCTGTGGCGATTTCCTCTCAGGATTTTCATTATATTTCTACGGACGAGCTGATTATCGCGTCATGAGGGACGGGCGAAAGTTACGTCGGAGAAGATGCGGTCGCTGATAAATTATTTACTGTTTTTGTGCGGCCCGGTAGCAAATGTATATATGTGTGTATATCCTCCTGAGACCTGGTGTCCTCATCTGTGGACAACACATTTTGGATTGTTTAGGCCACAGTGCAAATTTTTAGAAGAACAGCAACAAGAACATGTTCAATTTTGAATATTTCTAAGAGTTTAGAAGATTTATTTTTTTTTTGTTTATTTTATTTTTTTATTTAATTATTTTATTTTTATTTATTTATTTATTTTATTTTTTTTATTTTTTTATTTTATTTACTTTTTTTTTTATTATTTTATTTGATTAAAGCTCGGGTCTCAGGAGGTTAAGTATAGGTATATATGTATTCTTTTTTTCTTTTGACTTGTGTCGTGATGGAGATAGGAGTGCGACTTGATAAGTTCTTCCCACTCCTTTTCGAGCTTGTATGAAGAACAGATTTGTGAGACGTGCTTTAGACGTACTTTTGCGCTCCAAATATTTGTTATTTTTAAAGGTATGGCTGCTGTATCGCTCATTTGAACACACGCTCTGTTGCGATTTCACTATAAAGCTGCTGTATTTATATCACCAATTACTCTATTATTGGTCTGATCATTGCAGAGGTTGGGTCATACCAGTAAAATTTCAATAAAAATGTGACCGTTAAGTAATATTAAAACCAAAGCGGTCTTCTAGTTTGATCCTGGAAGGTCAAATGAATTCCGGATGGTATCTCTCCGGCTTTGTCCTCGCTCTCATTTGGGATTCTAAATGTTTGGGATAATGTGTTATTAATAATGTGGGGCGCAGTTTTTTTTTTTCTTTTTTTTCCGCAGCCTGTTTGATAAATGAGACGCGTTCTGTTTAATATTTCCACGATGAGGAAGAAGGAGGGCAGGGCGGCCGGAGATAAGCAGCAGATGAAGAATGTTATCAGGGAGAGAGGGGGCGGGGCCACAACCTGAGCTGATTGGGCGCAGGAATGGAGATACAAAGTTTAATACAAAATGATAACTTCTGTTTCCAAGTGTGTGATTAGTGCAGACGCAGGTTTGGTGGTTGGTACGGCAATTTTGCGTAGGTCATTTTTGTACAAAAGCAAAATTGGTTGACTGTTTTCAAATGTAAAGGTGCAATATGTAACTTTTCTGGTGGTTGGAGATGTTATCACTTACCATTAAACTTCTCTATCTCCATGGAGACAAGTACGTGACTCCATCAGGTCCAGTCAAATAGTCTATAGTACGTAAAAAGTCCTGCGAATGCCCTTTATCGCAGAGTTACGTTCTAAAAATAACCCGCAATAGGCGAAATCTGCGAAGTATCAGCTTTATTTTTTACAATTATTCTATATGTTTTTGTCTGTAAAACCCCTCACCACACACTTTATACACTTTTCTCACACAGGCGTTAACATTTTCTCACATTGTTTAAACTCTCTCAAAGTTCAAACCTTCGTCGGCGTCTTTGTCGGTGCAGAACGTTTCATCGACATTGTGGGTTTTGTCGGGGAGAAAACAAATCGCAAATGTACAGCACTTCAGAGTCACACTGCGATCCAACGTTTATGTAAATTTGTCTGAACACATTCTGTACTGAACAGGAGACACGGCACGGAGGAGACTGATGGACAATGGTCTACAGTCCAACAGCCAATCAGGACGCAGAACACATTCATACGCTGTGAAAAAGCATGAAAAATTGCACAAAAAAAAGTGAACCGTGATATAGCAACGGACAACTGTACCAAAAACAGACCTGGAGTTATGTTTTGTTTGATTCATCACATCTCCAAAGCTCAAAATGCTCTGTTCCACCTCGTGATGTCATGGAGTGGTCGTTAACATCTACCTTTTACCTTTTGTTCAGTAGAGATTGGCAATTCCAGGACTGAATGACATCACAAGGTGGAACGGAGTGTTTTCAGTTCGAGAGAATAACAGGAATACGCAGAGTTTGTGTGATAAACGTGTGAATGAAACAAAACACAACTCCAGGTCTGTTTGTGACGAGAAAACAACATTATAACGTAGATCAGAAAATAGCGTAATATAAAGCGGACCCTTTAAAGCCAAGATCTGTGGAGAGGCAAGTCTGGAGAAGGTATTTCTTTCTCAGTATACACGTATCTATTATCTATCTACCATTTACAAATATTTTATTGCTGCGGAAACGCTGTTCTCAGAAACGGCATTCTTAGTGTGCGTGGTGTCGCCTCTCCACGGTTCTGACTCGTAAAATTGGCCTGGGAGCGTCACCTTCTCGTCTCCATGAAGATCAGTTTAATGCCGTACTGCGAAACATTCTCGGCAAAGCGGGGACCAGACTCACCTCCAGCAAACTTATCCATATAGTCCACCGTAACAATACTTCTACGTAGTTTTGAAGTACTTATACCTTCAAATCTTGGCAGGATTATGGATATATTTATATGTCTGTGTATATTTTTGTGATCGTGGCTGGTTCCATTGAGACCCCCGCCCTCCGCCACCGCCCTCCTCCGACTCGGCAGTAGACCCTATTTTCAATTCACCTCTTCTTCTTTCTGCTATTTTTTTTTGGATTTTCCACTACACTACTTTGCAATCCTCGCGTTAGGGGCTTAAGAGCGCTGTGCAAAGGAGTGCGAAGAACAGCAAACCGTGGATTCTACGGGACGCCGTGTGGCCCGACACGCGCGGCCTCTGGGGCGTTATATCTGCGGCCCACCCTCCACCGAGTCCTTATCGCACTGTACAAGAGCCACAACGCTCATCTCCAAAATCTATACTTATTCAAGACAAAAAGAGAGTTTTTTTTAAGGAAAAGTTTGGCTTAAAATGAGAAATAATTAAATAATAACACACATAAAGTCTAAGGGGCTTATTCCAGTCAGAGTTTTATATGAAGTTTTTAAGGAACATGAAACTTACTGTTATAATGCTGATTGAATAATGCAGTTTTGTGTATTTTTTCAGGGGAGTATTTGTAAAAAAGTACACGTTCTTCTTCTATAACAACCTATTATAAAAGTATTTGTAATGGGTCAGTACAAAGTCAATTGAAACGTCTTAATCGAAGTTGTTGAGGTAATGGCTCCTGTTGAGTAAAATGTGTAGAGAATATTTCAGAGTTGACCTGTTGTACTATGAGTATTAGTGGGTAAATATACTAGTAAGTAACAGGGATGCACCGATACTGATACTAGTTTGGAATATTGGTGCTGATGTAGGAAATTTCACTGGATCAGGTATCGGTTCAGTGATGTCAATTCAGCCGATATCCCGGTTGGGCCTTTAACTTGATGTATTAAGACGATTTACCGTGCGACTTATACTCAGATGCAGCTTATATGTGAAATTATTAACATTTAGTTCACGTGTTCAGTTCTGTCTGTGCTTCATGTCGCTGAATAAATATAAATGTGTTACGTTAGCGTTAGCGTGATGTACTGATATTCAGCCTGTTGTTCTCTATTTTATTATTATTATAACTTGCCTTTAAAGATAAAATGTTTGTTCTTGATCTTGGATTTTGTTAAATAAATTTCCCCAAAAAATGCGACTTATAGTCCAGTGCGACTTATATATGTTTTTTTCTTCATTATTATGCATTTTTTGGCTGGTGCGACTTATACTCCAGAGCGACGTATAGTCCAGAAAATATAGTACTGGCTGATGTTGACCTGGATGTTTTGTGATATTTGAACTATATATATATTGATTTATACTCAGTAGATCACTAGATATTTGCAATGTAAGTAACGAACACATACCACAAGTGGATCCATTCTGTAATAAATTAACTGTGTTTTTTGGGGTAAAAAGGCCATTTTCTGTCCTTACACTGGTATCACCTGATATCGGGAATCGGGCAGATACTAAAACCCATAGTATCGATATCGAAGTCAGAGCGTAGTATGTACTAACATTATATTCTTGACATTTTACTTTCAAATTAAATATTGGAATTGTCATGACAACTTGAATTTTCAGTTTGCCCAATAATGACAAAGCTACGGAGATTTTATGAAGCTAAACGCTAAAAACTAAAGTTAGCGTTCATTTAAAACTAGCATCTTATTTTGTTGTTCCACTGTTATGTCGACTTATGCAACTCTAAGAACATCTACGCTTACGACAAACAGCAGATTTTAACATTCAATCACGATCAAACCCAGTATTTTGAGAAATTTTGTTTTTTCCGCACCATTTTTCCACCAATTCAAAAGATCGGGTATTTTGTTATTGTTAATTACTCGAGCAACAGTCATAATTTTTCATAACTCTGAAACCAATGCATCCATCTTATTCCGGAAGTTGCCGTAGGCGCCGCCATCGTTATTCGTTGTTGACAAAAATAGGTTTTATAGAGACTAAAGAGCCGTTTTAAAGACTCCAGAGAATCGTTGCAGTGTTGATTTGTTGGCCGCATGAACGTAGAACATTTTACACAAATCAACCGACTTTATATCAGATTTTACGGGTGGAACCGCTCTCAAATTCTCCGTCGAAATCAATGCGATGAGCCCCATTCTCACCCCTCTCTCCTCTGTGCTCTGTTCCAGTCCAACCTCACATCCTCCAGCTGAAGAACGTGACGGCGGTGGAGGGCAGCGCCGCCATGATCTCGTGCCTGGCCGAGGGGGAGCCGCTGCCCGAGGTGTCCTGGAGGAGAGCCAGCGACGGGCAGACCTTTATGGACGGGCTCAGGGTAAGGACGGCGCCATCTGAGGGGCCGGAGGCTACGCTGCGCTGGGGAACTGTAGTTTTACCAGGGAGGGTCAAGGATATCGAGGTAGTTTAGGTTCAGTAAGATTAGTAATATTAGTAGATTGTGTTCAGGTGACAACACGAAAGTCTTGAAACGTTTGGAGTTGGGCTGATGGACAGGTCAGAGTTCTTCCCTCAAACAGAAAACACTGCTCTACTTTGTGATGTCATCATGTGGTGATACAGGAAGTGCTCCACTGTGTTTTTAAACTCCACACACCCTCGCTAGAATCATTTGGATGATTTGAGACCTGGAATTGCCGATCTCTGCTGAACTAAAGGTAAAAAGTAGCTTGAAAACTACCACTTCATGACATCACAAGGTGGAACTGAGCATTTTGAACATGTGTGAATGAAACAAAACACAACTCCAGGTCTGTTTTTGAGGAGGTAACTACATTATAACATGACTTAAAGCTACAAGAGTCCATTTTGTGTAATATGGGACCTTTAACTGGTTTATGGTTAATACCTCTGTATTTAACAATAGCTTCATCACATTTCATCACACATAGTAACATCACTGCTAATTGACATTGTCTCGTGTTTTAGAGCGGTTGTCCTATGACTGACAGGTTGACGGTTGGAGTTATGCTCTATAGCCATAGTGTGGTCGTGCGCTTGGGCAAGACACTTTACCTACCTCGCGTTTGAATGAGTAAATAACTGGCATTGTTAAGAGGCTTTGGTGGAGAATGTCGTCACCTTTTTGTCAAGTCGCCCCGGGGCAGCTGTGACTATTGAAGTTAATCGCAATGAATAACTGGCAGCAAAACATGTCTCAGTGATTAATGCGGTCACCCACTAACCCAAAGGTCGGCAGTTCGATTCCAGCTCCGATATGTGCATATGACAATGTGTCCTTGGGCAAAACACTATTTTCCTTATGTATGAATATGTGACTGAAGGATTGGCAGTAGTTGGCAAAGCAAAGTCAACTTTTGAGTGTTAAAAAATACAAGAAATATACACTCTTTACCAAAAACTTATACTATGATTGCCAGCATAGGATTTCACTCACTACATTTTAACAAATCAAAGTTGCAAACAAAAAGTCAAATATATTTTTAATGGTAAATGGTCACATTTTTATATATTTTCCACATTCATGACACTCAAAGCGCTTTACATCAAGGAACCACTCACACTTTCACACATATAAGAGGGTTAGGTGTCTTGCCCAATGACACAACAACAGCGTTCGTCTGTGAGAGCTGGAATCGTACCGCCAACCTTCGAATCAGTGGACGTTTAAACACTTAACCAGCTGACCTGCTGTCGCCCATCTCATTTATATCACAAAAGTATGGCTCAAAGTTCTTACCAGTACGAGACGTCTTTTCTTTGTTTATACTCGTGTAGCTACGATTAAATTCAATTGCACTTTATTTTCAATTCAGATTTCACAAAACATTTCCTCAGAACAGATCTACTCCGAGATTTATATCCCAGTTCAAAAATACGGCTGTTATTTTGACAAACACCTCTCATTTACCGTGAATGCCATTACAGCAGAAAGGACAGAACTTGTACTTGCCAAATACCAAGTCTAAATTGAACTTTGAAAATGGGCTGTGTTTTTGCAGTCTGGTGTCATGGCTGTCACTAATGAGTATTTCAGAAGCTTTAATAACACTAGCGCGTCCCCAGACAACCCCTCTGCTCTCGGAACGCACCCGGGGAGAAAAATGCCCGTTGTCTATTGAAATACACTGTAAAACATTTATCGACAGTTCTCGGGGATGACTTTGTGAGTTGTTGGAAAGTGAACGCGTTGTTGACTTGGAGACCGCGATTCTATGACAGATTTTTTCCCATTAGTGACCTCCTGACCGGGCGGAGAGCAGGGAGGGAAACCCAGCACCCTCTCCACGGAGCTGAGGTTACAAGCGGCGCTAGTTCAAAATAATAAAAAACATGAGCTGGACCCGTGACAAACGCTGATTCATTTTGGATTCACTGCAGTATAAATGCACATTGTCTTTGTTTAACACGGTTCACCTTTCGCGGTCTCGCTGTTTCACGGATTTTACATGTTTTTTTTCACATCGTATGAGCGTGCATTGTGTTGTGCGTCCTGATTGGCTGTTGGACTGTAGACCATTGTCCATCAGTCTCCTCCGTGCCGTGTCTCCTGTCCAGTACAGAATGTGTTCAGACAAATTTACATAAACGTTGGATCGCAGTGTGACTCTGAAGTGCTGTACGTTTGCGATTTGTTTTCTCCCCGACAAAACCCACAATGTCGATGAAACGTTCTGCACCGACGAAGACGCCTACGAAGGTTTGAACTTTGAGAGAGTTTAAACGAGAGAGAAATGTGAGAAAATGTTAACGCCTGTGTGAGAAAAGTGTACAAAGTGTGTGGTGAGGGGTTTTACAGACAAAAACATACAGAAGAATTGTAAAAAATAGCTCAGTACTTCGCCTATTGCGGGTTATTTTTAGAACGCGACTCCAGCAATAAAATGGCTAACCTGCTAAACCGCCGCTCTCTAAATAGGAAGTGAGCATGAGCGCACTTTTGGCTCCATCAACTTTGGCTCCAATTCACTTTCTATTGAAAAACTGTCTCCCCTCTCTCTGTAACTGCTGCTCAGACTCATCATTTTGGTCTTAAAATGTTCATATTTACCTGTTCTACATGATTTTTGTGTTTTTATTTCGCTATCGTGTCCGTAAATCAGCATATGAACATTAACAACAGACAAATCAGGCGCTTTCTTTCCCCTAGTTCTTCTCTCAAACTGAAAACACTCTGTTCCACCTTGTGATGTCACGTGGTAATACAGGAAGTGCTCCACTGTGTTTTTTAAACTCTACAGACCTTCAATAGAATCATTTGGATAAATTCAGCCCTGAAATTGCCAATCTCTACTGAACTAAAGATAAATGCAGCTGTTAACTTGAAAACTACCACTTGATGACATCACAAATTGGAACAGAGCATTTTGAGCTTTGGAAATGTAGACAGACGAATAATAAAAAGTATGACTGCAACAAAACACAACTCCAGGTCTGTTTTTGAGGAGGTAACAGCATTATAACGCGACTTAAATCTCATTTTCAGTCGATTTTGTGTAATATAGCACCTTTAACTGAGTATTACCTCTGAAAATCGGATAGAATTTATATTAGCGTCAATTGCGTTTCAAACAAAAAGTCAGATTTTTACAGCAATACCCGCGACACAAATTTGAAACTTAATTTTTATTACACAAGACGTTTAATAAAAACTTAATGCTAAAGTGCTAATCCGCTAATTGTGTATTAAAAAACGCTGTGTTGTTAGCGTTGTCCCGGAGTATTGCCCTCCCCGCGCCCCCTGTAATTCTATTTGCCTGTGTGTCTGTGACTAATAAAAGAACGCCTGCACATTAGCGGTAATGGCTTGTGTATGTCCTCGTAAAATGAAAGCTGACGTAATAATTGCCATCTGCCATACATTGTAATTAGATGCATTTATCGCCGCAAGCCGCGCTGAGGGGTCATCGGCAAAACACATGCATTTCCTGTGCGCTGTTTGACGGATGACGGCGGACCATATGTGGCCTCTCGTAAACACAGAGACGGCGCCTTCACCTTCATTTTCAGACCATCTTCGCGGAAGCCATTTTGTTAATTACTTTTGAATGAGTGTCAGATCTGGCAGAGAGTAAAAATGGCCGCCGGAGCTTTTGTTAGTTGGGAAAAAATATGTTTCAGTTGGAGATAAAAGCACGTGATTTGTTTCAGGCATGTTCATATTCATGGGATTGATCAATTTTAATTTAAATTTTGTGTTTATTGTTTATGCTTTGTGATGATTATAATGAACTACGACGTCTACATTTCTCATATCAGTCAGAACAATGATAGTAGTCATGGCAACCGTAAACAAAAAGTAGATTTTTCTTTCAAAATTCATCAATTGCCTTATTTATAATTCTTTTTTAGTTAAAGGTGCATTATGTAACGACCACCACCTGCTTGTCTCCATGGAGATGTCATTGCTTTGCCTACAGTTCCACAGTAAAGCATTAAACAAATTTATATTGCATTTATTCAATTGATGGTTTGCTTTATTGCCTAAAATGCCTCGGAAAAATAATAATAAAAAAAAAAAAAATCATGGAGAAAGATGGGTTTAATGCCATACTCTGCAAAACTTCAGACAAAGCGATAACATCTCCATGGAGACAAGCGAGATAAGTTACACAGTAGACCTTTAACTTTCGTATTATATTCCTGCATTGATGGTTCTGCATTTTCAAATAAAAGCAGCTTTCAATTTTATTTATTTATTTATATTTAAAGGTCCTATATTATGCTAAACTGACTTTTGTGAACTTTTAGCCTTGTTTTAATTCTGTTACCTCATCAAAAACACACCTGGAGTTTTTTGAATAACTCTTTATTATTAGTCTGTAACATCTCCAAAGCTCAAAATGCTCTGTTCCACCTTGTGATGTCATCTAGTGGGAGTTTCTTAAGTTGGTATCTACCTTTTACCTTTAGTTCTGTAGAGATTGGAAATTCCAGGACCGAAATTATCCAAATGATTCTAGTGAAGATTTAAAAACACAGTGGAGCACTTCCTGTATTACCACATGATGACATCACAAGGTGGAACAGAGTGTTTTCTGTTTGAGAAAAGAACCCGGCCTAAATATTGTGTGTTAAACATGTGAGAATGAAACAAAACACAACTCCAGGTCTGTTTGTGATGTCGAAACATTATAACATAGATCAGAAAACAGCGTAATACGGGCACTTTAAATAATTTTCAAATATTTTTTTCCACTTTTTACTCTAACAATTATGTGAAAAAAACAAAAATATCTGTGTTCAATTTTTGCATTACCCAAATCAAGCACACCTCCCGCGATCACCCAAAAAAAAAACCCAAAACAAAGATGGCCGCCGTTAGTGGAATAAAGGTCAGCGGAGGAGACAAATGAGTGTGTGCGTTGGCTCGGATCGCGGGGCCTTGATAAATCACGGGTGAAAATGAGACTAGAGTGGCTCTCTTTTCACCGCAAATGCAATTACTCTGATGGTGTAGCGACTCCGCGCCGACAAAATAAATAAAATAAATAAATAAAACCACAAAACATAAGCAAAGACAAACAAAGCACGCAGCCGCCGCCGGGGATGATGGATGGGACCAGTCATTTGGGTTTTAAGGCGGAGTTCTCAGCTCTCAATTTGCGCTTCCGATCTGCATAGCCACTGCTACACACTTTCTGAAGCGCGGAAGCTACGTGTGTGTTAGCTAGCGCCGCAACCCCTGCTAGCATGCTAATGAGAATTTAATTATGAAATGATGTAGGGGCTATTGTGTAAGAGCGGGGATTGTTGGAGTGATGGAGTGCTGTGGGTTTTGTTTTAATGTGAGTGGAGGTATTGGGTAAGTTAAGGAAGGGAGGATCCAGGAGTAGTATTGATTAGTTCTTGGGAGGCTGGCTGATTGTAAAAACATTCTTTTTGGAGGAAAGTGGATGAGATAAAAGTAAGGTGTTTAGTCAATGCTGTTACTTTTACAAACTCGGGTCTTGACGTGCCCTGGTTTGACCGTTTCGAAAAGATTAAAGCTGCTGTTCGGAGCTTTGCGGAGTTTGGATTTTCGAAGGAGTCGTTCTGTAGCTTACAATAAAGATGTTAAAGCCAGAATGTATTGAGAACAGTACTTCCTGTAACAAAAAAGAATGAAAAATATGAATCTCGTATCTGGCAATAAGAAAGTGACAACGTGAACTGATGTGATGATGAAATTCCAGGGCTGAAATCCTTCTAGAATCTCTAGTTTTGCCAGTTCAAGTCGGTTTAACTCACTTAAACTGTAATAATTAGTCTATATTGGTTAATTAAATATAGCTTGAAATGAAAATTAAAAAAAGATATGTGCGGTTAAAGGTCTGATATGACACAAAACTGACCCTTATGAGCTTTACGTCATGTTATAATGTCGTTACCTTCTCACAAACGTAGCTGAAGTTGCATGTACTTTTGCCTTTTTTCACACAACTACCTCTATTTTACATATCCATCCTTATTTTTCCCTTTGATGCATTAAATAAATGTGTAAGACCAGTTTAGGTAGAAGAAAAATATAAAAATGAATGTACTTTTGAGTAACTTTTATGCAAGCAAACAATGAAAAAATATCTGGCCAGCTCAGAAACAGTTTAAATTACATATATAAACATTAATCAACATTTATACAAGAGATTATGCAGATTGTATTTAGGGTTAGGATTTTATAGCCCTTTCTATTAAAAAAATGTCAGGCGTTTATGCAGGTAAGACATTGATTTTGCCAGGTCATATTTTTTGGAAAGTCTCCTGAAAAACAGACCTGGAGTTGTGTTTTGTTTCATTCACTTTGTTTTATTAATTTCAAGACGGGTTCAGTGCCATATTCTGCTAAATTCCAGGCAAAGCGATTACATTTCAATGGAGACAAGCAAGATAAGTTACATAGTGGACCTTTAACTTTCTTATTATTGTCCTGCATTGATGGTTCTGGGTTTTTGTTTGTTTGTTTGTTTTCATTTAAAGCCATGTTATAATGTTGTTCCCTCCTCAAAAACAGACCTGGAGTTGTGTTTTCTTTCAATCGCACACGTTTGAGTAACACTTTATTACTAGTCTGTCCACATTTCCAAAGCTCAAAATGCTCTGTTCCACATTGTGATGTCATGAAGTGGTAGTTTTTCAAGTTAGCAGCTCCTTTTTACCTTTAGTTTAGTAGAGATGGGTAATTCCAGGACTGAAATTATCAAAATGATTCTAGTGAAGGTGTGTGGAGTTTAAAAACACAGTGGAGCACTTCCTGTATTACCACATGATGACATCACAAGGTGGAACAGAGTGTTTTCCGTTTGCGAGAACATTTGAGCCTAAATATGCAGGGTTTGTGTGTTAAACATGTGTGAATAAAACAAAACACAACTCAGATCTGAAAACTGCGTAATATGGCTCCATTAACTGCAGATTTAGGTCAAATATAGCAAGTTATAGAGTTTAGTCACTAATAGAAACGAGGAGCATTTGCCGATTTACCTTTTAGATATTTCTTTTGAAAGTACTGCTGTATGACGTCATCACATTCTAAAATCTGAAAAACCAATTGTTGCAAAAGCAAATGCAAAATCGTTTTTTAAAATTACTTTCTCAAAAAGTTCGCTCAGTCTTCGAAATAAGTTTGCCATTCTTATTTAACAAAGGTTTCATGATTGAGCTACTTAAGGTCTTCCTGACTCATTGGAGAAAGAAAGCAGTTACGACTTGCAATCTTTACGCTTTTGTCCAACATTTTAGCTAGCATGCTAACTGCGATTTTTTTTCTTTTTTCCTTTTTTGCACCATGCCAATTCAAGACAAGACCAACGCTTTAACATTCATTTTCACAGTTAATTCCAGGCAATCTCTACGTTTTTGTCCAACATTTTAGCTAGCATGCTAACTGTGTTTTATTTTTTTTTGTACTATGCCAATTCAAGATAGAACTAACGCCTTAGTGGAGGTCTCTGGTCTTTTTCCTCTTATTCACATTATACATTTTAACATTCATTTTCACAGTGAACACAATCAAATCTTTACGCTTTTGTCCAACGTTCCAGCTAGCATGCTAACCGTAAATGTCTTTTTCTTTTTTTTTTTTTTTTTGCACTGTGCCAATTCAAGGACCAATGCCTTAGTAGAAGTCTCTGGTCTTTTTCATGTTATTTAAGCTTGTGTCCAACATTTCAACTAGCATGCTAACTGCATTTTGAATTTTAAAAATGTTTTGCTCTATGCCAAATTAAGTTAGAACCAACGCCTTAGTGGAGGTCTCTGGTCTTACTCATCTTATTCATGTCATGTACCTTAACATTAATGTCCAATATTTCAACTAGCATGCTAACCACAATTTTCTTTTTTTTTTCTTCTTTTTTTTTTTTTTGGCAATTCAAAATAGGGTCAACACCTTAGAGGTCTGGTCTTTCTCGTGTTATTTAAGCTTTTGTCCAACATTTCAACTAGCATGATATCCTTCTTTTTTCTTTTTTTTTTTTGCTTTTTTTTTGTGTGTTTTTTAAAAAAAAATTGAGTTATGCCAATTCAAGATAGGACCAGTGCCTTAGTGGAGGTCTGTTTTTTTTCCATCTGATTCATATCATGTACTTGACCATTCATTTCCCCAGTCAACTCCATGAAATCTTTATTCTTGAGTCCAACATTTCAACTAGCATGCTAACCATATTTTTTTATTTAGTTTTTGTTTTGTTTTTTTAATTATTGCATTATACCAATTTAAGCTAGGACCAACGCCTTAGTGGAAATCTCTGCTCTTTTACATGTTATTCATTCACATTCAGCACTTTAGTCCAACATTTCAGCTAGCATGCTAACTCCGCCTTGTTGGAGGTCTCTGGTCTTTTCCATCTTATTCTTATCATGCACTTTCGCTTTCATTTTCCCAGTCAACTCTATACAATTCTTACTCTTTTGCCCAACATTCCAGGGCGGTACACGTCCCTCACCCGCCTTAGCCGTATTTTGCCGTACTTTCCCACTCCTTTGACATTTACATTGAGGCTTTTATTGTCTGAACTGCCGGTCCTCTGCTCCGTCTATCTCCTGGAATAACATATTGCAGCTTGGAGATTGCATCCTTCTTCATACGTGCGCAGTAAAAACACACATACACACGGCGTATTTGAAGTCTGACAGATCACAAAGCCTGATTCCATATATTTCTTCATTGTCTGCCCTCCTACTTCCCCAGACGCTTCCCCTTTTCATCTCCTCCCCCAGCTCTTCCGCCATATTCCTTTTATCTCGGCATTCCCGTGTCCCTGTAGCCTCTTGCATGTGTACTTCTTGTATTCCGGTACTATAGCGCGTTGAATATAAAGTAGTCCGTCGGTTGTCCATTGGCGGTGGCGGGTTTGAGCGAGTAATTTCTGGAATAGCGAGCTCTTGTGTTGCTAGCTTCCTTCTCGAAGTTCATCCCGTCCTCGGCATTCCCATTCAAAGCAAATTCCGGATGACTGGTGCTGGCAAACTATCTCACGGATTCAAATATATATTCCACAGTCCAAGTCCGTGTCCAAAGCAATGAATTGTCGTTTTGGGTTTTGTATTTCCATATTGCCAAAACCCATAAAACAGTGGTAGCTGGACTGGAATAATCGTAGTAACCACATAGGAACATTAAAAATCGGAAAAGTCAGCGGTGAAAAACGTACTGAATATTTGTACTCAAGTAAAAACACAGTAACATGCGTGAAAATGTACTTAATTACAAGTACTGCTGCCAGAAATTAAAACTACGCTTGAAAAATACTACTCAAAGTACTAGTGAGCTATTTTAGTAGCTTACAATAACCTAAAAAAATGTATTTGAAGTATTTACGTACTTTCCGCCTTTGATAGTAGTACATGCATTATTTGTAGTACGTTGGCAGTGGCATAGCGGTTAGTGTTTGACCACCAACCCAAAGGAAGACGGTTTGATCCCAGCGCCAGCCATTTGAAACTGTTGTTGTGTCTTTTGGTAAGAAATTTCACCCGCCTTGTGTTGTGTGTGTTTTTGTTGTGTGTGTGTGTGTGTGTGTGTGAGTGGCTAGTTCGCTTTCATTAGTCTACCCCAGGGCAGCTGTGACTACAAAAGTATAGTCTGTCATGACCATGCGTAGTCTGAATGAAAAAATCCCGTGTAAAGCAAAAAAATAGATTGTATATAAAATTGGACATAGCTAATCCGCGAGCCGACTCTGGCTCCAATTCACTTTCTATTGAAAAACTGTCACTCCTCTCTCATTTTGGTCTTAAAATGTTCTTATTTATTCGTGCTGGTGTTTTTATTTCGCTATTAAATCAAGATATGAAAATTAAAAACAGACATAACCATATAAACAGACATAGCTAACCTGCTAGCTTGAAAAACTGTCACTCCACTCTCTGCAACTGACTGTCAGACTCGTCATTTTGGTCTTAAAATGTTCGAATTAATCCGCTCTGCATGACCCTGAGGTTTTTATTTAGCAATTTTGTCCGCAAATCAAGATATGAACATTAATAACAGACAAATCAGGCGCCTTTTTTCCCCCTAGCATTAGCAACAGGTTTGATTGACAGCGTTGCTAGGCTCTCACCCTCTCTCAAACCAGAAGTGCGTGCGGGAAGGGGCGTTACCTTCAACAGTCTTGCTCTGGATTGGCTCTTTGGTTGCTATGGCACTCGCGGTCAGAATTCAAAATGTGGAACTCCAAATTTACCGCTATAACCGCTAGTCTCGAGGCGCTTCATTTGACTGAAGCTGAACGCTGTGGGTGACGTTCACTTAGACTTAACGTTAGCGATAGGTTGCTGCGTGCGTAAAGCGTTTTAAAGGTCGTCATGTGAAAGTATAACAAATCTAACGGGGCTATAACGAACATGCGTGTTGTTTATCAAGCCCATTATCTGCTAAGCTGTGGACTTGAGGCTTGAGAATGATCAGTTTCTCAATTTCTTTTATCTATCTATGACATCACTTGATTTATTACAGTAATACGAGTCTTATTACGTAACGTTGATAAATCCGCGCGCGCTTCATAAGTAGCAGCGACACGAGCAGAGCAGAGGGCGACATGTAGAATTCTTACGGGACTTAGAAACATGATGAGTATTAGCACAGGCTATGCTATCGGGCTGGCGCATGGCTCTGTCTACACACTGGATGTTTACACTCGCACATGTGCAAATGGGGACGTGAAAAGGGCTGCGTACAAGAGCATATGCAGTATCAAGGGTATAGTGCGGAGTGGAGTGTGGGATCAAGGAGGCTTAGACAGGAATCATTGGCTTGTGATGCCGCGGTCTACGAGGAACGCCACGGTCCCCAAAAGTCTATGCGCACATATAAAGCATCATAAACATCTGTCGGCTTTTAATGTTATTGTGTTAGTGGGGAAAAACAAGTCTAAACCCATGTTGCCTGAAACTTACATTAAAAATGAAATGTTGACACGGTTTAAATATAGTTCACTAGTATCAATGTGTAAAAGGTGCTGTACGCAATGTTTTATGACTTTAAAATATAGGAAAAACATGGGAAGAACTAGTTAATTTTTGACAATTCTCAGAGACAACGGGGAGTTTTGACATGACGGTAAAGAGCCAAGAACAACTATCGCGCAATAAGCGAAATCAGCAAAGTATTAGCTTTATCTTTTACAATTATTCTGTATGTTTTTGTCTGTAAAACCCCTCACCACACACTTTATACACTTTTCTCACACAGGCGTTAACATTTTCTCACATTTCTCTCTCGTTTAAACTCTCTCAAAGTTCAAACCTTCGTAGGCGTCTTTGTCGGTGCAGAACGTTTCATCGACATTGTGGGTTTTGTCGGGGAGAAAACAAATCGCAAACGTACAGCACTTCAGAGTCACACTGCGATCCAACGTTTATGTAAATTTGTCTGAACACATTCTGTACTGGACAGGAGACACGGCACGGAGGAGACTGATGGACAATGGTCGACAGTCCAACAGCCAATCAGGACGCAGAACACAATGCACGATCATACAATGTAAAAAAGCACGTGAAAGTACACAAAAAAAATCCACGAAACAGCGAGACCGCGAAAGGTGAACCGCGATATAGTGAGGGACAACTGTAAATGCAGACAGGACATTACTTTTACTGGGGCAAGACAGTGGGTTTTTGTTAAATAAACAAATACATTTTTAATAAATCATCTTAAAATCTAAATTATTTGCACCGGACCAACGTAAAATCGTTAAATGGAAAAAGGTGATATCACTAAGGCGTTGGTCCTATGTTGAATTAGCATAGTGCAAAAAAAAACAAAACCAAAAAACACGCGGTTAGCATGCTAGCTGACTTTTTTGACTCAACTGAATGAAAAGCTTTAATTATTTGTTCTCCAGATAATTATAAACTTGATAAACTTGTGAATTCTTAAGTTCAAAACTGCTTAAAGTTCTTTTTTTCTCTCTAGATGTAAAATAATGAGCGCACGTTTTTTAATTGTAGTTAGATTAAATATTTTTTTTCAACTTCCAAAGTCAGCACACTGGCTCCGTATCAACTTACCAGCTTTAATTGAAACAGGTTCACGTACAGTATGTTATGTTACCCCTGGAGCGACTTAAAATGCATTACGACGTAGCTTTGTTGCTATATGGTTATCTGTACTGGCAGTGAACACAAATAACCAGCTTGTGAAGTTCCGTCTCTGTAGAGTTTGCATGTTCTCCCTGTTTTTCGATAGCTGATTCCCACCTCCAACTTAAATCGGTTCAAATGCAAAGAATAACATCACCACCTTACCTTTGGCATCGCATAAAAAGAACACCCAAAAGCCGTATTATCTTTCAAATTAGTCACCAAAGCATAACCCAGATTGCACTTAAGCTTTGTTTAGCTCGGTGTAGACTTAAAAGAAACTCAGATCAAAGTGGGGGTAGACGGTTTTTGTCATTAGATGTCTCAAAGAGCGCAGAAGAGGGGGAGCGCGCTAAACAAGCAGACTGGATCCCTCTCCTCCGCTATATATAGGGGTTCAAAAGATCTTGTTTTCAGGCGTTGCTGTGTTGTCTTTCCTTATGCGTCTCACCCCACGCTAACTCGGAGGCCTTGA
Organism: Periophthalmus magnuspinnatus; assembly: GCF_009829125.3. Classification (NCBI taxonomy): domain Eukaryota; kingdom Metazoa; phylum Chordata; class Actinopteri; order Gobiiformes; family Gobiidae; genus Periophthalmus; species Periophthalmus magnuspinnatus. The sequence continues at coordinate 4,378,753 of NC_047127.1, read as the reverse complement.
GCTAAACACATTGTCTCTTCTCTCCGTACTTTGATTCCGTTTGCCTTAATGGACTAATTAGATTGAAATGTGGGAAGCCGGCATCCGTACACAGAGGGATGTTTGCTCAATTCAAACCTATAGGAAGAAGTTTAGGCACTTTTAATGATGGTCCCCTGAGCTGCTGCTGCGCCAATTGTTCTGCTCAAATCTGAAATGAGTTCTCTACAAATGGCTTCGTCGTATTGGTGCTTAGCTGAAACTTCTGTGATTAAATTAAATGCCTATATAGGTCAATTTAGGTTGCGGAGTTGAAGATAACTTTGCAACTGTAATTGGCAATTTTGAGGAGAAGCGATGGCTGAGTTCAAGGTCCAAAGTCCAAAGCAGAGACTGTACACAGAAGTGGACAGAGTGAGGCCGACGTCACCCACGGCGTTCGGCTCCAGTCAAATGAAGCACATCGAAGCTAGCAGTTATAGCGGCGAATTTGGAGCAGAGTTCCATATTTGGAATTCCGACCACTAGTCACGTGGGACGACATGAACGAGCCGCAGGTTTAGAACATTAACATTTATAATTTATGTATTATTCTCTTGTCTCCTGCTCTGCTCACTCTTGTCACGCAAAGTCTCATGGTCTATGGGTGTACCTAGCCGCTAAAGGCTAAACTCGCGACACGCGCCGTTGAGCTTGGCCCGTTGACTTCAGTGGGTGGCCATGTTTAGGCCCTGGATTTTGGTTAATACGAACATTTTAAGACCAAAATGACGCGTCTGACAGCAGCAGTTACGCAAAGAGGGGTGATAGTTTTTTCAATAGAAAGTGAACTGGAGCCAGAGTCAACGGAGCTGAACGCACTCCTATGTGGAACGTGGCGACTAGCAGGTTAGCCATGTCCATTTATATATACAGCTTATGGTCCAAAGACACTAAAGGAACATTGTACGGTGTTTTTTTTATGCTCAGTGGACACAGCATTTACCTCCAAACTATAATTTCCCGTACAACAACACGGTTTGTGGGTTTGGTCATTGCCATTACAAAGTTAACGGGCTTGTACTCGATTGCATTTGGGCTAAATTTGTCTCGCGCCACCACAGATATATTGTATTAGAAGCTTTTGAAGTCAAAATAAATCTGCTGTGTGTGGTGTGGTGTGGATTTTCTAATTAAAATGCGTTTTATTGACTCAGGAAGAATCAGGAAGTGCACGATTAAGGTAGTTGTTTTCACACCAAAACTCGCTCGCAAATAACGCTCTGGTTTCTTAAAGTTGTGGCTTCTTAACTCATCGCAGTGAATAATTAGAATGCTCTGAATGCGTAAGGTAAGCGAGGAATAACTTTGGACCGCTGCGAACCTTTTATAATGAACTAATTCTGTTTCTCACATTTTCAAGACCGTAAAAATCAGGTACAGCGGCTTTACTGCCTTAGATGAGGTCTTGCATTGTGCTTCCAAGCTTGGCAAGCCTTTCAAAGTTCTGTACTGTATCCATTTTTCATTCACCCTATTGACTTTGTTCAGGAAGTTGCCACGGGCGGCACCATTAACATTCCGGTTGTGTGATTTTTGCATAGGGCAGGCAATCTCGACAGCAAATAAGTTCTATACAGACTACAAAGTTGTTTTCAAGCTGCTCAGAGAGAGGTGCATTGTTGACATGAACCGTGAATATTTTACATAAATCAACCTACTTTATATCAGATTAAATGTTGTTTTTTTTTTGCCTTTTTTGACCACAACCAATCACTCGCACACCAAAGTTCACGGAAAGGCGCGGTGAATGAAACAAGAGCAAATGCTGTACCCATTGTTGCTTCATTTTTTTGTTGTTCATAGTTGTTTTCTTCTCATTTACCGTGTGGAAATTGTTTTGGGAGTGATTCGTGCATGTTTGAGCAACCTTTAATCACTTATTTTCAAGACGCCATCCCCGTTTTCACCTCCACCCAGTACACGCCCACTGTGACGTACTTACTCCGTTTTCCAATTTTGTTTTCTTAATCGACGATACGCGTACGATTCGGCAGCGTTGCGTAGTTATTTTGGCACAAATGAAAAAAATCTAGCTCCCATTGGACACCGCAGTTTTCTAACGTGGAATTGAGCGGACTTGTTCCTTTTATTAAGTCGTTTTAGATGAATATTGCGATTTCAAATGTGCGAATTACAACATAATCATCCACGGGTGTCGCGGATTGTAACTATGAAGCAGACAATGAAAAATAGGTCTGATTTAACTACGTTTTCTCTCCACACCTCAGTAGTTTCAACCCTTCAAAGTTACATTTCTTGCCATAAAACGTGTCCAGTTTATCATTAGCGTCACCTTTGTTACGCAATACAGGAACTAATGATTAAAAATGCAAGCGATTAAGTTTATATTGGTGTGTTTTTAGTCATGTAATTGTTGCTAACAGCATGCTAGCTCCCGAACCGTTAGCTAGCAGACACCGCATGCTCCTGGCTGTTGTTTCTCATTAGCGATCACGTCGATTACAGAGTGATAGCCCTGTCGTGGTAATTGACCCGTTACCTCGGATTGGAGCCATCCGTCTTCATACAGTGGTAATGACCTTGTAATAAATCCAGCTTTATCTCTCCAACTCTGTCGACGTGGTCTGAGACAAAGGGGCATCGCGGATCACCAACCTGCCACTTTTCAATCAACTTTCACTCAACTACATTCTTTTTTTTTCTAGCAAGTTTTGAGGTTTTCTTTTATTCTTTGGATTTGCATAAAGGTGCCTTACTTTAACTGATAAAGCTGTAATTTGTAATGTCTTAGCTCACTTTCTGAAACGATTAGCACCTAGCGGACTGGAACGACGAAGCTGATGTCACGGAATGCTTCGCCGTTTTACCCCCCGCAGCTATGAGATCGTACGTGGGAAAATTAGGGAAAAATATGGAAATTATTTATTTATTTGTTTATTTTTCGCTCGTGCCATTTCATTTTGTCGGCATCAAAATGTTATGTTATGGAATTTCTAACAGCAAAAACCTTAAAAATATAAAACCAACAGAGAAGTTGCCTTGAATCAAAAAGTCTGGTTTATTGAATCACTTGTGCGCACAATCGCTAAAGAGCTGTTGTCCCTAAAAAAGTGTTGTTTCGCCCTCAAATGAAAATATGTACAACGTATTTATACCGTCAAAACAATAGTACCAGTTTAGTCTAGTCCAAGTGGCTCGAGGCCGCTGGACAGACACCTGTGCATAACAACAGATGGGATTACGACAGTTAGGTCAAGAAGATCCATAAAAATACAAGTAAACATTTAGGGTAAAGAAAGCCATAACAGTGCCTTTCATTTTTGGTATAGACAAAAGGAACAGGAGAACATAAATCGTATAAACCGTACACTGTATGTATAAATGGACATAGCTAACCTGCTAATATGAAGTGAGCATGGGCGTCATTTTGGTCTTAAAATGTTTGTATAAACCCGCTCTACATGACCCTGGTGTTTTTATTTAGGAATTTTGTCCCCAAATCAAGATATGAACATTAAAAACAAACAAATCAGGTGCCTTCTTTCCCTGATGTCACTCCCGGTAGCGTTAGCAACAGGTTTGATTGACAGTGTTACTGAGCTCTGGCCTGTCTTCGGATTGGCTCTTTGGTTGCTATGACACTCGCAGTCGGAATTCCAAATGCGAAATTCAGCTCCAAATTCGCCGCTATAACTGCTAGCCTCGATGAGCTTCGTTTGACCGGGTGACGTCACACTGACTTTATCCACTTTTTTATACCGTCTTTGGTATAAACCCTGCTCCTTTCATAGATCATTAAGATAAACATTTCTTTAATGATCGTTCCCCGCCCCAAAACGCGTGTTTACAGCGTCCTCTTGTGGTTTAGTTTATATTTCAACCACTTTCAACCAACTTCAATATTTTGCTTAGTCACATGGTCCATAGTTCATCATTATTTTTATCTTTGTAAAATTTTTTTGTATTGATAAACTCTACTGTAACATTTGAAATCATGATTTAACGACGGCTAACTAACTGAGCGCTAATCGTATGCTAGTAAGTGGTTATTCAGCTGTAGTATTTGTGAAGCACTGATTAGCCTAAAGTCATAATTTATATACGTTAATTGCTAGTAATGCTAATGACAAGACGCCTAATTAGAGTGTTATTGGGGAAATACTTCACAGCTAAATGGTAAAAAAAAAACATCTGGTACTTAATAAACACTAAAAACATCTAATTAAAGCACATTTTTAGCCTTTTACTACAAGTTAGCCATAAAATGTGGTCCCTAAACTAAAGTAGGCCAAACTACACATGCTTTGTTTACATCCCCGCTATGTTATATAATGCTACAACAACAATATGCTAATTCTAATGCTGTATTTGTCCTGCGTGTTTGTTTTTTGTGCTCTAGAGTTCAGACAGTCGCGTGGAGGTCAGAGGTCGTCATGGTAAATCCGAGCTCACCATCAGCGGGGTGAAGCTGACCGACCTGGGCCGCTTCGACTGCGAGGCTCTGAGCAGGATCGGGGGCCACCAGAAGAGCATGTTCCTGGACATCGAGTGTGAGTACAATTATAGAGCGTCCATGTCTACCCACGATGCCTTTCACCAACACCGTCGCCTCTGAAATCTAAGGTGACGATGGCGACTTTGTGCTGTGGTTTCATAGACTTTCTGACCCAAAGATCCTACTAGCTCCAGCGGTTATTGTTCAGACGTGTTTCAAACAGTGCGTGAGGGGCACCTTAGTCCCTTTGCGCACCATTTAAAGGGGCCAATTTTTTTAAAAACTGGTCAGAAATGTTCCACTCTGATTCCTTACTTTCCTAACGCTTTTATAGCATCCTAATTATTCACCCCAATGAGTTTCAAAGTGCGTTTTAGAACTATCAGGGAGTTGAGTTGTGCCGCCACAGGAACGCTAACAACAACTTGATTGCTAACAGTGTTAACCGCATTAAGATAAAAATACTTTATAATTAGATCATTGTCGTAAAGTCTGGGGGACCAAAGATTCAGACTCAGGGTAAAAAGTTGAACAGAGTTTATTTAGAAACACGGAAATGAAAATGTAAATGTACGAACAGATAGTTAAGAGCGGGGTCGTGGGCTGATGTTTTCAAGCAGGTCATAGGCAGCGGGGTCAGAGGCGGAGGTGTTTGTGCCGGTCGAGGTGAGCTGGGTCGGAGGCTGAGGTGTAGAGTAGTTCCGAGGAGCGGGATCGAGAGAAACCAGCTGAGTATTGAGATCATACGCACGAAAACGAGACTGAGCCGAGCGGAACTGTACCACGGGGGATACACGGACTCGTGGGCTGCGGGTGTGTAGTGGGTGGTGCCAGAGACTCCGCCCAGCTCCCGGCGCAGACACAAAAGGGAGTGGGGAAAGACAGCACGGAAACACAAGGACAGACTGGGATCTTGACAATCTTTTGACCTTTGAGCTGCTTTTATATAACTTTCGCACACCAAGATGGATTCTCACGATATTTGTGAGTCGTCAAACTCATAAAAGTCCATCTTGAGATACTCCCGCTGTGAGATAACCCAAGTTAACACCAGAATGAAAGCATGAATAGTTAGTTTAGGTTCCGATAATACTTTTATTATGCTATACTGTGGTGTGTTCATAACGACTTGCTGCTGTTTATTAATTTTTTGCGCAAAATATAACAATTTCACAACATTTAAGAGCTCATTTTCTCCAGCGCATACAACATTTTTGAATATTATAGGTGCGTACTGCATACTATTCTTAGGTTCAAAAGTTCAGCCCGCACTCATATGGACCATTAGCATACTTCCAAAACTCACTGCTAGAAGGATTAATTAGTAGTAGCAGACACCGCCTTACTTCTCCCAGCTTCGCGCAGCTTGTTGGGGTTATTCAGGGCCGCGCTCTCCATGTAACTAATGATCTCTAAACGTAGCATCTCCGCGTTAGCCTCCCTCCGAAATTAGCTTGCCAACCCGCTCTACTGAATTGTATTTACACTCTAGTAGTAGCAACGACAACAAAGAGCAAGGGGCGACGGGAAATAAGTTGTATCTTTTTAGCGGCGTGAAAAGCAATTTTCTCCTCCCGTGGCTAGGTCGACCGGCGAAATCCCTTCAGACCTGTTTTGCATAGTTGTTGACAAGTTGACAGCGCTGATAGCATCCAGAGGTAGAAGGAAAATAAATAAATAAATCCCACTCCCACCTCTATTCACTCACTCCTGTCAGCACTGTAAACTTGTTTGTCTATAGTGGAGCGATCATATGCTTGTGTGTGTCGGCGGTGAACTAATGAACTCATTTAGTAAGCTAGCTAGCGCGCTGACGGAGAGCGCAGGATCCATCTTGTTAATGGAAGCCGGTGAGCGGACATAAAACAAGCGTAATGTCTCCGCGGCTGCGCCAGGACGGAGAAATCCCTCTGCCCAAATCATCCATTACTACCAGTCCTATTTCCCCCAAGCAAAATTAGGTTCTGTTTGCGTCCCGCGCTTTGATTCAACGCTACACTGTAAAACGTGGATAACCAGCATGGGCTCGAATGGCTCTCTAGATCTGCCAGTTCAAGTAGGTTTGACTGACTTAAATTGTAACGATTAGCCCATTTCGCGACATTTTTAGCTAGTTTTAAGATTATTTAGCTTGAAAATGGACTCGTGTGAGGTTTAAGTCAGGTTTTAATGTTGTTATTGCATCAAAAACAGACCTGGAGTTGTGTTTTGTTTCATTCACATTCACATTCATGTTTGAGTAACCGTTTATTATTCATCTGTCTAAATCACCAAAGCTCTAAATGCTCTGTTCCACCTTGTGATGTCACTAAGTGGTATTTTTTCCAGTTAGCAGCTACATTTTACCTTAAGTTCAGTAAAGATGGTCAATTCCAGAGCTGAAATGATCCAAATGATTCAAGTGAAGCTGTGTGGAGTTTAAAAACACAGGGGAGCACTTCCTGTATCACCACATGATGACATCACAAGGTGGAACAGAGTGTTTTCAGTTTGAGATCAAAACTCAGCCTAAATATGCAGGTTTTATGCATTAAACATGTGTGAATGAAACAAAACATAACTCCAGGTCTGTTTGTGACAAGGAAACAACATTATAACATAGAAAACAATGTAATATGGGCCCTTTAATGCACGTTTCCTACATCTTTGGTAAATAATTTGACTTGAAATAACAGGAAATATGTGTATGTTAAATTAGTTCAAAATCTAAACACACAAGTCAAATAATTCCATCCATTAGTCCATCATGTAAATAACACTTGAACAAATCATTTATACTTATACTTTATTTATACTTTATACTTTTTATCCATTTAATTTTTTCCATGTTTCTGTTTGTGTGTTCTACTTTGACATGTGAGAACTGTTAAAAACAAAACAAAAAAATATATACAGTATTTTTGGGAGTATAAGTCGCACCAGCCAAAAAATGCATAACAATTAAGAATAAACAAATATATTTCACATATAAGTCTCATCTAAGTATAAGTCGCACCCTTGGCCAAATTATGAAAAAAAAGTGTGACTTATACTCCGGAAAATACAATATATATAAAAAATAAAATAAACCACAATATCCTAGTTTGAATTATTTAATCAACTGTTAATCTAGATTTTGAGTAGATTTAATAAGATTACCATAGTATTTTTTTTAACTTGAAATGGGAAATTTGAAAGAAGTAGTCAGAAATAAATGAAAAGAAGTAACATTGCACTGAAGTACATAGATCTAAGTCAGAACTAGTCAAAGTTTAACATCCTCACTTTTTGCAGTGTAGTACTGGCCCCTCCCGCGTCGTGTATGTGGGAGTGGGTACTTTTTCTTGTATCATGGTTTTAATGGAATGCGCTCTCTTCCTTTCCATCCTTTGAGGAATTTGCGAGTCAAAGCCGCGGTGAGTCATTTTGGGAGCTTTGATCAGGCGACGCAAACCCCACCTTTGATTCCTGTGTTTAATTGGCTGTCACAAACGCCTCGCTCGGCAGACATCGCTCCCGCTCGGCCCGTTACTCTTGTCTTTGAGGGGAGAAAAAAGAAATATTTTCCCAGGTTTAGCTGCGAACTCACTCTACAAAATGCGGTTTGAAATGTAAACGAAAATGTATTTATTTATTTTACCTCAGCTGTCACGGAAAGTAGTTTAAATGGTTACTTAATCCAGCGATCGTCCCCGGAGCTGCAAGTGTAAACGTCTAAAACTAACTGCAAAAAGTGATATATTTTGAATTGGTTTGCAAATGTAATTAAAAACATTAAAGGGCCCATGTTACGCTGCTTTCTGATCTATGTTATAATGTTGTTTCCTCTTCAAAAACAGACCTGGAGTTATGTTTTGCTTCATTTGCACATGTTTAACACACAAATCCTGCATGTTTAGGCTGAGTTCTTCTCTCAAAACACTCTGGAAAACGCTCTGCTCCACCTTGTGATGTCATCAAGTGGTAATACGGGAAGTGCTCCACTGTGTTTTTAAACTCCACACACCTTCACTAGCATCATTTGGATAATTACAGCCCTGGAATTGCTAATCTCGACTGAACTAAAGGTGTAAAATGTAGCTGTTAAGTTGTAAACTACCACTTCATGACATCACAAGGTGGAACAGAGCAATTGGAGATGTACAGACTAATAATAAACGGTTACTTAAACGTGTGAATGAAACAAAACACAACTCCAGGTCTGTTTTTGAGGACAAAATAGCATTATAACGCGTCACATGGGACTGGCTGTGTATAAATGTCCACTCTATTCCCAACAGGGGGCACTATTTATGGGTCACGCCATTTTTAGTTACGTCCGAATGTCCAGTTGGTGAAAAAGTAGTGCATTCAAAGTTTCTCCCAATGCACCTTGAAAAGTAGCATCCACCGCTGCTCACCACATCAATCAATATAGACCACAATGCATTGCAAGAGTCAGAAAAATAACAGTGGGCAGCGACAGGTTTTTAACTTGACACAACACGACTGAGTGAAGCAGATAGAAGAGCTGGTTTATCGCACTGTTGACCCTGATTATGATTAAAACACTTTTGAATAAACCGTTGCTGTGTACAGTTGCTAGCGTTAGCCGCTTACCCTAGCTTGAGCTGCTTACATAGTGATAAATTCCATATCTCAGACAAAAGTTGAATAATCCAGTCTGTTTACGTGAGATCCAGCCATGCAAAAACTTGTATGATTAGTATTAACCTGTAAATACTCAAATCTGATGATTATTTATGACTGAACTCAAGTTTTATCAGTGTTTAGCCTTTAAACTGTAGTGAACGAGGGGTCAGAGGCTGGGGGCTAGGGGCTGGGGGCGACATTCAGACACACCTACTGTTTATGAACCATTCCATCCCACCTTTTCTGACTCGTTTCTTCCCGTTTCTTGCGCAGACATCCCAAAGTTCCTGACCAATCACACGGTGTACTTCTCGTGGGAGGGTAACCCGGTGAACATCAGCTGCGACGTCATGTCCAACCCCCCGGCCACCATGCTGTGGAGACGAGAACGCTTCACCATCCCCACGGAGGGCACGCACAACACCAGGATCCACAGCGCCGAGGGCAAGTCCGTGCTGGAGGTGGGTCTCAGGGTGTACGTACAGTTTAGGGTGGGTTTAAAGGGACGAAATAACTGCTATTGGAGTTATTTGAACGACTCTGAATGGATCATTTTTTCTTTTTGTGTCAGTCTGTCATATTTGCTTTTCCGCTGTCAATATCCTGTCTGTGTTTGTTTGCCGCTACCGCCTGCTAGCTATCGTGCTGTCACAAAACAAAAATTTTAAATCTCTGTTTTGATCAGAGGTGGGGACTTTCCAATCCTGACTTGGACTTGAATCAGACTTGAGTAGCTGTTTTGAAGACTTGACTTGAGAAAATAGACTCAGATGTGGGACTTGACTTGATAAAATGGGCTGAAACTTGGGACTTGACTTGAGAAAATGGACTCGGACTTGGGACTTGACTTGATAAAATGGCCCATCTTAGGACTTGACTTGATAAAATGGGCTGAAACTTGGGACTTGACTTGAGAAAATAGACTCAGACTTGGGACTTGACTTGATAAAATGGACTCAGACTTGGGACTTGACTTGAGAAAATGGACTCGGACTTGGGACTTGACTTGATAAAATGGCCCATCTTAGGACTTGACTTGATAAAATGGGCTGAAACTTGGGACTTGACTTGAGAAAATAGACTCAGACTTGGGACTTGACTTGATAAAATGGACTCAGACTTGGGACTTGACTTTATAAAATGGACTCAGACTTGGGACTTGACTTGATAAAATGGCCCGTCTTGGGACTTGACTTGATAAAATGGACTCAAACTTGAGACTTGACTTGATAAAATGGACTCAGACTTGGGACTTGACTTTATAAAATGGACTCAGGCTTGAGACTTGACTTGATAAAATTGACTCAGACTTTGGACTTGATTTGATAAAATGGACTCAAACTTGACACGACTTCATTAAATGGACTCAGACTTGGGACTTGACTTGATTAAATGGACCGTTTTAGGACTTGACTTTATAAAATTGACTCAGACTTTGGACTTGACTTGATTAAATAGAGTCAGACTTGGGACTTGACCTGATAAAATGGACTCAGACTTGGGTCTTGACTTGAACTTGAGGCCAATGTCTTAATTTGACTTGAGCCCTGTGACTTTAGATGACTCGATGACTCTTACCTATTTGCTTCTAGTGATGTAACAGTAACTAAAATACTCACAATAAACTGGATTACAAGCTCCCACTGCATTGTTCTGTTGCAGTAACAACTAAAAACAGGAGGAACTACACAGACCATGATCCTTCACTCCATTTCAGTGCAGATTACATCAAGAAATACGTGTTACAAATCCCTTTCAAATAATTCTTTGGATTTAGATATGATTAGCACTAAGGTCTTTTTAAAAGGAAAAACTCTGTTCTGCCTCTCCAAAATATTCCAATACGTTTTGTACTGTGAGATTTGGATATTGTTACATCCTTATTCATAACTATGGCTTTTCTAGGTAGTACAAGTAGTTTAAAAAGTATATAAGTTGCAAAATGTACGAGCTGTATTTGGTACTTTGGTTTTGAATAGTTGAAATGACTTGAAGCTCAAAGCAGAGGACTTGGACTTGAGACTTACTTGAGACTTTAAAAGCAACAATTTGGTTCCACCTTTGCCACTTTGTGATGTCATGAAGCAGTAGTTTTCAAGTTAACATCTTCCTTTTACCTTTTGTAGCACTTCCTGTATTACCATGTGACATCACAAGGTAGAACAGTGTGTTTTCAGTTTTGAGAGAAGAACTCCGCCTAAATATGTAGTTAAACGTGTGAATGAAACAAAACACAACACCAGGTCTGTTTGTGATGAAGAAACATTATAATTGCATAATATGGGCCCTTTAGGCTTCCGTAGCCCACGCCTATTGTTCCTCTAACCAGGACAAACAAAATCGAAAATCAAACTTTTCAGATGTGATTTTTATAAGGCTCCATACTCAAGGACCCAAGGATGAGACGTATTTTGAAAAGATAAACCCACTGTAAACAAAATACTGCAATCTTTTGTCTCTCAGCGTCTCTAAACCACCCACTTGGAGCAATACTTGTAATGCAAATCCAACCAGACCGCTGCAGAATATAAAGTTCAGAACTGTGACAGCAAAAACAATAATAAAAAAAAAAAACAACTTCTGAGGAGCTGTACCCAATTTGTTTCATATAATAAAGTGAAAATTCTCTTGTTGCAGTACAGATATATTATAAAAGCAGCTCTCATGGTCAAAATGAGACTTCTATGTGCTAATTATACAGGTTTTTATCGCTCGCAAACCAGGAATTAAAGCAGTTGCGCAGTTAGCATGCTAGCTGTTGTTAGCAGTGGCGTGACAGCGAAACTCCTCTACCTCTAAAGCACATGTGACAAACTCAAGGCCCCAGGACCAAATGTGGCCCTCCACATCAGTTTATGTGGCCCTCGATGGGGTAAATTAAAAGGTATGACGGTCTTAAAATGTTGTTTATCAGGAGATACGCAGTTGCACAGCCATATTTTTACATCTTTGCAAACGCATATGCAATATTTGTAACTTGAATAAATAATAAATACAGAAACAGTTAATTAACAAGTTTAAAAAGTAGTTACATTTATTTTACCTCTGGCCCTTTGACGGCAGCCATTCCGCTGATGTGCCCATTGGTGAAAATGTGTTTCCCTGCTCTAAAGGATGTGAAACCCGCTTATAAACCTATCACGGTGAAGAATTAGCATGCTAGCTGTCATAAGCAGTGGTGTGATAGCGAAACTCCTACCTCTAAAGGATGTGAAACCATTTTAAACTTTATAAACTTATCACGGTGCATAGTTGGCATGTGAATAATTAGCATGTCGTGCTGCCTGCATCTAATTACAACGTTTTTATCACCAGGAAATGAAGGCGTTGCGCAGTTAGCATGCTAGCTGTTGTTTGCAGTGGTGTGACAGCAAAACTCCCACCTCTAAAGGATGTGAAACCCTTTTAAACTTTATAAGCCTATTGTGAATAATTAGCATGTGAATAATTAGCATGCTAGCAAAGAATTAGGAAAGTGAAGAATATGTTTCGAACTTTGCTAATAGTTTTAAATGATCTTGTTCTATTTTTTTACGTCTTTGCTGTGTAGTTTCCATAGTTCCACTTCCCTCCTTTGCTTTGTGTAAGTTTTGCAGTGATTCTGAAGTGGAGTACTTTTGTTAACAATCCTCCCAACTTCTTCTTAGGTGACGCCGATGTCTGACCGGGATTTTGGCCGCTACAACTGCACGGCTCGCAACAACATCGGCGTTCGATACCAGGAATTCATTCTGGCACAAGCAGGTGGGTACACAGTTAATGGCTTTTTATTTCACTAACAAATCTATAGACCCCATCACTACTTTCTCCCATTCAAGCTACTGTGTAACCTCTCTATGCTAATGCTAATAGCTTTATTTGCAATTCCCAGGCAGGATAGATTCGACTACAGGTCCTGAGCCCTGTGCAGCCAAGTCTAATTTGAAAAAGTGCTGGCTGATTTCACATAGACCCGGTGCGGTCTATTTACTGAAGCACCTACCCTAATTCACTGTAGTGCATTCTAATACACAGCAGTGCCGTCCAATTATGTTTAGTGCAGATTGCGTTCCATCGCAGACCAGGAAGTGAGAGAAGAGACGACCTAATATGGACACGAGATGGAAACAGTAGGAAGTGAACAGGAAGATGTTTGAGGAGAGTGAGAGACACAGGAAGAATCTATCCAGAGTACACTGTATCTGTACTACTACACTGTTAAAACTGTCAACGTTTGTAGTACCACCACAACTGCAATTAGTACTACTACTGCTGCTAATGCTACTACAAGTACTCTACCAAAACAGTTCATAAATCATGGATATCTGTTAACCTGAGGAATGCCCAATTACTGCTACTACTACTCCAGCTACTACTACTACTGCAGCTACTACTACTACTACTAGTGCTACTACTACTGCAGCTACTACTTCTTCCTACTTAAACAAATAATCATCAAATCATGTACATTTGTTAACCTGAAGTATGCCCAGTTACTGCAACAAATGTTTCTACTAGTACTACTCTACTACTACTACTACTACTACAAGGTCTGCTGCTATTACTACTACTACTACTTCTATTACTTTCTTCTAAATGAAATAGTAATCAAATTATGTACATCTTTTAACCTAAAGAATGTCCAATTACTGCTGCTGCTACTACTACTACTACTACTACTACTACTACTATATCTACTGTTGTTGTTACTACTACTAATACTATTACTACTATCCCTTCCTTCTAAAACAACTAATCATCAAACTGTACATCTGTTAACCTGATGTATGCTCAACTACCGCTGCTACTACTACTACTGCTGCTATTACTACTACATCTACTTTTACTGCTGATACTGCTAGTACCACTACTACTACTACTACTACTTTTACCTCCTTCTAAAATAAATCATCCTGAAGTACGAGCTGCTACTGCTACTACTACTATTACCACTACTGCTGACATTATTACTTCATGTACCACTGAAACACATTTCAAATCTGGCTTTAACCCTAAAACCGTAGATACCTTCGCAGTAACTGTACTTCTTTATATTGCAGTACAAAACCAATTAGAACACTTTGTAAAGACTGTATAAAAATCAGATCTGAACTCCTCCAGGCTGCGGTGAAGTACATTTCATAATGCACTACAGTAGAATGGTGCTATTATAAGATTATGGGCAATTGCGTGTACTTTTATATTTATCTGCAGTATCACGCTGTGCTTTTCTGAGGCTGTATGTGGAAAAAGTGTTGAAATGGTCTGGAGAGTGAAGGGAATTAAAGGATTGGGAGAGGGCTCTTGACGAGTGTTCAAAGGAGCGCTAATAATGGCAGACAATGGCATTCGTATAGGCCACGAGTACTGGTTCAATTCAACCTTAAGCCTAATAATATAACATAACAACATAACATAACAATATAACATAATAACATAACATAATAACATAACAACATAATATAACAACATAACATAACAACATAACATAATACCATAACATAATAACATAACAACATAACATAATACCATAACATAATAACATAACAATATAAAATAACATAATACCATAACATAATAACATAACATAACAACATAGCATAACAGCGTAACATAACAACATACCATAACAACATAACATAATAACATAACAACATAACATCATAACATAACAACATAACATCATAACATAACATCATAACATAACAACATAATATAATAACATAACATAATACCATAACATAATAACATAACAACATAACATAACAACGTAACATAACAACATAACATCATAACATAACAACATAACATAACAATGTAACATAACATAATAACAACATAACATAACGACATAACATAACAACATAACATAATAACATAACAAAACAACATGACATAACAACATAACATAATAACATAACATAACAACATAACAAAACAACATAACATAACATAATGTAACAACATAACATAAAATAAAATAAATGGGTTTGATTCAACTTTAAGCCTCATAAAATAAAATAAAATAAATGTGATATCAACCTGTATAAAAAATACAGAGAGAGATCAGTCTGGAGTACACTTCTGGCCACAAATTGAATTCAACCTGATAAAATAAAATCTAAACACATTCTTAACAAATCTAAAAATTGGAATAAATGGTCTCATTTCTTCTCTTTGAATTCTTCACAGTTTGTATTCAGAAGAACAGATTACAAGGGTAAAGGTGCCCTCTGTAACATTTATGGTGTAGAGCCAGTCTCCTGCATGTCGATGTGTCTCTGTTGTAGTAGTAGCAGTAGTAGTAGCAGTAGTAGTAACAGTAGTAGTACCTGCAGTAGTAGCAGTAGCAGCAGTAGTAGTAACAGTAATAGTAGCTGCAGTAGTAGTAGTAGTAGTACTAGTAGTTGTTGCAGTAATTGGGCACTCTTCGGGTTAACAGATATCCATGATTTGATTAACTGTTTTAGTAGAGTATTAGTGGTAGTAGTAGTAGCTGCAGTAGTAGTATTAACTGTAATTGTGGTAGTATTACAAACATTGACAGATAGCAGTATCCAGTAGCGTTATACGTGCAGTAGTACAGATACAGCATACTCATGCTTTGTCTGCAATGTTCCACAGTCTGGCATTAAACGTATCGACTTTTCTACTTTATCCATGCAAACAAGTCTGTGACATCACCAGGCCATATAAGTCAGATCTATGGAGAGGTGTCCCTGTTCTTACTGTTATTTAATCAGCTTAATGCTATAGTGTTAAACATTCCAGATAAAGCAGTAACATCTCCATGGAGACAAGCAGCTGCCACAAGAAAGTTACACAGTGAAACTTTAAAGGTCACTGGTTTTATGCCTTATGTCTGATCCAATTTGGTGTAATTTTGACAGATGAATATACAACATTTTGAGGACTTTTTCCCATTTTGAAGTCATTATGTGTTAAATTCTTAATCGCTATGGTAACCTTCCTAACTTTTCATCGTTCTGCAGCCCATGCATTTACAATATTACACATTTCGCAGTTAACACGACACTACAGACGGCATATTTAGTTTACAAATTGTTGTGGGGGCAAAACGACTTCCCGGGCCCCAGTGACAGTTTAGCTTGGCAGCACTTTAAATCATAATTACTTATCATTTGCATGTTCTTGTCATGTTCCCGCTGGTTAAAAGATTCTCTCGAGCTATGGTAATTAACGCGTACATGGGCGTCGACAGCTCCTTCAAAATAAAAGCGCATTTGGAAATGTCTTTTAATTGTAGCAGCTGTTTGTATGCGCGCTCTAATTATGCTGTTTTTGTGTAATGGTGTGAGATGCTGGTTGATTTTCTTTTAGAGCGCACACTTCAAACATGTTTTTATTAATTTGAGTTTGGGAGATGTAATTTTCTAATCAGCGTCGACACCTGAAACAAAATAATTGGTATCGACTTGGTGGGTAAAGTAACCGCTACGCTAATGCTACAAGTTTTTGGAGTGTTTTTTTAGGCGGATAATTCGCTAAGGTGCTGGATTGGCTTTTAATCTGCAATAAGTAAAAGACGACTCAGTGAAAAAACGTTTCATTACATTTTGGTAAATTAATCGTTCTGATGCGCGGCTAAAATTTAATAAAAAGTAAACAGGGATGCCTTAAGAAAATTTTGGTCACGCATTCAGAGTAAGGTACATAGGATAAAGGCGACAGTAGCTCAGTTGGTAGAGTGTTTGTCCATTGACCCATAAGTTGTCGGTTTGATTCCAGCTCCAACAAATAAATACTGCCGTTGTGTCCTTGGGCAAAACACTCAAACCACCTCAGCTCAAATATCTGCGTATACTGGTGCTTTGAGTGCCTTGAATGGAAAAGTGTTATATAAAAATATGTGTATATATCTATAAAGAATTATTATCCCACACGTTAATTAGTGAGACATTCGTTATTTATATTATTCTGGGTTAATTAATAATGAAAAAGGTTGTTGTAAATGTTTTATATTGTATTTTATATTTTGAGAGCTAACGCAAAACTATAAAACTAAGTAAAAAAATGAACAGAAGTAAGACTAGAACCAATCTTTAAATGATACTGCGCCTGGTTTTGCTATAGTCCTGGTCTAGTCCTGGTTCAGTTCCGGGGTTAGTCCCAGTTTACGTCGACTTATGATGGATTTGCTGTTCTCCGCTCACTCTTCCCTTCACAAAAAAGCAGAGGCATGTCAGCTAAAGTGTCTTGCCCAAGGACACAATAACTGTATTTACCTGAGAGGCAGGATTCAAACCGTTAACCTTCAGATCAGAAAACTAGCGCTCTACGAATTGGCTCTATGCACAGAAACACGCTAGCTAGCTCACTGTGTCTCAACGCTAATGGTCACTTGCATTAAGATTGTGAAAAATATATAATAAACAACCTATTCAAATTTAAATAATATGACCCAGTTATGTTTATATGTAGCATAGTTTGGTTTTTAGTCTTTTTTTTTTAAATATTTATTAGCATTAGCGTTAGCATTGAAACACAAACATCTCTAAACATCTAAACACAGAAGTTTCCTCCGCTCAAGTATTAATCTTATTTGTGTTTTTTTTTTTTTTTAACTTAACTTTTTTTTTTAAATTAACTTAATATTTATTCGATTTAGCGTGACTCAACAAAAACCTCATAGAGATACAATTGGACAGGAAGTAGTGATGCTAACAGTGACGTTTTTAGAGTTACCGTATTTTCCGGAGTAGAAGTCGCACTGGAATATAAGTCGTACCAGCCAAAAAATGCATAATAATGAAGAAAATACATATATTTCACATATAAATTGCAGTATAAGTCGCACCCCCGGCCAAACTACTGAAAAAAAATGTACATATAGTCTGGAAAATGTACTTATACTATGAAGTGATATACAGTATTATATAATGACTCAAGCCTGTTTTTGTTTTCCCAGATGTGCCGTCTAACCCTCACTCGGTGCGGCTGTCGGCGGTCTCCCAGCGCCTGGCAACCGTGACATTCATGACCCCCGACTCTCACGGAGGAGTGCCCATCAACTACTACCTGGTGCAGTACAGAGAGGCCGGATCACTGGAGTGGAGGGACGTGCGCTCACACAGTGTACAGAGTAAGTCAAATATTGAGTTGTATTTCGAGGACGTTTGGCATTTAGAACAACGATTGATACTTTACACTGACATCATGTTGGAGAGGGGGTGGGAGTGTGCTGCATGTATGTCTATGGGAGAATGTTGAGCGGTTACCACGGTGACACAATGCACACATTAGCAAACACTGCGTAAAAAAGTTAGAAGATCATCTGGAAACGCAAAATAAAATACAAAATGGATCTAAACAACATGTCAGTTTTGTCAAAAATGGACATGACAGAAGTTTTAATCATGTTTTAGTTGTTCCCCTTCTCAGAGTTTTGTTTGTAGTCATTCGTGCACGTTTAACTAATCTTTAATCACTTATTTTCAAGCCGCCATTTTGCCGATCAACCCTCGTTTTCACTGCCACCGGTACACGCCCACTGTGACGTGTGCACTTCTTTTTCAATTTTGTTTTCTTGATCAATGGTACGTCGTGTAGTCATTTTGGTACAAACAAAAACAAAAATGTGCTACTCGCTAACGTGATCTGCAGCTGTCCATAGGGGGCGCCGACAGCTCCGCAGCTCTTTGTTGTGATGACGTTTACAGCGTCGTCAGCTCCCGTTGGACACCGCAGTTTTCTAACGCGGAGGTCACCGGATTTGTTTCGTTTATTAAGTCGTTTGAGTGAATATTGCAATTTAAAATGTGCAAATTACTACATAATGATCCACAGGTGTCACAGATTATAACTATAGAGCGACACAAGCGCAATACGTCTGCTTTTATGCTGTTTTCAATGTCAGAAATTGGTAGATCTATATTTGCAGCAGAATTTAAAAAGCTAGAATGGCGCATTAATCGTCAATTAGATCAGATTGGCCGTTAAATTATCTCATTTTCAAATATATATTGAACAAGCGTCCCCACTTTGTTAGCACCTGTGTTGACCTTGTGTTTTGAATCTGCACGTGCTGCTGCTGATGTGTAGGAATCCACGGATAAGTGTTGACTCTGGAAAACTGAAACGAGGACAAACCCTCAGAGAGACAGTTCACCATCGGAGTGAACCAGTCAGCATCTATTATGGATAAGAAAAGTGAGAGTAAACATGTGGAAAAAGACCCATAAAGATGTCATACTGTATGCGCTTCTATATATACACTCATAATGTGTGATTACAGCTCTTTAAATAGTCATCAGCTCCTCTCAGGGCTTGTATCTATGTTAGCTAACAACTAACAGCTATAGAAATGTATGTGGCCTTCACTGTGTGTTCCTAGTTGTACGATAAATATTTACTGTTTGACTAAAAACCAAAAACTACAACTATTTTCTCATTTGACTATATCTGACACTTTACAAATGTGAGCAAAACTTCACCTGAGGATGGTTCTGCTTTAAGAAAGGTACTGGTATGTCTGTGCGTCAATGCTAATGCTAATTTCTATTAAAATGTGAAACGTAACAGGTGCATTGTGGGAAATTTTGACTGTTTTTTTCACTCACTGAACATTCGGACATGTGTGGACATTCGGACACAGCCTACAGCTTTTTTAAATTAAGAAAAATTACATTGTATGGAATTGCTAACAGCTAATGCCGTTTTAGAACTCAGCGCTACTTCCTGTATTTTCCGAGTTTTTGTTTTTTCTACTTTTCTTCACAAATTGCCGCTTTACTGACGTTAAATAGGCTCTGTGCACAATAGCGCCCGGCAACCGCACTGTTGGCGTCAATACTTCCTGTCCAATTGTATCTCTTTGAGGTTTTTACCAAGTCACGCTAAAATGCTAAATGCTAAAGGGAGCTGTGGGTGGATGTCGCTGACAGTATGTTAAAAACTACACAAATAAAATAAATACTTCACCGCAATGTATAGAAAGAGAGATGTTTGTGCCTCAATGCTAATGCTAATGCTAATTTTGGTAGCATAATAAACATTAAAACAACACTAAACTGACCTATTCTACAAATAAAAATAATTGTGTAGTCTTTATTTTAATTAATTTGAATTTTAATAGGTTGTTTATTTTATGTTTCCTGATTTGAGACGCAGTGAGCTAGCTAGCATGCTCCTGTGCACAGAGCCTTCAATGGTGAATATTTACCTCGAGCACTACCCACCAAAGTAGATAATATTTAAATAAATATATTAATCTATCAAATGTACTTTAACCTACAGTTTAACCTACCTTATTTTCTGAAGTATAAGTCGCACTGGAGTATAAGTTGCACCAGCGAAAAAATGCTAAATAATGAAGAAAAACACATTTATTTCACATGTAAGTCACACTTTTTTTCATAGTTTGGCCTGGAGTGCGACTTATACTCAGGCGCGATGCTCAGATAGTCCAGAAAATACGGTACTTTTACTACAATTTCAACTATTTCAACCTTAAAAACATATTATTAACTATACACCGGGACTAATTTTGTCATTGGGAACATGCAGTTTGTGAGTACAAGTCGGGACTCACCATCACCGCTGTAGTGCCCACTCTAAAGACGATCCCCCCTCAGTAAACCCTCAAATATAATGACATCCCCACACACTTGCTACATCGCGAATTAAAAAGTCTCCTAAAGGCTCGCGAAGTATGCTAGCTCCGTTCCAAATGAGAGTATTTGTTTGCGGCCGCCGGATCAGAGACGAGCAAAAGCACCTATTAACATTCAAGTGTTTAATTTGAGCAGACGGACTTTAGCTCGTTATAAAAGCTATCCGTAGAAATGGGCAAAAGTGAGAGGAATACGCTCGTAATGGGACTTTCTATACAAACTGCAATTTACATTATCGAAGTCATTACCTTCAAACTCCAGCTTTCTTATTAGTTCTATGAGGGTTTGGGAAATTTGTGAATTCTGTGTAGCAGTTAAGGAGTTAGCTTTGTAGAATTTAGCTCAATAAATACTTCAAATGTATCTTTGTTCTGACTCCGGTGCAATGAAATAGCCAATTATAATGCTTTTGTGAGAGAAAGTCGTATTAGAGAGTTGTGTCTGATACCAAAAGATGTAAACAAAAAGATCCGAGCTTGTAATGAAACTCAAGCTTTATAGGTGCAATATGTAACTTTCCTAGTGCTTGTCTCCATGGAGATGTTATTGCTTCGCCCGGAACGCTCCACAGTGCGGCGATAAATGCATCTGTATCCATTAGTGTTTCAAACTCTACTGCTGCACCAAGGAATAGACTCGATACTTAATGCCGATTCCGGTTCTTTCTTTAGACCAGGGGTGTCAGACTCATTTTCACAAAGGGCCACATCAGCGGGTCAAAGGGTCAGATGTAAATGTAAGACAGTATAAATGTAACCAAACGCAATGTAAAATAAACATAACTATTTTTTTATCTTGTTAATTAACCATTTCCGTATTTTTTACTCATTCAAGTTACAAATATTGCATATAAATTTGCATAGATATGAAAAAATGGTTGTGTAACTGTGTCTTTCCCGATAAACTGATATTTTAAGACAGTCGTACCTTTTAATTTACCTTGTAGCGGGCCACATAAAATGACGTGGCGCGCCGCATATGGCCCACGGGCCTTGAGTTTGACACATGTACTGTAGAACTACAACATTAAAAAAAACTATCTCTCTGTGACTTTATACCAGAGGTGTCCAAACTATGCGGCCCTCAGACCAAATGAACTGCGCCAATTGATCATAATCAGTAGTTTTTACGGTAAATTTGAGTAATCCGACCAAAATAACCTAAATAACATCACGTTGCTTTGTCATACAGACGTAATATTAGTATTTCAAGCCTTATTTAAAGTATGAAGTCAAAACTATGTTAAATGCACCCATCTGAATTATCCACTGTATTGATCGCTGATTTGTTTCCCTTTGTGTCAAATATTTTTCAAGATATGGCCCGTGGTAAAAAGAGTTTGGGCACGTCTGGTCTATACTGTACCTTTAACGTCACAGATCCAGAGGAGACCTGACCTTCCACAATTTGGTACACCTCCCGTCTCGTCTCGTCTCTTAACTCTTTTGGCACAGTACCTGACGTGAAACCCTTAAACGAGGACAATCAAAATAATCTTTAGGCTATTTATTTAAGTTGAGGAGTCAGAGAGGTTTACAATCTTCTTCTGTTTCTCACATCTTCTGTACCAAATTCTTACACATTCATAACTCTTTTGTTTCTAGATATTTTTCTTTCATTTTTTCAGGGCATTTAGAGCGACTCTTCTGACATTAATCTGAGCAAATACAGCACCGAGGAACGAACCCTCATTGTACAGTGGAACTTTGAGTCACATGGGTCAAATTCGACATTTTAATCCCAGAGATGCCCCGAGCGTAAACGCCATTAAAGGAATAATAAGAGTTTTTCAAAGACAGGGGGCAGTATGTGATCTCCACAGACCTGACTAGTCCCGATTTCTTCCTGTGGGTCAATCTTAAAGAAAAGGTGTTTGTGAATAAACCTCAGACGACTTAATAAACGACTTAAAACGTGATATCGAGGATCAAATAAGAACCGTAAGCCCAGAAATGCTTTAAATGTTATGTAAAGTGTGTTGGATCGGGCTGTTTAGTGCAAAAATTAGGTCATTTTTACGAGTAGTTTAAGTAGTGATAAGTTCAAGTGTAAGTGAACAATTATAACTGTATATATTGCCAAAAATCTCAGAAGGTTCAGTTTATCTACTGCTGAAATTTGGTGAGTATAACTGAAGAATTATAGGAGCTACTGAAGATTTAAAAGTGTCAGTGACTTTTGGGCCGGTTTTAGCTGATTTCTACTGTTGTTTACTTTGGACATAGAGGATGTGAGTGTCCATGTCAGCTGTGGGTGCAATGGAAATGTATTTTAGCAGCACGGCAGTAGAAAGACATTTGTTGTTTGTCATGTTTCCATAGTAGAAAATGTAATATTCTCAACAGTACTTTCTTTTATGTGTCTATGTGTTCAAGATCATTTTAAAGATGTTCAGGAAAGGTTCATTTTTGACCTGTGAATGTGACTTTTTAGTATCGATACTTTCAAATGAGCACAAATGAGTATCTAGTTTCGATACTAGTTTTAATATCGACTAGTATCTGATTTTTAAATATTAATCCAAGGAGACAAGAGGGTGACCAGGGCTAAACCAGGACTAAACCAGGACTAGATCAGGACTAGATCAGGACTAGATCAGGACTAGAACAGGACTAAATCAGGACTAGAACAGGACTAAACCAGGACTAGACCAGGACTAGATCAGGACTAGATCAGGACTAGAACAGGACTAAACCAGGACTAGACCAGGACTAAACCAGGACTAGACCAGGACTACACCAGGACTAAACCAGGACTAAACCAGGGCTAAACCAGGACTAGATCAGGACTAAACCAGGATTAGACCAGGACTAAACCAGGACTAGATCAGGACTAAACCAGGACTAAACCAGTGCTAAACCAGGGCTAAACTAGGACTAGACCAGGGCTAAACATGGACTAAACCAGGACTAGACCAGGACTAAACCAGGACTAAAGTAGGACTAAACCAGGACTAAACCAGGACTAAACCAGGACTAGACCAGGACTAAACATAGACTAAACATAGACTAAACCAGGACTAAACCAGGACTAAACCAGGACTAAACCAGGACTAGACCAGGACTAAACCAGGACTAAACCAGGACTAAACCAGGGCTAAACCAGGACTAGACCAGGGCTAAACATAGACTAAACATAGACTAAACCAGGACTAGACCAGGACTAAACCAGGACTAGACCAGGGCAAAACATGGACTAAACCAGGACTAGACCAGGACTAAAGTAGGACTAAACCAGGACTAAACCAGTGCTAAACCAGGACTAAACCAGGACTAAAGTAGGACTAAACCAGGACTAAACCAGGGCTAAACCAGGACTAAAGCAGGACTAAAGCAGGACTAAAGCAGGACTAAAGCAGGACTAAACCAGGACTAGACCAGGACGAAACCAGGCGTAAACCAGAACGAAACCAGTTCCAAATTGTCTAGACCGGGACTAAATTAAAGAAACACTATGTCATTTTTCTGTAGACGGTACACCACCTCCTTATCACCATGGAGATATTAGTGCTTTGTCTGGAATGTTTCAATTTATGACATTAAACTTGTCTATCTCCACGGAGACAAGTAGCCGCACCACCAGACCATGTTACAGGTCATACCAACAAGCATACGACGGACCCAGCGTCTGAAAAGTTCCATATTGAACCTTTTGGTAAATGATAAATGGTCACATACTTATATTCTGTGGAAGCTGGAATTGCACCGCCAACCTCGAAACTACTGCTCTCAATACTACGGCTACTACTACTACTGTTTCCCCTTTAAGACTGCTCTTTGTTTTGATATATATCCAGCTGTACTTGAAAAAACAATACAAATAAAGTTTCACGGCCATTCAGAAATTATTAAACTAATAAAAACAGCGACGCTATTGGAGGCTAAAACTTTTTATGAAGCCCAATGAATTCAATGCAAATACGCTGCCAAGACGCCAACCCTCTCAGAACGACTTCACTGCTAATAAAAAATCAAACATTTAACTTGAGAACCAAACTTATTTCTGTTTAGTGTCGGACGCCCGGACCATAATAATCCCGCGGCGAGATGGATGATGTAATTCCTGCGTGATGTGACTCTGATCGTGTTGTTGTTGTTGTTGTTTACAGCGACGGTGGTGCTAACGGGGCTCGAGCCCAACACGACGTACGAGGTGAGGGTGTCGGCGGTGAACGGGAAGGGTCAGGGGGAGTTCAGCCACACGGAGAGCTTCCAGACGCTGCCCATCAGTGAGTCTCCGCCGCGGATTTATTTACATATTTACATTTTAAGTTAAGATATCGTTAAGTATTGAATGGAAATGTCATAACAACAAAAATCATTTCGTTTCAGTAAAAAGTTTATTAAAATATGGATTATATATGGTGCGTTTTGTAACTTTTCTGGTGGATATGCCTATAATGTTCCATAGTATAGCGTTAAACTTAGTTGTTTCCATGGAGATGAGCAGTTGACACCATCAAGCCAAGTTACAGCTTTCATTATGTCAAAGTTTCAGTAAAAAGTTTATTAAAATATGGAGTATAAATTGTGTGTTATGTAACTTTTCTGGTGGATATGCCTGTAATGTTCCACAGTATGGCATTAAATGTATTTTTGTTTCCATGGAGACAGTCATTTGACACCATCAAGCCAATATACTTTTTTTTTTTTTTTTTTTAAACAAAGATAATTATCTCAAAGTTTCAATAAAAACTCAATTAAAATATGGATTATAAATAGTGAGTTATGTAACTTTTCTAGTGGATATGCCTGTAATGTTCCACAGAATGGCGTTAAATGTATTTTTGTTTCCATGGAGACAATCATTTGACGCCATCAAACCAAGTTACAGTTTTCATTATCTCAAAGTTTTAGTAAAAAGTCTATTAATATATGGATTATAAATGGTGCGTTATGTAACTTTTCTGGTGGATATGCCTGTAATGTTCCACAGTATGGCATTAAACTTGTTTGTTTCCATGGAGACGAGCAGTTGACACCATCAAGCCAAGTTAGTTATTTTTGGTTTGTTTGTTTTTGGTTTGTTTTTAACATTTTAAAAAGGCATAATTGGACCAAAGCAAGCTAGTTTAATGCCATAGTGGAACATGTCATGGCAAAACAATAACATCTCCATGGAGAAGCGACCCTCCACCAGAAAAGTTACATAGTACACCTTTAAATTAAGATATAGCACAAATTCAACCAGGAAGAAAACGTAACTTTACTTCCTGTTTCCTGGTTTGACTTTCAGCCAATCACAGCGCGCTACTTTTCCTCCTCAACCAATCATCTCTCACGCTCATTAATCCTCCTTCGATCCTTCTCACTGCTGCAGGAAAACCGTCAGCCACCTCAGCAATTCATTTTAAACTTTACTCTTTCTGCGTGCGTATTTACCGTTCTGCTACACTGCCATCCGATATAATCCTTAATTTTCGATTTTTTTCCCATGTTTTACGTTATCTTTATCAACTTTTATGACTTTTTTATAGCCTGCCTAGCAACGCATAATAAATCTGATCATAAACATTGTCAAACATTAATCATACGAGCAGTGAAAAGTGCCCCAATTAGCAAAAACAATTAGCATAATAAGCAGCCCCATGCAGCTAACATTAGTTATAGCTAGCAGTTGGGGTTGCCAGATAATGTTATTCTAATTCAGCTTTAAGCCATTTCTCTCCTTGGATATCAACCTTAGCCCATATCTCACATTACCACCTGTTCAAACACACACACACACACACACACACACAAACTGACCATATTGTGTGTCACCCCCTAGGAGAGCCCAGCCCCCCCGCAGTGCACGGGCAGAGGGGCGTGGGCAAGGCCTACAGGCTGGGACTGGTCAAGCAGGACGACGGGGGCATGCCCATAGTGGAATACATCGTCAAGTACAAAACGGTGAGTAATGGCCAGGGTGTGTACGAGTCAAACAGGGCGGCGATTCCGAAGCACTAGGGTGTGTGCGAGTTAAACACCGCAGTTATTCAAAAGCACTGGGGTATGAACAAACAGATGGGAAGGATCCTGGAGCGAGGTGGAGAAAAAGTAGTTCCTGTCATCAAAAAATGCAGGCAAAAAAAAAAGTAGATCCTCATTGAAAACATATTAAAGAACTTACATTTACAGTATATCCGATTTATTTTCTACGCGTTTTGCCCGTAGACTGTATAAAGAAGCGGGCCCATAGCGCTCTAGGTTAACGAGGCTAGCGGTTATAGCGGCGAATATGGAGTCGAATTCCGTATTAGGAATTCCGACTGCGAGTATCGTAGCAACCGAAGAGACAATCCGAAGCGAGGCTGTTGAACGTAACGCTGCTTCCTGCCCACGTAGTTGGTTTAGCAGGGAGCGGGCGCTTAGCAACACTGTCAATCAAACCTGTTGCTAACGCTAGCGGGAGTGGAAGAAGGCACCGGACTTATCGTTCAGTATATTGACTTACACAACAATTTATGGTGAAATAACAGGGATATGTTTTGAAATGATGCATAGAACAATAAAACTGAACACACTGGTACATTTTGATGAAAATTCGCAGCTGACCTATAGCTGTGGTTACTCCGTTTGGTAAAGAAATGTCCTCTGATTGGATGATTCGGGGAGAAATGTGTGACAAATGTGTTTAGTCATGAAAATAACAGGAAGCGGTAAAAGATCCGGTTGACGTCGGCTCCTCCTTCGTTTGGTTGAAACACAATGTGACAAAGTGGGCCTTTGTCCCTTTTTAATAGTATTATGATTTGGTTTGCACATCTTTGTTCATTTTCAATAACTTCAATACCCAACAAAATATAACTATCCCGGGTTTGTTTTGTTATCAGTTTAAAGCACCACACATTTGTTAGTTAAATATATTTTATTTAGTTAAATGCGTCTATTCAGTTCAGTCAATCATCTTACCTGTATCTCCACATGGTCCAGACAAAGAGGGGGCGTGCCCTATGTCGGCCATTTTATAGGCTAGAGTGGGGTCGTGGGCCGGACCATGTGGAGGGGGAAAAACTGGCTTAAGTTTGTTTATTTCTTTGTGTTAATGTTTTGTATATTTTCATTTCTGGAATTAAGTGTTTATATTGTGTTTAGTTAAACACTTTTGATAAAGGACTCGGGCCTGAGAGCTGTTTTTATGCAATATAGTGTTTATGATACTCCCACCGCCCCTGGACAAGAAATGGAGTAGACCGGGGGAGGGGCTTCCAGTACAGGGAAGTATATTAGTCTGGCCAATTAGCCAGATAGGGAACACCTGTGTAGCCAGAGTACACGTGGCTTTTGTTTCAGTTGCTTAAGTTTGGTTGCTTAGTTTTTGTTGAGCACCGTTAATTTTTGTACATATGTAATATTTTTGTTTATCCACGGTGTACCACTGCACGGGTAATAAATGTGTTTAATGGGACTTCTTTTGAGTCTGCCTCCTATTTTGATCACTCGGGCCAGCTTCCTCACACACAAAACTGGATCTTAATTGGAGAAATGATGATTACATTAAAAAGCAGCAAGAATAGCCTGAAAATATACAACTGCTCAAAAATATTAACACAATTTGAGATTATTTACAAAATCTTTAAAACTATCTGAAAACTGAAACAATATTATTTGGGGCTCAGTATTTATTGTGTTTTACTTTTTTCCCGCTATTTTTCTTATAGTACAGTAAGATTTCCGTGAGCTCAAGTAGTTTCTTTATTATTGTTTATCATAATATTTCAAAATATACTTCAAAATGTGTTATCGTGGCAGGTTTATCCCTCATTCTTTGTTGTCTAATTAAAAATGCAAATTACAGATTTTATGAGGGGCCCCCCTGCACTGGGCCCTGGAAAAACAGCCCCTTTTACCCCCCTTCAATGCGACGCCCCTGCCAATTCAAGTTCTCATTTTTGTGGAATTTTTGTCTTTTATGTCACCAAATCCTAAAAAAAAACAACATCCAAAATCTCCAAATTGGTGCAGATACATTCGCAATAGCATCCAGTTGTTTTGAGCACTTGAAACACTTCTCCAAAGCCACATTTTACACTTCCTGACAGCGCTAAAGTGGTCAAAAGAATCTCCTCTAAGATCTTGATTTTTTTATTTTCCAAACCTGCAATTTTACCATTTCCTTTTTACTTATTTTTATTGGAAAAAAAACAACTGATGTGGCGAGCATTAAACCCACCAGTCGCTATTCTCCGCTCAAATGAAACCCCGGGGAGGTTGTTTTACTTTTCTTTCTATTTACCCATCAATATTTTTGCCATTTCAGCCAAATAGCGCGGTTTTGATAACGCTTTCAAATTGGCAAGTATTTTAAATCCGCCACTCGAAATTAACAAGAAGCAAAGATTGTTCTATTTAAAAGCGTGCAATTTTAGCCCACATAATGGAAAAGATGGCCGTCCTTTGTATCGGAGACAATGGCGTCCCTGGGTTTGCATTTTCTTCCCCGGGGAGCGCCCATTTACTGGAGTACACGACGAGACATATCCGCTAGCACGTTTTTAGCATTTTTCTCACATTCTTAATATAAATTCCTAGCTACAATTTGTTTGGTAAAAAAGCGGTTTGAATTCAGAAGATGTGGAGTCGTGCTGGGATGGCGTCGGACAAGTTGAGTTAAGATAATCGTTTTTTTTGTTTGTTTTTTTTTCGCAAATCGCACATGGCAAAATGGAGATGTAGCCTGCACGATTTGGACGATGTTAAACTAGTTTAAATTCAGACTTTTTATACTCCAGGGACAGATAAAGTAGCTCTAAGAAAAATCATATAAATAAATATAACTATAAAAAATAATATTGTAAGATAAACAGGAAGTGTATAGTAGCATGCTAGTTGTTGTTCTTGCTTTATTATGATGTGTAAGGTATGTGAGGAATAATAAAAAAAATAAAATAAAAAAAATAAAAATAAATCCAGAAAAGCATTTTATTGTCTGATAATCAGGAAGTATGTGAAGTATGTGTTAGCATGCTAGTTGTTGTTTTTGCTTTATTATAATGTGTAAGGTATGTGAGGAATAATAAAAAATAAAAAAAATATAATAAAAAAATATAAATAAATCCAGAAAAGTATTTTATTGTCAGATAATCAGGAAGTATGTGAAGTATGTGTTAGCATGCTAGTTGTTGTTTTTGCTTTATTATGACGTGTAAGGTATGTGAGAAATAATAAAAAAATTAAAAAATAAATATAAATAAATCCAGAAAAGTATTTTATTGTCAGATAATCAGGAAGTATGTGAAGTATGTGGTAGCATGCTAGTTGTTGTTGCTTTATCATGATGCATAATGTTAGTGAGGAAAGCGAGGAAGGCCGGTTATCCGAGGCTGGGTCGCGGGGGCAGCAGTCTAAGCAGGGACTCCCAGACTTCCGTCACCCCAGACACGTCCTTCAGCGCTTCCAACATGTAGGAGCAGCGGCTCTACTCCGAGCTCCTCCCGTGTGACTGAGCTCCTCATCCTATCTCTAAGGGAGCGCCCACCACTCTGCGGAGGAAGCCCATTTCAGCCGCTTGTATCCACGATCTTGTCCTTTCGGTCATTACCCAGAGCTCATGACCATAAGTGAGGGTAGAACGTAGATTGACGGTAAATCGAGAGCTTTATCTTTTGACTCAGCTCCTTCTTTACCACAACATTACTGCACTGCACTGATTCAACTGTCAATCTCCCGCTCCATCCTTCCCTCACTCGTGAACAAGACCCCGAGATACTTGAACTCCTCCACTTGAAGCAAGGACTCACCACCCATACGGAGAGGGCATGCCACGTTTTTCCAGTCAAGAACCATTCAAAAGAACAATTCTAACCAGGAAGTAGTTTTTTTTTTTTTTTTTTCGTGTAAACCAATGACAACCTGCTACTTTTGCTTCTGAACCAATCACCTCGAAACACACATCTTGGAACAAGCCAGAATTCTCATCAAACTTGTAAAATAAAATCTGCTTCACAACTAACCACCTGCTGCCGGGTATAAGATGGACCAGCTCTAGACACTCGGTGCCAGATCGTCCGCGTGTCAAACATTCCTGCTCTCTCGCTCGTCCCTGCTCCTGGTCTCTGGTTCAGCTCCTGACCCCGCGCTCCGGCTCCGGTACAGTCTACTCCTTGTCTCCACCTCCTTGTCTCGTCTTGGACTCTGGCTTGCTCCACGTCTTCCGCTCCGGCTCCTGTTCCTCGGACCACTCCTGCTCGGTTCTCTCTGGCTCCGTTCCCGGTCCTGTCCTCGTCCATTCCCTGTTCCTGTTTCTGCCCTCCACGACGCATCTCCAGACTCTGGCTCACACCCTGCTCCGCCCCTTGTTGGTTTCATGAACTTTTGTCACTTTTTGCACAAACTGTAAATAAACACTGTAAATCTGCCCCGAGTCTTGCACTGGTCCACCCTACACCAGACATTACGACATTAGTAAAATATCAGTTTGAATTCAGAAGGTGGGGCCTCACGCTACGTTGAGTAAACTGAGTTAAGATAATCTGATTTCGTCGTTGTGGCCTGCTCAGTCTGGACACTTTTAAACTTGCTGAAATCCAAACTGGCGGCAGGACGGTTGCAGGTTCATTTCCTGGTTGGTACCATGTTTGCGTGTTCTCTGTGACTGTCTCTCAATCCGACAGTTTCACACTTTGTCGGCTGCATTTGAAGGGCACTTACCTAACTTCCGGCGCGAGAAGGCCTGTCCCATTTCCATGCACCGGATGGATGCGGCCAACAAACGTGCCCTTGCTTTTCCATGGAGATCAGCCGTAAATAAAGCGTGCACGTGAACACACTTTGCGCACTGCTATATCCCATCATGCACCGCAGGTCACTTCTTCTACAAGAGAAACAACGTACATTTTTTTAAAGTTATGTAACACGAGCTACAATTGAGAAAAAAAATCACCATGAACCTTATATTTGCCTATTGATATTCAAAGTGAAAGATTAATTCCTTACTTCATTCAATCTAAACAGAACAATGACACCCTGACTCTTCTTCTACGAAATAATAAAGAATTAAAAATAAAACTGTCATTATTTCAGTGTCCATTTTACACGTTTAGGTCATTAGCAGCCGTCACGTTTGCTAGGCGACGTAACGTAAGCGCGCAGACAGCGGTTTGAAGTACGCTCCTTCGCGGCTGACAGAGGATACACGGAGGAGTACCCTTCGTCGGCCGGGTACTTCAAACGGTACTTCGAACTGTGCAACCGTCGAATTGAGACGCTGCCTCTGTGTCCGTGTGGGTCTCCTTCAGGTCGTCTAATTCTCCGGCGCGCTCGTCTTTACCTCCAGCCTGACTCATTTGTCGAGATTGTCTTGGCTCTAGCGTCGGTCAGATTTCCTACGGGGACGACAACACGGCGACGCAAAATTAAATCGAACTCAGTGTTGACTTGAAATAAATATATTATTGTTAGCTCTCTCCAGTTGCTAATACTCGCTTGCTAATGCTAATCCAAAGCCAGTGGTGGAAGAAGTACTCAATTTTGTTACTGTAGTAAAAGTACACATAATACTCATGTAAAAGTATCACATAAAAAAAACTACTCAAGTAAAACTGTTAAAGTACTTAAAGAGTAAAAGTATTTCATACAGATTTTCTTAAGAGGCTTCAAACATAGTGATTGTGACAAAGTGACTCAAACACTACTAAAAATACTGTAATGGAGTAGAAAGTACAGATACTGCTCTCAAATAGTGAAGTAAAACTAAAAAGTATCCAGTAAAGTAAAGTATAGATACCTAAAATGTTTACTTAAGTACAGTACTTTGCTACTTTTACTTTGTTACGTTCCATCACTGTCCAAAGCGAATAATTTAAAACGATTTATTTAAGATTTAGAGAAACTTAGAGATACTTTGAAAATGGAATACACCCAAGTCCTTTTAATGGGCCAATGTAGGATATAAAGGAATATTACGGAACTTTTTTACATTATATTTATTTTTTGTGCTATTCTTGACACTCAACATTGACAGACACGTTTAGCACGTTTAGGTGGATTGAGATAATTGAAATAAAATAGTAATACAAGTAAAAAATGTATAAATATTTAATCAAAAAAGCTGAAATTTCATATATTTTTTCCAATTCCATGTTCTTGGAGCGAACAATTCCGAGTACTTTACCTCCGCTCATGCTGCCAAAGTATTCTCCGGCAAATATGGTGATCCATCATTTGTATTTTATAGCACTGGGCTGTGTGTAGTATTAAAACAAGCCAACAAAACAATTATTTTTCATACCGCTCTCGTTTATGAAATGAGAAAATTGCCTCAACAATTATAGTGATTGCAAACACATTTTAATTGGGTCTTATGCTGTTTGCAAGTCACTCCGCCTGCCACAATATTGTTCCTTTGTTGTATATTTCAGAAAGCAATGGATTAAAGGCACGCTGTCAGCCCTGAAGTCATATCTTAAGACGGAACGCAAACCGAGGATTAGTTTTACTAATACAAATACGTGCACCTGTGGGAATTCTACCTTAACAACAAGCAATTTCAAAATATATATTGAACTTTTGGATTTTTTAAAGGCAACGTATTACACTGTGGTAATGTTTCCTCATCAAAAACAGACCTGGAGTTGTGTTTTGTTTCATTCACGCACAAATACTGCATGTTTAGGTTGAGTTCTTCTGTCTGAAAATACTCTGTTCCACCTTGTGATGTCATGGGGTGATACAGGAAGTGCTCCACTGTGTTTTTAAACTCCATACACCTTCGCTAGAAACATTTGGATGATTTCAGCTCCAGAATTGCTCATCTCTACTGAGCTAAAGGTAAAAAAAAAAGTTAGCGGTTAGCTTGAAAACTGCCACTTTATGACATCACAAGGTGGAACAGAGCGTTTTGAGCTTTGGAAATCTAGACAGACTAATAATAAAGTGTTACTCACAACAACTCCAGGTCTGTTTTTGAGAATTTAACAGCGTTCTAACGTGGATTAAACCTCACAAGAGGCAATTTTGCGTAATATAGAACCTTTAATGTTTTTTTTGTGTGTTTTTTTTGTTTGTTTTTTCAGGATAAAGAGGAGCAGTGGATGACAAAGTTGGTTCCGGGGGCTCAGGACTTTGCGATGCTGCAGCCGCTTCAGTGGAACACCAGATATGAAGTAGAGATCACAGCGAGAAACGTCAAAGGACTGTCAGAGCCGACCTTCTACCAGTTCTTCATGCCTCAGAAACCGGACATCACAGGTACACATCAGGTCCAGCCGGATTCAACGTTTACACAGATATACAGGATGTGCTTTAAGTACAGTCTGTGTAGCAGTAGGTGTAGTAGCAGTAGTAGTTGTAGTTGAAGTAGTTTTAGTAGTTGTTGTAATTGGAGTCGGAGTAGTTGTAGTAGCTGTAGTTGTAGTTGCAGTAGTAGTTGAAGTAGTTGTAGTAGTTGTTGTAATTGGAGTCGGAGTAGTTGTAGTAGTTGTAGTTGCAGTAGTAGTTGTAGTTGAAGTAGTTGTAGTAGTTGTAATTGGAGTCGGAGTAGTTGTAGTAGCAGTAGTTGTATTAGTTGTGGTAGTGGTTGCAGTTGTAGTAGTTGTTGCAGTAGTTGTAATAGTGGTTGTAGTTGTAGTTGTAGTAGTAGTGGTTGTATTTGTTGTAGTAGTGGTTGTATTTGTTGTAGTAGTGGTTGTAGTAGCTGTAGTAGTACTGGTTGTTGTAGTAGTGCTTGTAGTAGTTGTTGTAGTAGTAGTTGTACTTGTTGTAGTGGTTATAATTGTTGTAGTAGTGCTTGTAGTAGTTGTTGTAGTAGTAGTTGTACTTGTTGTAGTGGTTATAATTGTTGTAGTAGTGGTTGTATTTGTTGTAGTAGTGGTTGTAGTAGCTGTAGTAGTACTGGTTGTAGTTGTTGTAGTAGTGCTTGTAGTAGTTGTTGTAGTAGTAGTTGTACTTGTTGTAGTGGTTATAATTGTTGTAGTAGTGGTTGTAGTTGTTGTAGTAGTGGTTGTAGTAGTTGAGGTAGTACTGGTTGTAGTTGTTGTAGTAGCAGTGGTTGTAGTTGTTGTAGTGGCTATAGTTGTTGTAGTAGTTGTTGTAGTAGTTGTTGTAGTTGTTGTAGTAGTGTAGTAATTAGGAATGGGAATAATTAAGGATTCATCAATACTACAACTCTTACCAATACTGCTTATTGATTGATGGAAGTTAATAATTGTATTTATTAAGCATTTTATTTTAAGTACATTTTATATGGAAGCAGTAGTATTAGCATTTGTAGTAGTAGTAGTAGTAGTTGTAGTAGTTGTAGTAATCTGGGAAGAACACCATTGTTATCGACACTGTTTATTGAGTTTAGTACTGACCAAATAGTATTCTTAGTAGTAATAATGTTGTTATTGTACTGTTTGTATTAGTAAGAGGCAGGGCTGTTGACAGGGGGGGACAAAGGGGCCTATTGTCCCGGGCCCCAGGGTTTAAGGGGCCCAGAAAAGGATTTAAAAAATGTGCAAATATAGTTTTTAAATGGCATTTTCATGTCAATCTTTCATTCAAAACCTCAACCAACACTTCTTCTTGCGTGATATAGCTGTACTT
This sequence comes from Periophthalmus magnuspinnatus, assembly GCF_009829125.3. NCBI lineage: Eukaryota > Metazoa > Chordata > Actinopteri > Gobiiformes > Gobiidae > Periophthalmus > Periophthalmus magnuspinnatus. Next base: position 4,343,546 of record NC_047127.1, on the reverse strand, counting down.
TGAGTTCACCTGCTTCTTCTTCTTCTTCTTCTTCTTCAATACTTTATTAAAAGGTCCTGAACTTCTACGGTGAAGTTTTGTGCTGACTCTCCAAGCGCCGATAACTTTGGGCCAAAATGTTCCAGTTTGGACAATGCTCTCTCTGAACGCAGCGGGTCCTTTTGCATAACTCTGTGCCCTGATAAACTGCCGTCTTTCTTTGCACCAATAGGTTTTTTCTCTCTCTCTATGATAGCTGAATACCGTCGAAATCATTCTCCCCGAAACTTAAAGCTTTTTTTTTTTTTTTTTGGAGGGGAAGAAGGTGATGTGTTGTCTGCCATAGTGGTCCATTAAGGGCGCAGTGCAAAAACCCATTCTGACATCACATCTCGTACATTTAGCCCCTCGGTAAACAAACCCAGAGAGAGGAATGAACGGGGAGACTTCGCAAATATCTCAAAGGGGTTATGAGAGGGAGGGAGAGTTAAAAATGCGCCTCCTGATGCATTTTTAAAGGAAAAAGGCTGGGTTAGGATGCATCATTTAGACTTTGAGCTTCCAAAATCTAACCTGAGAACCACTGCAGAAATCAGCCAAAACATTATGACCACAAAACACTACAATTCCATCCTGAAAACGGCATTTGTTTCCACTGAGATGTTTTTGCTTTGTTCAGAGTGTTGGCATTAAACGTATCTCTCTCAAAGTGGAGAAACAGGCGCCACCAAGGGCATGTACAGGTCAGATCTGTGGAGAGGTGAGCTGATTCACTTTTAGAATACGTGTTTTATAACTTACCATATTTTTTTCTGGACAATTCGAACCCGAAGATGGCATTTGTTTCCACTGAGATGTTATTGCTTTGCATCGCGTGTTCCGCAGTATGGCATTAAACATATCTGTGTCAAAGGGGAAAAATAGACACCACCAAGGACAAGGTACAGGTCAGATCTGTGGAGAGACGAGCCCATTCACGTTTAGAATGTGTGTTTTATGAGGTACCATATTTTCCGGACTATAACTCGCTCTGGAGTATAAGTAAAAAAATGCATAATAATGAAGAAAAAAACGCGGTTGTCAGGTTGTCAGCGCAACGAAGATGTGAAATTATATACTCCGATGCGATTTATATTCCACAATATATAAGTCGCATCTGAGTATAAGTCGCACCCCCGGACAAACTACGAAAAGTAAAAAAAAGTGTGACTTGTAGTGCGGAAAATAAACACCAAGTAAATGATAAAAGGTCACATTTTTATATAGCGCTTTCCCACCTTCAAGGAACCACTCACCCATTCACACAGACACTGGGGGCGACGTTGGTAAAGTGTCTTGCCCAAGGACATAACAGCAGCATTCATCTGTGGGAGCTGGAATCGCACCGGTAACCTGTGAGTCGGTAGATCTAACCGTTCTACCAATGACGCTTAAGTCGAGAGCGGGATTTGAACTGGCAACCTTCAGATCAATGGACAAACACTTACCGCTACCGTTGCCGATTATGGTATGAACGAATAGTCCAACGGGAAGCACTTGACTGTCTACGAAATCCCTGTTTAAATTCAAGGCAATGCTATTTTTACAGTTTTTTATGATGATCACTTGAATCGTAAAGAGTTAGACGTCTCTAATAGTCGCTTCTAACTTATGTAAATCGCACCTACACCTGTAGATTTACACATATGTTCCGGTCTGTAGCCACTAGCGCTAGCATCTCTCCCATTGAAAAAAGAAAAAAAAAAAGAAAAGAAAAACGGCCATCATTTGTGTGTATTTTTCTGCCACATTAACCACAAGTGCGAACCAAGCAACCGGCGTATACACTTCACCACTTTACCATGAGATGAGAAGCATGTTAGCCTAGCATCTCCGCACGGGGCTTTTTCAAATGTGAAATGAGGCCTGGCCAGTCATGCAATACCACTCTGGCCGTCTGCTGTTGAATTGCAAAGCAGGAGCGCACGGCCAATAGCAAATAAAGAAAAGAATGATATTTTAAAGGAGAGAGAGCGAGCCCGTGGGTTATTTGCTTGGTCGCCGTGGAGATGGGCTTGTGATGGGTGTATCCGAGGGGGTTTATTCACGCGGGTTAGGTGTATGAAATGAGACGTGCAGCAATTTCGAGTTTAAGGCAATTCAAATTTTCAAAGATCACGGTTTATACTGTCATCTAGTTTGTTAAAATACCACGATGATGCGCCAAGTTTAGCCGTTAGCGCTCACTTTTGTTAAATCAGACCTATCGCGCAAACTTTTTAGATGTTTTAACCACGTTTTAGTTGTTTCCGATCGACATTTACTCACCTGAAGTTGTATTTGTAGTGCGCAGTCTTTGATCGCTTATTTTCAAGACGCCATTTTGCAGATCAATCCCCGTTTTCACCTCCACCTGTCCCCGTCCACTGTTACGTACGCACTTTGTTCTCCAGTTTTATTTTCTTAAACGGTGATCTCCGGCATTGCGTAGTCATTTTCATACGAATTAAACCGCTTTATTTGCCGAAAACAACGTATTAACATGTTTTATAAGCTTCATTCCCTTTGCTCTCTGCGCTAAGTCGCTCCCCCTTCAGAGCGCTATCACAAGCTAATGAAACTACTGCGCATCACGTCAGGTTTGAGTAGTTTGTATCATGTTTTTGTGTATTTATTGAGAATTATCGTGAGGTAGCAAGGGTGACGTAGGCTTGTGGGCGGAGCTTTGCACAGAATCTTACATCTAACCGTAAGTAGGGTTCAAATAGGGCCAGGAACAGATCACTAAATGACTTAAACACGCGTGGAAGACATCTAAAACCTCTTCAGTCATGTTTTTGATGAAAGAACAACATTATAACACGGCAGAACGCTCAAACAATCAATTTAGCATAAACCTCCCTTTTAAATATAACTGTTTACATGACATTTCAAAAAAAAATCTCCCGAAATAACGCTCAGATTTTCGATTTGCATGTGAACATATCCATTGACGACATGATCCGATGTACGCTAACCGCCAATGAGGAACAGCGTTTCGACATCCCGAGGTTATACGCTTTATTTTTGTTTTGAAAGATGAAATGAGTCAAACAGCAGTGAACATAATCCGTTAGTTGGAAATGCATTCTCGCGCCTCATATATAATGGATACATGTAAATCTCTGAACAGCAGTAAGGCTAAATGATCTTTGAAACGTGATGTAAACAGACCCTGCAGGTGTTCTGGCGTTAGATCAACTTCTGTCTGAATAAACTGCAGGGATCAAACGCACTGTTACTGAACATGCTGTACTGTCAACAAAAAGGAAAAGATACTTTAAAACACTTGATATAACTTTGGATTCTTTATGTACTCTTTAATATTTGTAAGAGCGAATTCAGTGAACCTTACACCAGTGTGCGCTCGCTGGGGGGTTGTCCAAAGTATACAAAGTTCAGATAGTAAAGAGACTAAAACTTGTTTCGAAAGTAGATACTAATTTTCCTGATTAAGTTTGGAATGATCTTGAGCTGTATCCGAACAAGTATTAGACACATAGACGAGTGTACGCACGTGGACCGCTATGGAACGACTATTTGGACGACTGAGGGATGACAGTTTATCGCGGGGGGTTACGTTCTAAAAATAACCCGCAAAAAGTAGTCAGCTTTCAATTCAAGAGACGTCAAATTGGTTCAAAATTCAGTGCAAAAATGATTTAAAAATAAAACTGAAAGTGACAACAGGCTAAAATAAATTTCCCTGGTTACTTACTGTATTATTGTTCATATATTTTTATTGATGACCCACTCGAAGACAAAATGGCGGCTCTCAATTTCTCTCAAAGGTCCTATACGACACAAAATGGACTATGGGTTAAGTCATGTTATACACAGGTCCCTCGTTTATCGTGGGGGTTACGTTCTAAAAATAACCCGCAATAGACAAAATCCGCGACGTATCAGCTTTATTTTTTACACTTATTACAGTTTTAAGCCTGTAAAACCCCTCACCACACACTTTATACACTTTTCTCACACAGGCGTTAACATTTTCTCGTTTAAACTCTCTCAAAGTTCAAACCTTCGTAGGCGTCTTTGTCGGTGCAGAACGTTTCATCGACATTGTGGGTTTTGTCGGGGAGAAAACAAATTGCAAACGTACAGCACTTCAGAGTCACACTGCGATCCAACGTTTATGTAAATTTGTCTGAACACATTCTGTACTGGACAGGAGACACGGCACGGAGGAGACTGATGGACAATGGTCTACAGTCCAACAGCCAATCAGGACGCAGAACACAATGGTCTACAGTCCAACAGCCAATCAGGACGCAGAACACAATGCACGTTCATACGATAAAAAAAGCATGTAAAAGTACTCAAAAATATAGTGAGCGACAACTGTAAACAGATATAAGGCAACATGGGAATATAAAAGAAATTACTACCATTTAACGTCAAAATTTGCATTCTTTTGTCTGTTGAGTGTTTCAATTATCACCGTGGTATTGAGCACCAAGTGTATTCCTTCGAGTTTCAACACTAGTGTCTTGCCCAAGGACACAACAACAGCATTCATCTGTGGCAGCGGATCTGACCGTTCTACCAATGACGTTTGTGTCGGGAGCGGGATTCGAACCGCCAACCTTGGTATCAGAGGCCGAACGCTCAATCAGCTGAGACTAAAAATAAAATTAATATCTATTTAGGAAGTTGTAAAGTTACCACAAAACCCCGAGAAGCAAGAAATCTTTTGAACGAAAATATCCCATGTTCTGCTTTCACGGAAGTCAAGAGTCAGCGTCTGAGAAAGACTCATTCACCCTTCAAATTTCAAAGATAGAAAAGCTGTTATAAGAGGAACCGCAGGCTTTTGTAACCTATAGCAACCGGACTAAATGTGGAACCACCAAATCTAAACCCAACACATAAAAGATCAGAACACACTTGTAGCTTTTGAACTCAATACATGTGCAATTTTCTCCCCGGGCGTCACACAGACACGTTGAAAAACAAAGGTGTTTTTTCGGTAATTCCCGCTGCTTTCTGGCGCTAGCTTGTTTGTGTCCTAGAATGGGCCGTGCGTTTTACCTCTGTCATTACTATATTGGCTTAAATGGCTTTCCAACACAAAGGGAGCAGGCGAGCACAAGGCGGCCCGCTTCGATTGGCTGTCGTCTCTTGTTAGCGCAACCCAGGTGCATCGTGGGAAAGAGGCCAGGGGAGAGGAGACAGGGAATAAATGCTGTTGGGGTAAAGCGCTAACATCGGATCTGTGAGAATAGAACTAGAAAAGCAGTACCAAAGTGAAATGGTTTAACAAAAATAGACTTGTTAGCTTATTTGCTATTAGCACATGATAGCATTTGTTTTGGTTTAGATTGTTTAAATGTGACTGATGATAGTTTTCAGGCCAAAGAGCTCAACAGTGACCGCCCACAAACTGGTTCTGAAAAATTATTAATTTAGTCATTTCATTTTTCCCATAAACATTCTGACAAGACCTATAATAAAAAACAAAACAAAAAAAACAACAACAATAATAATAATAATCTGTTTCTGAAACTTTATAAACAGCAAAAATGTTTTAAATCTTGTGTTTTGAATGTGATTATTATTATTTATTTATTTTTTAATTTTTTACTTAAAACTACTACTAACTTGGGTATTAGTTAGCATGTAGCTGGTTAGCCTCCACGATGCCTTTGAACTCTTAATATTTACATTTTTTTCAACAACTAGCATGCTAACAGTGGACCAACCTTACTTCCTGGTTTGCAGATGATAAAAATACTTTATGTAAGTAGAAAGAGAAGAGTAGAAAGGACAGCACTCTCATTTTGACACAAGTTGCTAATAATAATAAGAAGAAGAAGAAAAAGAAAAAGAAAAAGAAGAAGATGTTTAATCTGAGAGCCAAAGCCTGGACATTTTTTTAAAGCTAATCTAAAAACTTTTTTATTTAGAAAAGCTTATTTTTGATGTGTTTTTTTTTTTTTTTTTTAGCAATTCAGTACTGGTTTAAAGTTCTTGTTTTATTGTAGCACTCTGAGATTCTATGGAATGAAGAGTGGATTATAAATAAAATGCATTATTATTACTTATTTATTTATGTTTTTTTTTGTTTTTTTTAATTAATCCATTGTTCATTCACTCCACACTCAGTCAGGGCAAGTTAGTATTGTAGCTGCAGTTGCCCTGGGACAGACTGATGAAAGTGAGGCTGCCAATCTGTGCCATCAGCCCTTCAACCAACACCAACACTCACACACACCACATTCATACGAGGCAATGTGGGAGTGGCGAAAAATGTCACTTTGGTTAAGATTACACTGTACTTTATTGTCCCATAGAAACATTTGTCCTCTGCATTTGTACAAAAATATCAAATTGCAAGATATAAACATCCTTTGCTTCATGATAGAAGTTGGTAGCTACAAAAGTCTAAAGGATATTTGTGAAAATGGGGGTAAAAAAAAACCTCTCAAGCTCTATCAGACAAAGGCTTCAACACTGTGTACACCTATATAAACAGAAATATAAACAGAATTCCCGACCCCATTCCCATCCTGTTTATTTCCTGTGTACTCTATAATGGATCTTGCGCTCAGTTAAACAAATGTAAATTACAGAATTGCATTTGCTTTGAATCTCCTGCACTCCCAGATCTCTTTACCGTTCTTATACCGCTCCCCGTAAATACACTTTGCTTTGATTCCTTCTCTTATTGTGTCGCTGAAATATGCTCCCAATATATAGGTGCCATCTGTCTCCAACCAAAACCAATTTCTCTGGATGTATTATGCATTTGTGAGTATTGGATCTTCTTTCCGTCGGTTGTAACCTTCTCCCCTGCTCCGATTTGGAAAAATAACATTGATTGCACCCTTGGCCCTGGTTCCTGTTGAGCTCCCTCCTTTTCCTTTGTCCTATCGAGGCGTTTGTCTGCTGTGCCTTTAACAAATACTCCTGGTCTGCGTGTATGTGCTTTTAACTTCAAATGTACTGCTGCTCATTAGACTATACTTACTACCTCAACTACTTACAGTACGGTATTAATACTTTTACTACTATTACCACAGAATCAAGTACAATTACTGTAACTTATCTCAAATGTTACTGTGTTGTTGTTGTTGTTGTTGTTGTTATGTTCCTCTGCTCCTGCTACTACTACTACTACTGGTACTATTACTACTAGTACCTCTACCACTCCTATTACTGCCATTATACTAATACTGCAAATGATGTGTTATTTAAGCTTCTGCTATTACTACTATTACTACAACTGATACTACCGTTACTACTAATATTGACATCATTACTAATTTACTACTTATATGACTGTTACTGCTGCTCCTACTACTATTACTACTACTACTACTACTACTACTACTACTACTACTACTACTACACTACTACCATCACCTGCACCACCACCACTACTACTACTACTCCTACTACTATCACCACCACCACTACTCCTACTACTACTACTACTACCCCTGCTACCACCACCACCACCACTACTACTACTACTACTACTACTACTACTACTACTACTACTACTACTACTACTACTACTACTACTACTACTACTACTACTATCACCACCACCACTACTCCTACTACTACTACCACTACTACTACTAATACTACTACCCCTGCTACCACCACCACCACCACCACCACCACCACCACCACCACTACTACTACTACTAATAATAATAATAATAATAATAATACCACCACTACTACTACTACCACTACCCCCACTACCACTGCTACTAATACTACTACTACTACTACCACCACTACCACCACTACTACTATTACTACTAATAATACTACAACCATCGCCATTACTACTACTTCTACTTTCTGACAATGATGAAACAATAATGTCGATGCTTTAGTGTATAGAAACAGAACATTATTTTTCCGTAGCAGTTATAAAGCTCTAAAGTGAACTATGTGATAGTGTTATATAGGTAATTGTACCACTATAGTACCACTGAACATACACATTATCAGCCTTCCCCAGGTGACGAAACCCAGACAGCCTCATTCAAACAAGAAATGTTCAAAGTCTGAAGCGGAGATGAAATGAGGTCCCTATAGGTCCAGAGCCGGTCACTTCTGGATACATACCTCGTCCAAAAGATCTGAGAGGGCAGGGTCCTGGGGGTACGACGTGTCTGAGCCGAGAAGCAGACCAGCAGCCTCAAAAGCAGCACCAGCAGCTCACATATACTCAAACCTTCAAACTATCCAGGTCAAACATGTTTTAAAATGATCATTCAAGTTAGAAGCGAAATGTACAGTAATATCATGTGTTTTTATCCTAGTAGTAATTATTTAGGCTTTCTAACTGCGTGATTAGTGTTAATAGTTAGGTTTAGTGTATTAATCAACTAGTTACTGAGCCAGAATGGTAAAAGGTCACATTTTTATATAACGTTTTTCCATTTTGAAGGCACTCAAAGCACTTTACGTCAACACTTTCTTTTTTATACTCAAAGAACATTATACAAAATTGTTATACTGTTGTTTCTTTGTCACAAACATACCCAGAGTTGTATTTTTGCTTCATTCACGCTTGTTTTATTAATCCATTAAACCAAAGTCACCTCCTCTGAACATTAAAAAAAAAAAAAAAGAAAAAAAAAGAAATCAGATCTTGCCAGTTTTGTTGCGCCATAGGTAAAAATACAGTTGTCCTACACAGTTATTTAGGCCATAAATCTTTACTGGAATTATTCTGCGGTCAAATTATGATCACAACGTGCACATCGTTCTATTAGCGTAGCATTCAAGACGGATAAAGACTTCATTAATTTTCTTTCTGATTGTTCATTCCCGTTGCTAACAGCAGAGGGTGCTCCAATGCCTAAATACCTCATGGATTATTATACTGCTGTTCCTTTGTCACAAACATACCCAGAGTTGTATTTTTGCTTCATTCACGCTTGTTTTATTAATCCATTAAACCAAAGTCTTCTCCTCTGACCATAAAAAAAAAAAAAAAAAAAACTCTTCAGATTTTGCCAGTTTTGTTGCGTCATAGGTAAAAATACAAACGTGCGACGCAGTTTTTTAGTCCATAAACCTTTACTGGAATCATTCTGCGGTCAAATTGTGTCCGCGTGGATTTATTAGCATAGCATTCGAGGGGGTTTAGGACCTCATTCATTTTCTTTCCGATTGTTCATTCCCGTTGCTGACAGCAGGGGGAGCTCTAATGCCTAAATACCTCATGGGAACAGGTGAAATCTATAAAGTATATTTTTCAAATGTATGTATTATTTTAAGTTAGAAAATATGAAATACTTATCCCAGGGTACCAAAAACATGTTTAAAATGGAAATAAAGCCACAACAATGCATAATATGTATTCTTTAAGGTCTTAGAAAGTGTTATATTTATAAACATTTGTAAATATGACAACTTGGGAGTACAGTACAAACCAACAAATAGTTAGAGAAAATACACTTTATAAAAAAAAAATGGCAGCCATCAAACACAACTACAGCTCCACTACACCAGAGACTTTCTTTCTATCTCCTTCTATTGTCGAAAGTCATACCGTGTTACGTGCATGGCTGCTGTTTTTAAGTCTTTTGTCAGTACTGTGAATACAACACTACAAATCAGTCACACACATGTACGCTATGAATGGAGTTATTTGAATCAGAATCATTTAAACCATTCTTTTTTTCTGAAATTCATTCATTGTTACACTTGTGTAGTCATACGGTGTTACGTGGATGGAGTGAAATGGGAAGTCTCATTGTGCCGGGTCAGGGCTGTGTATAACTTTTTCAGACTTGTATTTAAAAGAAGACGTACTGTGCTTTTTTGTTTGCTATATAATTATAATCTATGACACATATGGATCATTATGCTATATTTTGGGCTTTGGAAATCGCAATATCAATCTAAAACTTCAACGACAACACAAGGACGGAGCAATTGTGTTACGGAGTGGTGAAAACGGAGGTTGATCGGAGCAATAACACCTTGAATACAGGATAAAGATTACTCAAACTTACATGAATTACTCTAAATACAAATCTGAGAGGGTAAAAATGACAAGGAAGCAGCTATATAACGCGGTTAGACATCCCTTTTCTGGCTACAAATAATTGCTAATTGTGTTACGCAGCTCGGCTAGGGTCAGGGAGGTGACAAAATAACAGATGAAAAATGGTAAAATAAAGTCGTATTTTAATTAACAGGAATGTAAAAGATAAGTGAACAAAAGGGAGTTAAACTGGGTATGTGAAAATAACCAACTAAGTGTCTGAATAATGATCGGCCTGGAAACAGAATCAAGTGACAAATGACGAGAGACACATGAACAAATAAAAGGGTAAACTAGTGTCGCAAACACAAATTCAGATACGTATAACAGGGACACACACACGCACAACTGACACATGTGCAACAGATACACATACAACTGACACATGTACAACTGACACACACAACTGACACATGTACAACGACACATGTACAACTGACATATGTACAACTGACACACAACTGAGACACGTACAACTGACACATGTGCAACAGATACACATACAACTGACACACATGCAACTGACACATGTACAACTGACACATGTACAACAGATACACGTACAACAGATACACGTACAACAGACACACGTATAACTGACACATGTACAACAGATACACACACGACTGACACACACAACTGAGACATGTACAACTGACACACACAACTGAGACATGTACAACTGACACACACACAGCTGAGACACACAACTCACAAACAATCATCTGACATGTACAGCACATGTAGCAGTCATATTTAGCATCGTAATCGAATTGCTGTGTGCGATTGTGTTATCTTAGCATACAACATTGTGTAAATCTCCCTGCACATAAACCAACTGTATAAAACTAATAACACTAACCAGAACTGAACTTGGACTGAAACTTTCTCAAAATTTCGCCAAGCACCACACGGTTTGAGAAACAATGGACCAAAGCATAAAAGGGAAGGAGATAAAAGGGAACACATTTGCGAAAAATATATGGACCACATTGTTTTTACGAGCGTATAACCAGAGAAAACAGCGAGACACCTCCGTCCTGACTCTCCGCAGACGACATAAATCCACAGAGATCGTTTATTGAACAGAGCAAACCTCATTAGACTCGTCATTTCCTCTGTCATTCATTCGCCTTTGTGTTAGCTTATATTTACCTCCTCTCTGATCGTCACGGTGATTAAATCAACCGCCGCTATTGAAATATTCATAAAACATAATCAGGATCATCATTGTAAAACGCTTTGACCTGGGATGGCCTCTATACAAAGCTATCATTTTAATATCGCGCGATTAAAAACACCCTGACTTGTCGTGCGTTGTTGTTGTTTTTTTCCCCGCAGCAAGACTTTGAAAATAATTGTGTATATTTTCGAGATTTACGAGCGGCCTGATTAATGTAATGGAGAGCTGTAAAAGTTTTCATTTGATTTGTAGCCGTCGCGTCCAGGAAAAACTTTGCCGGAGTGAGGCCTCCTGTGTCCACTAAGGAGCTTTGATGAGATTATCAAGCACAAACTGATGGAGCTTTCAATCAAGAGTTTAATAGAAGGGCTGGAAGGAAGCCATGAAAACCTCTGCCAAGTATGACCACACCACGGAAACGCCGGAGGAACGGGATACTTTTATTTAGCGTTTAAAAGTAAAAACGTTCAAATATATATCATAATTGTGTGTAAATTTCTGTTTTAACAATATACCGAATGTGCTATATTACACAAAACTGACTCTCCAAGCTAAAACGTGTCTGTTAACGGACTATTTCGTGACATCACAAGGTGGAACAGAGCATTTTAAGCTTTGGAAATGTAAACAGACTGACAATCTCCTCCGTGCCGTGTCTCCTGTACAGTACAGAATGTGTTCAGCCAAATTTACATAAACGTTGGATCTCAGTGTGACTCTGAAGTGCTGTATGTTTGCGATTTGTTTTCTCCCCGACAAAACCCACAATGTCGATGAAACGTTCTGCACCGACAAAGGCGCCTACGAAGGTTTGAACTTTGAACTTTGAGAGTGATTAAACAAGAGAAATGTGAGAAAACGTTAACGCCTGTGTGCGAAAAGTGTATAAAGTGAGTGGTGAGGGGTTTTACAGACAAAAACATATAGAATAAATGTAAAAAATAAAGATGATACTTCGCGGATTTCGAGTATTGCGGGTTATTTTTAGAATGTAACCCCCACGATAAACGAGGGACCACTGTATAACACAACTTAACGTTCACAAGAGTCCATTTTGTGTCATTTAGGACCTTTAAGAGAAACTGAGAGCCGCCATCTTGTTTTCGAGTGGCTCGTCAATAAAAATATATGAATAATAATACAATAAGTAACCAGGGAAATTTATTTTAGCCTGTTGTCACTTTCAGTTTTATTTTTAAATTATTTTTGCACTGAATTTTAAACCAGTTTCATGTCTCTTGATGAATTCCAACATAAAAAAATAAAAAAATCAATTTGTAGCCCAGACTTTTTATTACCGCTCTCCGTACAACCTGAGTACTTATTTACTTCTTCCTTGCTTTTGAGCGTTCTCCGGACCTATCTTTCAAAATGGACGCCCCCTATCCATCTCAGGAGACCAGACACCACCTAATGATCACATTTAATTCCCTAAGGACCCACAGACAGACTTCCATCTCCCCGTACGCTCCCCCCCACACACACACACCCCTAAAGTGAAAAATCCCATCCGCAAATGATTATGTTTACCCGGCAACAGATTAGCGCCTTCCACCAATCAATGTGGGCCTCTCCTGTCATCGTTATGGTAGCGTGGTCCAATCACGGGACGGTCAATCACGTCTCCGGCCTTAATGACTTTGTATTGTCAAATGAAGATGTGAATAAATGGATGGAGGTAGCGCACGAGCGTCAGGGGTAAGAAGCAGCGGGATAATAAGAGCTAATGGAGCCATATATCAGGGAGTAATCAGGAGAAGTCACTGAAACGGTTAATAGAGCGCAGAAATCTGAATTAATGTTGTTTTAGACGGGTAAAGTTCGTCAAGTCCGAGATGAGAATTGGCCGCGATTTAAAGATTCGCTGTGTAACTTTTCTGCTGGTTCAGCTTGGTGCTCCCGATGAGACCTCTAACAAACCTTAAAGTGGAGCTAAACTGTGTATATTACGTTTAGTGTACTGTTTCTAGTCCTTTTTTGACAATTTTAGTGTGAAAAACTGAGCTCTACGCTTTCAAGTACTATGTAACATCACGCATGACTGTGTTTCTGATGACAAACAACTTCCAGTAAGGGAAAATGTTGTTTTTTTTTTATATATATATTAATACAATCTCTTGGTCATCTCTTCTGTATATGTACTTATATATACTGATACTGATATACTGTACAATATACTTTTCTTGGTGCCAGATTTTGCAGTGATATTGAGAAAAGATAAGATAAAAAAAAAACATTATTTGTCCCACAATGAGGAAATTCAAGTGTTGCAACTCGAGGTCAAATAACAGCTGGAGAATAGAAATGTGCAAAAATCAAGATAAATAAATATAAAAAATAGACTTTAATCCAAACAATAAATAAAAAAATAAGGTAGAACAGTATTTTTTCATAATTCATAATTCTATTCAATTGCATGTACTTATATTGTTAAAATACGCTTGTGTGCATGGTCCCTTCTCCACAGATCTGACTTGTAATTCGTGCGTTCAGTGATAGCTATGATCTGCTGTTCTTCCTGTTTTCCTATTGGATTATCAGCATCGATTGTCCCGCCTCCTGCCATTCAAACTTAACCAGATCATTTTCACAATAATCACAGAACGGAATATCAGGAAAACTGGCAATTTTAAATTACTGATACGAGACAATACCGCAGCAGGTACGCTCGTTTCATTTCTGCTGTAAATGTGCACTTATATGATAGTTATTCACAAATTAAGCTGTATGCGAGCGTGTTTCCATGACAACAGACTCATTTCAGCACATTAACAGCGGCTGCATTTTATCAGTCTGGCCTCAGCATGGTGTTGTCACTGCTAACCTTTACTTATTAAATATCCTAGCTTAAAATGGGCCGCTTAAAATGGGCCGCTTAAATCTCCTTTGTGGCTTAGGTGAAATAAATACACGGAATTAGCGCAAATACCATTCAAATTTCAGTCTGTTTAATTTGCCACACTTCAAGCTAATTCTTGTAAACTTTAATCTTTTTAAGACCTAATTCTTGTTTAAAAAATCTATTTAGAACCGTGGGACGCCGAGGAATGGATTGAAATGGAGCGCATTGGTTAACGTGAGCAATTGGGTGACGCCGCGCGCTTTCGGGCTGTTAGCATAATGGCTGCTAGATGGCTAATTCTCATGCATATAATCATAAAATAACATGATAGTGGCAGCCATTTTACTCAGCTAATTCAACAAATCCACTCGCGAGCAGACGTATTAGATGTGGAGTGTAATTATGCCCGTGCAGAGTGGAGGGAAATGGGCCAGTGTTGACACAATTGAGAAATGCGTTGTCATAGCGAATAGTGAGTTAATAAAAATACATGTTCGTATTGTTTGCTTGGTAAATCACATTTTTATAGAGCGCTTTTCCATCTTCAAGTTACTGGATTTAACTATATGAAAAATATGTTGGTTTTGCTGCAGTTGGTCCGGTCTAGGTTCAGCAGAATGAGGTCAGCTGACACCTGAATATACTGAATGACCAGGTTATTCCATCAATAGATTTTTTCTTCCCTGATGGCACGTGGATATTCCAAGATGACAGTGCCAGGATTCATCGGGCTCAAATTGTGACAGAGTGGATCAGGAGCATGAGACGTCATTTTCACACATGGATTGTCCACCACAGAGTCCAGACCTTAACCCCATTGAGAATCTTTGGGATGAGCTGGAGAAGCTTTGTGCAGCGTCAGACTCGACCATCATCAATGCAACATCTTTGTAATCGTGAAGGAAGAGATTGCAGACCAGGTAGAGAGTTGAAAGAGGAGTTTTCCAGTACTTAAAGCCCCTTCAAGGTACTATCTATAGAAGACAGGTCTTATAAGGACTTAACTCATTTTACATACTGTCCGTACAAGGTCACAAAGGGATGTATGGTTAGCTGTTTACAGAGAGGTAGAATACGTCACTAAGAGATGCCTGCAGTCACTAAAAGATGCATTACTAGACCTCGTGACAACCTGAAGAGGAAAACCAATATCATGTGACCGAAGCAACTGGTTCTAGTGAAGACGTCTTAAAATAAGTTTGTGTGTGAGAGAAACAAGTTCACCTCCACGCTTAAGACACAAAGTAACCAACTCAAGATTTAAGAGTAAAGAAAAAATCACGCTTTCAATCTTGGTGGAAAATTAATGCAACACGGGATGGAAATAAATCTCATGACGTTGCAGAAGTGTGTGACCTTTTTTTTTTTTTTGTGACGACTTTTTTTGTGGCCAGGCAGTGTTTGTTGTGTAACGGTGAGTCATTAACTGAACTGGAATAACGCCAAAGGACGACAGTAGCTGGTAAGAGCGTTTGTCCGCTGATCTGAAGGTTGGTGGTTTGAATCCCCAACATAAACATCGGTTGAGGTTGGTGGTGCGATTCCATCTCCCACACGAATGCTGTTGTTGTGTCCTTGCGCAAAACACTTAACCCACCTCGCCTCCACTGTCTGCTTGTACCGCCGTGTGAATGTTGATGTAAAGCGTTTTGAGTGTTCTGAGGATGGGAAAAGCTATATAAAAACATGACCTTTTACCATTATGAGTCAGGTCTGTGGAGAGGCGAGCGCACACACAGTAAGAATGCACGTTGATCAAGGTATTTTGGGATAATAAAAAAACATCTAGACTTAATAAATCATTTTAATTTAGTCTCTCTGTAACACTTTATAATAGCTACACGTTTAATGTTCTTAATAGAGCATGATGAAATACAAGTTGATTTGTTGGCTGAAATGTTACGCAGTGAAGCTTTAGCATTGACAATACTTACAACTAACTAACTAACTATATGTGGTTTGGTGGAATTATTTCGCCAAATTTACTGGATGGGGCAGTTGCAATGGTGTGTACCTTCTAATAGGCTGCGTTATCTCCAAAACAGCTAAGAAAGTGAAAGTGAAACTAAAAAAATTAACCGGTAATTCACTTTGTTGCTGTTGGCTGTACTTGATTTAACCTGTTTACAGGGTGTAATCAAAAATAACTTGAATGATATTGATGTTGGCTATCACTCTGCTTTGAATGTAAAGCTTTTTATAATGAATTCTAGTGGTAAATACTTCTGGGCATTGCTTCAAAAACAAAATGGTGTTTTTATGTAAAGATACGCCAGCCAGGTTTCTATTAAATATTTATGTTTGGGTATAAGCCTTGCATAATTCATAGATATATCCCCACAATCATTAAAACATGTTGCTTTTACTACAACAATGATATTTGACAGGAAATTGTAAGCGCTAGTATCAGAGCTTAAGGCTAGTAATAGAATTTGAAAAAAAAGACGCTGATTTATTTTATTTTTTTTATACTTTGGGGATTGGAGAGCTGTTTACTAAATGAAGCCGGCTAAACTTTCAAACTCTCGCCTTGAGAACGTATTGATCCGCTCGCTAACTTCCAAATCCCCATTTCTCAAAGGCAGCGCGTCCTAATTAGTGTTTTTTTTTTTTTTTTTTTCTAGCTGTTAGCCGTTAGCTTAGCCTCGAGTCTGTGGGGTTGCGCGTTCTGACATGTCGCCAGCGGTGCCATTGTCTGACGGCCTTGTTGTGAGGGTCTCTGGCTGCAGACGGGATTGCGCTCTTGTTGCTAGCCTCGCCTCGTTGCACAGAGCTGAGGATTTGAAATGGAAATGAGTTTGGGGTTAAAAAGCAGAAATGGCTGACAATTTTTTAGGCTTTCGAGACACGAGTTTGACTGCTGCTTGCTCCGCCGGGACAAATGATAAATATTGACTTTTAAGAAAGAATAATAGCTGGGGATGGATTTTTTTCACGTTTCACTTGAGTCATTTTGGTTTGACATATTGGTAGAGTTTGATGTTTTCTTGTTGAAGTGAGGTTATTAAAAGTAGTCACGGGGATTTTTTTTTTTTTTTACCTTTTCTCCCAAGTTGACAATTAATTTGATTACAAGTATCACATTATTTATCCAATACTGATACTATTAAATGTGTGTATACAAACTTGAAGTGATACTATTACTACGTTTTTTGCTACCTCAGTCAGTACGCTATGTATTGATGACTTGCTAGCGCTCTTCCTCAGATGGGTCACATGATGCTGCTGTGATGTGTCCGGTCAACCACATTATGGACAGGGACGGAACAAACGTCACTGGCATCAAGGTCAACAAACATCGAGGTAATGGAAATACAGAAAAACTTGCCCACGTGACTATAAACCAGGACGAGGGGGCATTTTTATTGTCACACACCTGAGATGATGCTGTCCTGAAGAAGTTGGACTGCAGATGGCGCTGTTGTCCTGTCTCCAAAGCTACGAAAACTGCGCCAAAACTATTTAAACCAGCTGACCGGACATGTCACAGCAACATCACATGACCACTCTGAGGAAGCGCGCTTGTGAGCGTCCAAACGGCCATTGGGTATGAAAACAAACTCAACCTTGGTCTGAAAAAATAATAATAGATTGTCAGAAGACCAGATGAACCTCACTGGACTAAAGTTGGCTCATTTATTATAGGTCTATTTTTTGGACACTGAGAAACTGTGGTGCTAATGGGTACAGGCTACAGTAAAATATATGTGGCAGGTTTCTCTTTTCTATTTGCCGTTTTTGTCTGGAGCAGGCACTAACCACTCTGCCATTATGTTCCATTATTACCTTAGTGTATTGAACGAATCCTTATCATGAGTCTTGATAAATAATACATTGTTAAAGGTAATAACCAGAAAGCATATGTACAGAAAGCTGTATTTTATCTTTGTTCAAGTCAGTGTAACTTGTCAGAGCGATGGTGACTCAAACCAAAGACCAGAGACTAAAGACCAGGGACCTGAGATCAGAGACATGAGACCAGAGACCAGACTAGAGATCAGAGAGCAGACCAAAGACCAGGGACCAGATTTCAAACTAAAGAGCAGGAGCCTGAGATCAGAGACACGAGACCAGACCAGAGAGAGTCTAAACAAGAGACCAGACTAGAGACCAGAGATCAGACCAAAGACTAGGAACCTGAGATGAGAGAGTCTGGACCAGAGTTCAATCTAAATACCAGTCCAGAGACCAGGGACCAGAGAGAGTTTAGACCAGAGACCAGAAACCAGAGACCAGACCAAAGACCAGGAACCTGAGATCAGAGATATGAGACCAAAGACCAGAGAGAGTCTGGACCAGAGACAAGAGTTCAAACTAAAGACCAGACCAGTGACCAGGGACCAGAGAGAGACCAAACCAGAGACCAGAAACCAGAGACTAGACCAAAGACCAGGAACCTGAGATCAGAGAAGAGAGAGTCTGGACCAGAGACCAGAGTTCAAACTAAAGACCAGTCCAGAGACCAGAGACCAAACCAGAGACCAGAAACCAGAGACCAGACCAAAGACACCAGAGACCAGCGTTTAAACTAGAGACCAGACCAAAGACCCGGAGCCAGAGACCACTTGTCCACCAACCACAAAGTTGAAGAATCTATTCCCGCTCGGATCAAGCTCTGTCATCATGTTCTTAGACAAGACACTTCTCCTACATTGTCTGGTATGAATGTGGTGTGTGCGTGAGTGTTTGTTGGAGGTTGGAGGGGCCGATGGCACAGATTGACAGCCTGGCTTCAGTCAGTCTGTCCCAGGGCAGGTGTGGCTACAAAAGCAGCTTAGCACCACTGAGCGTAGAGTGAATGAATAATGCAATGCAAAGCGCTTTGGGTGTTTTGAAAGACGTTATATAAATCCAACATCTTATTATTACCAAATAAAAAGAAGTCTGGCATTGGAAGAAGTCTTTTTGCACTTGAGATAAATCACAGAATCTCTAAAAATAAGAAGTGACCTATTTTGTTCAGTGTTCTCAAGTTGTGGCCTTACACTAAAATTCTACACGCTGGAGTTAGTATCGCTATAAAAAACTTGGATCTTTATCTTGACAACGAGCGATAAAGTGACTCGCCCTATTGTCCATCTGCTTATATCTTTATGTCTCAATATATTTGTCTAAGTGATTCTCTTTCCGAGGACGACTGCTCCACATAAGAGCGAGTCTAGACTGGCTGTAATTGGAAGTTCCGTAAGACGCTGTTATGATTTTAGCCTCGTTATTGCAGCTTCTGATGGAGATGAGGAACTAAAGTAATCAGACTCGACTTGTGCAGCTCTCCCCCGGGATTAGCATTTTTTGAACAGTCAGATCTCCATGTGCAGATTGTGGTGTGCGGTCGATGTCATAACTTTGCTTTTCCGGGCTAAATTGAATGTTAGTATCTGTTTTTTTTTGTTTTTTTTTACTTCTAAAATGTAAAACAATTTTCTAAGTGCATGGAAATAGTGCCCACATTTCCAAGTTCACGTTTGCAATTCTTTCTAATTTGGTCTTCAAGAATTTGAAACATCTGAAAATGTAAATGAAATGTGTGCAGAGGCTAACGGCGAGCTAGCAACGACTTATACTGACTATCAACAGAACTAAAGTCAGCCAGTGCTCTTTAAAGATGTACTATGGAACTTTTCTGGTGGAGATGTTATTTCTTTAACTGATTTACATCTATGGGGACAAGTTACAGGTCACATCTGTGGAGAAGTGGCTCTACTCACAGTGAAAATGCATTGGGAATCAAAACACCTGTAAGTGAATAAATGTAAATGTAAGATACAGTCAATATGTTTAATGCCATACCGTGGGACATTTCCGGCAAAGCAACATCTCCAAGAAAAGTTATATAGTGCACCTTTAATCCCACTTGAGAAACAAAAAAAAATAAGCCACTATTTATTTGTTTTTCAATAGTAGGAGTTGCAACTTTTTTCTACAAATATACAAAACTTGTATATTTTTTTATATTAATACGATCTCTTGGTCCTCTCTTCTGTATAGTTGTACTTATAATATACTTTTCTTGGTGTCAGATTTTGCATTGATGATATTAAGATAAAATAAGAGCACCATTATTTGTCCCACAATGAGGAAATTCCAGTGTTGCAACTCAAGGTTAAATAACAGCTGGAGAATAGAAATGTGCAAAAATCAAGATAAATAAATATTAAAAATAGACTTTAATCCAACCAATTTAACTAAAATATAACATTTTAAATACAAATAAATAAATAAAATAAGTTACAACAGTATTTTTTCACAATAGTATTTTTTATTTTATTTTTATTTTTTTAATTTCATTCATTTCGAGCACCCGCATCAGACACACCCAAAGCATATCCTACAAATTTGTTCCTATACAAGCTCGCAAAGGAGTGGAAAGAAGAAAACTTATAAGGTCCCACCCCTACATAACATAAATTAAATGCTTTGTTTAAACTTCCTCGTGTTACTCAATGGAAACATGATAAATATGCTAATGTACTAGACGTTAATACCTTTCCTTCCTCGTATTATCCAATAGTGTATCTCGTGTCTTGTTAAAACTATTGCACTGGCTTCTTCCTCTGCCTACCTCCATCTTGTTATGACAGCCTGCAGGCCCTTCCCACTCGAGAGCATCCTTGAGTCCTGACCGCTCCGGAGCTCATTTCTCCAGGCAGGCCTTGACCTCCAGCTGCCATTGCCAGTCCACATTTGTCCAGCCTACTCCACCGCACTACCGCTACCTAACAGCGTGCCCGCGGGAGGCTTACTTTACAATACCGAGCTCATTTTCTCATTATTCCGAGACCGCGCTGCCTCTGCTAGTCTTTCGGACCCAAATGCTATACGCTAAGTGCTGTTAGCTGTGAAATAAGTGGCGTCCCGTGGTTAAAAAGAGCAGTAGTGACTACAGTGGAGAACTCAAATTCAGAATCCAGTCCAAGTTAATTAAGATGAATATGGACAAAGAAGTGAATCCATTGACAATGCATGAATCTGCAGTAAATGTAAAAAGAATTCATTAATATTACAGATAGAATAATGACCATTTAAAGCCCCCTGTGCTGGATTTCCCCACGAATTTGAGCAAAATGTGTCTTGTATCAGCAGCTCTTGAGGTTAAATTAAGTCCGCTGCGTGCTGTCGGCATCAAATCTTAAAGCATTTAATTTTCCAATAATCAGGTTCATCGTGTTAGCATGCTAGTTGCTGTTAGATCTACTCATGGCGGTGAATAATTAGGATGCTAGGAATGCATAAGGTGAAAGAACAACAACTTTGGAGCACTGCAAACTGTTTAAAATGAACCAGCCTTTCTTTTTTTTACGCTTTTAAGACAGTAAAAATCTGGTACAGCACCTTTAATGAGATACAATAAATAAGTAAAAATGCATTCGAAGTGAAGTAAAACATGTCCAGACCAAACATTTTACATTGCATTATTGATTCACTTCATAGTTGGTGAGGCTAAGCTGTTTTGTAGCCACAGCTGTCCTGGGGTAGACTGGCAGAAGCGAGGCTGCCGATCTGTGCCATCGACTCCTCACGACCAATCACACGTCACACAACAGATTCATGAACAGGCGAGATGGCTGAAGCGTCTTGCCCAAGGAAATAACAACAGTCCTCACAAACTAGGAACTTTCTTTGGTGCTAAAGTGCAACACAAAAACACTGAATAAATACAAATAAGGAAATGCATAGAGTTAAAAAAGATGTGCTTAAAAATAAAATACTTGGAGGTATTTGTTCTGATGTTTAAGAGCACGCCGACACACGATATACACACAAAAACAAACAACACATACCGCACCAAATCACCAGGGTGACCGTACGTGGCGCCATCTTGGATTATTCGCTTACCTTGATCACCTCATCGCCGTCATACCTTGAGTTACAGACATAATAGTGAAAGAAAAAACGCCAGGATCACGTAGCGCGGGTTGATACGAACATTTAAGACCAAAACGACGAGTCTGACAGCAGCAGGTACAGAGAGACGGGCCACGGTTTTTCAATAGAAAGTGAATTAGAGCCAGAGTTGATGGGGCAGGAAGCGCGTACATGCTCACTTCCTGTTATAACGTAGCAGCTAGCAGGTTAGCTATGCCCATACGTATGAACGGCAAGCTAATAACGCTGTCCCACACTGACTTGCTAGTTTAGGGGTAAATGATCTTTCCAAAACCTGTATTTTAGTGGGGAAAAAAAGTCCAAAGACAAATATTTAGTTGTCAAAGTGACCACCTTCACTTTCTGCCGCGTACAGAGATTGTAGGGCAGTGGGAATTGATTTGTTTTGGAGCACATTCTAATTGAGTTCTTCCACTGGGGAGAGAGAGGAGCCGAGGTGTTGGTGGATTAGGACTTATCTAAGTGTTGGACGGGGGCCAGACCATGCACTGCACAGACTTCACTGCCCTTCAAATAGCTTCAACTGTGGTCATGGAAGTTTGGTCGGCTAAAACAGGCCCCGAAACTGAAGTAGCGGAGCAGTAAAAGTATTTGCAAATGACTTTAACAAAGATAGTACAATTATACCGATCAGAAAACAAAATAACGGTGTAATAAATGTGTCAAATAAATGTTTAAATGTAGATACGATAAAATAGAGCCACTTTGGAGGTCAAATTAAGTCCGCTGTGTGTTGTCTGCATCATTTCATTGTGCGCGTTAGCATGCTAGTTGTTGTAGCTTTACCTATCGCGACGAATACCGTATTTTCTGGACTATAAATCGCACTTTTTTTTTCTATTCATAGTTTGTCCGGGGTGCGACTTATACTCAGATGCGACTTATGAGTAAATAATTTCACGTCTTTGTTATGGTCACACTGACAACCACGTTTTTTATTCATTATTATACGTTTTTTGACTCCGGAGTGATTTATAGTCCGGAAAATACGGTAATTAGCATGCTAGGAAAATGCGTAAGGTGAAACATATTTAACATTTATCTGTTTTTTGATTATATTTTGAATTACCAAACAGTCTGAGTTGTCTATTTTCTCCGTAGGGATTTTAACGTTGGGCGTCCTTCAAATACACAATACACGCAACACAATTTGACCGATATATGAAGTACGGATGGTGATGATTGTATAATATTGTGAGACGGTGTTGGTCTGTTGTTTGTTGTTCGGTCTGGATTGTTGACCACACAGGGAGTAGCCCGGGTTGAAAAAGACGGAGGTCATCGACGTGGACTTGGAAACCCTCTGCTCTCCCGAGATAGAAGCACTCGACATGAGAACAATCGATGCAACGTCTTTGAAACTTTTGAAAGTCGGACCACCCCAGGACCAAATGACCCCCGCCCAATGTCAAATCAAACATTATCAAACATGTAGAGGAATCACCGGGAGTTTTGTTGTTGTTGGTTTGGTTTTCTTTCTTTTTTATTTATTAAAAAATGGATTTCGTGATAAAACGATTGGTTAGGAGTTGGGATGGAGTCAACAAAAATATAACAATAAAATACAATTAAAAAAAATACTTTTGAATGTCACTAATGCATTAATAATTTGAGATTTTATTCAGTCACATATATATATTTTTTTTAAATAAATTACTAGGACTTTTTTTTTTTTTATCCGATCAGAAGTTAACACATTACAAGACAATACACTACTTAACTATTTATTTTTTATTTTTTTATTACAATTAACAAACTGTATTATTAGTCCATTAGTCAAAACGTGTATGTGTTCTACTTAAGTCCCTACATCATTTTCCAGGACTTTTCCAGGACATTTATATTTATGTAATAACAGCATCTACAGATTAATTGATTTTTAATACAGTTTTTGTAATGACAAGTTTATATGTACAGCACAATTCATACACAAAGTCATTCAAAGAGCTTTACAGAATAAGAAAGACATTAAAATCACACAAATCACAACATAAATAATCATAAAATTAATATTGGTGGATTTTAGAGGATGTTTTTCTTTACCCAAACTCCACAATTATTGCAAATGAATCATACAACAAGGGAAACACGCTGTATTTAGTAATGCAGATATACAAAAATATTTTCAGATTGAACTCACATTAGATTAGAACATGTGAACCCAGTCGCTTAAAATAAACCAGAAACTACGTGTTGAAGTCTCACTCAGATGTATGTGACAACAAGATCCTGCCAGGAAGTAAGATAAAAAAGATGTGGGGGGGTTTGGAGGTCCTCCCCCAAGAAAATCTGTGCAAAATAGGTGGAATTTCCTGCATTTTGTTGGATTTTAGAGGAGGTCTTTAAAAACTATTACATTACATGGGCCTATGTTTGAGTCTAGCAAAAAGAAGGACAATACACAAAGAAGTTTAAAATGTTTTATCGATGAAAGTGTTCTGTATCAGCTAATCGTTTGTAATTGAATTGTTACAAATTTCAACGTACCCATGTTGTCTGCCTTAGGTGTTTCGGCCAAATGAGTCCCCCGAAGAGCCGGAGCAGCTTAAGAAGGTTCCGGGGCAGACAACAAGGAGGGGTGTCGAATATTTTTTAGCTTTTTGTTTATCTGGTTCAGAGGTGTCAAACTCATTTTCACAGAGGGCCACATCAACAAAATGGTTGCTCTCAAAGGGCCAGATGTAACTAAATGTAACCAAATGTAATGTAAAATAAATGCAACTACTACTTTTTAATCTTGTTTATTAACCGTTTCTATATTTATTCCTTATTCAAGTTACAAATATTTCATATGAATTTGCATAGATATGAAAAAATGGGTATTTAGCTGTGTATCTCCTGATAAACTGACATTTTAAGACTTTGTGGCAGCCACGTGAAATGACGTGACGGGCCGTATTTGGCACAGGGGCCTTGAGTTTGACACGTGTGATCTAATTGGTGTTCACGGTTAAAACAGATGAATTAAACGTAGAGCTCTATTTTTACAACCAACTTAAGTGAATAAATTTATCCACTGTTTGGTTAGAGCTGACTTTTCACAGTATTATTGGATGCAAAGTAATTCAAAGTGTTTACAGAATAAGAAAGACATTAAAATCACAATACAACAAATCAAAAACTTACCTGTACTACAGAATAGACTCAGCCAATTAGGGAGGTGCTCTATAAAAGGAGCAAACCGGCTAAAGTAAAAGTGCTGCGTGTACAGGAGGTACTGATGCTGATTCTTTCAAAATGTTCCTTGTTTTTGTAAATATTTTTGGTGTTGGAATAAATCCACTTGGGTTTGCATTGGACAAACTGTCTCAGCTCTGCTCTGTTCCTCATTAAACCGCTAAAGTTGCTATCCGGGCGATTACATGCTCTAATACACGGCGTTAATTAAAATACTTTATTAATCTGATCTCCAATAATACAGCGAAGCAAATTTTGATGGACGATATATACATTTTCCAGGATATTTGGTCTTTTTTTCACCGTTTTCGAAGTGTTTTCCATCTTTTTTCCATATTCCAGTCTTGCTAACAATATTTTCTCTCTCCTCCCTCTCTTCTCCCCCCTTCCTCTTCTCCCATCCTCCCGTTGCCCGCCTTAGCAGAATCCCTGTTCAGCGGCCTGGGTCTGGGGGCCGTGGTGGGGCTCGGTCTGGGCGCTCTGCTGCTCCTCCTGGTTCTCGTGGACGTCAGCTGCTTCTTCCTGAGACACTGCGGCCTGCTCATGTGCATCACGCGGACCCTCTGCGGCAAAAAGACCGCCACCGGGGGCAAGGGCAAGGAGCTGGAGGAGGGCAAGGCGGCATACCTGTGAGTGTCCACCAGGGGGTCAAACTGGACTGTTGCTTTGTCGACTCACACCGGGCCATTCATGCTTGCAGAGGGGACCATCTGCTGTGGGTGTATCGTGACCTGGGGGGCACTGCCAAACACCAGGCAAATTGAGAGTTGACGTTTGGATTGGCAACAGTAGATGGAATTTTAATATATTTGATTTTCTGAAATTCGACAACACGCAAGAAGTGTATGTGTCATAAACAGTAAAAATAGTGGACCAAAATATCTTAATTGTGCTGGGGGGGGCATCATCTGCTTGTTTCTTGAATGTTCCTCAGTATTTTCTGCATATCGACCTAGCGTTTATTCAATTATAGATGTTTTTATGGCTAAAAATACATCGTTTTTATAGATCTGACCTTGTAGCTTCACATTTACAGCACTGTGGAATATTCCTTGTAGAGCATCTCCATGGCGACAAGCATGTGATGGACCCTGTACCATTTTTCTGCACATCGTTTTTGCTTAAGATCAGAAATAACACTGGAAAAAAAGTGGAAAAAACAGTGGCTTAGCGGTAATTAACATGCAGGAATTAGCATTAGCATTACCAAAACGCATAAATTCAAATAGTTACAATAGCATTTACTACGTAGCATTAGCAATTAGCACGTAGCAATCCGCAAATAGCTGAAGTTTACAATGCTAAAAGTGAATTTAAGGTGGTTACGAATCATCAATAAACGTTTTACCTTTCTCTAGCTTATTTTGTGTCCACTATTTTACCGTCTATGCTTATTCCGATTGAACTGAACCAAAAGCAGAATGAATCTCTCCAAGCACTGTAGCGCCCTCTATGTTCTACCAGTGAGAAAAGCAGCCTTCTTTCTACCATTTAGGTACACCTACAACAGCAGCCCAACCACCTTTTCAACCACAGTATGTCACCGATATTGTCTCTCTGTGGCTATCACTCTCTATGTGTACAGTAAATCCTCCATTAGCATGCACGGCGCTCCAGTGGACTCCTACCATGCATGTGTACTGTTGATGTTCACCTTCATTTTGTATTCTGTCTATCTTGTGCTCTCTCTCATAAGAAATGCATGCCACCGACGCCAGTGATCCATCGATGAAACTGCATGTGCGTATACTTTTGTTTTTCTTTGCATCACATGACTAAATAAGCCCACTCTGCAGAAATGTTGTATTGAAACACGCAGTGGAGGAAGGTTAAGAAGTACAAGTAGTGAAGTCCTGTACCTGTGTGTATCTGTGCTTTACTTAAGTACATTTTACAGTGGGTACTTACTACTTTTACTTTGCTACGTTTGAGAGCAGTATCTGTACTTTCTACTCCACTACATTGTAAAAAGTAAAAAGTAATTTGAGGGGTTATTTTTACCGTGTTCGTGTTAACATCCTGACTAAAGTAAAGAGCCAAATAACAAATAACAAACAAACAAACAAAAAAATTAAATACGTAAAATGTTTTAATCAATATCACTACATGTCACTAACACTTTAACAAAATGCTTTTACTTTTTACTCCTAAAGTACATTTTTAAACAGTTCTTAAATATTTGTACTAGTTTTTTTTCATGTAACATTTTTACTGTACTTGTACTTAAGTAACAAAATTGAGTACTTCCATAGCTGTTGAAATGAGTTCATATTATGGAGTCACAATTTTCATCTTTATTTTGATCAATTTAGACCAGATTTTTGTTGTTTTTAGGTATAAAACGTAAAATGTCTGGTTTAATAACAAAAAAACAACCATTTAAAACACAGTTTAAAGCACTTTTATGGGCACTTAAAGGCGATTTACATTGTATTATTCATTCAATCCACAGTAAGCGATGGTAAGCTAGTTCTGTTCTGTAGCCACAGCTGCCCTGGGGTAGACTGACAGAAGCGAGGCTGCCAATCTGCGCCATCAGCCCCTTCGACTATTACCATTCACAGACACACAAAATTCACACGTAAGCAGGGTGGGTGAAGTGTCTTGCTTAAGAACACAATAGAAGTCTACTTATTAAAACTTTGTAGTCAAAATAACTTGGATGAAAATATCAAAAAACAAAAAGAAAATGATTTGTAGTGTATTTTTAAAGGTCCTATATTACACAAAGTGGACTCTTTAGCTTTTAGCCATGTTAGAATCTTGTTACCTCCTCAAAAACAGACCTGGCGTTGTGTTTTGGTTCATTCACACATGTTTGAGTAACACTTTATTATTAGTTTGTCTACATCGCCAAACCTCAAAACGGTCTGTTCCACCTTGTGATGTTACGAAGTGGTAGTTTTTAAGTTAACAGCTCCTTTTACGTTTTGTTCAGTAGAAAAATCTGAAATTCCAGGGCTGAAATCATCCAAATGATTGTAGTGGAAGGTGTACGTAGTTTAAAAACACAGTGGAGCACTTCCTGTATTACCACATGATGACATCACAAGGTGGTGTTTACAGTTTGGGAGAAGAACTCAGTCTAAATATGCAGGGTTTGTGCGTTAAACATGTGTGAATGAAACAAAAAACACAACTCCGGGTGTGTTTGTGATGAGGAAACGTCTTTATAACAGATCAGAAACTAGCGTAACATGGACCCTTTAAATTCTAATTCATTTCCTACAGTTACAGTCGACTTTACGCGCGGAGTTTAGCCGGTGCTAGCCTCCCCGCACTCACTGGTCTCCGTGGGGCAGTTTTGTGTTAGACTTGTCAGCGTGCCAGTCTCGTCTTTAGGGAACGGGACTCTAAAGTGGATTTTGCTGAGTCGTGATCTGCCGTGTACGTGCTCAATCTGCTCGGGAACAACATGGCGGCTCAAAGTGGCATTTATGTTAGCGATGTAGCTTTTATTAGCCCAATGATTCAGCACATTTAATCAAGCCGCGTTAATGCAAAGTCGCCTCACAAGAACCTATATAGAATGCGTACATGGTTGTAAACAGCGTTAGCAACATGCACATTAGCAGCTAGCTAACACATCTAGCTAAATCGTAGCATCTATTGAATTAAAATGAGCTAAACTGAAGCACAGTAGAATGATTTTTGGTCAATTCACTTATTTTAAAAGGCTGTTTTGTTGTAACGCGAAAATTATTATTATTTCAAGCTTTCAAGTCATTTTGTGTTTCATATTCACACAGAAGCCGGGCGTTTTTAAATTATTTTTTTAAGATATCTCAAAAGCCACGATGATTGTTGGTGTGATATGCAGAGTAAAAAAAAAAGTAAAACTCTTTTGCGTAGTGGAGCTATTTGAGAATGTGTTTGAACATTTTTAGGACTAATTTGCAGTTGAGTTAGAGCAAGAATTTCGGTTATTTTTTACTTTGAGCAAGAATCAGAATTTGCAATGAGTCGTCCCAATCAGCAGCTGCGATGGTCACGGAGTAAAGCTCAGAGATAACACAGCTCCACATGACTTAGGGCCTTGAAATGAGTCAGTGGCAGTAAGAGCATGTAAACTAATGGCTAGATCTGGGTTTAAATAGTCTTCAGGGAGTTTAGAAATTCAACTTAAACTGACTATTGTGAACATTTTGAGTTGGCTTTAAAACGCGTACTTATTTGCTGCAATGCCTTTGAGTGACAGGTACAATTAAAAAATGACTGCTCTATTCTAGATCAATGTTTATTAAATTCTAGACCAATGTGTACATTTAACACACATTGGTCTAGAATGGAAACTCTATTTTATTAGGGTTATTTTATTTATTTATTTTTTATTTTTTATTATTTTATTTTTACGTATTTATTATATATTTATTTTATTTTTTATTTATTTATTTTTTATCATTACTGGACCCAAGCATATCCTGTATAATGTATCACCCATAGCATTACGCTCCAGTCAAAAGAAGCGCATCAAGGCTAGCACTTATAGCGGCCATATTTGGAATTCCGATTTCGAGTATCATAGCAACCATTGAGCCAATCCAGAGCGAGGCCGTTGAAGGTAACGCCACTTTCCGCCCACACCGATGATTTAGCAGAGAGTGGCTGCTTGGCAACGCTGTCAATCAAACCTGTTGCTAACGCTAGCGGGAGTGACCTGTTGTTCTTGTCTTGATTTATGGACAAAAAAGCAAAATAAATATATAGTTTCTCATTGTAAAGTGAATTGGAGTTGATGGAGCCGTATTTGGAAAACAGTGGCTAGTGCGTTAGCTATGTCCATTTATATATACAGTCGATGCACACAACGTAAGCTTTCAACAAATCGTAATTCAATAAACTTCATGCTAAATATTTGTTTATAAATGCATTTGTGGGCCATACTTTGGACTTTTTCCACTTGCATGTACTGGTGAAACTGCTTTATTCTTGCATAGTCAGGTTAGACACGTAAGCTAGTCACGCGGCGCTACATTAGCTCTTTGTTTTGCCCTCCAGCTCCCACCGGAGGCGCTGTGGGCCGCGCTCCAGTCTCACCTCACTGAAGAACAAATTTGCCATTGCCGATGTGCTAGTTTGGCGGTAATGGTCGCCACTCCAAAGTTAATATTGCATAAAATGTAGCCTCCCTGTTTGCTTTGCCCGACCCACTATTTTCCCAAAGATTTGACTGAAATGGGAAAAAGTGACGCAGGGAGCAGCAGGAGACTGTCGGCTACGCGCTGTAACTGTTCCTTAGTGTGTGCATCAACCAAATATAGAGCTATCGCTAAGCAAATGTCAGTCAGGTTGAACTACGGAAAAAGCAAAATAGAAAACCAAAAGTGAAGGTGTGCGATGTAACTTTTCTGGTAGGGGGTATGCCACCTGCTTGTCTCCATGGAGATATTATTCCTTTGCCTGGAATGTTCCATGCTATGCTATTGAACTAAACTAGCTTTCAGTTATTCAATGCTAAATATTTATTGCTAAAGGAAATATCTCGGAAAAACTTGTGTCTGACCTGCTCACCTGCTAGTTTAATACTTTATTGTGGAACATTACAGGCAAATTATTTTCTCAGAGACAAGCTAATAGTGTACCCCAGATAATGTACCCTCAAGCAAAGAAGTTCCATAGTGCGCCTTTATAGAAATTACCATAATAATTTCCTGAAACATCAGTTGAAAGCACATTTGGTTTGGGAGTTTATTGTCACACTTTTATTTTTGTTCTTGCAGTACTTGAGTAATTCTTATACTAAAGCCATAGACTGTATATATAAATGGACATAGCTAACCTGCTAGCTGCTGCGTTAAATAGGAAGTGAGCAGGGGCACGCTTCTGGCTCCATTTCACTTTCTATTGAAAAACTGTGGCCGCTTTCTCTGTACCTGCTGCTGTCAGGCTCATCATTTTGGTCTGAAAATGTTCACATTAACCCGCTCTACATGATCCTGCTATTTTAATTTCACTTTTGAGTCCGTAAATTAAATTATCCGTAAATAAGATAACATTAATAACAGACAAATTAAGCGTCTCCTTTACCCGAGGTCGCTCCCGCTAGCTTAGCAACAGGTTTGATTGACAGCGTTGCTAAGGACCCACTCCCTGCTAAACCAAATGTGCAGGCGGAAAGGGGCGTTACCTTTAACAACCTCGCTCCGGATTGGCTCTTTGGTTGCTATGATACTCCATATTCATCATATTCATCCTTAAATCACTAAACTAAAATCCTAAACCAAAATAGCACACTTTATGGAGTTGCTTTGAAACTAGCGAACGCGCAAAAAGTTTCTTCTTTTAAAACTTCACGTTACAAATTCACATGAAACCGCACATAATATCACAGCTCTCCCCTTCCCGGCGTGGAGAACATGGAGAACAGGCACACATCATAATTAGTGCATTTGTGCTTCCCGTGTGAACCAGCCCACCACTGATTACGCAGATTTCTTACTTTAACTTTGCACATACCCCGCGCGTTTACAAGTGAAATCTTGAAGCTGCTAGCTGTGTGTCTGACATTTAATTAGAGGCAATTTCCATCTTTAGAAACATTATAGGACTCCTCTTATAAACACTTTGAGATGTTCGCTTCACACCAGCCCGCCAAAAGTGAGATTACAGAGCACGGATTTAAATGTGTAAAGTAGGAAGCATCCATCTTGCAGCTACTTACTGCTAAGATAAATTATGCTAGCTACAGAAATCAGTGCGCTATATGTTTTTATACATTATTAGCTATAGCGTGTTTTTCTTTTCTTGTCTTAATTGGCAATGTTGTGATAGAAAACAAGTAACCCCTGCTGAGAAATGCGCCACATAGTCCTATAAGAATGTAAATATAACTTTATGCATAATGACAGTACGCATGGATTTCAAAATTTAAAGGGCCCGTATCTATTTTATAATGTTGTTTCTTCATCCCAAACAGACCTGGAGTTGTGTTTTGTTTCATTCTCACAAGTTTAACACGCAAACAAACCTGCATATTTAGGCCGAGTTCTTCTCTCAAATCGAAAACACTCTGTTCCACCTTGTGATGTCATCATGTAGTGATACAGGAAGTGCGTCATTGTGTTTTTAAACTCCATACATCGTCACTAGACTCATTTGGAGATAAATTTCAGCCCTGGAATTGCCAATCTCGACTAAACTAAAGTTAAAAGGAGCTGTTAACTTGAAAACTATACCACTCTGTGACATCACAAGGTGGAACAGAGCATTTTGAGCTTTGGAAATGTAGACAGACTAATAATAAAGGGTTACTCAAACACGTGTGAATGAAAAACACAACTCAAAGTATGTTTTGTGTAACATAGGACCTTAAATATTTTATCTTTTGAGCGGTAAAAAGTTCAAAATAATCATTAAATTGGTAGAAATCAATTTTTTTCCCCACAAAATTTTAAAAACGCTTGATTTTTTCCAAGTATTAAAGCAACATTTATCTTGCCCCAGCACAGACACATTGTAAAAGCAGCTCTTAGTGTCAAAATAAGACCGTTGTGTTCTGTCTATGTCTAATTAAAAAGCATATTTATTATAAGCGAACCAGGACATGATGCTGGCGCGCTGTTAGCAATAGCATGCTAGTTGTTGTTAGCAGTGCTGCGATGGCAAAACTCCGTTGAACACACTTATAAACTCATTTTGGTGAATAATTAGGATGCTAGGAACGCGATGGGGAAAGTGTAAAGACTTTGGACTGCTGTTTAAATTGAACTAGCTTCGTTTTTGATGTTCAGATACACGTACGGTGGCGTTATGCGGTTGTGATGTCATTTGAAAACCCACAGATGCTAACATAGTGCTTTAGTAATGGAAACAAATATGGCTTTTTACTTCTTGCTCTTCCCAGCAGTAGTTTAGATTGAGCAGAGCAGACTTTCTCCCAATGTGCTGCTCTAGTTGTTTCCACCGTAGCCCTCATTACTAGCCGCATTACTTCCTTGATTTTACAAAGCACACAGAGGCGGCGGCGGACCTCCCATATGGGTCCCACTCGTCGGCGTCTCCCTTTGCATGAAGTTAATGACACATGAAATTGGCTCCGGTTTGCAGGAAGTACGGCGTCCACCAATCAACCAATGGGGAGTCGCCTCTGGCCAATCACATCACAGAGGCTTAATAGGGCCAGGATCACGCCGAGCTGTTTGGCGTTCATGGGTATACGCACTAGACGATACGCTAGGACCAGTCGTTTAAGAAGTAGTAGTATCCAGTGTCAGCTCGTGTTACTTAAAATGCTGTTACTTCAAAATAATATCACCTATTTGCAAGGTAACAACTACTACTTCTACTATCCAATGGTAAAGTGCTATGCTTAAGTACACATTTGAAGTATCTGTACCTTACATTTTACTTTTTACTTTACTACATTTCAGAGCAGGTATCTGTACTTTATACTTCACTACATTTGTGAATTGCACTGTACTTTTTATGATTGTGACTCTTGCTGAAAAGACGGAGGGTTTATTTTTAACGCATTCGTAGTTTGAGCAAAAACAAAAATGTACAAATAAAAACAATTAGGAACAATTACCGTATTTTCTGGACTATACGTCGCTCTGGAGTATAAGTCGCACCAGCCAAAAAATGCAAAATAATGAAGAAAAAAAATATACAAGTCGTGTTTTTTGGGGAAATGTATTTTACAAAATCTGAGACCAAGAACAGACATTTTATCTTTAAAGGCAAGTTATAATAATAATAAAACAGAGAACAACAGGCTGAATATCAGTACATCACGCTAACGCTAACGTAACACATTTATATTTATTCAGCCACATGAAGCACAGACAGAACTGAACACGTGTCTGGTTTGTTAACGTAAGATATTAACAGTTAATCAGATAAATAAAGCAGAAAAAACAAGCAACAAGTTTAACAAGTTGAAATTTTAAAGTTTCAGTAGTATAGGAGTTGTAGTTACTGGTACAAGTCTAGAGTTCTCTCACACGGTCATCAGTGTAACAATGACGAAGATGTGAACAACTTACATACTCAGATCCGACTTATACTCAGATTATTTGCTTATATGTAGAATATAAGTCGCACACCCGGCCAAACGAAAAAAAAGTGTGACTTATAGTTCAGAAAATACGGTAATTCCATTGTTTCAGTTGAACAAAATCACTACATTAGACCTCAAAATCTACAAAAAATACTTTTCACGTGATACTTTTACGTATTTTTTTTCCTCTGGTATCTGTATTTTTACTTAAGTAACCAAACTGAGTACTTCTTCAACCACCGCTACTTTCCTACTATTCACAGTATTCATCCAAGTTCTACTACTAATACTAACATCACTATTCCATTGGCTACTACTGCATCTACATCTGCTGCTTTAACAACTAATACTGCTTATACTCACTGCTACTACTACTACCACAACTATTTCTACTACTACAGTGCTACCCATTTAACACCTTTACTATCCCCTTGACACATGCCACCTTGTCTGGTAATTAGTTCTTGTCAAGTACTTGTATTTCAGTCTTACTATCTCCTACGAGCAGACATGGGTGAAGGAACACTCAAAGTTACAGTAAGACATTTGAGAAGAAGTACTCGTGGCACTGATTTATAGTTCATTGTCTGGAGTCTATAGAACAGGTAACCTTAAGATGATTCATTGCGAGGAGCGCACTACCGACGCCGACATCCGCAGATTTCAAACGCTCGGAGTAACCTTGAAGTGCAACAAAACCATTACCCAGTACTTCTCTGCCGCCATTAAACTACTCCATTTTGAGTTGTTTTTGTCAACAGCTCTGTATTTCAGTTGTCTTCTTGGAAAAATACGCGCTTGGCAAGGTTATGTTGCGTATTGGCCGGGTCCCGAATGGCAGTATCGTCGTTCTATTATTATCCTGCAACTATTAATATTCATCTATGTTGAAGTTTTGTGTTCAAAAGGTCAAAGGTCGTCCCCGGTTTAACTTGAGGACCAAATTCCTTCAAGGCAAAGACACAGAAAGTCAACAAAATCAGCTTTTTTTTTTACGATTTATAGCTAAAATGTTTTAAAAAGAAGAGAGTCGATTAAATGTAAATTCATACTCGTCGCATAAATAGTGATAATTCCTGTGTATATGCATATGTTATTCTGTATATATTTGAAAAGAATACATTAGCACGCTTTCAAATGACTATTAGCCTACTGCTTGCCTCCGGGAGATGTTCCACAATGTACCTTTTTACGTCTTAATCTAAATTTAAAGGTCATATATTACGCTATTTTCTGATGTTATAATGTTGTTTCCTCATCACAAATAGACCTGGAATTGGGTTTTTTTTGTTTCATTCGCACGTTTAACACACAAAAAACCCTGCAGATTTAGGCTGAGCTCTTCTCTCGAACTGAAAACGCGCTGTTCCACCTTGTGATGTCATCATGTGGTGATACAGGAAGTGCTCCACTGTGTTTTTAAACTCCACACACCTTCATTTCTAGAATACTTTGGTTGATTTCAGCTCTGAAATCAAACCAATCTCTGCTGAAATGAAGGTAAAAGGAGCTGTTAATGTGAAAACTACCACTTTATGACATCACAAGGTGGAATGGAGTGTTTTCAGTTTGACAGACTAATAATAAAATGTTACTCAAACGTGTGAGTGAAACAAAATACAACTCCAGGTCTGTTTTTGAGGAAGTAACAACATTATAACACGACTTAAATCTCACAAGAGTCAATTTTGTGTCATACAGGGCCTTTAATATTCAACACAAAATTATGGTTTGTAGAATTTTCATGTGGCCTTATGCTAGTTCTGACATAAAAAGATAACTATTCTGAAAGTGTTCTCTTTTTTTTTCCTATTTATGTAATTTTTTTTTCTAGTAATTCTAGTAATAAAATGCTTTTTTTGTTAAAGGTTCTATATTATCCAAAATGTACTATTATGACTTTTTAGCCATGTTATAACGCTGTTACCTCCACAAAAACAGACCTGGAGTTGTGTTTTGTTTCATTCACACATGTTTAACACACAAAAAAACCTTGCATATTTAGGCTAACTTCTTCTTTGAAACTGAAAACACTCTGTTCCACCTTGTGATGTCATCATGTGGTAATACAGGAAGTGCTCTGCAGTGTTTTTAAACGCCATATTTTTGACTCAACTGGTAATTCGTCTGTATTTTTTAAGCAGATATCCTTTTGAAATATTTTAGTCGTCAGCTTCACTAGAATCGTTATGTAAAGATTACTGCACCATTAGCTAATAAGCTTTACGTTGGCTAAGCTAGCGCATTCTGCTCAGTTCAATTCAGAATATTTTTCACTCAACTGGTAATTCATCTGTATTTTTTGCGCAGACATCCTTTTGAAATATCTTAGTTAACTTGTCATCTTCACTAGAATCATTTGGATGATTTCAGACCTGGAATTGCCAATCTCTACTGAATTAGCCTAGCTGTTAACTGGAAAACTACCACTTTGTGACATCACAAGGTGGAACAGAGCATTTTGAGCTTTGGAGATATGGACAGACTAATAATAAAACATTACTCAGACATGTGGGAATGGTACAAAACGCAACTCTGGGTCTGTTTTTGAGGAGAAAATAACATTCTAACGCGGCTTAAAGCTCATAAGGGTCCATTTTGTGTAATATAGGACTTTTAAACTAAACAATCTTGCATTTTTCAATAATTCAAGTCCATAATAACTGAAGGTCTCTCATAATCCTTAATATAAATAGTTATCCTTCTGAGTTATATTGCTAAAACATCATATAGAAAAACACTAAAGCTGCTAGCTAAAGTCGCCATTAGCTAAAAGCAGGTAACATATTGAACGTGTCTGCGCACTCCACCCTACACTTCCTTTATTTGCTCGTAACCTATTCCCTCGCTCCTCGCTTCTTTCAGTCTTCAAAACACTCCACATAACAATGACGAAATGAGCGCCGTAACCATAGGCATCCTTATTGATCCCTTTTATTAAATCCATTTCAATCGCAAAGACGCCCCGGAAAAAAGAACAGTGTGCTAGCTTTGATGTGCAGAAAGATTTACAACTCAATATGTACTTTCATTTCTCCGTGTTTACTGAAGTGACTGCCAAGGCTGTTATTTGGGGATAAAACGTACTGCTTGGGCTATGACAAATTGCCCTGAGACGTCCCACTGTTGAGTTTAAGTAAAGAGCTTTATTTTTAAGACGCAACTACACAACACAGACAAACAGTTGTTCCCCCATAACTTTTGCATTATTTATGCAGAGGATAGGTCCCGGATGGATTCTAAGCCACTTTTTAGGTTTGAAACGAGTAAGATGGTGCGCAAAAATAAAATGCAGGCTGTTCATTACATGTGACTTAATAGGGCATGCGATACGGTTCCAAAAATGTCCGTCGCATATCTTTCGTGGAAAATGTAATGTGCCGCATGAGTCACTCTCTCAACTCGTTCAGAATGCAGTAACTAGGCTTATCGCCGGTTTTAATCGACGACAACACATCACCCCTATTTTAGCGTCCCTTCCTGTATGTTTTAGAATTAATTTTAAGGTTTTACTGATCACTTTTAAAGCTTGTTTTGGTCTTGCACCAAGTTACATTTCAAAAGGTTTCACCCCTTACAAGCCCTCCTGCAGCCTTAGATTTTCAGAAAGGTCCTGCTAGCTGATCCCCCACAGCATTAGATCTTCAGGCAGGTCCTTGTTAGCTGTTCTCCTGCAGCCTTAGATCCTCTGCAGGTCCTGTTGTATGTTCTCCCGCAGCCTCGGATCTTCAGACAGGTTGCTGTTAGCTGTTCTCCCGCAACCTTAGATCTTTAGGCAGGTCCGTGTTAGCTGTCCTC
This sequence comes from Periophthalmus magnuspinnatus, assembly GCF_009829125.3. NCBI lineage: Eukaryota > Metazoa > Chordata > Actinopteri > Gobiiformes > Gobiidae > Periophthalmus > Periophthalmus magnuspinnatus. Next base: position 4,305,637 of record NC_047127.1, on the reverse strand, counting down.
CCGCAGTCTTAGATCCTCAGGCAGGTCCCTGTTAGATGTTCTCCTGCAGCCTTAAATGTTCAGGCAGGTCCACGTTAGCTGTTTTCCTGCAACTTTAGATCTTCAAGCAGATCCCTGTTAGTTGTTTTCCTGCAACCTTAGATCTTCAGGCAGGTCACTGTTAGCTGTTCCAAAGTCGAGGCTCTGGACAAAGGGTGATGGAGCCTTCTCGTTCCGGGCACCTCGCCTTTAGAATGACCTGCCTGACAAGATAAAGCTTGCACCATCAGTATCATCTTCTAAATCAATTCTTAAAACTTACTTTTATCGTCAGGCCTTTTTATGAATTCCGTTTTTATTTGTGCATCTTTTCTTTGTATTTCTATGTTTTGTATTTTATCTACTGAGTGTGTGTTGTGTTTTTTACTTTACTCTAAACTCTTTTTTAAAGGTGCTATATAAATAAAGATTATTATTATTTCTTGGGGATGGGGTGGGTTGTTGTTTACACTTTTTATGCAACTTAATTATGTTTTGTAAGCCGTGTCTTGTTTTTGTGATTTACATACTTTTCCTATTTTTGTCTGCGATGAAAGTTGCCACCTATGGGTTAATCAAAGCTAGCTTAGCCAAAACATCTTAGCCTGAAAGAACTTGGAAAGCGTCAATTCAAGATGGATTATAAAGGTGCGATGCTTAACACGCCGACAGGTTTGCTAGCACGCTAGTACACATGCTATGCTTTTCGCTGGTCCCAATGTTGCAAGACAGATCGCTAGCTTGAAAAATTGACTGTCTCGCCCAACTCTTCACCCCATTTTCCCATTTATCACAGTTCTGCCCAAAAAATCCCTTATGCTTAGAAAATATTTAAAGCAAAGTATGATTTTAAATTGATGCAACAACTCTCACAATGTCGGATGGTTAGGATCAAATAAACCAAAAAGCACGTGGCTAATTTACGTAACTTAATGGGTTTTAGCTTCCTGTTATTGGCGACATTTTGAGAACTTTTCCCCATTGAAAAATATATTTAGTTTTACATTGTTGATGGCTGTGACGTCAACACTTACGTTCCATTCTGACACCCAAGGGTATGCGACCTTAAGTTTCTCGATAGCCAGCTAGCATAACATATCTATCCTTTGAAATACACATTAAACCAAGGACAACAAAAGAAAGCATTCAAATCCACTCAAATGCAGTCTTTGATTTTCCATTTATCTACTGAAAAGCCTCAAAGCAATACCTGCAAAAACTACAAAAACCTTTCCTGTCACACCATAAAGGGACATCTGGTCTTTCTGAACAACTAGAATGTCACGAAACGTCCTCCCGAATCTGAGTCAGCAGTCCCATCCCAGACACCCATTTCTGCCACTAAGAGCACAACTTGACAACTCCGTGATAAGCCCGTGTCATTTTTGTCCTCTTACGTTGTCTTCTTATCGGGACATTGTTGCAGAGGACGTCTTTGTTCCATTCTCCCCTTGTCAGAGACTTATCCCGCGTGTTCCATCTGGCCTCCACTTTTGTATAGACTTGTCATGCAAAAGTGCAATCACGAAACGCTACGAGGTATTCAAATTTCTGTGTATAGACGGCGCTGAAAAGGCCAGGAACGGTCAAGCGCAGGTGCAGTATTTGTGGCGGATTTGAATAAACGCCTCTTGCTGTGCGGGAGGCTGCTATATTTAATATCCTGCCGCCTTTTCGTTTCAATTAGAGTCAGCTTTATTAATCCCAATGGGGGCAACTCATTCATGCACCAAAAGGTCTGGAAAGGTGATTACTGGTGAGCGCTCCGGCGAAAAGTGCACATTTTGTGGAGCAATCCATTATGCACACCCTTTCATGGCACTACGTTGGTGGTAATCTAGCTAGCATTTGTAGCTTACGTGCCTGTTCTATATAAAATCACCATCTAGCTGCTCATTTGAGTGTGTGCTAGCTTGCATTTATTATACCTCCCGCGTCCCTTCTGTGTAATTACTCTGCTTCCAGTCTACCAATCTCACCCGTTTCTTTTGTATTTCTGTATTTTTTTTCCGCAGGAAGTTACCGCTGAAGGAAGAAAATGGAAAAGAGTCTCTCAAGCCGGATACGATTGAAATCAAAGTGCACAGTGACAACAGTCTGCACACACAGCCCAACATCAGCAAAGCGTAAAAAACACACGAGACGTTTCCCCTCCCTCGTCACCAAAAGAACATTCGGATTACGAGACCAAAACCCAGAGAAACAACGATACTGGAGTCCAATAGCATATCTGTTTAGCAAATGCCCCCGCAGCAGGCATGTGTACATAGGAATAATAGAGAGAAAACCGATCAGACGGGCCGACCTTTTCAACGCCCGGAGTGATAAGTGTATCAGTGGAAGGTTATTCTGTGATCTATGTCCATTAATTTGGTCCTTTTTTTTTTTTTTTGTCTCCCGTTACTACGGTTCAGGCTGCAGTTCTGAACCCCGGCGCGCCCTCAGCAGTGATAATGCTAGCTTTTCTTTTGTTAGAGCTAACGCGCAGGCGGCCAAACGCTCTGCTTCATAGAATTCAGATTTATTCGAAGCGGTGCTAATATTTTGTTCTTTCATTTTGACTTTATTTTTTGGGTTGCGTATCAGTCTTTAGTGTTGTGTGTTTCCGGGAGCTTAGTATCAACTAGCTCCGTGTTGACATAGCTAACACAACAAAAGTGAGACCGTTATGTAAAGATTACCGCACCATTGGCTAATAACCTTTATGTTGGCTAAGCTAGCGTATTCTGCTCAGTTAAATTCAGAATATTTTTGACTCAGCTGGTATTTCGTCTATATTTTTTAAGTAGACATCTTTTTGAAATATCTTAGTTAACTTGTCAACTAAGCATGCTAGCATTGCGTGAACACAGGTAACACAGAACACAGAACTCACTCATAGCATTTTTGAGCTGTATTGAACTCTGTAGCCCTAGCGTCATGCTCCCAGCCCTTTAGCTTTTGTTAGCTTAAGCCAGTGCACATACCAACCATCTTTCCAGGTGACATCTCAAACCTTGCTATGCCTTTAAAGCTGCTCCGGTGTCATATTAACGAGCATCTGAAGCTAAAGGATATTGTTTTTCTTCTTTTTTTAATGCTAACTAGCTTTAGCAGCAACGTAAACAGGTTTCAGCGCAAGTTAGCAAAACAAACCGACTCAAATTAGCAACGGGAAGGAGTGTTTATCCGTAACTTCAGATGGCATAGGTTATTGTCGTCAACGTTCACTTCACAATGAGACCGCACTGACACGGTTAGCGCCATGATTGAAACCGTATATTGTATTCTCTTCTTGCGTGTGCACAAATACGTTCAGTCACTCCTCAACGAACTGTCGCCAGAGGTGAACTGCACTGCAAGCTCATTTCCTCCCTCAATACACAACTTGGAAAATTAATGTCTTTCTGTTGCATTGGGCCTGAACGGTGGCGTGATGTAACATTTCTGTAAAAGCCAGGATATGAGCGATGGCTTCGGGGCTGCAGGCACGGGAACAGATTCATACACAAATGGATCAATGGCTTGTTTTTGTTTCTTCATCACTGTCTGGGACTTCTTACCACGTGCGGGCTGATCTCTCTAATGTTGTCATGTGTTGTACATACGTTGAAAAAAAAAGTATTTTACAAAGCTTTTATGTAAATATACCCAGAGGGATGTGTGTTTTTCAAATGCAATGACTATTTCCCCCCATTCCCTCAGATGAAAAATAGTTTCTTTCTGTTTGTGTTTTGGTCGGAACTTCAGTAATGGTGCAATATTACTTTTTTCATGCCATTTGCTTTCCCGTAAAAAAAGAATCCATGGCCTAAAGCAATTTCGCGATTTCAACGAAGGCAGTAATTCCAGCATTAGCGTGCCTTCTCTAACCCCACCCCTCTTTAGACCATCGAATGCGTTTTACATTTCAACAACAACAGGCTGTCACAAGTTGAAGTCGGTCGTAGCCGTGAATTCTGGGAAGTGTAGTTTCGAGGTAGGCGACACTGGACAGGTATAGTCACGTATTTTCGGACTGTGAATAGAGGGATTGTTAATTGTCTGTGTGAATGTGTGTGTGCGCGCATACATGCATGGACCAGGACGACACGAGGTTGCGTCCATATGAATCAGGTTGCATGTATGTGCGTTGAATGTATCCGAACGCACCGTATCGGGTTTTACCTCTGTGTACATTTGTGTGCGTGTTTACATGAAACATCATAAATAATGTCACGATAGCAGATTTTATTTTGGTAAGTTATTGTTTTAAATTAAAGTCTATTGAATGGTGTAATATGCAACTTAAAGGGGTTACATATAGACCTATAAGGACAACGCGTTCCAAAGATGTCAATAACTGATTAACATGACCTTCTAAAGTGCATGTTACATCGCCTTTAACCACTAGATGGAGTCATGAGCCGCGAGGAGATTTCTTTTTTTAATTCTTTATCGACCATTTCCAACCATAGAAAGTAAAAAAAGAGGTGGACTGAGTTAATGTGACGTCACCCGTAGCGCTCGGGTCCAGTCAAATGAAGCTCATCGATGCTAGCAGTGATAGCGGCGAATTTGGAGCCGAGTGGCCGTATTTGGAATTCCGACCGCGAGTATCATAGCAACCAAAAAGTCAGTCCTGAGCGAAGCTGTTGAAGGTACACGCCTCATTCCTGTCCGCGCCGCTGGTTTAGCTTAGCGCCGCTTAGCAACACTGTCAATCAAATCTGTTGCTAACGCTAACAGGAGCAACCTCGGGGAAAGAAGGCAGCTGATTTGTCTGTTATTAATGTTCACATCTTGATTCACGGACAAAATGGCTAAATAAAAATACCAGGATTGTGTAGAGCGTGTTTTCAGGCTAGCACGTTAGCTATGTCCATTTATATATACAGTCTGTGTTTCTAACTTAATTTATCAGTATATTGTTTTAATTTTTATTGGCAAACTTTTTTTTAAATCTTGTTTTGTTACATTTGACAAAGCTACACGCTAACATTAGCCTACTGAAGTTGACTGGCCGTCCGAAAGAGCGTTTTTTTTTTTGTGCTATTCCAGGTGTTTCGTTTAATCAAGGTCTATTTCCACGCATGCCTACACTCTTTCTATGATTACCACTACATGGACTGATGAGCTACTTTAAATTTAAACTTCTTTTCCTCTTTTTTCACCGCCATCTTGAATTTGTTTTGTACCAAATACCGGTCGACACTTTGACACTCTAAACTGCAAAGTTAGTTGACGCCATATGGTGCTGATCAGCCGAAAGACGTTCCCGGACTACATGTAATCCCTTTAAAGTCATTTGAGTGTGGCTCGCATTCGTCTTTGACAGTGGAACAGTGCCAGAGCTCTCACAGTGAGTTAGGGAGTGCGCTCCGATAGCTAAAACCTGATTATGTACTTGTCCACAGTGATTAATTTCTCGCGGCTGCGGCACTCCATGCATGTGTCTGCAGGCTCCCCCCGCCTCCCTCCACCTCTCCTCTCCTCTTCATCGTTTTTTATCAAGCCTTCCGTAGCGCTGGCTTTGTTTTCTTGTACCTTGCATATCTCAAATGGATGGTCCTGCCATGGAAGCGGCGCGGCTGCCTGTTACGACAACTGTAAATATGGGAGCACAGTGCCTGGAGGCTGGGACGATTTGTACATGTTCTTTTGTATTTGAATATGAACTCTCCCCCTCAGCTGCCCGCTCCTCCGTGATCCCTTCTTTTGCGTGGGGGTGTTACAGGTGTGGTTGAGCTCAGTGTATGTCTCCCCCCTCCTCGTCCCCCTCTTGGACTGTCCCACCGAGCGCGCTCAGTGCAGGAGCTGGGATCTAGTGATGTCTCTCTGTACGTACCTGTGGAACACTTGTGACTCCTGTCATTGGCCGCTGTAAATAAACATGTCCTGGTAGAAAACTCACATGTTGTCTTTCTTCTCATGCTGTTTCTATGGAGCTCCACAGTGACAGCCTGCCCCAGTTTGGGAAGTACATTTTACATTCATTTTTCCCATAAACTTTTTCGAAAAAGTTAAATATTAAGCATTGAGGCATTGCGGCGGCTCACCAGCTACATGCTAATAAACATAACGTGGCTGTTTTAAGTCGAAAAAGACAGTTTAAAATGCAAGATTCTGCTAAATGTTTTAACAAGTTTGTGATTTTAGAAATGGATTTGAAATAAAATGATAGGTCTGGTCATTAGTTACCACGAAGCTGTTTATCTCCGAGCAAGCTTTCGAACTTTTAATGTTATTTTTTTCAGAATGGGAAAAAATGAATGGGAAATTTCGTTCCAGAACCGCAGGGTGTGCATTCACTGTTGAGCTCCATTCTGTTTTTTGATTACAGAGATCAGGCATAACAATATGACCACCTTTGATCGCCTCTTCTACCTTCTAACCCTAGAACTAACTTGACAGACCTCCGTCCTAACTTGAGACAATCCAACCACAACCGCTGAATTGTATCACGTGTCTCAAATGTTGAAGAAATCTCCTTTTGAAAATTCTCATTCAAATAAAAAAAACTACATAACTGCTTTTATCTGAAGTAAATAACAGTTTAGACCTTCGCCTGTTCACTCTGCAGAAATCCGCTGTTTCTTAATCCATTATTTTTCTCCCCGCCATGTTTGTTTTGACACGAACTGACAGCGCTCCTCTCTGATTGGTACATCCATCTGTCAATCACACCCAACTCAAACTGAAGAGACAGGATGTGGCTCGTGTTTCTTAAGTTTTGTCAAAGCGTGTGGCTCTGTCTGGCCTGGGAACCCTTTCGACGGGCACTGACCACCGCACAAATTGCTGTTTTTTCTTCCTTTTACACAAGAAAAACTTCCCTCACTCCGGCTATCAGTGGTCATAATGTTATGCCTGGTCAGGGGAGTCAACAGGGGGCAGAACAAACAAAGGGGTCTGTTGTCCCGGCCCAGAATTGGATCCTTTTCCTATTCATTTATATTAAGCTTCTTGTCCCCGGGCCCCCAAACTTCTGTCAACGGCCCTGTTCCTGGTTGTTGTATTTTGTCAGTAATAATTTAATACATTTTTGGTGATGTTGTAGAAGTACTTTTTCAGTTTATAGCCTTATTTGTTCTATTAAATTAACACTTCGGGCTTTGTAATTTTAACATCAAACACTTCAAGGTAATGTACAGTAAACAACACTGCCGTTCACTTTCTTCTTTCCAAAACTATTATACACCCACACTCTTTTCTTTACTTAACGCGTGTCCTTAATGTGTTTCAGTTTTGTAAAAGTCTAAATTCACACGGTCAGGTTTGTATCGTCGCTTATGTTTGAATAAATGTTTTGATGCCGAGGTTAAGTGGAACTAGTCAAGAGGAATCCAGGAAATCAGACGACCCAACAGTGAGACTTCTACGTACGTCAAGGCGACTGCGAATGGAGCGCAGGTACCAAGAAACAGTCCAACACACCTACGCTGAGAAATTAAAACGGCAATATAAAATGTCTAAAGAAGATCACGGGCATTAGTTTAAGATATCTGTGTTTTCTTACGCTTTAAAGAAGATCTATTGTGCTTGTGTCTGTTCTATAGTTAAAATCTATGACACCCGTGGATCGTTTTGTCATAATTTGCACATTTTAACCTCTTGAGACCTGGTGTCCTCGTCTGCGGACAACACATTTTGGGTTGTTTAGGCCACAGTGCAAATTTTTAAAAGAACAGCAACAAGAACATGTTCAATTTTGAATATTTCTAAGAGTTTAGAATATTTATTAATTTTTTTATTTGTATTTATTTGTATTTTCTGTTTAATTTAATTGTTTTTTTATTTTATTTTATTTTTTATTTTGTATTGTATTTTTATTATTATTATTATTATTATTTATTTATTTATTTATTTATTTTTTTTTTTTTTAAGGCATATGTCTTCCTGCCCCTGTCAGCAGCACAAATGAGACACATTGTTCCTAAAGGCACATTTGTTTCTCATTTTGTTTTTTACACAAAATGTCTGTGTTCAAGCTCTTAATAGTTTTTGCAAATAAAGTCCTGCAAGAGCTCGGGTCTCAGGAGGTTAAATCGCAATATTCATCTAAAACGACTTAATAAAAGAAACAAATCCACGTTAGAAAACTGCGACGTCCAAACAAAATCACAACCTCTGATGAAAAGCTGCAGATCACACTAGTAATCAGCATTTTTTTTTTTCATTTGTACCAAAACGACCACGCGACGCTGCCGAATCCTACGTGTGTCACAGATTAAAACAATAAAATTGGAGAACAAAGTGCGTAAGTCACATTGGGCGTGTTCCAGTGGAGGTGAAAACGGGGATTGATCTTGTAAATAAGCAATAAAACCATGTGCAAATCACTCCAAAAACAACTTCAGAGGGTAAATGTTGAAGGGAAACAACTGTAACATGGTTTAAAGTTGAAAAGTTGATTTTGCAGAATAGGATTTAAATGTGTTTTCTGGTCTGCTCGTCTCTATAAAGATGTTATTCCTGTGCCGTATGTCTCCAATGTTCCACAGTGCTGCGTTACACTTATCTATGCTGCATTTTTTCAAGCTGCTCAAAAATACGTTGGCAAAATGACTTACTTACTGTGGAACATTCCTCCAAAAGCAATAACATCTCCATGGAGACGAGCAGAAAAGTTATCGTGCGTCATTAATCTGCAAGAAGAAAATATGTATCAATGCAAAGTAGAAAAAAACGTCAGTATTTAACCTGTAGAGTCTCGATTTCACATTAAAACACTAGAGATGTACTGATTTGGGGCGATACCGATGCCGATTGTTTAGAATCCAGAGCAACCGACGGCCAATACGCTCCGCCGATATTTTTTGGTTCAATTTCTATGATTTTCCCACAACGATTTATTTCAAATTCTCTACAAACTTCTTCCCCCAAGCCATTTTTTTGTCCAGTTCTCTTCCTATTAAAGTTTTAATGTAACGCTTTGTGTTTATTTTCAGGCAGCAAATCGACCAAAACTAAATATCGGCCTGTGCTGGACACTTAAAACCCATACGCTAAAAAGTCAAAATATCATCTGGTTTATCGACCAACTGATATCTCTATAAAAACATTAGACTATTGATGCGTCTCAGGTTTGTATCCACCATCTTACACCCACATCTGTCAAAATTTAAGTCTTTGTCCACGTCCACTCTTAAGATTTATAAAGCGCAAAAACCCATTGGTAATAACTTTTAATTTAGAGTGTTGTTTTTTTTTTTTTTTAGAGGACACACTTCTATTTCCATCAAGGTCACGTCTCTCACCTCCATTATCCCGGTGTGAACGTGGGCCGTGTCGACTCCTGAAACAGAGCCACCGCCGTGATAAAAACCAAAGGGACCGGCCTGGACTCAAAGGGAGAATTAAGACGACTCCGAACAGAGAGGGATTTAAAGTGAAACGATAAGAGCTTTTAGAAACGTGAAGCGGCCGACATCAAACGGGTTTCAGACTGAGCTTCGGCAGGATTTCGTTTCTACCTTTTTCCGCAGTTTTTTTTTATTTTTGCTCACGAGTCGCTGTCATTGTGAAGTCTGGGTTTAGTTCTGGGTTAGATCTAGTTCAGACCTGGGTTTAGTAGGATTTTTGCATGGTTCACATTGTGTTTAAAGTTAGTCTGTGTAACTTTTATTATGAACAGGCTTGTCTCCATAGAAATACTGTTGCTTTCCCTGGAATGTTCCGCAGTGACATTAAACTAGTCTGTGAGTTTTTTTCAATAATGTATTTATTTTATAGTTGAAAATGGCTTCACAAATGCACATCATAAAGCCAGTGCAGACGCCTCTCCACAGATCTGACGTTACTTTTCTTCTCACTAGTTTAATGCAATACAGGAACATTTCAAGACAGACAAGTAGGTAGCAGACTGCACTTAGAAAAGTTACATAGTGTGTCATTAATGTTGGTTTAGTCTGGGTTTAGACCAGTTTTAGGCCTAATTGGTGTAGTCCTGACTTTAGTCCTGGTTTAATCCTGGTTTAGTCCTGGTTTAGTCCTGGTTTAGTCCTGGTTTAGTCCTGGTTTAATCCTGGTTTAGTCCTGGTTTAAGTCCCGGTTTAGTCCTGGTTTAGTCCTGGTTTAGTCCTGATTTAATCCTGGTTTAGTCCTGGTTTAATCCTGGTTTAGTCCTGGTTTAAGTCCTGATATAACCATAGTTCAATCAAACTTATAAAGTAAGTAAAAAAAATAATTATTTCACCGTGGTATCAGGGGAGTTAACGGGGGGATGAGACATGGGACGATATTGAAATTTTGTGTTGTGATGATCATGGCCAAAATAATTGCGCTTTAACGATTACATCACCATAACGATTAAAGCTGCTGACAGTTTAAAAATGTTATGGATATGAATCATTATAATGTTTACGTTATGAATAAGTTCCTCGTTTAAATAACTTTTGTATAATTGTACTTACACTTTGTTACAGCTGTGATCTAGCAGAGACCATTGTGAATGAACAGGGCCGTTGACAAAAATTTGGGGGCCCGGGACAAGAAGCCTCACAATTCTGGACCCCTAAAGCCCTGGGGCGATTATCACGATTATATAAAATGTCCCACGAATGATTAGTGTGTTCACTTTTTATCATGATAAACTGTATTATTGTTTATCGTCCCATCCAGGGGATACCCTGTTTTGTCCCAGTACCCAGGGTCTTGGGGGCCTAAAATTCGACTCTATTCCTATTGATTTATACTATGAGGGTTTTTTTGTCACGGGCCTCTAAATTTCTATCGACGGCCCTGGTTGGTATCATTGGTTCAGTCCTGATCAAGCTGCTCCACTTATTCTGTTTTATACATTAAACCGTCCAAATTGAAGTTTATACATGTATTTGTTTAACCTTTGCACAAACATAGACCACTCCACGCTAATTCCATATGAAAACGTGAAAAGGCTATTTTATCTGTACGCAGCGATGGAAGGAACCCAGCAAATACCACTGGGAAGGAACAAGCTGGACCACCATCATCGCGCCAGTCTGCTACAGCTGATTACCGCTCCTACTCGATACTACGTCCCAAATCCTCCTCCATTTTGAACAGATAACACTGCAAGCATCACCTTAATATTCTCGCTTTAATCTTTGCTTTTGCAGAGGGTCCCATGATACCACCACCACCACCACCACCACACCTTAATCCCACCAGAGAAGTTTGAAGTAGCAGCGGATACAGTGGAGTGATGGAGAGTTTCCTGAAGTCTTATTGCAAAGTATATAAGTCCGGCAGGTAGAGCTTAATCTGCAGTCCATTAGAGCAGATCCCACTGTGCAGATGAAAAGGAGGGAAAATTACAGTGTAGGTGAATTAGTCTGTAACATTAGCTAATATTACTCTGTGAAAAGCACATAGTCAAATACAAGATTTTAAGTGACTCTCAGTGAGCCGTTGGAATGAGTCATTAAAGGCCTGATTTTGAAGTAAGTTGGTCTATTAATGCCGAGTCCAAAACTTTGCTAATGACGTCTATAGAAATAACTAGCACGTGTATTCCGTCCTACAAGTATTCATTTTTTTGGGGGTGTTTTTATTGCAATGGAAACCTACGTCCTGGCTTGTATCCGCGCAAACCTGGCTCGTACTTGGCCTGGAAGAAATGGTAAGAGGTCACATTTTTTGTATAGCTTTTCCACCTCAGAGCGGTTTAAATCAAGGAAACTCTTATTCGTTCAAATACACATGCGTACGTTAATGTATGCAGACATTGGCGACGAGTTGGGTTGAGTGTATTGCTCAAGGGCACGACGACGGTGTTCATCTGTGGGAGCTGGAATTGCACCGCCGACCTGTGGATCAGTGGACAATCTACCAACTGAACTACTGTCTCACTGGTATAAATCATATCTGTCTCTATGGAGAATGTTCTGAAGTATGATTTTTAACTTTGTATTTACTGTATTTTATGGAGTATAAGTCACATTGGAGTATAAATCACAGAGTAAAAGTCGCGCCGGAGTATAAATCACAGAGTAAAAGTCGCACCGGAGTATAAGTCGCAGAGTAAAAGTCGCAACGGAGTATAAATCACAGAGTAAAAGTTGCACCGGAGTATAAATCACAGAGTAAAAGTTGCACCGGAGTATAAATCACAGAGTAAAAGTCGCACCGGAGTATAAATCACAGAGTAAAAGTCGCACCGGAGTATAAATCGCAGAGTAAAAGTCGCACCGGAGTATAAGTCACATCAAAGTATAAATTGCGGAGTATAAATTGCACCAGAGTATAAGTCGCACCAGCCAAAAAATGCATAATAATAAAGAAAAAAAACCCCATATATTTCACATATAAATCACATCTGAGTATGAGTCGCACCCCCGGCCAAACTATGAAAAAACGTGTGACTTATAATCCAGAAAATACAGGAATTTCTATTGCTACCTCCATAAACTTGCACAGTGTTGCTTTTTTTGTTTCATGAAACTGACCCTAAAAACTGGACAAACGACTGAAGAATTCCCCGGAGCTCGCCGACTTGTCTTTGATCAACTCCGGATAACTTCCGAGAATGGGCTTTTCCGACGTCCTCCTCCGGAATCTCCAGTAAAATGAATCACCCTAAGAATCCCTATCTTGTATTAAAACAACCAAATGTCAGGAGATAAAACAGTTTTCAGCTTGTCGTTTCTATGGTCGCCACGCAGCTTTTGGGATGACGAATGGTCGCGCTATGGCCGGACCTCAAGGACACAGCGGAGGAAGGGTTTTACAGAACAACAGGTCTGAGTTATAGCGGGTAATAAGTCTTTCATAGTGAGACAGTGGGTTTAGGAGAGGGACATGAGAGTGGACAAAGGCGGGTAAATAAAAACTATAAAAAGGTTTGTAATTTACTGTTTGAGTGTTTAATACATTTATGCATAACTTTGTCCTCTGATTATTGCCTGAAAGGTCCACTGTGTAACTTTTCTAATGGATATGTTATTGCTTTGTCTGAAATGTTCCACAGTATACGCCATTAAACTTATTTTATTTATTTAATCATCAGTGGGGAAAAAGTCCTTGAAAACAACACATTCACAGTGAGCGGGCTTGCCTCGTCACAGATCTGACCTTTAACTTGAAGTGGTGTCATCTGCTTGTCTCCATGGAGACATAATATACAAGTTTAAAGCCATACTATGAAATATTGTAAGTAAAACAGCAGAAAAGTGACCTATAGTGCACATTTAAAGTAGTTTTTTTTCTTTTTATTTATATATGAAATCATTTTATTATTTTTTTTATTTATTTCTCAATTCACAATTTTGACTACTAATTTTTTCACAGAATTTTTTCCGTTCTGACAAAGTTCTTTCCCAGTTTCTCCAGAAATACCACAAATCTCCATAGGCTGTAGGCAGAGGAGTCGACGGGGACAAAAGGGTCTGTTGTCCCGGGCCCCAGCGTCTTAGGGGGGACCTCGGCCTGTTAATAGGCTCTGTGCACTGCAGCGCACTAGCTAGCTCACTATGTCTCAAAGCTAACGGTCAATTTTATTAAAATCAGAAAATATTAAATAAACAACCTGTTAAAATGTTAATATTTCAATTTGCAGCTTTGTTTTAATATATTTTATGCCTCAAAGTTAGCATTAGCATTAGCATTGACACAAAAACTGGTGAAGTATTGATTTTATTTGTGTACTTTTTAACATGTTGTCAGTCCACTGTCCACTGCCTGATCTTTAAATATTTATTCATTTTAGCGTAACTCTGCAAAAACTTCATAGAAATAAAACTGAACAGGAAGTTGTGACGCTAACAGTGACGTAGCCGGGCGCTATCCATGCATTTGTCTCCAGTAGGTTAGACGACTGTAACGGCCTGCTCACTGGCCTCTCCAAACGAGCCTTAACACAGCTGCAGTACATCCAGAACACTGCTGCTCGGGTCCTGACTAGAACCAGGAAGTACGAGCACATAAGTCCTGTGCTCAGGTCACTGGCTCCTGTAGCTCAAAGAATAGACTTTAAAGCTGCTCTGCTTGTGTATAAGTCTCTCCATGGCCTAGGTCCAAAGTATATCTCCGACATGTTAGTGCCATATGAACCATCTCGCAATTTGAGGACTTCAGGGACCGGCCTCCTGCTGGTGCCCAGAGTCAGGACTAAACATGGGGAATCGGTGTTTAAGTTTTATGCAGCTAAAACTTGGAACATTCTTCCTGAAGATGTGAGACAGGCCTCTACTTTGACAATGTTTAAATCCAGGCTCAAAACAGTTCTGTTTAGCTGTGCATACGACTGAAAGATTTTTATTCTGCACTCTTCTATTTTAATGTTAATTTTATGATGATTATTTATGTTTTGATTTGTGTGATTTTAATGTCTTTCTTATTCTGTAAAGCTCTTTGAATTACCTTGTGTACGAATTGTGCTGTACAAATAAACTTGCCTTGCCTATTGTGCACAGAGCCTATTCGTATTAGAGGGGGGGCCCATGTGAGCGTTTCTGCCCCGGGCTGCCAAATTTCTGTCAACGGACCTGGTTATTTGTTAGTCTATAAGGAAAAATAATGTTGAACGCTTTGAAATCAAATGCTCTTCAGGCTGGTGTATGTTTTCCTGACCCACGTTGCACATATCATTGTAATATCTTAATTCAACGACGTCTTCCCCTCACCAAGAGCAAACTAATAGGAACAAGAATTGGTCTAAAAGAACAATTTCACATAATCACGGTTAATTAGACTTTAGCAATTATAAGATGGGTTAATTATCGCTAGGAGCTTCTGTGGCTAATGATAAAGCATTTGATGTAAACATTGTGGAAATAGGTAGACCAAGTTTAATTACATTCACCGTCTCTATATAGGCCTCGTGATAAGAAACTTTACGTAGAAGCATAAGACAAGCCCGTAAAATGTCTAGCTACATTTTATCTCATGTTCAGCCATTTTAATTAATTCAGTGAAACAGTGTTGTGATGTAGAGGTCTGAAATTCAGTGCTAGCCTAATTACAATCTCCAGGGGGCACTATAACCTGTTGGGGAAGAAGAAACGGCCATTTTGAAGTAGCTTTATGCTAATTTAAAACAGCTGTTAAATGTGTAGGTGGGTTCGTTTGGTGTCGGGGCTCAAATTTGGACGTGTTTTAAGGTAAGTTTCATTAGGCTATTGCTTTAAAGCGGAAACTAACTCAACGGCTAGCTTGAAATTGCTACCGTTTGCGTGGATTTGTTAGCTAGTTTATGGCCATGTGGCTGTGGAGATGCGCTAACGTCGGCCGCTGGCATAGATCTGTTCAAATAGGTTATAAAATAGAACAGAAAAAGTGAGATAGCTATATTTATTTTAGCAGTATGGGCTACATGAAGAAATCCCCAAACCTCAGTGGGCCATGTCTAACTTTTATGTGTCCTTGCATCACCCCGCCCGACTATAATTAAAACAGTGCTAGACTAATTGGAGTGTACTTTGAATGACCTGTTCATTTGTACTTATATCAAAGGATTATGGATCGTCGAGAACATCAGAAAGCGTTGAAAATGAACGCTGCTGTAACAGTGTCTGCCGTGGAGATAATATTACGTTTTTAAATTTATTTTTTATTCAACCGGCAAAGTCCCACTGAGACTTGGAATAGATGTTTTGCTCATAATGTTGCACAGTATGGCATTAAACTTAACTGTATCTTGCACTGATTCGGTTAGTGTTGTTTTTATTGCTACAAATGACTTGAAAAACCTGATTGTTTTCATATAGATGGATAAGAATTAATGCCATACTGTGGAACATCCCAGGTTACACGCTGATATGTGACGTTTTATTGTACTTTTCCTATATTACATGTATATTTGCTTTATTTTTAACATTTGCGTGAAGTACTTTGGTCAACTGAAATTGTCTTAAAAGTGCTATATGAATAAATAACAATAATTTAATTGAGTATCTCCATGGAGACGAGTAGATGACGGACCTTTCTCTAAAAATGTTACATGGAGCGCCTATAAATTTGTAGTCAGAAACGTAAACGCATTCATATGATTTGGTGGAGGACACTGCGATGTATAAATTTGGTTTAAATTTGTCGTGTTTCAGAGGCAAAAGTGGATCCAAGATGGCGGCTGACCTTCTGCACGGAGAGATTACATTTAAACGACAAATGGAGAATCCAATGAGGTTCATCTGCTTCCAGTTGTTTGTTTGAATAGATTCTTTCTTCAGACCAAGGTTTAGTTTGTTTTCATACGTGAAAGTTTCAGCTGTTCGGTCTTTCTCAGAGCAACATTTCTGACCGTTGTAAAGGAGAGAACCACATTACGTTTTTTTACCTGTTTAAATCATCAGACCGGACACGTTGCAGCAAAATCACGTGACCACTCTGAGGAAAAGCGCTAGTGAGCAGTCCAAACAGTGAAACAGTCTGAAAAACGAACTAAACCTTTGAGTTCCACATTTGGAATTCCGACCATGAGTATCATAGCAACCAAAAAGCCAATCCAGAGCGAGGCTGTTGAAGGTAACGCCCCTTCCCACCCACGCCGCTGGTTTAGCAGGGAGCGAGCACTTAGCCACACTGACAATCAAACCTTCTTTCAACACTAGCGAGATCGACCTTGAATTTTTTTTAGAAATGGCGTATTTGAGGGGCGAGATGTGTTGTGTTAGACGTATGTGCCATATTTATATAAACTGTTACTCTTATTAAATTAGTATTTTTACTATAACCTGGCACCAAACATCTTTCCTGTTTTTTTTAAGGTCAGTGTATTGTCGTGCACTGTCCCTGTCCAAATAAAACGGACCAAACCAGACCAAACCTTGGGGAAAGAAGGTTCCTGATTCGTATCTTGATTTACGGGCGAAATAGTGAAGTAAAACCACCAGGATCATACAGAGCGGGTTAATACAAACATTTAAGACCAAAATGACAAGTCTGACAGCAGCAGTTACGGACAGAGGAGCGACAATTTTTCAATAGAAAGTGAATTGGAGCCAAAGTTGATGTAGCTGGAAGCCCTTTTGCATGTAAATACAACCAGTTAACAGCAGAATGGTTGATTTTTTAAACACATTCTTAACGTAATCCTGGCTTAATGTTGATCCCGACCTTTAAACCGCGCTGGTTGCTTAATAAAATAGACTCCATTTCTGATCATTTAAGAATAGCCGCTCTGAGATACAAAACTCTTGACATTTACTAATACATTTTCCTTATGTTCTTAGGAGGCGAGGAGCAAGACCGCTTCCTGCTCTGGACCACTTCACCCCTGCTGCCTGTTGGGATTTGACACAAGAGCTTCCAATTACGATGCTATCTTTGTTAGCGGTAAGCCTGGCGAGCTAGCGCGCAGCACATAACGGCCTAGCGTGTTCCTCCGGTGTCCCTTAAAGCCTATAGATTATTACGCTTTTAAAAGGCGACATGCGTAACCGTGCGTAGCCTGCGGATAAAATTCACAATAATTGAGCGCGTGGCGGGGTAAATGTCAACCTATTTGGTGTGGCTTTCTGTTTCGTCTCTATTAGCCTAATGTGCTACGCCGTATTCCTCGTAGCTTTGTGCAAATTTCATATTGGATTTTTATTAAAACTCAAAAGCAACTGTAATAGATTTGCCTCTGGGGTGGCTTTAAAAATCAATTTGCTAAACAGAACCAAATTACCCCCCATAATTGTCTCATTGGATCACATTTGCCATACCAAGGTGATCCGCAATGCATTGTGGGAAAATATCCATGTGATTTTTGTGCTGTTTTTAAGACCGCAGTAGGCATGTTCCTGCAGGGAAATTGACACATTTTTCAGGAAAAGTATTTCTTGTGATGACAGTTTGAATAAAGTCGTATATTTGGACGTGTGCATTTGAATACAATCAGTGGCTGTCTAATGAGGCAGGGAGAGGAAGACAGGACAGGATTAATTAATTATAGAATGACATTTATGGATAATAACCTTCTGCTGGGATCACTCATGAATATGGAGAAGACTATCAAAGAGGAAGCACCCAGCCGCGGAGATGGATCAGCGTCTACCTCCGCGAGAGCAGATCTGAGCCCACTCACACGTCCGAGTGTCGCCCCGGGGGTCAAGCGCGGCACGGGGTCACGGGTTTGGGTACTTAAACATGATTAATAAAGCTAAAAAAGACAGTTTAGCATCATATTTTCAGTTGGATGGTCTGCCACCTGCTTGTCTCCATTACGATGTTATTGCAATACAGTGGCCCCTCGTTTATCGTGGGGGTTACGTTCCAAAAATAACCCGCAATAGGCGAAATCTGCTTTATTTTTTAGAATTATTCTTTAATGTTTTTGTCTGTAAAACCCCTCACCACACACTTTATACACTTTTCTCACACAGGCGTTAATATTTCCTCACATTTCTCTCTCGTTTAAACTCTCTCCAAGTTCAAACCTTCGTAGGCGTCTTTGTCGGTGCAGAACGTTTCATCGACATTGTGGGTTTTGTCGGGGAGAAAACAAATTGCAAACGTACAGCACTTCAGAGTCACACTGCGATCCAACGTTTATG
This sequence comes from Periophthalmus magnuspinnatus, assembly GCF_009829125.3. NCBI lineage: Eukaryota > Metazoa > Chordata > Actinopteri > Gobiiformes > Gobiidae > Periophthalmus > Periophthalmus magnuspinnatus. The sequence goes on along the minus strand of NC_047127.1, from coordinate 4,287,203 downwards.
TAAATTTGTCTGAACACATTCTGTACTGGACAGGAGACACGGCACGGAGGAGAAATCCGTGAAACAGCAAGACCGCGAAAGGTGAACCGCGATATAGCAAAGGACCACTGTACCTGGAAGGTTCCACAGTACGGCATTATCTTATCTATCTCCATGGACACAAACGGACACCGCGAGACCAAGCGGCAGATCAGATGGAGAGTAAAAAATATAATAAGATAACATTGAATACCCTACTGTAGCCTTTCATAATTATTTCCAAGGAGATACGCTGGTGATAGATTGCCAGAAAAGTTACGCAATGCAGCTTTAAATGTTGGATCATCGTTCACAACAAACCTTGAGTTGCGCTAGTCATATTTCTCCATCATTTGGCGCATTTAGCAAGTCTTTATTGTCACAAAGCATTAATTTAACTTTCAAAAATACCTAATATACTACCCAATATAAAACCGGGTATGAAAAATTCTACGTTGAATCCTACAGTACTTTTAAGATACTACTTTTGTCGAGTCAGGAGTCTCCATTCCCGTGCGATCTGCATTGTTCCCAGTCCTAGCCCTCAACGAGATCCACTGATTCATGACAAATATTGGATCTAGTGCAATAACAGACTTTAATTAACTGCAAACAGCCATTTCCCAGCAGGTATTGCAGCCTAAGTGTCCCTGGATGATAGCACTAAACTATCAAAGCTAAACTTTCAAACAAAACGCTACAGTTAAAACATTTAGCATATGTTAGCATCCTTAGTTTAAACAGCTGTTACGGCAGTGTCAATATTGCCCTTAGCAGATACTATCCTAATGTTCTCACACGGCACCTGATTAAACCCACATATAGCTTACATTAAAACATAGTCTATTATTAGCCTCTTAGCTTTAGCGCTGCCAATGCGAGCGCTAATGGCAACTACGAAGCCAATTAGCGGTCATCATGCTAAACAGCTGCACGGGTGTTGCTACAAGTGGTTCATTAGCACTTGTTTGTTGAGTGCAGGTGTCCATAAATTGAACGTATATATTTATTTAATTAAAACAAAAGTTAAGCTGGAGTATTGTTTTTTTTCCAGACTGAATAGTTCTGCATAGCTAGCGCGTCTCTTGTTGCTTCCTGTGGCGAGAAAGCGCGGGGGATGCGTGGTGTTTTTTTTTTTCTCAGGTGTCATGTCTTTAGTGTCTCCAGCATCTTGACATGTGTACACTGTTTTTATATGTGAGACGGTTCCGTGTTTCTCGTTGCCATTTGCGGATCCCAGCAGACGGCAGCGGAGAGACGGGAGCGTTCTCTTCAATCATTGCGACGGTGGGACGCCGTGAGTCATCCCAGTTCAGGATCAAGTTGCCTGATTATATATTTTTTTCTTTCATACGGTTAGAAGATGTTTTGTCTTCTTACATGTGGTTCTGTGTTGACTATAAATAATAGAAAATGAAGTCAAAATTCAAAATATTCAATGTTACGGAGGATCTGCCGCCTGCTTGTCTCCATGGAGATGCTATTGTACTTATTATTGTACTTAAATGCATATTTTAGGTATCTGTACTTAAGCAAATTTGAAAGAAAATACGTTTTACTTGACTACATTTGAGAGCAGTATTTGTACTTTCTACTCCACTACATTTTTGAACAGGTCTGAAAAGTAAAAGTATTTTTTATATTTCTTTGAGACTTGCTATAAAGGCTGAGGGTTTATTTTCAGCACATTCATAATTTGAGACAAAGATACAAATAAAAACACCTGGAATTTTCTTTTATTATTTTGTGTCCGTTGAACGAGTACCATATTTTCCGGACTATAAGTTGTGCTTTTTTTTTTCTTTTCATAGTTTGGCCGAGGGTACGACTTATACTCAGATGTGACTTATATGTTGGAATATTAGTCGCATCTGAGTATATAATTTCACATCTTTGTTACGGTCACACTGACAATGTGACAACCGCGTTTTTTTCTTCGTTATTATGCATTTTCTGACTTACGTTCCGGAGCGACTTATTGTCCGGAAAATACGGTATTTATTTTTGAACGTACAGGCAAAAGCAATGACATCTCCATGACGACAACCCTGCGCTAGAAAAGTTGCACAGTGCATCTTCAACTCCAGTGATGTATAATCTAAACTGCAATATTCAGCTATTTTTTTGACAATATGGCCTTATCCCGCAATGGTACAGAATTCGATCTTAAACGGGCCATTTTACATCGTTTTCTGATCCGTTCTAATGTTGTTTCCTCATCACAAAAAGACCTGGAGTTGTGTTTTGTTTCATTCACAATCCTGCATATTTAGACTGCATTCTTCTCTCAAACGGAAAATGCTCTGTTCCACCTTGTGATGTCATCATGTGGTGATACAGGAAGTGCTCCGCTGTGTTTTTAAACTTCATAGACCTCCACTAGAATCATTTGGATAATTTCAGCCCTGGAATTGCCGATCTCTACTGAATTAAAGCTAAAAGGTAGCCGCTAACTTGAAAACTAGCACTTCATGACATCACAAGGTGGAACAGAGCATTTTGAGCTCTGGAGATGAAACAAAACACAACTCCAGGTGTGTTTTTGAGGTGGTAACAGCATTAGAACATGGCTTAAATCTCACAAGAGTCCATTTTGTGTCATATAGGACCTTTTAAAAGTCTTGTAGTTTGCTCCACTTTGCGTTAGCAGCTAGCTTGTCAGTAGAATACATCGCGGATAATAGCCGGACGTGTACCCGAAAGTTGTTAACGCTCCTCTTAAGTGAATTTTGTGTTGGAACATTAGTGTCGTAGCTTCACAGGTCAAACTAATTAAAAAGCCGTGGTCAGCTCCCATCTTCTGTATCGTGCTAATAGCGCTAATAGGTCAGTTAAACGAATGTGGAAAGTTCATACGTCTGTAATGGCAAAGGTCTCAGGTTTAAAGGAGGGGGTTGTACTGCCCACTGCACTGACCTTCTCCAAATGGTGATTGATGCTACAGCCTTTATCTCATTGTCTCACACACCTCCGTCGTATCACTCACCCACAGCTCAGAAAATGACGCGTCCGCCATTGTTCCGTACTCGGAGGCTTGGATGTGTCCGTGTTTTTAGATAAGCCACGCCGTTCTAAAGACGAGGTGTAACACTAGTGTGATTAAGAATGATCTGCTCCGTTTTGATGCTACGTTTTGATAGCACGTGCTCTAAAAGATGATTTGATATATTTATACATTCAAACTTGCACAGACCATAAACCTTGAATGAGCTTTTTCATTAGGTGGCCATCCATGTGCTCTTTATTTTTACTTTTGGGTGGAGTATTTTTCTTTTTTGTGATATTTTTACACGTGTATAATATAGATGTTTAATGCTTGGGTTTGTTGTTTTTTTGTCCAGGTGGAACCACACAGCGACAGTAGCTCAGTTAGTAAAGAGATTGTTCCCTGAAGGTTGGCGGTTCGAATCCAGCTCTCGACGTAAACATCATCGGTTGAGCGGTCAGATCCACTGGTTGACGGTGCGATTCCAGCTCCCACACATGAATGCTGTTGTTGTGTCCTTGGGCAAGACCCCCCTTGTGTGTGACGTAAAGCGCTTTGAGGATCTTGAAGGTGGAAAAGCGCTGTATAAAATTGTGATAATTTACTATTTACCATGCTTTGACGAAACTTTACAAAGACGAATGGGTCTGGAACTATCTCACATTTCCACGATTGGTGTGATTGACAGGCGGATTAACCAATCAGAAAACCCATGGTCTGTTCGTGTCAAAAATATGGCAGCTTACATGTAAAAAAGCAACTGAGAAACAGCGCAGATTTGTACAGAATTGACAATGGAAGCCCCAAACTGTTATTAATCTCAGGTAAAATAAGTTATATATTTTCTGTCTTCTGTACCTGAGAGACACATGATATGAATTGGCAGCTGTGGGTGGAGGTTTGTGGAGGTTGTATATTCGCTCCATGGTCCAATTCCAAACCTTCTGGATTCAATTAGGACGTAGAAGAGACTAACTTGGTCAAGCAGTGTTTTTTCAGGATTTTCAACTTCTTGGCGAACTGCACTGCCCACAAACGACGTGCGAAAAAGAGTCATCATTTTGAGCTAAAATGATAAATATTTAAAGATCAGGCGGTGGACAGGGAGCTGCGGGTGGAAGTCACTGACAACATGTTAAAAACTACACAAATAAAATCAATACTTCACCAGAGGACACTGTGTTTAGAAAGAGACATGTTTGTGTCTCAATGCTAACGCTAATGCTAAATTTGAGGCATAATAAATACAAAAACAGCGCCACAAACTGAAGTGTTCTACATTTAAAAAATAACTGTCTTTATTAATTAATTTGAATTTTAATGGGTTGTTAATTTTATGTTTTCTGATTGTAATAAAAGTTAAAATGCTTTGAGACGAAGCGAGCTAGCTAGCGTGCTACTGTGCAGAGAGCATGTAGACTGTTTAAAAAAGTGGACTGAGTGTGACTTTCTATTTGGAACGTAGCAGGTTAGCAACGTCCATGTATATACACAGTCTATGTCACAGAGCGTATTCTCCATTCTAGGTTTTACACTTCTTTTTTGTTAAGTTGTTCTTTTATTTTTGTTTCATCCAAGTACAAAACTTGATTGGCAATACTTCTGTAATTTAATGCCCCTGTTTGTTCTTCGTAGCAGCATGTGAACCACTCTGAAGTCGTCACCTCTTCAAACTTGAAAAGACAACAATTCCAATCTTCCCCCTTGATGTCAAAATCCGCGGCGGCCATTTTGTGTCTGCGGCCTACACAGGTTTGATCTCTCCTCTTGTTCTGCTCCTGTAGTAAAGTGCTTTAATTGTTCCGATGCACCTGCAATTAGCGCTTAACAGCCCTCCTCCGACGCTCCTGTCACTCTGGTTGTTTTGTTTGCGGCGCGACGGAGCTGACACATGTTGCTAATTGGCACAGGTTTAATTTGACAGTATTATGTAGCAGCGGCGGCGGCGGTGGCGGTGGAGTTTTGATTGTGGTTATTTGAAACTCGCGTCTTCTCCTTCAAGTGGAGTTGTTCCATTTACTCCTCGGTGGTGCACTTTGTCATCACGGCAACTTTAAAACGTGACTCCAATTTTGATTCTCGCACGGAAATATTGGAAGGCCGTGCTTTGAATTCTAAACGGGAAAAGTTAGTGGGTTTGGGGAGTGCGCTGTGTAACTTTACTGAAGGGTCCGCCACTGCTTGTTTCCATGGAGATGTTAATGCTTCGCCAAGACTGTTCCAAATTTTCTATATATAGCGCTTTAGATCAAGGAATCACTCACCCATTCAAACACCAGTGTACGCAGACACTGGGGGGCGACGTGGGTTAAGCGTCTTGCACAACGACACAACAATTGCATTCGTCTGTGGAGCTGGAATCGCACCGTCAACCTGTGGGTCAGTGGATTTGACCGATGATGTTTATGTTAAGAGCGGGATTTGAACCGCCAACCTTCGGAGCAGTGGACAAACGCTCTACCAACTGGCGTTAACTTAAGGATCTACATGCAGACTTAACCATAACAAGTCAGATCTGTGGAGAGACAACCCCACTCACTGTAAGAATGCTTTTTTTTTAGGTTATTTTTTGCAACTAAAACACCTGTGATTGAATAAATTACTTTAATGTAATGTTACTCAAGTAAGTGTCTTGCAAAACTGTTAAACTGCTACTACACAAAGACTGTATATATAAATGGACATAGCTAAACTGCTAGCCGCTGCGTTCCAAATAGGAAGTGAGCATGATCGCACTTCCGGCTCCATTGACTCTGGCTCCAATTCACTTTCTATTGAAAAACTGTGGCCCCTCTCTCCATAACTGCTGCTGTCAGACTCATCATTTTGGTCTTTAAATGTTCGTATTAACCCGCTCTATATGATCCTGGTATTTTTATATAGCTACTGTGTCTGTAAATCAAAACATGAACATTAATAACAGGCAGATCAGACGCCTTCTTTCCTCAAGGTTGCTCTCGCTAGCGTTGGCAACAGGTTTGATTGACAGTGTTGCTAAGTGCTCACTCTGTGCTAAAGCAGCTTGGGCGGTAAGGGGTGTTACCTTCAGCGGCCTCACTCCGGATTGGCTCTTTGGTTGCTATGACACTCGCGGTCGGAATTCCAAATATGGAACTCCGCTCTAAATTCATCGCTATAACTGCTAGCCTCGATTAGCTGCATTTGACTAGAGCTGAACGCTGTGGGTGACGTCAAACTCATTTAGTCCACTTCTTTATACAGTCTATGCTACTACCACTGTTTTAATTACCAGTTTTGGCGCTAATTGTTTTACCCTAAAATTATTATGCAAGGATCAGTAGAGGCACGACGACGGCGCCATCTGCAGTCCGACATCTTCAGTACGGTATCCAAGGTGTGTGAGAGTAAAAAGGCCCACTCATCCCGGTTTATTGTCCGGTGTAGGAAGACGACGCCAAAACCTGTTTAAATCACGTGACCGGACACATCACGGCAACGTCACGTGACCACTCTGAGGCGCTAGTGAGCAGCCCAAACTGTCAGGGAAGGAAACAAACAAATGAAACCTTAGTCTGAAAAAAATAATCTGTTAAATTAAATTATCGGAAGACCTCGTTGGATGAACCTCATTGGACTAAGTAGTTTCTTTGACGGATTTGCATTCTCACAAACTTTAAAGCGCTGATAGATATACGAGATGTACTTTTTTTGAAAATAGATCGACAGGTTTAATGCCGCGCTGACGAACATTCCAAGCAAGGCAATAACCTCTCAATTTATGATCAAAACACTGTATCGTACATCAGTATTTACGCTGCCGTTTCTTTCGTTCTTGTGTCTTTAAAAGCAGCTGCCTCCCTCACGCTTCCTCCGCAACACAACCCACCCACCCACCCACCCCTCGCCTGTCGCCTTTGGGTGCTGTGAAGGGGACGCGGGGGAGAGTGGCCTGTCCGCCCTCTGCCCTGTCAGGAGCGATCACTTTTTACTCCTGCCTCGCACCTGTCTGGAGAGAAGGTACGCCGACTTTAAAGCTGATTAGACCACGGGTAATGGCAGGTTATGTGGCACCCAACTCTACAGCTTTGCCGCGAAAAACAACACACACTCCGGATTATGAGTGTGCACCTGTCACCTTGGGATGTGACGGGGAATAAAATGGACTACTCGATAGAGCGCTAAATTAACTTACCATAATTTTATACAGTGCACACAGCCAGATACTCTCCCATTACTTAATATGTTTCATGCTTCAGGAATGGGCCCAACAAGGATGTGAAAGGTGACAGCTCTGCAATAAAGAACGCTCTATTCATCAAACTCATTTTCAGCAAGGAAGGTGCAACTTAATAGTTTTATACTTTATCTCCCTTCGGAAAATTATTTGGAGTTTATTTTTGAGGCCCCAGTTCGGTCGACAAGTGGTGTTTGATTTGATTATTAGCGATGAAAAAAAGTTCCAAAGAAAATATATTAATTATTCAAAAGGGAGTTTGTTGTCTCGAGCCCCAGAATCTCAGGGGCCCAGAATTGAACCCTCTTCCTATTCATTTATATTAGAGGGGGCCCATGTGAGGGTTTTCGCCCCGAGCCCCCAAATTTCTGTTGACGGGCCTGAATACAATAACTACAGTGTCTAGTATTTTTGGTAGATGATGTAAATTGAATTGGTTTTCAAAAAATTTTCTTCAGTACACATTTATTTACACACTCGCTATACACATAGTATACTCGCTATACACACAACACACTTGCTATACACACAACACAGTCGCTATACACACAAGACACACTCTTTACACACGTTACACTTGCTATACATGGACGCACTCGCTATACACACACAACACACTCGCTATACACACAACACACGTGATACACACAAGAGGACACTCGCTATACACACAAGACACACTTGGCGCTACACACACAACACACTCGCTATACACACAACACACGTGATACACACAAGAGGACACTCGCTATACACACAAGACACACTTGGCGCTACACACACAACACACTCGCTATACACACAAGACACACTCTCTTTACACACGGCACACTCGCTATATATACAGTACACTTGTTATACACTTAAGACACACTCGCTATACACACAACACACTCGCTATACACACAACACACTCGCTATACACACAACACACTCGCTATACACACAACACACTCGCTATACACACAACACACTCGCTATACACACAACACACTCGCTATACACACAATTGCAGAACAGTTCATTTGAAGTTAAAAGTTAAACCCTCCGTCTCATTTATAAAATATAATCTTGTTCTACGCAGTGACATATTTGACCCTAATCTCTATTTTAAAGCTTTTATTAAACGTTCTAAACTCGTACATGAGCCGCAGTGTGAGCCACGTCCCACCTGCTCCATAAACAAAACACACTTGTCCAAAACCTCTTTTCCTTTCTCTCATTGTCCGGATTGAATTTATTTTCACCCAAAAATTCTGCATGTTTGATTGTGTCGTCCCAATTAAAAAATGTGTATTTGTCAAGTATTGTTTATTAATGAGAATTGGTGCGTTTTTGTCTAATACCTGGAGTGGTTTTGTATAAATAGTTTCAGCTAATTTAAAAGTACTTTTGCTTTTGCCTAAGACGACTTTATCAATCCCACCGGGGGCAATTAATTTAAGCAGTAAAAACACATCAAACGAAGGCACTTTGTAATTTGGAGAATTGCATAGTCATATACTTAAAGGTGCACTGTGTCGCTTTGTGGGGGGGTCAGGAACCTGCTTGTCTCCATGGAGATGTGATGTCTTTGGCTGGTGAAGTTATCTAAGTTGGATTTATTACATTTTAAGACTTTTATGGTTCAATATTATCATAAAAACCATGCGTTCTTATTGTGAGTGAATAGCGCTTGTGTCGTCATTTCCTTGTCTCCATGGTGATAGCATAGATTAATGTCATACTGTGGAACATTACAGGCAACGCAAAAGCATCACCACAGAGAAAAGCAAGCAGGACTCTCCATTAGGAAAGGTGCATACTGCATCTTTATATATACAGTTCTACTATAACAATGAATAAGACCAGGTGGGGTTTCTTCTCTTTTTAGGGGGGTTCTTCTCTTTTTTTAATGTTTTTTTCTCTTTTTTTATGGGGTTTCTTCGCCTTTTTTATGGGGTTTCTTCTCCTATTTTATGGGGTTTCTTCTCCTTTTATGGAGTTTCTTCTCTTTTTTAATGTTTTTTCTCTTTTTATGGGGTTTCTTCTATTTTATGGGGTTTCTTCTTTTTTATGGGTTTTTTTCTATTTTTTATGGGGTTTCTTTTTTGAGGTTTCTTCTCTTTTTATGGGGTTTCTTCTCTTTTGCATGGGGTTTCTTCTCTTTTTTATGGGGTTTCTTCTCTTTTTATGTTTTTTTCCCTTTTTATGTTTCTTTCTCTTTTTTATGGGGTTTCTTCCCTTTTTTTTGTTTTTCTTGTCCTGATTTTATTATTATACAAACAATACAAATCAAAAAAAGAATGAATAAGACCAAATGCACCTTATTGCCTTGAAAAAACTTTGTATACAACGCCATTTTTACTGTTCAAATGTGAAAGGTTCATAGTTTTTTTTAGATACAGTGGTCCCTCGTTTATCGCGGGGGTCACGTTCTAAAAATAACCCACAACAGGCAAAATCTGCGAAGTATCAGCTTTATTTTTTACAGTTATTCTATAGCTTTTTTGTCTGTAAAACCCCTCACCACACACTTTATACACTTTTCTCACACAGGCATTAACATTTTCTCACATTTCTCTTGTTTAAACTCTCTCAAAGTTCAAACCTTCGTAGTCGTCTTTGTCGGTGCAGAACGTTTCATCGACATTATGGATTTTGTCGGGGAGAAAACAAATCGCAAAAATACAGCACTTCAGAGTCACACTGCGATCCAACATACACGTAAATTGTTCATATTGTTTTTTAGTTATTAAAACGTAGGTCGGACCTCATTCTCACTCTCTTTCCTTGAATCAAACTAAAAGAACATTCTGAAAAGTCCCGACCGACACGACGAACATTAGTCGTCGTAGGTTAGAACTGCACCTGCTGTAACCGCGGCGATACCAGTGTTGTGCTTAAGAACAAATGGAGCTTAAAAATATTTCGCTTGATTCTGCGAGGTTCTATATTCAAAAGATCTGTGTAAAATACTGCTCAAGTTAGATAGTTTTAGCATAAGATATCTCGCTGCTATTATTCTTCCAGCCGACTTCTGAGCGTTCCTCGTAGTGGCCCCTGGGGGATGCCGTGTTCCAGGCTGCAGCGCTCGCTCCTCTGCATATTGGGATGTGGTTTGGCTGACAGGCTAAATGATGTTCAGTGCTTATCGTGGGCTCGGAGCGCTGGGGGCGGGCTCAGCTGACAGACTTCTAGCCTCTTCCATCACATTCAAGTCAACAGTGTCACTGCAGCAGTCTGACAAAGATCCGGGGTCAGCTCGGGGTACGGCAAAACAAATAAGTGAGATTTGCAAGCTGATGTAGAGAGTGCAAAGATTCAAACGTCTCAAATGGATGGATTAGTTCACCTTTTTGCTCACTGGTCACTATGGCGACTAACAAGAGCTTTATCTGCAGTAATTGTCTAGATTTGGTTTCGAATTTTCTCATAAAACTGATTTTGGAGTCACTTAACTTACTTTTCTGTTTCAGGATCTGCCATCTACCTGCTTGTCTCCATGCAGATATTATTGCTTGGCCAGGAATGTTCCACAGTACGACATTAAACTTAGTCGGGTGTAACTTTCGGGTTCCTATGGGTAGTAGTATGGAGATAAAAGTCCCTTACTATATCGCGGTTCAGCTTTCGCGGTCTCGCTGTTTCGCAGATTTTTTTTTACATCAAATGAGTGGGCATTGTGTTCTGCGTCCTGATTGGCTGTTGGACTGTAGACCATTGTGTTCTGTGTCCTGATTGGTTGTTGGACTGTAGACCATTGTGTTCTGCGTCCTGATTGGCTGTTGGACTGTAGACCATTGTCCATCAGTCTCCTCCGTGCCGTGTCTCCTGTCCAGTACAGAATGTGTCCAGACAAATTTACATAAACGTCGGATCTCAGTGTGACTCTGAAGTGCTGTGTGTTTGCGCTCTAAAAAAGACACATATACCAAGGCCTTCAGTGGAAAAAGATACTACAGTGAAGAGGCGTGGTCAGAGGAACTGCGAAATAGGCACGAGTCACTATTAAACATTTATGTGTCCAACCTCGTAAGATAAAATTTATTACAGTAGTTCTAACAGCTGTCATTTTTATTTATAACATAGGAAAACGTTAATATTACAAATGTTTGGGCCTGAAAAGGGTCTTCATTTTTGGTTTCATTCTACTAATCTAATCTAATACTGTACTTATTTTTTTAAATCTACGAAAGTTTGGACTTGTCTGAAAATGTTAATGCCTGTGTGAGAAAAGTGTATAAAGTGTGTGGTGAGGAGTTTTACAGACGCAAAACATGTAGAATAATTGTAAAAAATAAAGCTGATACTTCGCGGATTTTGCCTATTGCGGGTTATTTTTAGAACGTGACCCCCGCGATAAATGAGGGACCAATGTATAGCAGAATATTCCAGGCAAAGAAGTAACCATGGAGACAAGCAGATGTCAGAACCTTCACTGGAAACGTTCCACAGTGCATCTTTACTGTTAGAAAGATTAACCGTAAATAGTTCGTTATGTAGTTGAAATGGGGTCTTGCAACAAAACGTTACATTAGATTGGCGATAGCAGGTCTGCGAAGTGTTTGCCCTCTAATACGAAGGTTGGCGGTTCAAATCCCGCTCTCGACGTAAACATCGTTGGTTGGCGGTGCTATTCCAGCTCCCACAAATTAATGCTGTTGTCGTGTCCTTGGGCAAAACACTTGATTGCGTGAGTAGTTCCTTGATGTAAAGCGCAATTAAATCAAAGTGCATTTTTCTTTGCAAATCCCTGACGTCAAAATAGCAAAACATTCCACTAACAAAAAGGTGTATTTAATGAACCACCATCTTGTCGTGAAAATTATGTGAATCTGTAATTTTCCTCATCATTTCCTGTTTTAAAGTAAAACTTGGGGACATTAGGCCCATTGAGGAAGTACTCTGATATTCATCTCAAAGGTCATAAAGCGCCGTAGACTTAATGAAATTTTAATTATGAGAGCTTAGAGCTAATTTATTTTTAAAGGTTCACTCTTTATTTGACATTTTGCTAGAATCAAAGTAAATTTCCACTTTGTTTTAACGATTGGCCCGGCCCTAGCCTCATTACCTGAGTTTATTTCGTCAGGTTTGTCAGATCTCAGGTCTGTCATATTGTAATTTGGATGGATTTAATTTGAAAGTTGACTCTGAAATTACTAAAATTGTATGGCATGAATTAACCCACAAAACTGAAGGATGAGGGTTCAATCCTCGGCTCTGATGCCTACTGCTGTTGTGTCCTTGGGCAAGAACATTTTGTCTTCCTTGTCTGTATGAATGAATTAAACAGCATTCAACTTTCCTATCTTGTATAACTTCTATTGGTAAGAAAAAAAACAACTTGAAACCATGCATTCTTATTGGAAGCTGGATGACTTCTCCGTAGATCTGACTTGTAACCCGGCCTGTTTGTCCCCATGGTGATAGTTGAAGTTCAACACCATACTCTGAAACATTCCCAGGTAGAGCAATGATATCTCCAAGCGAGTGGTGGACTGTTTACCAGAAGAATTACCACAAATAAGTGTATGGAATCAGTGGATTATAGTAAACGGTCACATTTTATATTGTGTTTTTCCGTCTTTACGTGAAGGAACCACTCACAGATACACCAGTGTATGTAGACCCTGAGTTAAGTGTCTTGCCCAAGGACACAACAACAACAACAACGCCAGCCTGTGGGTCAGTGGATCTTTCAGTGATGTTTATGTCAAGAGTGGGATTTGAACCGCCAACCATCGGATCAGTGGACAAACGCTCTACCAACCGAGCCACAGTGTCCCCACCGAGCCACAGTGTCCCCACCGAGCCACAGTGTCCCCACCGAGCCACAGTGTCCCCACCGAGCTATATTCGCGCAACTGAACCACAGGCACTGAACCACAGTCCCCCCATAGACGCACCATAGTCACTCCACAGTCGGGCCACTGAGCCACTGTCACCCTCAGTCGCCTCATTGAGCCACAGTCGCCTCATTGAGCCACAGTCGCCCCACCGAGCCACAGTCGCCCCACCGAGACACAGTCGCCCCACCGAGACACAGTCGCCCCACAGTTGCCCCACCGAGACACAGTTGCCCCACAGTCGCCCCACCGAGACACAGTTGCCCCACAGTCGCCCCACCGAGACACAGTTGCCCCACAGTTGCCCCGCAGTTGCCCCCTGGAGCCACTGTCTACATATGCGTGGGATTGTAAAGCGATTTTCATTATGTCTTGTCATTATTATGACTGTACACTGGCTAGTTGTCAGCTCTTTGTTAATTCGGATTTGGCGAGCTAATCCTCCTCAAGTGTAATTACTTTCGGATTTGGAAATTTGCCAACACGGGAGCAACAAAACCCCGCACCGTTCTAACTGCACCGCCCTCGTAACCTACCTTACAGTCTTCTACAACCACATCTGACCGTTCTATAAATACCCAGGGTCCTTTGCTCCCCCTCAGCCCACTGATCAACGCGTAACATCTGCTCCGACTGGCCCTCGCCCAACCCTCTCCCTCCCCAGGTCCAGAGCTGTCAGAGGCGGGCTTTTCGCGCGCTCTCCGGTCCGCTGCCCCCTGGTGGTGGACCGGTCTCGGACGCGGTCGCAGGCGGCGGGTGTCGTGGAGCAGCTGGTGGAGGGAGCAGCAGATGTGACTGAATGTACAGGTCATGTCCTCACTTGTCACAGAGAGAGGCACGAAGAGGGCACGGCTAGCGTCGCGTCGGGGGCATTAGGGATGGTAGGCAGTGGTAAAATTGGGTGCGAGGGTAGACATACTGAAGTAAAAATAATCATGAAGTAACGTTACTCTTACTTAAATAGAAGCAGACCTGCCGCGATAACGTATTTTGAAATGCGATTAAGTAAATATAGACGAAAAACGATAATATTGTATTGTAAAATATTTAAAAACGTAAAAAATATGAGCTGCAATGATTACATAACTGAACACTTAAGTCGTTACTTTGTATAGGCTGTATAATGAGGCATAGAAGTTCATAATTTAACTCTCAACAGGTCTAATCTCATTGTAGTACAGAAAAAATAAAAGTTATAAGTATTAACCCCCAAAAAATAGAGTTCCATAAATATTAACCCCCAAAAAATATTTTTCACAAATAATAACCTCCAAAATAATATTCCATAAATATTACCCCCTAAAAAATATTGCTCCATAAATATTAGCCCCCCAAAATATTATTCCATTAATATTAGCCCCCAAAAAATAGTTTTCATAAATATTACCCCCCCCAAAAAAATATTATTACATAAATGTTAGCCCCCAAAAAATATTGCTCCATAAATATTAACCCCCCACTCATTTTGGTACAAATGAAAAAAAAAAAAAATCCTTATCCGTAGGGGGCGCCGACAGCTTGTTGTTGTGATGACATTTACGGCGACGTCAGCTCCCATTGGACGCCGTAGTTTTCTAACGTGGAAATCAGCTCACTTGTTTCTTTTATTAGGTCGTTTTAGATGAATAATGTGATTTAAAATGTACCAATTCCAACATAATGATCCACAGGTGTCACAGATTATAACTACAGAGCGACACGAGCACAATACGTCTGATTTAAGGTCTTCTCATTTCAGTATTTGGTATGATTTTTATAGATCTGATGTAGTCGTCTCATCAAAACATCTTAATCGATATCAGGACTCATTTGGTTTAATTCCGTCTCTCCTGTTTATGTTTTAGCTCATATATAGATCAGAAGACGCTCAAATACTAGAACTAATGACCGTAAGAAGCTTCAAAAACCTCCAAATCAAACCTCAAATCTCATCTTTCAAAACATGTCTGGTTATTTTCCATTTATTTTGATGTTTTTCTTGAGTAATTATTGTCCTGTGTGGTCTGTGGCTGCTGATGTATTCGCCCCATTAGAGCCTGGCAGTTTCTTTACTTAAGAGTTAAATTATCTCGCTATTCAATTAACGCTAAATGTATTGAACGAGGAAGGCGGCCATTTTTACCTGTCAAGATATGAAAAAAAGGAGGATTTTGGAATCATACCAAAACTGGCAACGAATATTTTTGGTGTGTGACTTTCCCTTGAACTTAACTTTTTGTACAGAACACAAAAGTAGCAGTGGTTGGTAGCTGACTGCTGCGTCGGTGTCGCGTTGGCTGATGGACAATGGCGGCGGGGCAGAGCACGGACCGCCGAGGTACATCAAACAATTACATTATTTGGAAAGAAAAAATAATAATACACGTGTGAGGGGAAAAAATGGCAAAAATGGGTTTTAGGTTCACAAAAGTCTGGCCAAAAGCGAAGAATCCCGAGCCTTTAAATGGGATTATAAGAAGCGATAAACAAAATACAATAAACCAGTTGCCAGACGTACGTTACAACCGCCAATAGACTGATTTAAACAAACTCATCTGCCGCTTTTTCCAGGCTTTACAAAGAAATGAAGCCAACTTTTAAACATTAGAATGAAACAACCGTCTCATCTTGTTGTCGTCTTTACGCCAGAACATATCAGGACAGTGAGTGAACGTTTAATCAAATAAAGGATTTCTAAATTCATCATAAAATGGACAATACAACAAGAAATAAGCTTCACTTTCCACTTCTACCAACGCACATAAACCGCAAAGTCTTTCCTCTTCAGGGGCTCGAGAAAACCATCCCTGTCGCAGCTGTGGCCTCGACGATCTTTGATTCCCGCTCAGATTTACTCCGGCGTAAAATTCAGTCTTAAACGTATCTTTTATTTGAATATATTTTCGCAACTCGGGTTTAGCTAAGATCCCATTTAGCCTCTGCTCGTCATAATTGGACACCAGTTTTGCTCGTGTTCTGTTGACGCTGCTCGGCAAATTATTATGGAGCAAAAACAGTTCCGTAGTTCCCAGGGTGACTTGGGTTTACTCCACTCAAAGACCTTTTTAGATACTTTATTATCAGGTTGATTAATGATCCAATTCGAACACTCTGACTATATCACACTTTTATATAATTATGTAAATATAAAAAGACATAGCTAACGTGCTAGTGCGCCTCAGGAAGTGATCGTGGGCGCACTTCCGGTTCCGTCGGCTCATCATTTGGGTCTTAAAATGTTCGTATTAACCCGCTCTACATGATCCTGTGTTTTTGTTTCACTTTTGTGTCTGTAAATCAAGATATGAACATTAATAACAGACAAATCATGCGCCTTATATTCCCAAGTTCTCTTCCGCTAGCGTTAGCAACAGGTTTGATTGACAGCGTTGCTAAGGGTCGACTCCCGGCTAAACCAATGGTGCGTGTGGGAAGGGGCGTTACTTTCAACAGCCTCGCTTCAGATTGGCTCTTTGGTTGCTATGATACTCGAGGTCGAAATTCCGAATATGGAATTTCCCTCTAAATTTGCGGAAAACGTCACAATCCCTTAGTCAAGCTCACTTCTTTACACGGTCTACGTTCAAAAGTGAAATCTGCAAATTGCAAAAATGATTCTCACCGAAAAAGACTTGGGGTGAGTGTTACGGTTCAGGGATAAATATGTTTTTAATTAGTTTTGACTAGATTCGATTTGTGTGACACTGAGTTCAAATGTGTTTGCAAAATAATTTAGCTTGAAATAAATTGGACTGAAATAAATAGTAATGTCCTGAAACAAGTTAATTATAAAATATTAAAGTAAAGTCAAACTTGTATATCTATATCCGTGTCCTGAGTCATTATAATTTAACCAGATATTCATTTTTTGTCAAATTAGAAAAAAAAATACTAGAATTTTCCTCCCAGCTTTCTTTTTTGCTATTTTAATAATTGTCAAATGAGAGATTATTGATGTTTTAAATGGACTTTTCAGAGCTTTTAACCACGTCATAGATATTTTTCTTTTTCATTTACCCTCTGAAGTTGTTTTTGGAGTGATTCTTACATGTTTGAGTAAGTTTTAAGCTTTAATCGTTTATTTTCAAGCTGCCATATTGTCGATTAACCCCCGTTTTCACCTCCACCGTTACACCCCCACTGTGACCGTACCGATTTGACTTTCTTAATCGGTGATACACGTGGCTGGCTCCGTTAGAGATTAGGGTGAGGAGCTCGGAGTAGATCCACTGCTCCTCCATGTCAAGAGGAGCAGCTGAGGTGGCCCTGGATGCGTCTCTAGGGAGGTGTTTTCCGGGCATGTCCCACCAGAAGGAAGCCTCGGGGAAGACTCAGGACACGCTGGAGGGACTATGTCTCTCGGCTAACCTGGGAACGCCTTGGAGTCCCGCTGGAGGAGGAGCTGGAGGACGTGTCTGGGGTGAGGGAAGTCTGACTGCTGCCCCCGCGACCCGGCCCCGGATAAGCGGAAGAAAATGGATGGATGGGTGATACACGTAGGATTCAGCAGCGTCGCATTGTCATTTTGGTACAAATAGAAATCCGCTACTCGCTAGTGTGATCTGCGGCTGTCCATAGGGGGCGCCAGCAGCTTCACGGCTCTTCGTTGTGATGACTTTTACGCCGATGTCAGCTTCCATTGGGCTTCACGGTTTTCTAACGCAGAAATCAGCAGACTTGTTTCTTTTATTAAGCCGTTTTAGATGAATATTGCGATTTAAAATGTGTAAATTATAACATAATGATCCACGGGTGTCATAAATTATAACTATAGAACAGACACAAGAACAATACATCTTCTGAAAACTTTGAGCAATCGATCAGTTTTATGTTCATTTTAAATCTTTAGCGCAGAGAAGGTTTCAGCGGGAGTCATCTGGACGGACGTTTTCAGCTCACAGACGCATCCGTTTGTACTACTTTGTGTATTTTTAGAAGTTTAACAGCACATACCAGTTTGTTATTTCACTTTCATCTCCAGAGTCCCACTGTAGTACACTCTAGTCCGCCGCGCTTCTCCCTCACTCTCCCAACGCCGGCTCCACGTCCTCTGGTGACACAGCCGTGCAAATTGGAAAAAGTTGTGCGTTGTTTGCACTCATTTGAAAGCGCTCCCCTTTGGGCCTCGCAGGAGACAATAGTGAGACAAACAAATGTGATTCTTTGCGGGACGCCACTCCAACACAATCAGCCTTAACAAAAGCACTGGAAGCCCCACTCCAGCGCTAATTCTTAATAACGGCTTTGGGCATAATTGATTTTTCTTTCATTCACTTCCCAATTTGCTCCTGTAGCGACGGTACGCGCCTCTTGGGTCTAATCTGCTGTTTGTTTTGAACCCGCAGTACACTTCCAGGCCCGAGGAGGAGGAGGAGGAGGAGGAGGAGGAGGATGAAGATGTTGGATGTTGCCGTGGAGATGCCCGTATCAGCCGGAGCAGACGGAGGCAGGAGAGATGGCTTCCTCAGGTGGTGCCAGGTGGGTGCGCAATCTGCTCCGAGTGCTGTACAGGTGGAGCTTCTATTTGTTTAGACGTTCTTTAGCGATTATAATGTTATTTGACGCTCGTTTTATGCTAACGCTAAGAACTCTGATGCGTTTTTTTGCTATTTTTTGGATTTCAGATATGCCGGAGAGTACAGTATTCCCTTGTTTCCCTGGGTTATGTTCTAAAAATAATCCGCAATAGCTGAAATCCATGAAAAAGTCAGCCTTATTATTCTGTTTTGCAGCTGTAAAACCCCTCACCACACACTTTATACACTTTTCTCACACAGGCGTTAACATTTTCTCACATTTCTCTCTCGTTTAAACTCTCTCAAAGTTCAAACCTTCGTAGGCGTCTTTGTCGGTGCAGAACGTTTCATCGACATTGTGGGTTTTGTCGGGGAGAAAACAAATTGCAAACGTACAGCACTTCAGAGTCACACTGAGATCCAACGTTTATGTAAATTTGTCTGAACACATTCTGTACTGGACAGGAGACACGGCACGGAGGAGACTGATGGACAATGGTCTACAGTCCAACAGCCAATCAGGACGGACAACTGTATGTAACTGTACTGGCAAAATAACCCATATTTTTTTGTTTGGGATTAGCTCCAGAAACATGAATGAATTAATCCATGTTATGTTGTTGTTTCCTCGTCACAAATGGACCTGGAGTTGTGTTTTGTTTCATTCACACATGTTTAACACAGAAAATCTGCATATTTAAGCTGAGTTCTTCTCTCAAACTGAAAACACTCTGTTCCACCTTGTGATGTCATCATGTGGTGATACAGGAAGTGCTCCACTGTGTTTTTAAACTCCACACACCTTCACTAGAATCATTTGGATCATTTCAGCCCTAGAATTGCCAATCTCTACTGAACTAAAGGTAAAAAAGGAGCTGTTAACTTGAAAACTACCACTTGATGACATCACGAGGTGGAACGGAGCATTTTGAGCTTTGGAGATGTACAGACTAATAATAAAGTGTTACTCAAACATGTGTGAATGAAACAAAACACAGCTCCAGGTCTGTTTTTGAGGAGGTATCAGCATTAGAACATGACTTAAAGCTCAGAAGAGTCAACTTTGCGTAATATAGGACCTTTAAAGTCCTTGTAACTGTTATTGTTTAAATAATGTAACTTTACAACTATTTTCCACACTATACTCACAAGAATATTTCACCCAAGTTATTTTTGTTCTGTTAGAGACGACATTGAGTCTGCTGGAAACAAAAACGGGCATGAAGTTCAGAGATATTACTCATAATCCAGTACACAATATGTACTTATCTGCTACTTTTGCTTTAGAAATTCCCTGACAAGCTGTAAGCGCTTTCATTACTCTCTCATTACAAAAGATTATTAATTAAAGGTTTCAGACAACAGTAATTTCTTAACGTTGGCTACACTGAAATCGAGCAAAGGATGGTAAATGGTCTGGCCACATTTTTATATAGAGCTTTTCTAACTTGAAGACACTCAAAGCGCTTTACAACAAGAAACTACTCACCCATTCACACACACACATTCATACACCAGAGTACACAGACACTGGGGTGGGTTAAGTGTCTTGCCTAATGACACAACGACAGCGTTCATCTGTGGGACCGTGGATCTGACTGCTCAACCCGTGACGTTTATCTCATGGGTCGAGCGGGGATTTGAACCGGCAACTTTCAGATTAGTGTTGTTAATGTAAATAGAAGTTGGGGGACGAAACTGAAACGAAAACACAAATAAACGCAGGATACGCATTATATTGCAGATTAATTGTTACTGTCCAATCAGGACCTGTACACTGTAAACCTGAATGTTCAAATTTATAAAAAAAAATAAAATAAAATAATAATAATAATAAAACGTCAAACTTTCAAATTAGTGGACAAACACTTTAGCCACTGCTGCCACAAAACGCTGCATTTAGGCTAAGTAGCATGCTAGCTAATATATTGTAATACATCATTATATTATTATTTGATTTCTAATAATGCACGGTTATTATCCATTTGTTCACTTAAGTATGTCAAGCGAGCGAAGCATTTAAGTCATTTAAAGTTTCAAGATGCAATTCTGCGCAGTATTAGCATATTTTAGCGCGCACTTAAACCCCAGGAAGGCCCACTTTCATTGCATTTCAATTCGATGTCTATTTATGTCTATAGTACATTTAAAACAACTTCAACTGACCAAAGTGCTTCACATAAAAGTCAATAAATATATAGCGTATTTTCTGGAGTATAAGTCGCACTGGAGTATAAGTCGCACCAGAAAAAAAAGCATAATAATGAAGAAAAAAACACATATTTCACACATAAATTGCATCTGAGTATAAGTCCCACCCCCGGCCAAACTATGAAAAAACTTATTGCAATATAATACATAATAAAACAACAATTAAACACCTGTATATCCTGTGTAGCTTGTATTAAATGCCAGGGAGAAGAGTTGGGTTTTCAGTCTAGTCTTAAACTGCGTTCAATAGTAACAGTGACAAAAAATCTAAATGTATTCCAGACAACGCTTTTCTTGTTCTTTTTCTGACGTAGAAACAAAGAACAGAATCCGTGTTGAAAAACTCCAGGGTTATATTCCTGTGCGACCTGCGTCTGTGGCGTTGTGTTCTCTGGTTCTCAGCTCCAGGATGAGGCCTGATCAGCCGCAGTAATCATCCCAGGTGCAGTGAGCCTGATTGGGGCAGGCTGGGGCAGGTGAGAGGGTCCTACAGCTGGACCCCGCAGAGCGCCAGTAACGCACATCCAGGACTTGTGCCAGTGGATGTTTTTCTCTGCAGCTTTGTCCAAACGCTACAAAAAAAATTCCACTCGGTTCATCCACATGGTAATAGAAGTTAGGGGACGAAAGTGAAATGAAAACACAAATAAACGCAGGATACACATTATATTGAAGATTAATTGTTACTGTCCAATCAGGACCTGTACACTGTAAACCTGAATGCTCAAAATAATTAAAAAAAAAAAAAAAAAATACCGTATAATTTTAAAAAGTTAGTTGATGCTCTACTTATAATTTTTATTTTTTTGACTCAATTATTAGATTTTCTGCAACTTAAATTAGTTATTTTAAATATTTTTTTTAACCTAAATATTTTAATTATGCGTTACTGTTTTTATACATAACTGTAGCCCACCATGATTAATTAACAGTCATTAAACTGCAAGAGTCCGAGGTGTTGAAAAGTGACTTCAAATCTCTTATAAACACGGCGCTGAAGTCGGGAAAACAATGTCCTAGTTTCGGTGACGTGAAGTTTAGTCGAATTCGCCATCTTCACATCGGGCTGAAGGGTTATTCCACTGCTCTTGGAATTCCTTTTGTGGATAATTTTTGTGGAATTTGGAAGAGGAATAATCTGTTTGCCCACGATGGAATTCATTTAAATAGACCGGGGGAAAAACTGACAATATCAAACCAAGGCTTGAGTCTGCACCTATTAGACCTACTGAATGACTCTGTTAGGCCTACTGAATGACTCTGTTAGGCCTACTGAATGACTCTGTTAGACCTACTGAATGACTCTGTTAGACCTACTGAATGACTCTGTTAGGCCTACCGAATGACTGTTGGGCCTACCGAATGACTGTTAGGCCTACCGAATGACTCTGTTAGGCCTACCGAATGACTTTGTTAGGCCTCCTGAATGGCTCTGTTAGGCCTACCGAATGACTCTGTTTGGCCTACCGAATGACTCTGTTAGGCCTACCGAATGACTTTGTTAGGCCTACCGAATGACTCTGTTTGGTCTACCGAATGACTCTGTTTGGTCTACCGAATGACTCTGTTAGGCCTACCGAATGACTTTGTTAGGCCTACCGAATTATTCTAGTAAAAAATGAAAGAAATGATCAGAGGTCATGTAACTTGACTTATTTGACGATTTGTTTTGATTTTAAACAGGACGCCCATAAAAAAGAGGGCCCAAGTGCTCTCATTATAAATAAAGATAAAAAATAAAAATAAAATAAAAAATAAGATGAAATAAAATAATGAATTAAAATATTTCATCTTTTAGTAAACAACATGATCTGGACGACATTCAAACTCATTTTATTTAAAGTATTTGAGCCAAAATAAGTCCAAAATAAGTCTAATTAGATGATAATCAAGAATGTGCGTTAGCATGCTAGCTGTTGTTAACGTTACCTGTGACGCCAAAACTCTGCTCTGGTCTCCAAGTTGTAAAAATTGTTTCTAAACTTAACACGGTGAATCATTAGGATGCTCAAAATCTATAAGGTGAATTTCCCGTAAGGTTTATAATGAACTCGTCGTGTAAAAATCAGCTACAGCGACTTTAAATGTACCACAACGATGATACGCACCTTTAAGATCAGAAAATGTTTGTTTTAGCTCAGTTACAAATCTATAGAGGTTGTGTTTTAGCATTGAGATGGATCTAAATAATAATTGTCCACCATTTTGTCCAACTGCTTCATATAATACCCATTCAACTCACTGATCTCCTTGTTCTCATTATACGTGACCTCTGTTTCATTCTAACCAGTCCACCACAACCAGAAGTCGTGAAATTGTCCCTGTGGGGAGCCAGGATCTATTTATCGCTGTCAAATTGGCTCTCAATTTCCGTTTTTTCCAGGAGCTTATACAACCCCATGTACTGTACCTTTGCGTCCTGTACTACCCACGGTTTGTTCAGTACAAAGCCAAGTATTTTTAATAAGACCACATGCTTCTTCCCAGTAATGGACTTTGCACATCCTGCTCGTTCATCCACATTATCCTCACTATTTAAATCTTTACTTTTGTTCAGTCGTTCATCACTTCGAATGCGTTGAATTTGAAAACACCTTTTATTATAGTAACGTAATGCTGTAGTACATGTTTTGTTGTGGTGGTGGCGCTATAGGAAACATTTGTCAACATGTAAGTGGCTACACGCGTATACAGTAAAGTTTAGTGTATACCGTATTTTCCGAACTATAAGACGCACTTTTTTCATAGTTTGTCCGGGGGTGCGACTTATAGTCAGATGCGACTTATATGTGAAATTATTAAAATGTATAGTTTCACATCTTCGTTATTGTCGCACTGACGACCACACGAGGGCGCTCTAGGCTCGTGTACCAGTATCTACTACGCAACGTGGCGCTTCATCTACCTCTGGAACAGGTGGAGTTGCTCAGAAGCAACGCCGAGGATGAAGAATTCAGTGGATTTATTGATTTGGATTGAGATCCAGAGTAAACTTGTTGCTTGTTTTTTCTGTTTTATTTATCTGATTAACTGTTAATATCTTACGTTAACAAACCAGACACGTGTTCAGTTCCGTCTGTGATTCATGTAGCTGAATAAATTTAAATGTGTTACGTTAGTTCATATGTGTCAAACTCAAGGCCCGGGGGCCAAATGCGGCCCGCCATGTCATTTTATGTGGCCCGCGACAAGGTAAATTTAAATGTATGACTGTCTTAAAATGTCAGTTTATCAGGATTTACGCAGTTAGACAAATTTTTTATATCTTTGCAAATTTGAGATGAACCATTTGGTGAAATTAAGTCTATTTTATTGTTTTTATTATAACTTGCCTTTAAAGATAAAATTTGTTTTTGGTCTCAGATTTTGTATAATAAATTTCCCCCAAAAAATGCGACTTATATATGTTTTTTCTTCATTATTATGCATTTTTTGGCTGGTGCACATATGTCAAAGTCTATATAAAGTTTTGCGTATATGTCGAAGTCTATTTAGAACTTAACGCATATGATGGATTTCAATGTTTTTCTAATTATTACTGGCAAGGCAAGTTTATTTGTACAGCACAAACTAATTCAAACTGCTTTACAGAATAAAAAAAGACATTAAAATCACAATACAACAAATCGAAACATAAATAATCACGAATAATCATCATAAAATTAACATTAAAGGAGAAAAGTGCAGTGGGTTCGCGGGGGGAGCACCTGTGGTAAATATTTCTCGTCGTTTTAAGCACTTTGAGCGTCTTGAAAGTGAAAAAGCGCGATATAAAAATGTGACCATCTACAAAAATACAGGAAGTTGTGCTGAATTGTAAAATCTATATCTGTCAACAACACTGAAAATTCTATCCAAGGACAATTTATACACGAGGAACACATTTTTCTGACAGATGAAGCATTGATTTCACAAAGTACAAGTGATTTATTTTTAATAGTTTAAGCATAAATACTGCAGTTTAGACACATGTTGGGCCTTAGTAACATCATGGTGGCCAGTGGTAGAATGTAATGAAGTAAAAGTAGTAACGTTACTGTACTTAAAAGTATAATTTTAGGTGTTTCTCCAGTACATTTTACAGTGGATACTTTTTACTTTTTCTCACTACATTCAAGAGCAGGTGTCTGTACTTTTTAACTGTTTAGTCCACTCCATTTTTAAACTGGACTGAAAAATGAAAGTATTTTTTATTATTGTTTGAGACCTGCTGAAAAGGCTGAGGGTTCGTTTTTATTAACTTGAATTTGAGCAAACTAAAATATACAAAAAAAAACTGATAAAAAAAATCTATTGTTTCAGTTGAACACAAAATCAATACAATTTCAATCTGAAAATCCACAAGAAATACTTTTACATTTTACTCTAAGAACATTTCAAACAGGTACTTTAGTATTTTTAGTTATTAGTATACTTTACTTTTTTCATGTGATACTTTTTCATCGCATACTTTTATACTTTATGTGATTTTTTTTTTTTTTTTTTTTTTTTTTTGCTGCTGTATCTGTACTTTTACTTAAGTAACAAAATTAAGTTAACTATTATACTTTAAGTTAAGTATTATGCTTTAATTTTTTTTGTTATTAGTATATTTTACTTATTTATTTTTCATGTGATACTTTTTCATCGCATACTTTTATACTTTTTGTGAGTTTTTTTTGTTCCTGTATCTGTACTTTTAATTAAGTAACAAAATTAAGTATTAAGTTGAGTATTATACTTTAACATTTTTACTTATTAGTATATTTTACTTATTTATTTTTCATGTGATACCTTTTCATCTGATACTTTTATACTTTTTGTGAGTTGTTTTTTTTGTTCTTTTTTTTTTTTTGCTCCTGTATCTGTCCTCTTACTTAAATAATAGAATTAAATACTTCTTCCACCACTGCTGGTTGCTAAGTAACAGTGATAAAATTACCTCTAAAGTCCATCGTATCTGCTGCTCATGTCCAACCAGGAAGTGAAATGACAAAATAAGATTTTTAGTAAAACCTGAAAATGAATGTGAGCGTCTCAGTGAAACGAGCGGTTTAACTCGTCATATTCACTTAACGCCATGTGAAATTTCCGTCTGTGCTTGAAGTACGATATAATTCAGCGTCTCGTGTCTCCCGCCGCGTTGGACACTCGCACCAATGATCTTTTTTCCTCTTTAAAAATGGAATTCTGTTAGAATCTCGGCCCACGCTAAAGGAGATAAAAAGGCAGAACTTATCTTGAACTGCCACCAGTAAACAAGCCCGGGCGTCGGTATGTAGCCGTATCAGAGCTAGCCTTCAGCGCTATCGCCGCTAAGCACTATCTCCCCTGCGCATGAGTGGCTTCCTGTAAAATATTACTCTTACAAGGTTTATTCTTTAAAGTCAGTTTTTCCAGCTGTAATTGGTCCTGGTAGTAAAACCGAAGTGTTTGTTGTTGTGGGTTTTTATTAAAATTTGGTGTTTTTATTAAAATTTGGTGAGTCGAGCGTTTTGAATGGAGTTAGTGATTTGATTTTTGGAAGGATTTGAGCGTCGATATGAGGTTTGCGCTGAACTGGTGAAGCCGGTGGGTGTTTGTTGACGATGACTAACAGTTTATTGGCTCTGTGCGCGACGTTAGCTGGCTAGGTTCAATCCGAGGGACGGCTCAACCGTTTCCAGCGTAATGTAAAGTCTATAAGGTCGCGCTAAAATAAATGAAATGGATCGGGCAGTGGACGGGGAGCTGCGGGTGTGTCGTGACGTCTGGGGGATCAAAGGTGAAGACTCGGAGTAAGGTTTAAAAGAGTTTATTACAAACATGAGGATGTGAATGCTGGTTGGAGGACGCTAGTAGTAGGACGCTGGGTCGGAGGCTGAGGTGCAAGGTGGGTCCAAGAAACGGCATCTGGTGAAAAACGAGAAACGCCAACTGAGTACTATGACCATAACCACAACAAAACAGACTCAGCCAAGCAGAAACTGTACCTTGGAGGATACACTGACTATCTGTACGTCTTTGTGTGATAATGCTAATGCTAATGCTAATGCCTGTTTTCTCATAGTGGCCTGTGCCCAACGGTAGCTGGCTAGGTCCAATCCGAGGGACGGCTCAACCATTTCCGGCGTAATATAATGTCTATAAGGTCGTGCTAAAATCAATAAAAAAATAATCAGGCAGTGGACGTCTTGTACTTTTAGAAAGGTACATATTTGTGTGTCAATGCTAATGCTAATTTTGGCAGTCTAATATTTAAATAATGCCACTGACTGAAATTTGAAATATGAAATCTACACCTAAAAATAACTGGACAAAAATTTAATATGTTTTAAAAGAAGCTTGCATTAGCATTAGCATTAGCATTGCCACATAAAGACGCTCCTTTCTTCGATCTTCTATTGTATTTTCTTAAACGGTGATACGTGTAGGATTCGGCAGCATCGCGAACAAATGGAAATGGAAATGCAAAATCTGCGGCTTGTTAGCATGTTCTGCAGCTAGCCATAGGAGACGCCGACAACTACCGCATTTTTCGGACTATAAATTGCACTTTTTTCATAGTTTGACCAGGCGTACGACTTATACTCGGATGCGATTTATATGTGAAATATGTTTTTTTTCTTCATTATTATGCATTTTTTGGCTGGTGTGACTTATACTCCAGTGCGACTTATACTTTCAAAAAATACAGTACACGGTTCTTTGTTGTGATGATGTTTACGCCGACGTCGACTCCCTTTGGTCGCCGGGGTTTTATAATGAAGAACCCAGCGGATTTGTTGCTTTTAGATGAATATTGTGATTTAAAATGTCCAAATTCTAACATAATAATCCACAGGTGTCGTAGATTATAACTATAGACCAGACACGAGCACAATACGTCATGTTTAAGGCCTGAGACTGATCACTGTGCGTATTAATTCATGCCGTTGTATTGTTGAAGTTCATGATGTTGTGGGTAATTTGCACGTCAAAGCAAATAAATCAGAATTATCACGGCTCTGTTGTAAATATTCACACAGTTGACTCGCTCACTCATTCTCATCTATAGTAACGGATACTTCATGGCCTATCATTAGTTACACAAAGCTTCAAGTTGTTTCTCGTCTATATTCTGCCCTGTCAACACTAATGATCAGCTGAAGTAATGGGCCTGTGTGTAAATATCAAAGGTGGGATAACTCAATGTGCCATGTTTTATTGTGAAGAATCTTTGCTCCCTCAGTAATAATGATATGACATGGTATTTAAGCAGCCACCTGCGCAGCCAGACTCGGAGAAAAACGGCACGTAAAGAGAAGTCCAGGTCCTACGTTACACAAAATTGACTCTTGTGAGGTTTACGTCATGTTATAATGTTGTTACCTCCTCAAAAACAGACCTGGAGTTGTGTTTTGTTTCATTCCCGCATGTTTGAGTAACACTTTATTATTAGTTTGTCTATGTCTACAAAGCTCAAAATGCTCCGTTCTACCTTGTGATGTCATGAAGTGGTCGTTTTCAAGATCACAGCTACTTTTTACCTTTAGTTCAGTAAAGATTGGTGGTTAAATACTCAAAAAAAACAGAAAAATCAGACAACCAAAACCCTCAGGAACTCAGTCTCATTAAAAAAGTTAAACGGTTAAATCAAAAGTAAATTCTATTTCTTTGTCTGTTAATGGGATATTTCGGAAAGTAATGGTAGAAATTGGTCAGTATTTGGGCACATGAGGACAGACTGCAGACGTGAGATAGGGACAGTGTTTGGATTCAGGTCATGTAGTGCTCTCAAAGCCAAACTGTTGTCCTTCGAAACACAATTTGAATATTTTAATGTTCAAGGATCTATAATAACACAAAACTGACTCCTATGAGCTTTGAGTCATGTTATAATACTGTTCCCTCCTCAAAAACAGACATGGGGTTGTGTTTTGTTTCATTCCCGCATGTTTGAGTAACACTTTATTATCAGTCTGTCTAAATCTCCAAAGCTCAAAATGCTCCGTTCCACCTTGTGATGTCATGAAGTGGTAGTTTTCAAGATCACAGCTACTTTTTACCTTTAGTTCAGTGGAGATCGGCAATTCCAAGTCTTAAATGATCCAAATGATTCTAGAAATGAAGGTGTGTGGAGTTTAAAAACACAGTGGAGCACTTCCTGTATCACCACATGATGACATCACAAGGTGGAACAGAGTGTTTTCAGTTTGAGATCAAAACTCAGCCTAAATTTGCAGGGTCTGTGTGTTAAACATGTGTGAATGAAACAAAACACAACTCTAGGTCTGTTTTTGATGAGGAAACAGCATTAGAACATAAATCAGAAAAGCCCTGCATATTTAGGCTTAGTTCTTCTCTGTTCCACCTTGTGATGTCATCATGTGGTGATACAGGAAGTGCTCCACTGTGTTTTTAAACTCCACACACCTTCACTATCATCATTTGGATCATTTCAGCCCTGGAATTCCCGATCTCGATTGCAGTAAAGCTAAAGTAGAGCTGTTAACTTGAAAACTACAGCTTCATGACATCACAAGGTGGAACGGAGCGTTTTGAGCTTTGCAGATGTACGGACTGATAATAAAGAGTTACTCAAACATGTGCGAATGAAACAAAACACAACTCCAGGTCTGTTTTTGACAAAGAAACTAGATAATATAGATCAGAAAATGGCGTAAAATGGGCTCTTTAAATGCTCTTTAAATTCCTTGGTCATTTCCTATTTGAACGTCAATATTGTTTTTTTGTTTTTGGGAGAATCCATGTTGCTAATTAGCTTCTTGCTAATGCACACACATGCGTTCAGTCTACTAACTTTAGCCGGGCACATTTTGAACGCAACAAGGCTCTAAATACTTCTACATATTACCAACACTGTGCTTATTTTTCCATTTCCAGCTGAGCGAAATGGAAAAATACCTTGGTCTACCTTAAATCATGTTCCCACTCTTCTTCCCAGCGCCCATGGGAACCCCACGTGTCGATATAATGAATGTATTTTAGTCGAATCAAAGACAGGTCAAAGTTCAAATGATTTCTTTTATTTAAATGCGATGAATAATGTGAACAATAGGGGAGTGGGGCATAGTGAGATGAAAGCGCAGAATTAAACAGGTGTATTTGCTGAGGCAGTTCTCCGGGGAGCTTGTTACTCACGCACCCCGCAGACACGGAGGTCAGTAGTGAGTTTTGGAAATCCGTGCCCCCCCGCGGTGAGCAGAACTGGTGATAAACATTTATAATCACACCCAGGACTGTTTTAAATGTTTTAAATGGACTCGTGTAGTTATTTGTTTTGTTGTCAGTCTGGTTGTCTCGCTGTTCAAACATAGACTGTATATGTAAATGGACATAGCTAACCCGCTAGCTGCCGCGTTCCCTATAAGAGGTTAGCATGGTTCTGGCTTCATCGACTCCAATCGCTCCAATTCACTTTCTATTGAAAAACTTCGGCACTTCTCTCCGTAACTGCTGCTGTCAGATTAATCATTGTGGCGTTAAAATGTTCCTATTAACCCGTATTTTTTGTATTTTTATTTCGCTATTGTGTCCGTAACTCAAGATATGAACATTAATAACAGACAAATTAGTTGGCGCATTTGTCCGAGGTCGCGCCCGTTAGCGTCACTTTGTTGTCCAAGTTTGTTTTTTAAATCTGTGACGCACGTAAGATTTGGCAACGTCGCATCATAGTCTTTTTGGTCCAAATGGTTGAAAAAAAATCTGCTACTCGCTAGTGTGACATGCAGCTATCCATAGGGGGCGCCAACAGCATATACGGTGCTTTGTCGTGATGACGTTTATGCCGACGTTAGCTCCGATTGGACGCCGCAGGTTTCTAACACAGAAATCAGCGGATTTGTTTCTTTCATTTAGTCGTTTTTCATCAATATTGCAAAAAAGGGACGTTACCTTCAACAACCTCTTTCCTGATTGGCTCTTTGGTTGCTATGATACTCGCAGTCGGAATTCCAAACACTGTATGAAACTCAGCTCTGAATTTGCCGCTATAACCGCTAGCCTCGATTAACTTCGTTTGACCGTAGCCGAACGCTATGGATGACCTCACAGTCGCTTAGTCCATGTGTACAAATAAAGATTAATGAAAATAAACTACAAAAAACACTTTACCCATGATGCAACATTTCCCCCTGCAACTACAAGCCGGTACAAGCTACTTCTTTAGCGTTTAATAAGATGATTAATATGTAGTGCCGCGCCGAAAAGCAAGTAATTAAAAGAAGAAAAGTGACACGAAATCTGATTCATTTATCACAGGGGCAGCGAGGCGGGCCGCTGTATGGAAATGAGACGCAAGACGCTGTGAGTTACAATGGGATTTTCAATATATTCTGAGTGTGGATATAGGCACAGTGGTACATTTGGAGTTTGGCAAGTATTTACACTATTTGAAACTGTGTAATTAACTCATATTTGTAGTGTTTTAGTTTCCGATTCTAACACCACGATGATAATTTTGAAAAACGCTCTTTATTTAGATACTAGAACATCGTTTTCCGCATTGAATGGTAGTATTTTTTTTACATATATTACCATGTGGCCTTATATCTGTAGGTTACATACTGGTCCATGGGCGTATACGAGTCTGTGTGTCTTATACTTGTTCTGAGAAGAAGAGGAAGAGGAGAGGAAGAAGGAGAGAGGGTAAAAGAATGGAAAGAGGAGGAAAGACGAGAAGAAAGGAATGGAGGAATGATGGAAGATGAGGAGAGGGATAGTCGGAGAGGAAGAAGATAAAATAATGGGGAGAAAGAAAGAGGATGGAGGAAGAGGAGAGGTGAAGGTGTGTAGGGAGAGAAAAGAGAGAGAGGAGTGAAGAGAGGGAAAAGAAAGGAAAGAAGTCCTGTGAATGGGACTTTTTTTAGGATCGATACCTGCTCAAATGAGTATCTAGTTTCGATTCAATCTTTTCGTATCAATTAATATCTGATTTTTGATACTTTTGACAACCCTAGTAGGAAGTATTCATGATTTACTGCTACTAACATCCCGACTGACATCTTGATATATGTTAAAGGCATTTACTGTCAGAGTTAAAGATGCACTTTGTAACTTTTCTGATTCGCCAGTCGCTTGTTTCCATGGAAATAATGTTGCTTTGCCTGGAATATCCCACAATAATATAGCATCAAACTCATCTGAAGCAGGCGACGTCAAGTCAAGTCAAGCCAAGACGCCTGACCAAGTTACGCGTCAGATCTGTGGAGAGGTGATCCTTCTTGAATGCATGTAAACCTCAAAACTTAAAGCGGACCTGTCACTTCGTTCTCCAAGTTTATTTTCTTGGTGATGCACGTAAGATTCGTCAGCGTTGCGTAGTAGTTTTGGTACGAATGGGGAAAAAATCTGCTACTTAGACACCGCAGTTTTCTAACGCAGAAGTCAGCGGATTTGTTTCTTTTTATTAACTTTTTTTTTTTTTTTTAATCAATATTGCGATTTAAAATGTGCAAATTATAACATAATAATCCACAGTGTCAGAGATTATAACTATAGAACGGACAAAAGCACAGTATATTCTCCTCTTCTTCAATAAATGGAAGAGGAACACGTGTAATGCCATACTGTGGAACATTCAAAGTTACATACAGTAGTGCACATTTAAACAATCACTGTAGAGAGACTTTGTATAGTATAAGTATAATTTATGTACTCGATGTTAAGTGGCCATGTAATTAGAAAAGGCACGACTGTGTATGATATCGCCATATTTAGCATAGCATTAGCATAGCATTAGCATAACGTTTATTGCTATATTTAGTCATGTAACAATGTGAGCGATAACACTCACATACAAACTCGACATGGCAGCTCTCTGTGTTTTATTTGCTATTACCTCCCGAAGCAAAAGCGTCTTGTTAATATTCCACTGTAGTCTGAGCTCTTGGCACAGCGCTCGGAGAAGAGACGGAATTTAACAAGGCTTTCTCATTTTAATGCAGCGCCGTTATCTCCAGCTCAATTATTAAAGCCTATTTTCTTAGAGCGCGGCGCAGATTCACTTGTAACCTCCCAAACAGACGAGGTTCCACACTTCTGCCTCTACCTGTTTGCAGTGGCACTTTTTAGGCCGGCCCGACGCGCTGTTTAAACACAGGGAAACATTGGAGCGAGCTAGCAGAGCGCAGCCTCATTTGGCTAATGGAGGCATCCTGGATAAAGCGAGCAAAGTCATTTTCAGCTCTGGTTTTTATAATGAAGTGAGCAGGTCGTGTAGCAGCTCGCGCAAATGTATGGACTTCATTTAGGTGTTTGCCGTAAAAGTTGTGAATGTGGACTTTTGTTACTTTGGAGAAAAGCTGTAGCGGTACTTTGTGATCAGAAGTGGAACGTGATAGAAGCAGAAGTTGCAAAGTGCTGTAACGTACATGTCAGATTAAAAAACGCACCTGAATATAAGCCGCACCAGCTATATACAAGTCGCACCTGAATATAAGCCGCAGGTTTTCAAATTGGAACATGAGATATTTACACAGAAAAACGGTACACGGAACTTTTGGGATAACGTTTTTTTTTTTTGTTTTTTTTTTTAATTAAAGAAACGCTTTTTTTGAAACTGTGCCTGGAAAATCACCAGTACGGCTCCAACACGCCATCAACACGGGATGAACATACCTGCAGGTTTAGAAAATAAAACGGCACCAACACAGACCATCTGCTTTTATTTCCTCTGAAAGTTTTTGTCGTCTGTTTACATTGATGAACTTTTTCCTGCTGCCGCCTCCAAAGTTGCACCATCAATTCATTAATGTCTAGTTTACGTGCAGTGGCTCTATTTTCTTCTTTCACGCCAGATCCATTGCCTTCAACTTAAAAGCGGCATCATTTACATTTCTTCATGTATTTTCCATGATGAGGGCGTGGCATGATGCGCAAAATGACAGTTCAAAATCAAAACTAGTGTATTCTTCAGCGCATAATCTCTCCCCACGTCTGTTTCACTTTTGTATTCACCGGTAGAGAGTGCCCCCTGGTGGCCTTTAGCCTGTAATAATATATAAATTAGCCATAGCGTTGTATAAGCCGCAGGGTTGAAAGCATGAGAAAAAAGTAGCGGCTTACAGACCGAAATTTACGGCACAGATACCTAAAAATACATAAGTACATTTTAAAGTGGATTTTACTTTTACTCCACTACATTTGAGAGCAGTGTCTGTACTTTCTGCTCCACTACATTTTTTAACTGGACTGAAAAGTAAAAGTATTTTTTATTATTGTCTGAGAGCTGCTGATAAGGCTAAGGGTTTAGTTTTAGCATGTTCGCAGTTTGTTCAACAGAAACAACTGAATCAATGCTTTTTTCTAGTGTTTTTTTATATGTATATTTTTGCACAAATCTCTATCAAAATCCTCACATTTGAAGCCTTATAAGACCCTGTATCATAGCAACCAAAGAGCCAATCCGGAGCGAGGCTGTTTTACCAGGGAGCGCGCGCTTAGCAACGCTGTCGAACATTTTGCTAACGCTAGCGGGAGTGACCTCAGGGAAAGAAGACGCCTGATTTGTTTGATATTAATGTTTATATCTCGGTTTACGGGCAGAATAGCGAAATAAAAGCACCAAGATCATGTGGAGCGGGTTTATACGAACATTTAAGACAAAAATGACGAGTCTGACAGCAGTGGTTACAGAGAGTCGATGGAGTCTGAAGCGTGCCCTATTTGAACTGCCGTGGCTAGCAGGTTAGCTATGTCCATTTATATATACAGTCTATGCTTTGCTGCTAGCCCCTTACATGTACATCACACCTTTATATAGAGTTTTGCAAAAAATTCAAACCTGCCGTATCTATCTTTAAACATGCGATGAAAATAAAACCATGTAATTATCGCGCGCTTAAGCTAAAACTGCGCAGTCCTCCAGCTTGTGCGCCTCTTTTATAATTACAGGGGCCAAGTGTGATAGCTCAGGGGCCGCCACACACGCAGACCTGAGTGGGCAGAGCGGGGCGAAGGGGCGCTGAGGAGAGATGCTTCATACCGAGTAGGATTGAGAGTCTGGTGCCAGAACGCTACTCCTCCTGCCTGTAAATGTGGTTTGATCAACAGCTTAAATATACGGAAGACTGAGCGGATAGTCTGCTGTTGCTAAGTTACAACAAGTGCCACCAATTACTTTTAGACCATATCTTATTCCTTGCATTAATAGTCCATACTGTGTGCGTTGTGTAGGCTGGTGATAAATTCAAATCTCCCGTGGGTTTAGCTTGCGAGATTTGTGCTTTAGCTAACATTTACAGTAAATACACCTTAATTAGTGTTAATAAAGCATGAACAAAGACTTAATTCATGATGAACAAATAGCAAATTAAGGAGGATTCAGGTTTAGTAACTGTTAAATTAAGTGGTTTGGGTTAGGAGTTAGGGTTAAGCCTGTAGCGCTCTTAAAGGACAGTTGGTTGAGCGTTTGTCCGCTGATCCGAAGGTTAGCAGTTCGAATCCCGCTCTGGACGTAAACATCATTGGTAAACAACTCAGATTCAGCGACTCACTGGTTGGCGGTGCAGTTCCAGCTCCCACAGATGAACGCTATCGTTGTGTCCTTGGGCACAACACACCATATTCACATTTTGACTGAATTGTTGCGTCATAGGTAAAAATCTGAGCTTGTCCTGTGCAGTTTTTAAGTCTATAAACCCTCAACGGACTCTTTTTACAGTCAAATTGAGTCCACAACAAATGCATGGCTCTATCACCATAGCATTCACGTGACATAGGTGCTTCATTTGTTTATTTTCTTTCATAATTCCCATTACTGACAGTAGAGGGAGCTCCTTTGAAGTCTTTTTTCAGATTCTAAAGCAAATATCCGTGCTTGTAGCTCATTAATTTATTGTTCTTAGTTCCAACAGCGGTGGCAGAAAGAATTGTTTTGGTTTCTTCCCCCGGACATGTTGCTGGCTCGTCAGAAATGTTGTTAAAAAATGTAAATATGGTTTAAAAGTCTTGGTTTACTTAAAAGAAAATCACAACTAAACACATTTTCCAGCACTGGAAGAGGTAAAATGATTAAAAAGCAAAGGAAAAAAGGAAGCAGCAGGAGCAAGTAAAGTTTGCATATGACTTTTCAGAAGCAGGAAGCTCTATAGTCGACAATTGGTAGCGACAATATGGTTTTAAGTGCAATTTTGTTAGACTGACTCACATACTAACGCTATATATTCAATTCAAGTTTATTTTTATAGCACATTTAAAACAACTTCAGCTGACCAAAGTGCTTCACATAAAAGTCAACGAAAAACAAACACAGAGATCACATGATAAATAGGAAAAAAAACCCATTAAAACACAACGATATCCTGTCTCGCTAGTATTAATACAGTTTAAAACCCACCTCTTCTCCCTGGCATTTAAAAGACTGAGAGGATCTGACAGGCAGAGGGCGCTGTCACAGAAAAGGACCCATAGAGTGACACATTTAAAGACAATAACATTTTAAATTGCACTAGATATGAGTTTACGCTAGCACTTTAAAATGGGGTCCGGGACTTACTAGGTACTTATAGTGATAGTTAGCAAATACTTTACTGGTAATTACAGTTGTAGTTAGAATGGTAGTTATAGTGGTACTTGTGGTGTTACTTTTGCTTGCAATTATACTGATACTTACCAGTATTTTGGCTAGGACTTATACAGTATAACTAATATACTTTGTCGTACTTGAAGCTGTACTTATAGTGGTACAAGAAGTGGTACTGACACTAGTAGTTATTGATTCTAGTTCTAGTACTTACAGTAATATGTGTTAAGTACAATGGTATATATTGAGTAGTACAGTGAAATGATGTAGTGAAGATTTATTAAAGATTAAAATTTACGATATTACAGGATAAGTACCACTGCAAGTACCACAATAACTACCACCGTAATTACCAGTCAAGTATCTACTAAGTACTACCGTAATAAGTCCCAGATCCTATTTTAAAGTGCTACCAAGTTTACTAGTGAGTACTTTTTAAAAAGAAATCTGACAAACTGACTTTATTTGCAGTAATCTGATAATACTGTGAACTTTATACCTTCACCAAAACCGCGTGAGGCGACGGACGTGAACACAAAATCTCTGCAGTCACGTCTAATATCTCATTCCGAGCGATACCCCAGGAATTACAGTCAAACTCTTTTTCCATTTCATTCCAGACAAATTGGCTCTCATTGTGTCGAATCGCGCGCTAACTGGACACGTGCAGACGGCGGTTCCATACTGCCCGCTGAAATTACCACAAATCTGCCATATTCTGTGTATATGAGGCCTATTAAATCCATATACGCCCATTACAGAGGACTCCCGTATAGGACCGCACAGATGGCGCCTTCTCCAACCTCGGGATATATGACACTTTTGTTTGTCGTACCTGAACAATAAGGAAAGGAAAAAAAAAAATGCAGTCGCCATAGTAACGGACGTTGACGAAAAAAAGCGCGACGGTAAAAAGGATGCATAGACGGGGGGGGGAGGTGGAGTGGACAGTGAAGGCTAGATTTTTATAACGCCGTCAATGTGGCTTTTCAAATGGAACTGAAAGAAATAACTCTGTGTTGATAGATAAAATTCATCAGCTTTAAAAAATAAAAAAAATAATTGTTAAGGGCTGACAATGTTTAATTTTTATTCAGTGAGCTATGTACAAACTCACATTTTTTTTTTTTTTAAGGTATATAATTTTAGATAAAGACTAATGGAGTTGACCTTTCTTCAAAACAATACAGCTCTCACAATTTGAGCCAGGCCAGTGTCTCGGTCAGGAGCTGGACGAGAAAGCTTTACAATGAAGTAGAACCTTGGAATTGAACCTAGAACCTTGTCGCTGTGAGGTGATGAATGTGTTTGTATACTAACGAGTAAAAATGGATATTAGTATCACTTACACAGTAAAACAGACATGGGTAGATCGTTTGCTTTTAAAAGAAACTGCACTTTTTGAGGTGTTTGTCTTTTTCGACTACGTTCATGAATATTTTATTGAAGTAACTTGGCTCAAT
This sequence comes from Periophthalmus magnuspinnatus, assembly GCF_009829125.3. Lineage (NCBI taxonomy): Eukaryota > Metazoa > Chordata > Actinopteri > Gobiiformes > Gobiidae > Periophthalmus > Periophthalmus magnuspinnatus. Next base: position 4,249,517 of record NC_047127.1, on the reverse strand, counting down.
TTGTTACTTTTCACTATGGCAGTTGGTTAGTTTGTAAGTTGCTTTAGCATAATGTCAATACTGCATCATAAGATATATTTGCTTTTCTTGGACCTGACCTTCTGTGTGATTTTGTGTGGTATTTTCTTCAGAAATGGTTAAATATGTGCTGTATATTTTGTTTTTGTTTTTTGTTGTTTTTTTTTGCCATTTTGATTAGGTAGCAAAAGACAAAGTTTAAATCCATCAACTGGACAAATTGTTGTCGGAGTGAAGACATTTTGCTGCTCACCCAAGCCGCTTCTTCAGTGTCCTAGGTTCTTTAACTCCTCTCTCAAACCATTTCTTTTCTCTAGCTAAAAATCTTTTTGTTAAAGGAGCTATTTTTGTCAGGAAAGACAATCCTTATACAGGAACTGGGGGCCTTAGACATCATCTCTATCTATCTCCATCTATAACTCCATCCTCAGACCCAAAACAATGAGAACAATAGCAGAGTCGTTAAAGGCTGAATAGTGTAGTTTTCAGCTGAAACTGGAGACAATAGATGTTTACAGTTTTAGTGTAGTTAGCTCCTCTGTTCAGTAATCTGACCAGAACTGAAGAAACGGCTTGGACGAGCAACGAGATGTCTTCACTCCTACAAAAATTCGTCCAGTTGACAGATTTAAACTTTGTCTTTTGCTCTGGATCAGGCCTGGATGACTGAGGGATTACACAGATAATGCACATTTTGATTACATTAACTCCAAAGCATAAATCAAATGTCATGTCTGGAGACTCCCATACTTTCACTTGAGTAGTACATTACCAAATACTTTTTATATTCTTACTTGATTTACTTCTTGGACGACTGCTTTTTTTCTTGTACTCCGTATTATATTTTTTAAGGTTTGGTTTTCTTTCATGGGGAAACATTTTTGGTGCCTTCTGCCTGTGAAGTCTGTGTAATCCCTCAGTCGTCCAGCTCTGATCCAAAAAGTTGTAGCAGCGAAACGTTTTCACTCCTACAACTTTTTGTCCAGTTGACAGATTTAACTTCGGCTTTTACTTCTGCCTGTGAACATAAACTGTATAAAGAAGTGGATTGAGTGAGTGTGACCCACAGCGTTCAGCTCCAGTCAAATGAAGCTAAACGAGGCTAGCGGTTATAGCGGCGAATTTTGAGCTGAGTTCCGTATTTGGGTTTCCGACTGTGAGTATCATAGCAACCAAAGAACCAATCTGGAGCGAGGCTGTTGAAAGTAACGCCCCTTCCCGCTCGTATTGCTGGTTTAGCAGGGAGCGAATGCTTAGCAACACTCAGTCAACGTTATCGGGAATGACCTCAGGGAAAGAAGGCGCTTGATTTGGCTGTTTGTAATGTTCATATCTTTGATTTACGGACACAATAGCAAAAATAAAACACCAGGATCATGTAGAACGGGTTCATATAAACATTTTAAGACCAAAACCACAAGTCTGACAGGAGAGAGGGGCGATAGTTTTTCAATAGAAAGTGAATTGGAGCCAAATTGTGCCCATTTTTCTATTTGGAATGCAGTGGCTAGTAGGTTAGCGATGTCCATTTATATACGCAGTCTGAATCCAAACACAAACACTGTATTATCGTCTGCACCACTGCGAGAAAGGCCTTTGCGTTGGTCTTCAGAATCCTGCATACGTCAGAGTTTGATTCCTTTAGTTTACTTTTGTCAAAGAAACGACAATCATTTGTATGTACTGCAGCTTTGTCTTACACTTTCCCTCCTCCGTGTGGCGTATTCTGATCCGAGCTCTCCATTATCTCCCAACGCGTATCATCAGTTTGCAAATGAGCCAATTAAACAAAAGCGTTCGGCACATACAACCTCCGAAGCCTTCCGTATCGCGTCCCATTCATTTCCCATTACAGCACAGCGGGGACGGCGCACGCTAGCTCGCTATCGCTTCCATTTTAAGGTGGTAAGGAAAGTATCGCTCCAAGACTGCTCTAAGCCCTCTCTGCAGACGGTTAGTTTGGGGTGATCCCGTAGCATTAGCCGAACCCCAGCTTAGCCCCTCTGTGTCCCATTACTGCAAATGGAGGATCCCATTACAAGTGTGGTAATCTGGACAGGCCCAGGCGGGTCACAGGGGACGGGCTGCGCGGTCTTTGGTGTCTCACATAGCCAGCGGCGCTAGCATCGCATGGCTAACCTTCACCGGTGTGTTCTACCCTCAGCCGATCCACTGCCGTCAGAGAGTCGGTCGTGTAGGGGATTAGATAAAACATATTCTGCAGGTTAAGTGATCAATAATGCAGAATCGGATCACGCTAAGAGTTCATGTCAGGAATTACGTCGCTTTAATGGCCCGATATGACACAAAATGGACGCTCATGAGCTTTAAGTCGTGTTATAATTCTGTTAGCTCATCAAAAACAGACCTGGAGTTGTGTTTTGTTTCATTTACACATGTTTGAGTCACATTTTATCATTAGGTCTGTACATCTCCAAAGCTCAAAATGCTCTGTTCCACCTTGTGATGTCATCAAGTGGTAGTTTTTACAGCTACTTTTACCTTTAGTTCAGTAGAGATCAGCAATTCCAGGGCTGAAATGATCCATCTGATTCTAGTGAAGCTGTATGGAGTTTAAAAACACAGTGGAGCACTTCCTGTATTACCATTAGAGCTCGATCAATATGGGTTTTTAGCATTTTTCCCATGACCGATACCGATACCGATTGTTTAGAATACAGACCAAATGATGGCTGATACTTTTGGGATGATATTTACGGGACAATTTTGACTATTTTTCTCAAATTATGTGATTTAAATTTACTACAAACTGCCCAAAAGCCCTTTTTTTAAACCACTTTTTAACTTTAAGAGCTGTGCATCACATTTAGAGCAGTTACCTCTTCATATTAAAGTGTTAAAATAAAGCTTTATGTGTTTATGTGATCGACCAAAACAAAATATAAACTGTGCTGGAGATTTAAGACCGATACCGATATACTAAAAAGTCCAAATATCAGTGTATTTCTAACTACTACATGACATCACAAAGTGGAAGAGAGTGTTTTCTGTTTGAGAGAAGAACTGAATAAGCCTAAATATACAGAGTTTGTGTGTTAAACTTGTGTGAATGAAACAAAACACAACTCCAGGTCTGTTTGTGACGAGGAAACGACTTTATAATAATATGGATCAGAGAATAGCGTAAAATAGGCACTTTAATGAAGACTTTTAGGTGTATTTAGTATTAAACTATAACTGATACGGATCATTTTTAAACTTTTTATTCATTGTAAATCGCAGAATTGTTCTAAAACCATGTAATACAAACTGGTTCATTGACTTCCTGTTCAAAAGTGCAGAACTGATCGTCACATTTCAAGTTTTGAGCAGATCATTTAATCGTTTTTGTTGTTGAAAAATGTCTACCTTTACAGTTTTGAATCTGCCGTGGAGTCTGAATCTTTTGACCAATCTCAACTAAACTCAGAGAAGTGGGCGGGGATAGGGGGTATTTGAAAACAAAGTCTTTCTGAGTACTCCAGCCTCGAATACAAGACAATAAATGATTAGTCAAACAGACATATATCCATGGAAACATAACACTGAGTAAATGAACTCAGAGGTGCTAAGATACTGCAGGGAACATAATAAGTGAAAATACAGCAGCCTTACTTATTCCAGACACTATTTATTCAGACAATTATGTTAAAATTACAATATTCAATCAACATATCAAATAACCGTTTTTTTCATGATTTCATTTCAAAGCGTTAAAAGTTAAAAGTAGATAGAAAGATCAAAGTGTCTGGATAATTTGCATATTCAGACTATCTTAGGAAAAATGACTTGATTGTGCCTATGCAGATGTTTAAAGGCCCATGTGACGCTATTTTCTGTTCTATGTTATAATGATGTTTTGCTACATGTTTAGGCTGAGTTTTTCTCTCAAACAGAAACGCTCTGTTCCACCTTCTGATGTCATGAAGTAATACAGGAAGTTATATTATTGTGATAATTATTAAACCAAGGCAGTATAATGTCCTCATATGTGGACACCAGGTCCCAGGAGGTTCAGATTATTTCATGGTTGTTGTAAAACCATTCACTGCTGCGAGCAAACTGTGTAATCAGCTGTGCAAAATGCTATTTAGCAAACGCTAACCTAGCAATATCAAAGTTGACAAAAACACGGATTCATACAAACCCAAACTAACACAAATTACATTCAGTAGTTTATTTCACATGGTGTGTTACTTACCATGGATATTTTTGTCTCAAGTTTGTCAAACACTGCAGAATGGTTCTCGTGAATGTGCGTGTAAGTTACTGGCATTTCCCCTCGGAGCCGCAACTTTTTCGGCGGGCTCTGCAGACCTGCGGCTCACCTTGTTGGTCTTGTTTTTCAAAGTCATAACAATTCCACACATCAGACTTCACCTTCTTGAGTGGAGGATATAAACGTGTGCTGTCACTGGGCTCCAGATCCACTGCCCACGAGCCACGACGGGGACTGACAAGAACCATCCCCAATTCAGATTACACTGCTATGATAGAGGGCCCCCTTGTGGGCAAACACCAGAACTAACATCGAAACATTGTATCGTAAGTGGAAACATGAAACATTATAATCGTGTGCGATGATCACGATTATTAAAAAATGCCACGAACGATTAATTGCAGACCTTTTTTAATGCGATTAACAATATTATCGTATATCGTCCCATCCTTAGTTCCCAGTTACATTTGCTCGGACTTAGCCTGGCAGATTTGTGGCAGCCAATACAAACCAATTTCATTTGTACCAGGGCCAAACACACTGGAGGATGTTTTGCTCAATGACACAACAGCACCATGCATGAATATATGGATCAGTCCTCCACCCATTACTGTGGAGAGCAGCTTCAACCATCTGCTTTATCTGAGAAAAAGTTTCCTCAGCATCTTCAGAGTTTCAAAGCTCATCACCAAAGTTGAGATACCACCCCTTCATATCCTTCTAAAATTGCACGACACATGGAGTGGACACAATTTTCTCTTTTAGCACACTTGGCTCGGAAATTCACATTTTTTCCTAACCCGCCTAAATCTCTTCAAAAACCAAAATATGAAAACGCAAACGTGCCAAGTGAGTCTCAGGACAGTGCTCGTTGCACTAGCAGATGGCTCGCCAAATTCAACCAAAACACTGAAGTAAAACAGAAAGTTAACGGCAACTCACTCTAGAATGTACCTCAAACACATTTCACTCAGCTGCTTCTGCTGGAAAACGCACAAACGTTTAAAAAAAATGCAGCAAACATAATTATATTTAAGGTTTTAATAAAAATCTCACTTACTGGTTAGACTTGGGCATTGATTATGTAACTGTTCCTCAGAAAAAACACAGTGTAGAGTCAAAGCTTAATTCACCCAATAGTTATTTTTGACAATTAAAAAAAATATTAACAACAAAAAAAAAAAAAAAAAAAACAACACCTATTTTGTTAAAGCTGCAGTGAGCAACATTTTATGGGTAGAGTTATGCCATCTGCCGTATTATTGGGCTGTAGTAGCTCAGTTGAGTGTTTGTCCACTTATGTGAAGGTTGGCGGTGCAATTCCAGCCCACACAGATGCTGCTGCCGTTGTGTCCTTGGGCAAGACACTTCAACCTGCCCCAAGTGTCTGTGTACCCTGGTGTATGAATGTGTGTGTGAATGGGTGACTGATTCCATGATGTAAAGAGCTTTGACTGTCTTGAAGGTGGAAAAAAGCGTGACTATTTACCCTAGTCACATTTTGACCAAATTGTTGCGTCACGGGTAAAAATCTGAACTTGTCCTGTGCAGTTTTTGAGTCTATAAACACTCAATTGACTCTTTTTACCGTCAAATTGAGTTCACAACAAATGTATGGCCCTTTTACCATAGCATTCACATGACATAAGTATTAAATTAAAAAAAAAAGACAACACATCTGATTCTGAGTCTGATTTCGACTATTGTGGGTTATTTTTTATTTTTTTTGGGCAAGACACTTGACTCTTTGACATAAATCGCTTTGAGTGCCTTGAAGGTGGAAAAGCGCTATATAAAAATGTGACTATTTACCATTATTGCACTGCCTGAGATGTTCCACAGTATGGCATTAAAGTTGGCAATCTTCTATCTATTCAATTTTCAGTTTTTTACAGCTCAGAAATACCTTGAAAAACATGCATTCTCACTGAAAGCTGGCTGGCTTCTCCACAGATCTTACCTGCAGGTTGGCTTGGTGGTGTCGTCTCTTTGTCTTCATGAAAGTGGATGGATACGTTTAATGCCGTACTGTGGAACATTCCAGGTAAAGCAATAACATTTTGATGGAGACAAGCAGCTTTAAATAACTTTTGTGGATGGATTTATGTTTGGTTTGAAGGAATGGGAAAAATATCTCGGAAAATTATTATTATTATTATTATGGATTTTTCCCACGTTTTAGAACTGGATTGGACAAAAAAAAAACCCGTTACTTGTTGGTGAGTTAAATCTGTTATAGTTGCAAAAAGCAGAACAAGAATGGCAACAAAAGTAGTAAATACAGTGGAAATCGAAAGTATCAGCTTTATTTTTTACAATTATTCTGTTTTTTGCTGTAAAACCCCTCACCACACACTTTATACACTTTTCTCACACAGGCGTTAACATTTTCTCACATTTCTCTCTTGTTTAAACACTCTCAAAGTTCAGACCTTCGTAGATTTAAAAAAAAAAAAAAAAAAAAAGTACAGTTTTATAGAATGAAACCAAAGATCAAGACCTGTTTTCAGGCCCAAACATTTGATTGAGAAATAAAAGTGTAAAATACAGAACACAATGCAAGTTCATACGCTGTAAAAAAAAAAAAACAAGCAAAATTGCACCCAAAAAAATCCACGAAACAGTGAACCCGCAAAAAATTAACCACATTACAGTGAGGAACAACTGTAAAACAAATAAAAAATTGTGAAACCAAAATTGGAAACTAGAAACTGTCTGGAAACCCGTCCTGTTTTAGGAATTATTTTAGGAATGATGTTAAAATCTCGTCTCGCTTTGGTGAAATCTCATCTTTAGTGTCATCTTTTGAAATTTGGATAACACATCTTGTTTAGTTTTTTTTTAATTTTAGTTGTTATTTGCCAACTTTTCTGTCAAACTGCTCCCCGATGGCGTAAAACTGCTTCATAATTCTCCCGGGTGTTATCCCATCAAACAAAGTAACCATTAGAAAACATGAAAACTGCCATATGCACGTTCATTAATAAATTGGATCCAAAAATGACCCTGATTATCCCAATACAAAGTGATTTTTGTAATTAGTGTTGTTGTAAGTGCCCTGCTGTGATTGGCTCCGATGTGAGTGTACACCATGTTTAATCAGGAGATAACAGCTTCATGAGGATCCCAGGAGACGAGACGAGCGTTTGTTTAGCTTCATAGCCATCAGGCACCTATAAATTATAGACGGGTGCTGGGGCTTTGTCTTTTCATTATCGGGACAATAATGTGATAATGACTGCAAACATGTGCTGGAATGAATCCTCCAACAAGCTCTGACAAATGGGCATTGATTGTAGTGCGACTAATTCATGATGAAAGTGGATGGAAACGTCACTATCTGGCAATTTGTGGCTTTTGTTCAAGTTAAAATATGTAAATGGTAAACAGACTGTGACGCTGTGTAACCCGTGTGACTGTATGGTTCAGTTCGGATTGTTGAAAAACAGGAGAAATATTGTCAAAAAATGAAATCGCCTAAGATCTGCCACGGTGGAGAAGCTGTTGGAATTAAATAAAAAACAACGATGTTTCCCCTAAACCATAATCAGTGTCAATACCTCAACGTTACAAAAGCACAATCATTGTCAATACTCCAACCCCACTCACCTCACTGTAAATCAGGGGCGTCAAACTCATTTTCACCGAGGGCCACATCAGCAAAATGGCCGCTACGAAGGTCCAGATGTGACTGTACGGCAGTGTAAACGTCACTAAATGTAACCGAATGTCGACGTAGACTGTACCGACCGCACCTCATAACACAAAAAACACACAGGTTTTTCTCCTCAAAGCACAAACTTGTATTCACCTTCACCTTTCTTCCTTCCAACTTCCTTCCACGCGACAATTTTCCTCTTCATGAACATTTTGCGATGATTATTTGCAAATATTTCTCACTTCATTGCTCTCACTTGCCGGGAAAATCTCATTAGTTTATCGTCAGTGCACACATTAAAACAGTATAGGCTTAAATGATCATTTCCATTTTCATCATTTCCAAATAATCATTTTCCATACTGACAGTGTATACATACATAGTAAACTGCCATAACTACAGTACACATGTTTTGCACTTCGTTATTTTACTGACAGTTTTATTCACAGGCTTTCTGCAAAATGCCACACACTTCAAGTTCATGCTGTTGGATTAAAAGCTTCAGTGCTTCATGAAGCTTCACCTGCCCATCACTAATATTTACAATAACAGGAAAATTTAAAAAATCAACCTGGCAGTAACCTCCTGTACGCACAGCACCTTCACTTGAGACTGAGGTTGGAGCATCTCTCTTAATTGGTTTAGCCCACTCTGCAGCACAGATAAGTTTTAACTCATCCGAAAATCTTGTTAAAAGTTATTGCTAACAAAACAAAAATGGTGTTAAAAATAGAGCTCTACATTAAATTATCCGTTTTAACCGTGAAAAAACAAACAAGATACAACAAAACTAAAATATGTGGACACCCCTCCTCCTCAGCACACAGTGGTTTGCCCCGGAACCTTCTTAATGTTCTCTGGCTCCCTGGGGACTCGTTTGGCCGGGACACCTAAGATGGCCGACGACACGGGTAAAGGTGAGTAGAAATTCCAAACAACTCAATTACAATCAGCTGATGCACGACTACTTAAATCAATAAACTGAAACTTCTTTGAGCACTGTCATTTTTCCTGTTAGCTTCAAGGTTAGTAACAATTAATACTTTGCAGTGACATGGTGGGGGCTACTGCGTGTATGTCTATGGAGGAGTGTTCAGCAGTTCCTCTGGTGACACGATGCACATATTGGCAAACACTGGCAGAAAATTGTAAGATAGTTTGAATCGTCGAGAGAAAAAAATGCATTTTCATTAGCCTGTGATCGATACAAGCGTTCGTGGTCCCGTTCAGGCTAATGCCTGTAACGTTATTTGAGAGGAACATGTTTAACAGCACAAATCAACTCAGTGAAGTCACTTCTCTCTGGTCAGATTATGTTTAAAAAAAAAGCACAAGTTTAAGTCTAAATGGAGTAACAGAGCTTGAAACAGAGCAGTGCCTCCGGTTAGCGTCACCCCCAGGGATTACAAAGCAGCAGTGCATTTTTTTTCAAGCAATAAAAACCTTGATTTGAACAAACACAAAATAATGGATAATGGCATATTGTGGAACATTACAAGCAAGGAAATAACATCAAGAAAAGCAGGTGGTGCTCCTCGACAGAAAAGTTACACAGTTCAGCTTTAATTAGGCTACGCTAGCTAGCTTGTGGCTGTAATGTTATTTGAGAGGAACTTGTTTAACAGCACAAATCAAGTCCGCTAAGTCACTTCTCTCTGGTCAGATTGTGTTTGAAAAAAAAAAAAAAAAGCACAAATTTAAGTCTAACTGGAGTAACAGAGCTTCAAACAGAGCAGTCCCTCCAGTTAGCGTCACCCCCAGGGATTACAAAGCAGCAGTGCATTTTTTTTCAAGCAATAAAAACCTTGATTTGAACAAACACAAGATGGATAATGGCATATTGTGGAACATTACAAGCAAAGAAACTACATCAAGAAAAGCAGGTGGCAACCCTCAGCAGAAAAGTTACACAGTGCCGCTTTAATTAGGCTATGTCGGTTGGATGGAGATAAGTTCTTCCCCTTTTTTCTAACGCACGAGGCAAAAATGGCGGACTTTCACAGACCTAGAGTTTGTTATAACTCGCTGATGGCAACAACGCGACTTCATACGTCCGCAGTTAATCATCGCTTTACTTTCTTAACATTCTTGGCCCTGGGAGGCTTCCGTAGTTGCCGTCTACACCTCCGCTGCGTTCTTTTCATGCGTACAAAAGCGTCTGAAGCATCACGCTGAGATAAAATGGCTGCCCGTGATCACCTGTTTGTCTCGAATGTTTGGCTGATGTGTTTGAAACTATAGGAAGTGCGCGCCGTCCTCCCTCTGTCTGAAGTCGTGCCAGTGTGTGATACGCCTCATCAGGGAATCAATTAGACACTTCCATAATGAGGAGGATGACGTGATGCGCTGGCTCAACGCGTTCGCATGAAAAGGATCAGAAATAAACCGCCATATGGAAAGAGCGGAAAATGGAAAGTGCCTATAGCGTGAGCCGTGTTTCGTTTTGAGCCCAGTTTAAAGACTCTCGTGAGCTTTAAGTCGTGTTTAAAATGTCGTTATCTCCTCAAAAACAAACCCGGAGTTGTGTTTTGCTTCATTCACACATGTTTGAGTAACACTTTATTATGAGTCTGTACGTCTCCAAAGCTCAAAACGCTCTGTTCCACCTTGTGATGTCATGAAGTGGTAGTTTTCAAGCTAACATCTGCGTTTTACCTTTAGTTCAGCAGAGATCGCCAATTCCCAGGCGTTTAAAAGCGCAGTGGAGCACTTCCTGTTTTACCACATGACTCCGTGGACATGATACTGCTCTGCCAGGAATGTTCCACAGTACGGTACACTTGCTTGTTCCGCCTTTAGCTTTGATTACGTCGCACGTTCACTGAGGCATTGTTTCGATTTGGACCTATTTGCTTAGTTAAATCCAGGTGGCGACTTTTTTTTTGGCCAGACGGTGCATTAACCTCATGAGACCCGAGCTTTAATCAAATAAAATAATTTAAAAATAAGTAAATAAAATAAAATAAAAAATACAAAAAATAATAAAAATAAAATAATTAAATAAAAATAATTAAATAAAAAAATAAACTAAATAAATAAATATTCTAAACTCTTAGAAATATTCAAAATTGAACATGTTCTTGTTGCTGTTCTTCTAAAAATTTGCACTGTGGCCTAAACAACCCAAAATGTGTTGTCCACAGATGAGGACACCAGGTCTCAGGAGGTTAAACTTGACTTTGTGATAGAAAAACCCAAAGTAAAATCCGTAAACTGGACAAAAAAGTTGTAGGAGTGAAGCCGTTTCGCTGCTCATCTTCTTCAGCTCTGGCTTGGTGATGCAAACAGGCCAAGTTACAGGTCAGATCTGTTTCTCAAGGCCTTTTTTTTTGCAATAAAGACAAATGTAATTCAGTTAACATAAGGGATGGATGTTTAATGCCATACAGTGGAATATTCCAGGTGAGACAGTACCGTCCCCAGTGAATTATGCAAGTGGCAAACCTCCCACCAGAACAATTACATTAACTAATTGGCTCAGTGCGCAACAGCATCTGGCAACCTCAGTGTTACGACTTCCCGTCCAATTGTGCAGTATTTCTATGAGGTTTTTGCTGATCTAAGTTAAAATGTATAAATACGTAAACTTAAGAAGGTGGACAATGCGTTTAGCGGGCTGACGACATGTTAAAGATGAAACAAATGTGGCGAAAATGTCACTGGAGGTTTAAAAAGACAGACGTTTGTATCTAAATGCAAACTACAGATGGGATAATAAACAATAATAATATCGTTTATCGTGATATCGTTCGTGGGACATTGCATATATTGTGATCGTCACCAACAAAGATAATCACCTGAATGTGCAGAAAAAACAACCAGAATTGGACCCTCTTCCTATTAATTTATATTGGAGGGGGGCCCACGTGAGGCTTATTCTCCCGGGCCCCCAAATTTCAGTCGACGGCCCTGCTCGTCCATAAAATTCTCTGCTAAATTGTTGTTGTTTTTTTCACTGATAACAAAGTACAGCACTAGAACAGCTTTTTAAACATGGAACTCATTCATAATATTAAAGTTATAATTATTAATTTCCATAACAACTTCGCAATTGCAAATATTTTGGACATAATAATAATCGTCACATAAAATTTCAATATCGTCCCAGGCCTAATGCTAACGCTAATGCTAGTTTTGAGGCTTAATAAATATTAAAACATCACAAACTGAACTATTCTACAACTAAAAACAACCGGGTCATCTTGACATTAACTTTAACTAATTAATTTTACCTAATTGATTTTGTTTTTTCACTTCAACTAATTGATTTATTTTTATTTGATTGTTGATTAGCAAGTCCAGACTGGCGTGTTGCATTTCTCAATCTTTTCTGAAGTAAAGCGTTGGTTGCGTTGGTTGCGTTGGCGTCCTCGATTCACTGCGAGATCCAAACTTGCCATTTCAAACCTACCTGTGCCTATAGACGGTGGCGCCTGTACCTGCGTCTATGGCAGGATTGACGGCGCCCGGCAGCTCTGTGAATGCGATAGAGTCATAGAGCAGTGTGCCAGAGCTGTGGCCTCTTCATGTAAGTCGCGTTATTAACCAGTTCAATGGACTGGCTAATGACACAGTATCGTCTATTACGCTCACGTCTGTAAACAGCCTGGGGAGCGCTGCCAGGAATGTGCCCATCACAAGTTGGTCTGGGTGAAGGGAGTCTGCCGAACTGGTCTGAGAGGTGACGATTTTTTTCAATTCTGTGCAGTGAGAAACTTGTCGGTTTCTGTTTTGTTGCGTGATGAACAGGCGCAGAAGCACGGGAATCGTTCTGTAGATCTTTATTGTCGGTTACAGCAAAAGCAGTCAGGTTAAACCAGTGCCCCCCCCCCCCCCCCCCCCCGATGAAATCCAATCCGCCGCAACTATAACTATACTACAACTATAGTACAATTTAACAAAAACAAAAACAAGAAAGCAATATAGATCAACTTACAACAAAAAATACTTTACTAACATTGTTTTTTTTATTTGTAAAATGCATAAATTTCCTTGAAATTCATATACATATTTTTTTATCCTTATTTGAACTATACACATTTTTGAACAACGATTGAACCATTTGATACTGAAAAAATAAAATAAAATGAAATGTAATTAAATATCAAATAAAAATATATATAATTAAATAAACATCAAATGAATCAATTAAAATTAAATAAATATCAAATGAATCAATTAAAATTAAATAAATATCAAAATAATAAATTAAAATTAAATAAATACCACATTAAAACATTAAAATTAAATAAAATCAATAAATAATAATACATTAATTGATCAGCAACATTAACAAGACAAAAATTAATAAAACAATTTGTCCTGTTTTTTTTTTTTATCAAAATGAAGAAGTCAGGATTAATGGTGCAATGAGCTCATTTTGCAGGGCACAGCTTTTTGAACTGGGGTTTGAAACATTGGTGTAAACTCAATCTGCATTAGACTTTGTGTTTGATTCTGCTTTGAATTTTGCTGTACGCTGCCTAAAGCAACTGTACAATAAAGATCTACAGAACGATTCCAGAGCGTCTGCGGTTGTTCTTCATGCAACAGAACAGAAAGTTAACATTCTATAGATACGAACTTTAAAGCACAGTCGGACAATGTGATCGCATAAACGGTGTTATAATACTCCAGAGTGGGGGTGATATATGGCCACTGCTGCATGGAAAAGAGAACGTTTCACACCTTTGTAAGAAAATAAACAATATAACATTCATATATTGTCCACAAACTTTTATAATATAGCACGGCTTTGAACCTAGATGATCGCTAATTGGTAATTTTGGTATTCTCTCAGATGGGAGCAAAAACTTGTTGATCTTCACTCATCTTCACCACACTCATTAAAACATTTAGCAGAATATTGAGTTTTAAATGTGCTTTTTGGACTTAGATCAACCGGATCTTATTCCTCCACAATGCCTTTGAACTCTTAATATTAGAATTTTCCCAAAAGTCTATGGAACAGATGAATGGAAAAGTAGAAAGTAGTTCCTCTTCACTTACTGTAATGTGGACAATAATGCGAAACGTTATATTTCCCATGGATCTGTGGCCATATGTCATACTGGGGGAAGATGACAGTTGTCTTTTTGGTCATCTGTAGCCCCGGTCATGTTCTAGTAGTATAAAAACCCTGGTACAATCTCACCCCGTCAGACTGTACTAGACTCTACTAGAATCTGCTAGACTCGGCTCCAGACGTTGCTTAAGACACTACTCACTTGACTGACTTTGAATTTTGCTGGACGCTGCCTTTATCTCGACTGTTTTGCTGTAACCGACTATAAAGATCTACAAAACGATTCCCACGCCCCTGCACTTGTTCTTCATGCCCCAGAACAGAAACCGACAGTAACTCACTCCAGGTCTTTCAGAATGATGAAAAATGAACACCGCTGCCATCGTAATTCACAATTTAAAACATATTACAGTAGCTCAGTTGGTAGAGTGTCCGAACGTTGGCGGTTCGAATCCCGCTCTCGACATAAACATCACTGGTTGAGCGGTTCGATCCACTGACCCACAGGTTGGCGGTGCGATTCTAGCTCACACAGATGAATAATTTAGTTGTGTGTCCTTGGGCAAGACAGTTAACCGACCTCGCCCCCAGTGTGGTTCCTTGATGTAATTTCGCTTAAAATCCAACTGGAAGATCTACAAAACTTAATATTGATTGTTAATTAGTAAATATTTAACTACAATTCTAAACAATATGGAACAATCTGCTCATATGGGGATTTTTTTTTACATTTTTTTGGCTTCACATAGAAAAACGTAGCTTATATTCATATCATTCAGTCATCTATCTACAACGGCGCGAATGTGTAACAAAAATAGATTTCGTTCACACTAAAACTGACCCAATTAACCTCGAATGAAACGGTTTCCTCCCTAAATAGATAAACCTTCATATGGACCCAACACTGACTGAACATCACGCGTCTCCATTCGCTGCATTTTCGTTTTGAACTTCTCCGAAAAGTAGCGTCCAATTTCCAGCACTTTAAAAATAGTACGTGCGGGTCATGGCAACCCTTATGAAAAGTTCCTTCCTCCATTCTCTCCTGAAATCGCTCTCACATGATAACCGTTCAACGCAATCCTCACAGGCGTCGACCCAATTGCAAATTCAAATAGCGGCACTCAGCATTGATATTTCTGCTTGATCGCTTCCACTGACTTTTCGCACCTGCATTTTATAAACTAGACAAGGTTCATTCAAGCACAACTCTATTGCGCTTATTCCCCATGAAAGGTTTCTAGGTCTCGTGTCTCAAAATTTACCAGCGTAATTTTTTTCGTAAGCGCCGCCTCAAAAGGAACATGGTGGCCCGTGGCATTGGAGAGTAAATGTCTTTTTTGGGTTCTTTTTGCACGGCTCGTTTCTTTTATCAGGCGATGCGCGGTCTAAAAGGAGCCGTGGAGTCGCAGATGTGTTGGGTGGCGGCGCTGGCGGACGAAGGGACAAGGTCTGCGACAGGTGAGTCATGTCTGTGGAGCGGCCGGATGGGGCTGGTACAAAAGACACAAGTCCCATTATGAACCAGGAGTAGGTAGGAATAGAAATGGTTACGAAACACACGTCGAAGCTGTGAGTTCATTTATTCAAACTTGAGCCAATAATGGTAATGTTTGATTTGCAGCGGTAGAAGAAGTGCTTAATTTTGTTGTTTGTGAAGGTTACTGTGCTCAAGTACTTGTTTAAAAGTATACTTAAGGAGTTCAGCAGGTCTCAAACAATGATGAAAAATGCTTTTACTTTTCTGTCAAGTTCAAAATGTAGTCCTTAAGTACACATTTTAGGTATCTGTGCTTTTCTTAAGAAAATTTTACACTGGATACATTTTACTTCACTATATTTGAGAGCAGTATCTGTACTTTCTACTTTTTTAACTAGACTTTTCATATAATTTGAGGAGTTATTTTTACCATGTTCGTGACTAAAGTTTTCGAGTTCAAGCTCCAACTTTCAGCAAAACAATAAAGTTCATACGAAAAATTAAGAAATTGGTTGGTATTGTTACTGTTGACCAAAATATTTATCATTTTAATCAATACATTTAACTTTTTACTCTTAAAGTCCATTTTTAAACAGGTGCTTAAATACTTTTACTTAAGTCAGGCATGCCCAAACTGTGGCTCAGGGGCCAAATGCGGCCCTCAGACCAATTTTTGAAGATCTACTACAAGCCCATATCAAATATTTAATGTGTCTTTAATGTAAGCGTGAATAAAGGTCAAATGGTTCAGTCTAACTTGTCATAAACTGTTTTGAAGTATTCACTGTATTGGCGACCAGTCTATGGCCCTCAATCGACCCTCAGCTTTGTCTGTGTTTTTATATGTGGCCCTTAATGAGAAAAGTTTGGACACCCCAGACTTAAGTAGATTCTTTCTTGTGATACTGTAAGAATGTTCTTTTCTGGTGTAAACGTCAAAGAGGATAAAGAGACTGAAACATAAATTGAGAAGGGTTTTAATGAGTTCCACACAGGTAAAGTGAACAATGAAGCAACGGACTCTCAGGAACGAACAGGAAGAGAGTCTGGAGATGTGTTTATAGTGTCTCTAAATGTACGTGGGTCCTCTTCTGGTCTGCATGCCGTTACACATTAAGAAACTTTAGGCCAAGTCGAACAAGGATTCTGTTTTACAAACCTCTCAGAGTCGGGATCTCGCTTTTCTGAGATGTGGCTTTAACCAAAATGACCGGAACACACTGTAACTGTTACCTTATGGTCCACATGTCCTTGTAAGTCCTCATGCTGGTCTCCGTAGCGTCTTGGTGACTCCCCACGCTTTGATATCCACTGGTGTTATTTACCTTAGCATTAGTAAATCAAGATTCCAGTTTGATGTAGCGCTGCACTGCTAGAAAATACCTTACAATACTTTTACTTGAGCAACATAATCGAGGTCTTCATCCACCACGGGATGGACCATGTGTGTCCCTGATTGGCTAATCCATCTGTCAATCATCAGATGTTGGGGGAGATGATACCAGCATCCAGACTAACACATCTTTAATACTGGAGACTTGTGTTTTCTGGATCTCGAGGCAACGTTTTACCTCTACGGCGACAGGCCTTCACGAGGAACACTTTGTTTCTGAAATCCGTGAAGAATTTACACCGCGAAAACATTGTCTAAAAGTACAAGTCCTTCAAAAAAAACATAAGTGCGCGTCCCGGCCACTTGAGCTGATTTCATTACCTTACCCTGGCAGACAGCAGACTCTCCATATCGAAGCCCCAATCATCATCAATCATCTTTAGAACTTCGCCTCACTATCAATCTGGAGCTGCTCACGATTTGCGCTGTATTATATTGTGCTTTGGTTGCCATTTGCAGTCTGTACCTCCATTTTAGCGAGTGTATCCTTTAGCGCGGCGCCATCTATCAGACAGGCGTCATTTTTAATCCCGGGTGACTCAGGCATCTGTCAGCGCCGGTGAGCTCCGATAAAGCCGTACGTACCGCTCGCGAGGGGGGGGGGGTGCGCGTGGTACCGGGGGAGCGACGGCGGTGTAACGGGCCCTATCTCATCTAAATATGATCAGTATCGCTCAGCACAAGGCCATAGGAGAGAGATAGTCTGCATATACACACGGTCTACAGCCATCGCTCCGTTTGATGGATTTAGAACAATAACATGGCAGCATAAGGGGAATCGTGTTCGCTATTCAGAGTGTTGTTCAGCAGATTTCGAGTCGTTATTCGAGCTATTTTTCACATCGGATGTTGTTTATATGCATCTAGTCCGTTTCTCCAGGCTACAACGGCTCACACAGTTGACCCGATCGACCTAATACCTTAATGGACTTCTGCGGATTCACGTCGTCGCAGAGATGACTTGTGTTCAGTTACATTTGCGTGAGAAACGAGAACAGTGTAAATGGTAAAACGGTCACATTTTCATACACCTGTGTACGCAGACACTGGGGCGAGGTGGGTTTAGTGACGGTATTCACCTGGGAGCGCATCGCCAACCTTCAGGTCAGTGGACTCGCTACCAATTGAGCTACTATCACGCAGTTGTAGCAATACAGTGGTAGTAAAGAAGTTGTCTGTCATATGTATACTAATATATTTTACTGTGTGCTTGTACTCTTGTGTGAGTAAACATTTCAATAAGTGACGAAGTGATTGACAGGTGGCTTAGTGGAGCGGTCGCTGTATCGGACTCTCTATTTACCGGTCAATCTACGTACGTTCCTCAGCTATGTTCTTGAGCTCTGGGTAATGACTGAAAGGACACGATCGCGGATACAAGCGGCCGAAATGGGTTTCCTCCGCAGGGTGGCCAGAGATAGGGTGAGGAGCGAGGTCACACGGGATTAGCTTGGAGTAAAGCCGCTGTTCCCTCCTGGACGCCTCCCTAGAGAGGTGTTCTGGGCATGTCTCGCCAGGAGGAGGCCCCAAGGAGGATCCGGGACACACTGGAGGGACTGTGTCTCTCGGCTGGCCTGGGAACGCCTTGGAGTCCCACCGGAGGAGCTGGAGGACGTGTTTGGGGTGGGGGAAGCCTGGGAGTCCCTGCTTAGACTGCTGCCCCCGCGACCCGGCCCCGGAAAAGTGACAAGTGATAACAAACACTTTCAAACTTCAAATTTTAAAATAGATACTGCATCCAGATGGTTACTCTTCCTAAGTAATAGTTTCCAGACACATTTTTTGCTCTTAATTGAGAAATTTCTTGAAAACTACTTGTTTTTCTTGTTTATTTGGAATGTGGCGGCTCAGGTTAGCTATGTCCATTTAGGCCTATATACTATTATAAAATGTTATCAGTGTTTCTGTTTTTTTTTTCATCTGTGTAGTGGCAATAATTAGAAGATTGAACCTTTTGAGCACAAAACGTTGAAAACAATAGTCATAATAATTCCCTCTCCAGATGTTCTTCACGTCATAGAATACTAGACCTATATTAACTAAAAGATGGCGTTGGAAAGTCATCAAAACCGTCTGTAAGCGAACACACCTGGCTGAGAGATTGGTAGTGAACGGACAGATGGTGAGTTCAACAGCGCTCCGTAAATTCTCCCTTTTTCCCGTGAAGGTTATCAGATATTCATAGAGTCTAATTAAACAAGCGCAGCCCCTGTTCCCTGCGCATATTTCTTAGTCATGACATATAGACCTAATTAAACGTACGGACTGCCTTCTCCTTCCTTTTGAACATCCTCGAACGTAGGCTAGCTTGTTTATGTTGTGAATCGTACAGTTTTCAGAAAGTCCTGAGCCGCACGGGACCTTTTTTTCTCCATAGGATTAAATACACTTTTCTGGGATGCTTGCCTTGCTAATGCTACAAAGCTTCAGGCTAATTACCGCACACTTCTAATCAAGAGTAGCTATTTTTTTCATGTTCCAGAAATAGCCCTGTCCCTTGGGCTAACAATACTTTACTCTATTGCTACAAAGCTACAAGCTAATTAACCAACTACATTAATTAAATACATTCTGTGTAGGGGCATATGTGTAGGTGTAATATGTTCCCGAGGACATCTCCTCATTCACTATTTTTTAACATTCCTAATAAGCTACATGCTAATTAGCCAACACCGGCATACTAGCTAGCACAATTAGCCCTGAAGCTTGACTCGTAATTACAGCAGAGTCAAATCAGGCAGCTTCTGGAAATTACAAGTTTCATGCTAAAGTACAAGCTAGGCATCTGTTAGCCTTAGCATTGCGATTAATCATATTCGTAAGCGTGTCCTTTAAGCCCGTAATCTTCTTGCGATTCGCTAAGCTTGTCCCATCTGCTATTTTGGCCATTCCAGTTAGCATTAGCGCACCTGTGGGAACGTTTTTATATTATTTAAAACAAAAACAAAACAAACAAAAAAAAAAACAACCAACAACTTTGAATTTTGGGATTAAACTGATGACTGTAAATATCATGAAACCAATTTTCTCATCCAAAGCCGTAGCTGTCGCGCTCATCTCATTCCTGTTCACTTCACTCACTATTTTTTAACATTCCTATTAAGCTACATGCTAATTAGCCAACACCGGCATACTAGCTAGCACAATTAGCCCTGAAACTTGACTCGTAATTTCCAGAAACTGCCTGATTTGACTCTGCTGTAATCACAAGTTCCGTGCTAAAGTACAAGCTAGGCGTCTGTTAGCATTAGCATTGCGATAAATCATATTCGTAAGTGTGTCCTTTAACCCTTTAATGTTCTTGCGATTTGCTAAGCTTGTCCCATCTGCTTCCTTGGCCATTCCAGTTAGCATTAGCGCACCTGTGGTAACGTTTCTATATTATTGGGGGGAAAAAAAAACGTTAAACTTTGGGGTTAAATCGACCAATGTAAATGCCACGAAACCAGTTTTCTCATCCGTAGCCGTCGCGCTCGCCCCGTCCCTGGCCGCTTGAATAATTGATGAATAAAAGTAATTGCTAATGCATAATGGATCATAATAGTGTAATGATAATTAGCTATGAAAAGGCCCTCAGTAGTTTCTTTGTTTGAAATGTCACAGCAAAGAGTCTGACAGGCAAATGAACGCAGGCTAATGAGAGGGAATATGTTCTATTGAGTTGTATTAATGCGCTAATTTGGAATGCGCTCACTTCAAAACACTCATTTATTTCAAAGATAGGTTTTGTTTGCCACACATCTATCAAAAAGGATTTCAGATGGTTTGTTTTGTATTTTGCTTTTAATCTCTCGCTCTTTTTTTCTACATTTTTAAAGCGCAAAACTGTAGCGAGTGTGTGTGTGTTCTCTCCGGCTCTCTGAAATTTTTGTAAAGGCAAAAGATGACGCGTTTTTTTAACCAGACGACCCGAGGGGAGGGTTCAGGTTTAAGTGAAAGCTAAGATATTATTTCAACTTTAAAGGGCTCATGTTACGGTATTTTCTGATCTATGTTCTAACGCTGTATCTTCATGAAAAACAGACCTGGAGTTGTCTCTGTCCCAGTGGAGGAGTTAAAGTATCTCGGGGTCTTGTTCACGAGCGGCGTCCACAGTGATGCGGTCGCTGTATCGGACCGTCGTGGTGAAGGAGCCGAGTCGAAAGACAAAGCTCTTGATTCACCGGTCAATCTACGTTCTGACCCTCACCTATGTTCTTGAGCTTTGGGTAATGACCGAAAGGACAAGATCGCGGATAAAAGCGGCCGAAATGGGTTTCCTCCGTCGGGTGGCTGGGCGCTCCCTTAGAGATAGGGTGAGGAGTTGGGGTGGCTCAGGAATCTGTTCTGGATCCCACGTCCCGCCGGGAGGAAGCCCCGGAGAAGACCCAGGACACGCTGGAGGAACTATGTCTCTCGGCTGGCCTGGGAACGCCTTGGGGTCCCACTGGAGGAGCTGGAGGACGTGTTTGGGGTGAGGGAAGTCTGGGAATCCCTGCTTAGACTGCTGCCTCACAAGTGGGCCCACCTTCCACCTTGTGATGTCATGAAGTGGTAGTTTAGAGCATTTTGAGCTTAGATGTGCAGACTAATAATAAAGTGTTACTCAAACATGTGTGAATGAAACAAAACACAACTCCATGTCTGTTTTTGAGGAGGGAACAGTATTATAACATGACTCAAAGCTCATAGGAGTCAGTTTTGTGTTATTATAGATCCTTGAACATTAAAATATTCAAATTGTGTTTCGAAGGACAACAGTTTGGCTTTGAGAGCACTACATGACCTGAATCCAAACACTGTCCCTATCTCACGTCTGCAGTCTGTCCTCATGTGCCCAAATACTGACCAATTTCTATAATTACATTTTGAAATATCTCGTTAACAGACAAAGAAATGGAATTTACATTCGATTTAACCGTTTTACCTTTACTGAGACTGAGTGCCTGAGGGTTTGTGTTGTCTGATTTTTCTCTGCTGTTTTGAGTCTGTACCTCACACACAGCTACTGAAACATTTACTTTTGACTTTCTCTCATTTTCAAATAGAGCTCAGGATTGTGGCATCACAGAATTTTTTTCACTGAGTCTAATGTTAAACCAATGGAGATTTTAAGAACTAAATACTAAATTTGGCGTTCATTCAAAAGTTAAAATAATAATAATAATAAACTGATGCAGGTATTTAGCAGTAGTGACCCAGTAGCGGTGGTGTAACACAAAGTAAATGTAATACTGTACTTAAGTAAAGGACAGATACATAATTTCTACTTAAGTACATTGTAAAGTGGATACTAATTACTTGTACTTCACTACATTTGAGAGCAGTATCTGTACTTTCAACTCCACTACATTTTGAAGAGGACTGAAAAGTTTTTTTTGTTTGTTTTTATTATCAACACTTTTGTAGTTTCACTAAACAAAATTATACAAATAAAAACTCATCCATCCATTTTCTCCCTCTTATCCGGGGCCAGGTCGCGGGGCGGTAGTCTAAGCAGGGCCTCCCAGACTTCCTTCACCCCAGACACATCCTTCAGCTTCTCCGGTGGGACCCCAAGGCATTCCAGACCACATAGTCCCTGCAGCGTGTCCTGGCTCCTCCTCAGGGCCTCTTTCTGGTGGGACATCCCCGGAAAACACCTCCCTAATGAGGCGTCCAGGAGGCGTCCAGAACAGACGCCCGAGCCACCTCAGCTCTACTCTGCGCTCCTGCAGAGTGACCGAGCTCCTCACCCATCCACCCCAAAAGGTAACCCCATTTCGGCCGCTTGTACTCGCGATCTTGTCCTTTCAGTCGTTACCTGAAGGTCATGACCATGGATGAGGGCAGGAATGTAAATTAAACAGCTTGGGAAAAAACTATTGATCAAAAGAAAATCTATAGCTTTTAAGAAGACCCCCAAATCTGTGCAAAATGCTTTTACTTTTTACTCCAAGTACATTGGTGCTTTAATACTTTTACTCAAGTATATTTTTTCATGTGATACTTTTACTTGAGTATTTGTTTTGCTCCAGTATCTGAACCATAACAAAACTGAGTACTTCTTCCACCACGGCCCAGTTGTTTATTGTTTACTTCTGACATTGTTTTGGCTCATGTTTCTCTATGGACATTCCCGTTTCCATGTTTTCCAGATTTCCACGGTAACAGACATGTTTTGACTTTCCATCCATACAATTCCAAGCGAGACAAATTTATACAAAGCTACTCCAGTTCCATTTTTCATCTCCGAGCTTATAAAGTTGTTAATATTCTTAGTAAAACTCCAGCAAAGCGCCTCCTGGATGTTAAAGTGAGCATCCTGGCCTCCCACCTGCCCCTGTCCCCGTCCTCCTGCTCTTAATGAAGATACAGATGTGGGCTAATAAAAACAGACGCTAGCTAATGAGTGATGCTAAATCCGGGGGGTCAGATCTGGCAGTGCCACATGCGCCGCTTTTGATCACACTTCCTCTTTATTTATACAGAAATGACACCGAACACTGGTTTTGTTTTGAATAATTAGCGCGTTTATTGTGAGGCTGTTTCATTTTTTACAGCCGTAAGCCGCGCGCAAGATCAGAGTTGAAAATCATGTAATATTTTTTCGTAGCAGAAGAAGAAAAAGTCATTCCACCTCTCACACAGCATTTCACGACCTCAATTTGAACGCACTTTGCCCGGTCCACTTTCAACCGCACATAAGTTATCTTTATGGAACAGTAAAAATGATACCAGTGTTACATTAAATCGCGCGTAAATAAATATCTGGATGCTCTCGTCAGCAGTCTGCCAGAACGGAGGTAGATGGATGCGATTTTAGCTTAAAGCGAATGGGTCGTTAAGCTTCGTTTTTTCATTCCAGTCACAAACTCTCTAGACGGCATCGGAAAGCACGCGCGCACAAGCTAGCTGGCTAATCCCGACCCTTCATAAAGCATGTGCTGGGCTTTAGCGCCGCATCTGTCATCCTGACGTCTTGCTAGCACGGTCCGAACTGACATTTTTGTTTTTTTTCCTCTTCCCATAATCCATCTGGTTCTCCGCTCCAAGGCGACGCTGCCAACCAGATCCGGAGCTAAGCCGCTGGACTAGCTAGCATGCCAAGTCATTCAAAGTTTCATTCATAACCTGGTATTTACTTGGTATTTTCTTTCTCTAAGCGGACTTATTGACATATTTTTTTTCCCCGCGATTGTGTTTTGAGCGTCGCTGCTTTGATGTTGCTAGCGTTGCATGCAAAATACGAGATGAGAACTGAAATCCCGAGGACCAAAGGCAGTAAAAAGGCCAACCACTTTGATCTCCTTCACGCAAAAAAAGCTAGCAATTTTCCACTACGCTACCACTGCGCTAGTGCTAATATTGGATTAAAAACCAACTCTTTTCTCATGCCGTCCACTCATGTATGGCCTTAGGTGTGGTGCGCGTGACGACAGCTAGCATAGTCGGCAAAAATACCCAAATAACATAGAAAAACAGACTAGCGTTTCTTGACATTTCTAGTTCGATGCTATGCTAAAAAAAATCAGATAGGCAAGTTGTTTACATTATGGCTAGTAATTCAGCGGTAGGTTAGATATCGCTAGCTCCCGGGGTGTTTGCATTTGCCTGTATGTTTATGTGTTTTTTAAAAGTTTTTTTCTTCTTTTTCAAGCAATAAGAGATAAGCAAACCCATTTTCGAGTCAAGCGAAAGAGCAAGCGACAATTATATAGCAAGAAGTCACAGGGCCGCCGCAGTGCCAAGCGCCGATAATGACTCATTACCCAGAATTAACATCTGCGGAAACGGACCATCTAGCCGCTCGTGATAGATTCAGTAATGGCTTTCTAACAAGTTTTTACATTTTAATAAGCGGTTCGGTTACAAAAAATGGTCTAAGCGTATTGGAAGGAAATGAGATACTGCAATTTGGTAAACAATGCAGTATAAATGAAAACAACTGTTGTTCGCTGGGTAAATTTAGTGGGTGAAAATGTTGTTTAGCGCTTAGTGTCGTGGGTTGAATTCCCATATTATATAAATTGGAGGCGTTAAAATGAATAACGGTGAATGCCCGCCTGCTGATTGGGTCCTTTTCTTTTGGCCTATTGGTCGATTGAATTTGCACTAGAGTGAAATATACAGATTTTAAATGCCCCATATTACGCAAAATTGACTCTTGTGAGTTTTAAGTCATGTTATAATGTTGTTACCTCCTCAAAAACAGACCTGGAGATGTGTTTTGTTTCATTCACACTTGTTTGAGTAACACTTTATTATTAGTCTGTCTGCATCGGCAAAGCTCAAAATGCTCTATTCCACCTTGTGATGTCATGAAATGGTAGTTTGCAAGTTAACATCTACCTCAAGTTTACCTTTAGTTCAGTCGAGATGGGCAATTCCACGGTTGAAATCATCAAATGATTCTAGTGAAGATGTATGGAGTTTAAAAAGTGAGAACAGTGAAGCACTTCCTGTACCATGATGACATCACAAGGTGGAACAGTGTGTTTTCTGTTTGAGAGAAGAACTCAGCCTAAATATGCAGGGTTTGTGTGTTAAACATGTGTGAATGGAACAAAACACAACTCCAGGTCTGTTTGTGATGAGGAAATGACATTATAACAAATCAGAAAACAGTAATCTGAGCCCTTTAAATTCTAGACTTAGTTATTTTTCCAGTAGCTGGTGTTGGTTTTATTTATTTTAACCAGACTTGTTTATACATTTGTGGGGTCCTTGTATAAAATTCTAATCTAAAGCTTTTTTTTTTCTTATTTTTTCCCCAAATTGAGACACTACACACCAAATAAATATTAATAAATAAATAAACATTAGCTTTTTCATTGTTATGTCTCTTAAATAAAGTACAAGTATTTTATTATTATCCTAGAAAAAAATAAATAATGCTAATGTAAAGCTTTTTTTTCTTATTTTTTCCCCAAATTGAGACGCTACACACCAAATAAATATTAATAAATGCATAAACATTAGCTTTTTATTATTATGTCTCTTAAATAAAGTACAAGTATTTTATTATTATCCTAGAAAAACAAACAAAAAACCATCACACTCATTTAGGGCTGCAACTAACTGCTAATTGATTAACGTAGCAATTATTGTTTTTGATTAATCGGTTTGTTGTTTGGACAGCAAAAGGCTCGTCAACATAATATCATAATCATACTAGATAAAGCTGATGTTGAGCTGCTTGAGGATCCTGCTGGAGCATGTTTACAGACGAATGAAAACACGACATTTACACGTTTCATTTGTGTGTATTTACTGATCTGTCTGCAGGCCCGGCTCGACAGAATAGAATAGAATAGAATGCATTTATTGTCACTATACACATGTACAACACCACACACATGCACAGCGAGATTAAAAACAACCCTCCAATACAGACATGGGACACTTCCTCATTTATTTTAGTTATACTGTGTTGTAAGAGCTAGTGCCAGACATTAAAACATTAAAACATTAAAACATTAAAACATTAAAACACCTCAGACTACAACTCTCAGTCAAACAAAATTTACAAGGGGGGGCAAAAGGGGCATTACTACATCAGTTAAGTGTTCACCCCCTCATGTCAGGCGCCTGTATTATGTTTGCGCGTCTTTGAAACTCAAGTGCCTCCTCGACTCAGTTTGCTTTGCACCCGGGCTTGTTTGTTTAAGTCAGAAAAACTCACGGAACCTGTGCAAAGATCAGTTAACGATTATTCGATTACTTAAATGTGTCATGATCTGCACTGTCCGCTCCTGGTTTTCCTCCTGTCCTGCTCCTTCCCTCCCTCACCTGCCAGATCTGGGCTGGGCTCCTGGCTCCTCCTGCGCGCACCTGCAGCCCATCAGCGCAATCACCACACCTGCTGTGCATAAGAGGAGCTGGGAGAAGAGACTCAGCGCGAGATCATTGTCGTGTTCACTTCATCCCTGTCGTGTTCCTGTGTTCCTGTCATGCCTGCGTTCCTGTCGGTTCCTGTCGGTTCCTGTGTTCATGTGTTCCTGTGTTCCTGCTCACCTGCTCACCTCCGGATCACCTTCTGTTCGTACTTTGTCCCTTGTCTACAATAAATACTGTAATTCTGCCCCGAGTCTGCATCCCTTGGTCCGCTACACTCACCCATTACGACAAAATGGCTGACAATGATTTCAATCATCACTTAGTTACGATTAATTGGTAACTTGTTGCAGACCTACAAGGTAAATGTCAAAAGGACATATTTTTATACACTTGTCCCTCACCTTTCGTGGTCTCGCTGTTCGTGGATTTTTTTAGCGCAATTTTGTCAGTTTTTTTTTTTTTTTTTTTTTTTAACAACATATGAGTGTGCATTGTGTTGTGCGTCCTGATTGGCTGTTGGACTGTAGACCATTGTCCATCAGTCTCCTCCGTGCCGTGTCTCCTGTCCAGTACAGAATGTGTTCAGACAAATTTACATAAACGTTGGATCGCAGTGTGACTCTGAAGTGCTGTACGTTTGCAATTTGTTTTCTCGTCGATGAAACGTTCTGCACCGACAAAGACGCCTACGAAGGTTTGAACTTTGAGAGAGTTTAAACGAGAGAGAAATGTGAGGAAATGTTAACGCCTGTGTGAGAAAAGTGTATAAAGTGTGTGGTGAGGGGTTTTACAGCAAAATACATATAGAATAATTGTAAAAAATAAAGCTGACTACTGCAGATTTCGCCTATTGCGGGTTATTGTCGAGATTTGAACTGACAACCTCCGGATCAGTGGGCAAACACTCTACCAACTGATCCGCTTTCACCCCACTCACTCATTATTCAGATACATTTTGAGCTCCCTCTTGTGGCTGGTGCGTTCATGCCTGATCATAACCACCCAAAAGTTTAAAACAAACCCCATTTTAACCGGGGACGTCACGTTGACAGACACTCCACACATTTGTATTGAAAACATCGAGCTCTGTCGTCTTTGTTTGCGCGTCAAATTGCACCTAGTTATTCCCAAGGCCCGTCGTGATTGGCTGACAACCGTCGCCGTGATTACGATAAATTACCACGGAGCTATTTGTAACATTCCGTAACGCTCCGGGATGAAAATTGCCTCAAAAAGCCGCTCGGAATCGGTGTCACAAACTTCCACGTATACATCTGTCTGGGGGTTGATTTAATCTGAAATGTAATCATGGGGAGTTTGAGAAATGTCAGGTTCAGTACAACATGCTGTCAATCACAACTGTAGAAACTCAAGACAGATATCTATTTAAATGTGGATTCAACTTCTCTGTACCTGGAAAAAGTAGTTCCAAAAAGTCATTTCTTTAGTTTAAACTTTATAATATAGTTTTTAAAGGCCCTACTTCTATGATCTATGTTCTAATGTTGTTTCTTCATCACAAACAGACCTGGAGTTGTGTTTTGTTTCATTCGTTTTGAGTCCCATTTCGTGCAACAATGGACATTCAAGACCAAAAATTCCTCGATAACTATACACTATTGTTATTGTTCGAAAATGCGGCTTCGTCCTTGAAAATACTTGCGTCATAATGGTAGAAAAATGTCTCGTGTTCACTAGTAAACATTCATGACTTTTGAAGATTTCGTTAGTTTTTAAAGTTGTATAGTTGAAGTTTAACGTGTGTTTTTCTTCTTTTTCTTCTTCTGAGGCCTTCGTAGATCAATTGATGACCCATGTTTGAGTTGTCCTTTTATTTAGGTTTTGTCATTTTCAGATTTTGACCTTCTTTGCGACAGTAGCTCAGTTGGTAGAGCGTTCGTCCACTGAGCTGAAAGTTGCCGGTTCGAATCCCGCTCTCAACATAAGCATCATCAGTTGAGCAGTTAGATCTACTGACTCACAGGTTGGCGGTGCGATTCCAGCTCCTGCAAATGAATACTTCCATTGTGTCATTGGGCAAGGCACTTAACCCACGTCGCCCCCAGTGTCCGTGTGCACTATGAATGTGTATGTGGTCCCCTGATGTAAAGCGCTTTGAGTTGCTTGAAGGTGGAAAAGCGCCATATAAAAATGCAACCAGTTACTTATGGAGATTCAGTCATGGCATTCTACATTTAAACTAAGTTAATATTACAGTGTTACAACTGTAAATGAATAAATGAGTAGTTTGTTTTGACAGGGGACGAGATGTCGGCTTTGCTTTAGATCACGGCTGTCCAAACTACGGCCCTCAGACCAGTTTTTGTTGGCCCTCATGCCTCCTCCTAAACTGACCCAGTTGATCAGGAAGTATTTTTTACTCTCTGCTGTTTAGATTCTACTTTTATAACTTGAATAACATCACGTTTCATTGTGACACAGACCGAAAAACAATCTTCTACGTCTTATTAAAGGTACAATGTCTCTGTCAAACCTGTGTTAAATCCACCGTTTGACTCTCTGTATCGACACTGGTCTGTGGCTCTCGGCTTCAAATATGTTTCGGTATGCGGTGAAAAAAGTTTGGACTCTCCTGCTGTAGAGTTTATTCCCATAATGCTTTGCGATGTCATGTCACAATCTATTTTCGAGCAACTGTGAAAAGTGGTATTGTCAGTGATCAGCTCGGGTCCACTGTCAGTCCTCAGTAAAAGAGTGCGGTTTGGAGCAGAGTTCAAAAAAAGAGAAACAAATGACTGACTATTTTTTTGTATTAAATAGCAATGGAAAAAATTGTATTGTTTATGTTCAAGAAATGAATATTCAAAGACTTTTTTTTTTCTTTTTCATAAGACGAAACAAAATTAAACCAAAAATCCCGATGGAACAATATTCGTATCAGTTTGACCATTTTAATCGTAATGTTTATCGACGAAAGCTTTAAGACAAAATCCAGACCACAGAATTAGACATTTATATTTATTTGTTTAGTTGACTCGTATATTCTCGTACAAACCGGCTTGGATTGTCTTTTTTTTCCAGTGAATCCGTGAGGCGGCCTGACCCTTCGCCCCTGCTCTGTGATGTGCCTTCGAGGTGGCTGGCTTTCCTTGTTCAGTCCTGAATGAGAGACACCGTTTGGCCCCTGCTCCCCGGGCCCCGCAGAGCAGAGTGGAGAGAGCTGAGGAGATTGGAGTGGCAGACGGGAGCTCACGGTGAAAAGAAGGGGTCATATCCCATCAGCGAGCGGACACAGGCTAAGAGACTGTCAACACCGAGCCCCGGTCTGCGGCGGAATAAGAGACTGTGAAAAGAAAGTCTTTCTCCTACAGGTGAGTGGGGAGCTCCAGAAACACAGACTCTATGTAGGACTCCGACCACGTGTATCATAGCAACCAAACAGCCAATCCGGAGCGAGGCTGTTGAAGGTAACGCCACTTCCCGCCCGCACTACTGATTTAGCAGGGAGCGGGCACTTAGCAACGACGTCAACGCTAGCTGGAGCAACCTCAGGGAACGAAGACGCCTGATTTGTCTGTTATTAATGTTCATATCTTGATTTACAGACACAATAGAGAAATAAAAACGGCAGGATCATGTAGAGCGGGTTAATAGTTTTTCAATAGAAAGTGAATTGAAGCCAGAGGCGATGGAGCTAGTAGCGCGCCCATGCTCACTTCCTATTTTTGGACCGCGACGGCTAGCACATTAGCTATTTCCATTTATATATACAGTCTATGGCACATATGTCAAACTCGGGCCCGGGGACCAAATCTGGCCCGCGGTGTAATTATATTTGGCCCATTAGAGAATATCAAATGTGCATTAATGTTTGCCCGCTGGTATATGGCACATGCACCACTACACTACAAATCCCAGAATGCTTTGCTAGTACGCTGGCGCTTGAATATATATTTTCTCTATGCAATGTTTTTTTTTTACTACAAGGTATGGACTGTTAATAGTTTAAATGTGAATTTTTCTTTTTTTTCCACAAGCAAAAAAAATTCTTTGTGAAAAAAAATTTACTTTAGAAAGGAATTTGAATTACTACAGAGAGAGACATAATTTATTTGATTTATTTATATAAGAAACGAATACTATTGATGTGTCTTTTATTTCTAATTTAATTTCTCATATGTTTGCAATATCAAGCTTGAGTTGTTACAGATTTTGTGTTGAAGCAGAACTAAAGTTAATGAAAAGACGAGTTAAACGTCACACATCAGGCGCAGGCAAGTTGTGAATAAATATTGAGTTTGGCCCGAGAATTTGCTAATAAATTTCGTTAGCAGTGTTGAAAGAGTATATAGACTAGTAGTTAAGTTGGATTGGGAAGGGCATCTGGCATTCTCATTTTCCAAACGCATTAACGCTTTTTTTTTTTTGTATTTAAAATTTCAAAACATTTTGCTCGTGATTCTGAACAATCTACCTTCAAAGTCTCAATAAACCAGAGATAAAGAGAAGTACTTGTGTCAGCAGCGATTATTTTAAACAATGTCCTCGTCTTGAATAGATGAGTTTTGATGTACTTCATACGAGGCTCATTTGAATAACTCAGTATGTGACGTGTTCTGTACAAAGCCGTGTTATCTGGGACTTCTGAGGCTCTTTAATCTTTATCATTTTATATGTGCAAAATAATCCCATATTACCATTATGACATCCAGCTGAGTTCAGAATTGCAATGTCGTTTTTTTCAAGTTTCTGCGTAAAGTAGCTATTTGGAGAGTTTAAAGAAGACGCGTTATGCTTTTTATGGGTGTTAAGTATCACTGTATAATATATGTTGAATCATCTTTTGCTTTTTCTTCATTGTAATTTGCAATATTGATCCAAAATGCTTGATAGTTCCATTGACGTCCTGTTGAAACGGCAGGACGGAGAGGAAGCGACGCCGCAGCAACCGGACGATTTTCATTTGTTTTTTAAAATGTCTGTGTGACATTTTTATGCTAAATGTTTGTCTCGGAGTTAGATTTTTTTGGAATAATTACATGTAAGGACTAAGGACGCAGCTTTTTCAGTTCAAATACCAATGTTAATACCATGGATTTAAGTATCTGACGATGGCCGATATCAACCGATAACACATTTGGATTAGTTTTATCGTATTTTGTTTTAGTTTAAAGTCAGTAAATGCTGTTTTTATCTCTGCCATGGTATGTAGCTGTTAATTATCCCATAACTAATCACTAAAAATCGAAATTCAAACATTATGAGACGTTCAACACCCAGTAAATAGACTTGTTACATCAGTTTATGTGGCAGAACCGATATTTGGAAGCCGATATCCACTATCCACTGATACCTCTGCAGAGATGAAAATGCCATTTATTTTCTCGTGTAAATAAAAAAATCAAGCATTATTAGACTTTCTGGGCTGACTACGCCCGTAAATAGACTTACTACATCAATTTAAACGGCTGAAATGATATTTGGAAGCCGATATCCGATCCAATCAATTTTTCCTAGTATCTGCGCCAATATCCAATGCCGGTATGGGATCAGTTCATACCTACTAAGTACAGGCATGTGGGTGGAGACAGGGGGTAGGTGAAAAGAGAAATTTTAAGTAACTAGGGTTGAAAAACAGCATTTATTTTCTTGTATAAAAAAAAAAATCTAACATTATGAGACTTTCTGGACCGATCACGCCCAGTACATAGACTTATTACATCAATTTAAATGGCTGGAACGATATTTGGAAGCCGATATCCGATCCAACCAGTTTTCCTAGTAGCGGATTGGTGCGTCCCTATTAAGTACAGGGATGCATGTGGGTGGAGATAGGGGGTAGGTGAAATCATATGCCACTTTAAGAACTTTGGATATTTGATTAACACATGAGGAGAGGCTTTTTCTATGTTTTTGAGTAAAATTCATCTTGCCCCAGTACAGATGTATCATATAAGCAGCTCTGGAGATCAAAATAACTGTGCTGTCTGCATAAACGTACAAAATGTTGTCCGAGTATCAGGAAGTACGTGGTTAGCGTGTTGTCTGTTGTCAGCTTTACCCTTGAAAACCCTCTGAACGTTGTGAAAAGCACTTATAAACTCATCTCTGTGAATAATTAGGATGTTCAGCATGCATAAGATCAGTGAGGAATAACTTTGGACCGATGTGAACCGTTTATAACCAACTAATTCTGTTTTTCACGTTTTTAAGACGGTAACAATCAGGTGAAAGTTGGGAAAAGCACTTATAAACTCATCTCCGTGAATAACTAGGATGTTCTGAATGCTTAAGGTCGGTGAGGAATGACTTTGGACCACTGTTAGCACGTTTTTAAGACCGTAAAAATCAGGTGCAGAGACTTAAACTTCTTTTCTGTACAGGTTGTGTATTGGCAAAGATAAATTGCTTCATAAAATACCAGTTGCCGATCGCCGCAGGGCTTTTTTGACTGATCTTTTGGGGCATTTAGCTAAAGAACTGTAGCATTCGACTGGTTAAACAGCCCCAGAAGTTTGAAAATCCATGTTTGTGCAATATAATTTTTTACCTCGTTTGTTTGCCAATATGGCCGCTGAGCTCTGTTGCAGTCCTACCCTCCATTGTGCTTTTTCCCCCCCTGCAGTATTTGTATTTGCCCACCCCCCCACCGCGTATCTGCACCGATCGATCACTGCCGATGGTTTGGTCCACGTCCCGCCTTCAAGATGGATGACCTCTACTTCCTCGCACACCTTTTTGACAAATGGTACGTTCCAGCTCGGGCGGTAAAAGAATCGATGGGCGCTCCAAATCTCCTCTGTTTATTTCTCTCTTTTTAAAGTGAATCCATACCAACCCGGCGGCCATTTTTGTTACTTAGAATTTGCCGTTTTTCTCCAGATTGGCAGCGAAGGAGAGACGTTTAGCTGTTTTGCTCGGAGGCAGCAGGTGGCTAGGTTAATTGCCCGCGATGGTGGCGGTGGCGTGCTGGGAGCGGAGGGCCTGGCACGCCGGCACAGTCCCGGTAAAAATAACAGGAGTAAGCATATTGCCATGTCCGCGACGCTAATCACTACTCGCCATTGTTCTACCCAACTGGCTCACGTCCCGGAAGAATTCTCGCTCTACTTTAGGTTTTGTTTGCCACCCACCACAAGCACTTCTGTTTACCTTTCATCACTCCGTACTTGTTCACTCGCTTTTGTTTTTGCCACTTATTACAAGGCTAAGTGCCTCCTAAACCTCTCCAATGTTTTTGTCTATTTTCCCAACCCACTGCGGAAAAGACAGGATTTCCAATAGATTTCAGAGGTGAATTATTTTATTTTATTTTATTGTTTGTTATTTTATATTATGTTATTTTATTGTATTTTTTTTTTTGTTATGTTACGTTATTTTATGTTATTTAATTTTATGTTGTTATTTTACGTTATTTTATTTTTTAAGTTATTTTATGTTTAATTTTATGTTATGTTTTATTTAATTTTATTTTTCATGTTATTTTATTTTTTTATGTTATTTCATGTTATTTAATTTTATGTTATTTTATTGTATTTTGGCACACTCTTTCTACAACAGCGCCATCTGCTGTCCGACTTCTTCAGGACAGAATCCCATAGATTTGACAATATAATATCGCATTAAAAGACTTTCACTTGTCCCAGAGTGATATAAAAAAATCTTAAAAATCAAGATTATTAAGAACAAAACTTGAACTGTAGATTGAATTAAAATTACAATCTGTATAATTTATTTTTAATGCTAGAAAAATACTTTGAAAACTATGCAATCTGTTGGTGGGCTTGTCTCTCCCCAGATCCGACCTATAGCTTGGTCTGGAGGCATCACCTGGTGGTCTCCATGGGGATAAATACGTTTAATGTATGGAACATTCCAGGCAATGCTACATCATCTCCATGGAGACAAGCACTGTAGGTGGTGGCCCATTCCACTAGAAAAGTTACATAGTGCACCTTTAAAGTTTAAATTAAATAGAATACAATATAATATAATACAACGTAAGGCAAATAAAGACACAACGAAATATTCTTTTGAATGATAGGAAGTCCTCAAAATGGCGTCTGCGATTGTAAAAAGCGATGTGACGGAAACCCACGAAAAGGCGCTTATGTTATCAGTGTTGTCAGCCCGATGTCACAGAAAGTTTAATCAAACGGTCACATGGTTAAAGCCAGAAGTGTCATGGCGGCGTGCAAATGGATGAGAGGGCGGCGAGTGTGGGAGATTACAGTTACAGAAGTGGAACTAAAGTGATGGTAATGGGAGTGATGAGGAGCGAAGGAAACGCACACTCACAATGTGATGAAGTACAGGCAAAGTCTGCAGTCTGAACTTATATAAACGACATGGAGATCAGCTTTGATTAAACGCCATGGTAACTTCAGGACATGTAAAGACTGAGGAAATCTGTTGGCTGATGTGCAGTTAAAAGTCAGATTTGTGAAGAGGAGAAGGGAAGCAGTGGCAGAGTGGTTAGCATGTAGCAGTACAGTGCAATCTGTTATTATTTTGGTACTGGTAATAGGTAAATTTGTGTTTTTTTGAGGAACATTCTGACACCATGATTGGAAAATGATCTGTTCCTGACATAGACCGTGTAAAAAAGTGGACTGAGTGAGTGTGACGTCACGTACAGCGTTGAGCTCGTTGAGGCTACCAGTTATAGCGGCGAATTTGGAGCCAAGTTTTGGAATTTTGACCGCGAGTATCATAGCAACCAAAGAGCCAATCCGGAGCGAGGCTGTTGAAGATAACGCCACTTCGCACCTGCTCCACTGGTTTATTAGGGAGCGGGCGCTTAGCAACGCTGTCTATCAAACCTGTTGCTAACGCTAGCGGGAATGATCACAGGGAAAGAAGGCGCCTGATTTTCTGTTATTAATGTTTAATCTTGATTTATGGACAAAATCTTGAAATAAAAACACCAGGGTCATGTAGAGCGGGTTAATATGACCATTTTAAAATCAAAATTAACGAGTCTGACAGCAGCAGTTAGAGAGAGCGGCCAGTTTTTCAATAGAAAGTGAATTGGAGCCAGAGTCGATGGAGCTGGAAGCACGATGCTCACTTTCTATTTGGAACGCGGCTAGCAGGTTAGCTATGTCAATTTATATATACAGCCAGTAAAAATACAGAGTAAAAACAAAGCAAAAATAACATAACGTACATGTTTTTTTCAGAGAATTAAAGTTTATTACATTTTTATCGTCTAAAATCGGATCTACTGCCTCAACACCTACATCAACACACTCAGAAAACACTAATTGTGGCATAATTCTGAAATGTCAACAAGTTCCCAGTCACAAGGTTCACAACATTTTTAAAATATAAATACAGTTTTATTTGTGTGAAGCGTGTAATAAATAACCACTTCTCCGACTCATTCCTGCATTTCGATAAGAGAGAGTACAAAAAGTTTAATGACGTCACCGCAAAAAATACGAGCCATTAGCACAGTTCAGACAGGTGAAGTGTAAACAACGCAGACACATCGAAACCGCTCTAATGTGTTTTTATTGCCAAAAATACTGAGAAAAACATGAATCCTTACTGAGAGCTGTGTCGCCTCTCCACAGATTGGACCTGTAGGTTGGCCTGGTGGCTGTGCTTGCTTGTCTCCATGGAAATGAAGTTTTATGCCGTATTGTGGAATATCTGAGGACATTTTTACAACACAACTTAGTGTTTTAAATAGAAACGCATTGGTTTCTCTTGATAAGGTTTTCTGGACTATACGTCGCTCTGGAGTATAAGTCGCACCAGCAAAAATGGCATAATAATGAAGAAAAAAACATAAGTCACACTGGACGATAAGTCGCATTTTTGGGGGAAATTTATTTTACAAAATCTTAGACCAAGAACAGACATTTTATCTTTAAAGGCAAGTTATAATAAAAACAATAAAACAGAGGACAACAGGCTGAATATCAGTACATCACGCTAACGCTAATGTAACACATTTATATTTATTCAGCGACATGAAGCACAGACAGAACTGAACACGTGTCTGGTTTGTTAACGTAAGATATTAACAGTTAATCAGATAAATAAAGCAGAAAAACAAGCAACAAGTTTACTCTGGATCTCACTCCAAATCAATAAATCCATTGAATTCTTCATCCTCGGTGTCGCTTCTGAACAAACTCCACCAACTCTGCAAGTAGATGACTGTCAAACTCAAAACATATAAGTCGCATCTGAGTATAAGTCACACCCTCGGGCAAACAAAAAAAGTGCGATTTATAGCCTAAAAAATACGATACTCCCCCTTCCCCTCCTTCTCATTATGAACAAAGATTTAAAGTCAGTATGACACGTTTGAATACTCACTTCACTAAAACATAGTCACCATGATCACATTTAAGATCTGACCAAAAACCTTTCCTATTTTTATTCTATTTGCTGTAGTTTTTCATTGTACTTCCTGGTTGGGCCATGGGCAGCAGACGTGACATACATAGAAGTAATTATATAACCGTAACCTAGCAACCGTAATGTAAACGAGCACCAAAATCTAAATCACGGAATAATTCTTAGCCAAATCGAAATAATGATTGGTTTTAAAACTCAGTGGTACTTCCTGTATGTTTTTGGGCACCAGTAGATCAGTTGGTAGAGTGTTTGTCCGCTGATCCGAAGGTTGTAGGTTCGAATCCCGCACAGATTATAACTTATATCGCAGACACAAGAGCAATAGGTCGTCTTTCAAGGCTAAATATGTCTTCTCTGACCACAAAACGGCTCTATACATACTTTTGTTTACTTTTTGCTGGTGTTAGCTTAGCCGTCCACTCTGTCCACACTCATTTTGTTCTTTTCATCGTTCCATGGCCCTGACCTCTATCTATTAAACATCACCGGTCCACACGGGTGAGACAGAGTTAGCCGCTCTGCTAACTACCTTTGACGTGGGAAATACTTCTAAACAAGGCTGTAGCAGTAATTTTTGGAGACATAGGTAGCACCTGGGGACTTACGCAGAATTTTATATGATGTTGTGTGAGTTCAAAGTAACCTAGAAATGCAGTATGAATAAGTAATGGAGCAATGATGCCACGAGAGGTAAAAGACAGGTGAAGGAGTCATTTTTATTTAGATGTTTTTGTTGTAAAGTTTCTGGGGTAAAATTATATCCAAGAGGGAGGAGGTATTTGAAACTGTAATTAGTTTTTTTTTTTTTTTTTTTTTACAATTACACATAATAATCAGAATCCTTGGTACTTTTATTTTTGTGACTTTTACTAGTTTTTTTTGTTCCGATACTGTAGCTTTAAGGATCTGCCGATACGCGATATCAACCAATACAAGTGAAGAGACTGAAAACTGCTTTTTTTTTTTTTTTTGCGTCTTACTGTATGTAAACTTCTGACTTTGAAGGAAATAATGCAAAAATGTTTTGCTGAGTTAAATCCAGGTGGCGACTTTTTTTTTGGCCAGGCAGTTGGGCTTGAGCAGTTTTCTCCTCGTCCACATCTCACCTTTCCTCCTCTGTATGTGGCAGCCTCACTAAAGGACTTTGGCATTTCCCCACAATAAAGATGTGGATGTGGCAGAAGCGTCTTTGGATTTGACACTTTCCTTATTTTTTAATATCTTTTCTTCTTTATTTTTTTGTGTGCACAACCTTTCTCTTCAAAGCGGGATAAAAGGCAGCGCGTCATGCCTGGCGATCAAAGAGCTACAAGCCGAGCCGGTTCTGTGTTGTGGCGCTGTCATTTCCTCTTCTGCTTTAGACAACAAAACAAGGCTTCACTGCTCCAGCATAGACTAAACATGGGAGGGCTGGGGTTTTTATGTGTAGGTGAAAAGGCGACGTGATGGCATTCAGCGGTGGACTCAAATTGTAAAGTAAAAGTGCAGATACGAAAGCAAAAAGTTACACGAATAAGTAAAAGTAAAGCTAGGTTAAGTAAAAGTATTGAAGTTCCTGTTTAAAAATGTATTTTCAGACAGATTTTTGTTAAATGTAGTTGTATAGATTAAAAAATGATACAGATTTTGGTCAACAGTTGCAATACGAAGTGGACCAGTGGCAGTGAAAACGGGGGTTGATTTACAAAATGGCGTCTTGAAAATAAGCGATTAAAGATTAGTCAAACACGAATCACTATAAACACAACATCGAGAGCGAAAATGAGAAGGAAACAACAATAACATGGTTTGAAAAGTCGATTTTTGCATAATAGGTTGTTTTAATTTAAGAAACGATACCTCTTAACTTTGCATTTTCTTAACAGATTCTTGACTTTCCATTGGTAAATCTTCACTATTATCTTCCAAAGTTTCAAGTCACTTCAGGCCATCTTACTTCACAAAACAGGTGATAAGTGTTCCTAGAATCATAAGTGAAATACTCAGAAGCCGGAAAAGACATTTTTCGGTCCAAACACTGACGTAAGTTTAGGCGAGCCGACATAACGAGACTGTGACGCGTTTAATCTGCATCACTGTGGATTCTTAAGAGCTGAAAGCAAGAAAAATGTGTCTGTTTCCTCTGAAGTTCTTTTTTATTCCAAGAGTGTGAATTGAATTGATAAAAGGTTTTACTTGTCAACAAATTAGCAACTTAGCCTCAAATTTAGCCTGGATCACATGTAATTTTGGGTTAATTTTGGGCTGTTTTAATTCTGTGAGGCATTAACTGCTAACACATAACACATTTAGATCACTTTTTTCATTGTTTCAGTTTCGTTTTTGACACCGTGAGCCCGCCTCCATGCTCTTTGCTCTCCACGCTAAGTCACTCCCCTTCAGAGCGCTATCACAACACAGTCCGCATGCATCCCGCTAATGAAACTACAGCGAATTTCCAGGTTTGTGAAGTTGTATTGTATTGTTTTGCGTCATGGTTTTGTATATTCACGGAGCGGGAGCGTGGGTGATGTAGGTTTGGGGGCGGAGCTTTGGACTGAATCGTGTAGCTAACCGTAAGGAGTGTTCGAATATGGCCTGGGAGAGATTGCTAGATTATTCAAACATCCTCAGACGTGTTTTTGATGAGGGAACAACATTATAACATGGCAGGAAACTTGAGGCGTTTTGCAAAATTTTAACTTTTAACTTTTTTCTCGATTGCTTATTGTTATTTTTTTGGCTTTTTTTAAGATGCTAGCGCAGGTCACGCCATATACAAGGACAAATCATGTGGTTTAATGGAAAGAAAACAATTACGACACAGAACGCTCCCGGTTTCCACCATTTTGAAACAATCTCCCCTGTTCTTTGCATCTAGTTTCTTCTCTTTCTTCTGCAGGAGGTGTGGGAGCCAGTTTTTGTTTATCCCTTGATCTCCGTGATGCAACCCTCACCCCGTCCACCGCAGGGAGAAACACTCTTTCGTTCTTAAAGCCAGTGGGAGGAGAGCAGCCGAATCCATCTACGTTCGGTCCCCGCGGAGAGCCAAAGGTCAGTGAGCCGTCTGCGTCTGGAGGCACCCGCTCCCTCCTCCGTGTGCCCCCGCCCCCCGGCCTGAGGTGCACGGTCCTGGGTGAAGCGTGGGGACAGCGGGGGCTCTCCGGAGGGATCTGTGGAGGATTTGTAAAAGCTCAAATCTCACTGGAGGCCACATGGGACGCGGAGGAGAGGGATACTGATTCTACAAAAGAACTACTGGGACGAGTTTGATACAGTTTTGACGGCGGTTTACTGTACGTGCGATAGATTTTTATACATTTTACCATTATTTTTTTTTAATCATAAAAATTTGAACCGAAATTTTAACGCCAACCCTGTAATATTGCAGCTTTGCGTTCAGAAATTGTATAAAAATGTGTGCTTTCTGGTTCCAGAGGCCACTGCAGATTCAATTTCAAGTACATGGTAACATCACGCAGCACTACCCTGATTACAGCCAGGTGTGTTTCTGATGACAAACGCCGGAGTTTGGGGCGGAGTTTGAACGGTGAATACCTGTTAGACCAATCACACTGTGTCTCATATGTCTAAACCCCGCCCCCTCATCTCCTCTCACTCTTGAAATGTGGTTGTGGGCGGAGTTTTGGTGTTTAAGGTTGAAAGGGTTGACGTCTGGGCTTGAATTGCGAGATAGAGCAAATGTTGTAGCTGTGGGCTTTGTTTTGATGCATTCGTGCTTCAAAATGTATAAAATAAGATGAGATTATAATGACAAAAATGCAAAATGAATGAAAAACAATCATTTAAATGGAAATTTTGGGGTTTTTTGGACCAAATTTGAACTCAACCTGGACTTATTCTAGCTGCATATGTATTATCTCCTGTACTATCCAGCAGTCACTACATTTTCAAATCCCCCCCCCCGCCCTCTCGCTCTCTCTCTCCCACTCAAATCTCTGCCGCACGCCCGTCCCATACCAATGCACTGAATGACAATGAGCCTCCTCTTCCTCTTCCTCTCCTCCCTCCGGATAGCACTCTCCATCTCTCCGTTCCCCCGCTCTGTGACTGTAAGGTTAAAGCTACAAATCAGTTTTCATCTGGCTGCTTCTCCGAGTCTCACCTGGCGTCTTTAGCGGCCCCAGATAAGGCCGGACCAGGAGGAGAGGGCTTGTTCTATCTCCTCCGGAAAGCACTGATTTCACTTTATACTCAGAGATATTTTCGCTCAGAGTTCACTGGGTTGTGGCGTCGGTAGTGGACAGTTGAATGTAAGAGGTGTAGGTGAAAACGTGACTACTGCGTTTTGATTTCGGGACGTAATATTTTTGCAGTTTTGCGTCGTTTTCGTGGTTTATTATCACAGCAAAAGGTGAGACCCATCACGATCTGCACGATATTAGTTTGCTTTTCTTTCTATCCGCATATAGTTTTGATACTCACACGTTCTTTTGGGGCGAGGTGGGTTAAGTGTCTTGCCCAAGGACACAACGACAGCATTCATCCACCAATCTGTGGGTGAGTGGATCTGACTGAGTGGGATTCGAACTGCCAACCTTCTGATTAGCGGACAAACATTCAACCAACTGACGCACGGAATTCAACATATTTATTTTGCATTTATAGTTCTTATTGCTCTAATATACCTTGAAAAACATGCATTCTTACTGTTAGCAGGTGTCGCCTCGCCACAGATCTGACCTGTAACTTGACCTAGTGGTGCCACCAGTTTAATGCCACGCTACAGAACATTATACCAGATCTACCCTCCATACCCTACACCAGAAAAGTTTGCAGTTCTTTCTAGTGTCTGTTCTATTGCTAAAAAATACATAATTATCATGACTTTTACGTAAAGGTGCATTCTGTAACTTTTTGGATGCAGTGGTGGGGGAGGGGCGAGTCCAGTTGTCTCCATGGAAACGTTATTGCTTTACCTGGAATGTTTCACAGTACGACATTCAACATGTTTGTCTAGAATAGTTTTTATTGCTCTAATATACATTGAAAAACATGCATTCTTGCTGTTAGCAGCTGTCGCCTCGCCACAGATCTGACCTGTAACTTGACCTAGTGGTGCCACCAGTTTAATGCCACGCTACGGAAAATTATACCAGACGAAATACTCTCTACCAGAAAAGTTTGCAGCTCTTTCTAGTGTCTGTTCTATTGCTAAAAAATACATAATTATCATGACTTTTACGTAAAGGTGCATTCTGTAACTTTTTGGATGCAGTGGTGGGGGAGGGGCGAGTCCAGTTGTCTCCATGGAAACGTTATTGCTTTACCTGGAATGTTTCACAGTACGACATTCAACATGTTTGTCTAGAATAGTTTTTATTGCTCTAATATACATTGAAAAACATGCATTCTTGCTGTTAGCAGCTGTCGCCTCACCACAGATCTGACCTGTAACTTGACCTAGTGGTGCCACCAGTGTAATGCCACGCTATGGAACATTATACCAGACGAAATACTCTACACCAGAAAAGTTTGCAGCTCTTTCTAGTGTCTGTTCTATTGCTAAAAAAAAATCATATTTATCATTTACTTAAAGGTGCATTCTGTAACTTTTCGGATACAGTGGTGGGGGAGG
The DNA here is from genome assembly GCF_009829125.3 of Periophthalmus magnuspinnatus. NCBI lineage: Eukaryota > Metazoa > Chordata > Actinopteri > Gobiiformes > Gobiidae > Periophthalmus > Periophthalmus magnuspinnatus. The sequence continues at coordinate 4,207,013 of NC_047127.1, read as the reverse complement.
GGCGGGTCCAGTTGTCTCCATGGAAACGTTATTGCTTTACCTGGAATGTTTCACAGTACGGCGTTCGACATATTTATCTTGCATTTATAGTTTGTATTGCTCTAAAATGCCTTGAAAAACATGCATTTTTACTGTTAGCAGCTGTCGCCTCACCACAGATCTGACCTGTAACTTGACCTAGTGGTGCCACCGGTTTAATGCTACGCTACGGAACATTCCAGCACACGGCGTACTCTCCAGAAAAGTTGCACAATGTAGCTTTAATTGTTGTTTTTAGTCATGCAGTCCCCGTTAAGACCTCTATTCTTTCCGTATCCTCTTGCACTTTCACTTTGAGCCGTTCAGAAGTGCACATTTTCACCCAGCTCACTTTAAATTCCATCTACATAGTCTCTGCCTCCCCTTCCTCATATTTCTCCAAACACGTCTCACTCTGGCTGGCATTGACGAGCGCTCAGAATGATGGAGTCCGAGGTACGGGGGAGCGCTCCGGCTTCCCATCTGTCTTTGAAGGCATCACGGGCAGCAGCCAATGCCAGCGCGGGCCCGTTTCCGCCCCATTAGTCCCACTGGCCAATGAGCCGTCCGCATGAAGGGCCTCATTGATTCCTCTTTACTCGTGCTTTGTGGGAGTATACACAGACTGGCACGCTCAAATACTTGATCAAGTTCTGCCCGGGCGCGCTAAGACAAAGAGCGCGGCGGGAACATTAGCGGCCGTAGAAGTCCACTTCATATTCAAGTCACTCGGAAGAATTATGCGAGTTTTGACAAGGTGGAGGGAGAAACACTACGAAAGGTATTTACAGGGAGAGCCCTATGAGAGTACACGACTTTTAAAATGCAGAACAATGTATTAAACTACCAAAATACACTGCATGGCCAAAAAAAAAGTCGCCACCTGGATTTAACTAAGCAAATATGTTGGTTTTGCTGCAGTTGGTCCAGTCTAGGTTCAGCAGAATGAGGTCAGCTGACACCTGAATATACTGAATGACCAGGTTATTCCATCAATGGATTTTTTCTTCCCTGATGGCACGGGCATATTCCAAGATGACAATGCCAGGATTCATCAGGCTCAAATTGTGACAGAGTGGATCAGGAGCATGAGATGTCATTTTCACACATGGATTGTCCACCACAGAGTCCAGACCTTAACCCCATTGAGAATCTTTGGGATGAGCTGGAGAAGCTTTGTGCAGCGTCAGACTCGACCAGCATCAATGCAACATCTTGGTGGAAAATTAATGCAACACTGGATGGAAATAAATCTTGTGACACTGCAGAAGCGAAATCGAAACAATGCCACAGCGAATAATCAAAGCTAAAGGCGGAACCTTTATTTATTTGGCCAAACAGTGTAGCTACAATATATAAACTAACAAATCGAATAACTTCATAGGACCATTTGAACATTAAAAACCGGAGCAGGTGTGTTATAAATGTTTATCACCCATAGACTGTACATATAAATGGACATAGCTAACCTGCTAGCTGCTGCGTTCCACATAGGAAGTGAGCATGGACGCGCTTCCGGCTCCATCGCCTCTGGCTCCAATTCACTTTACATTTTCTTAGATTTGTCATTTTGGTCTTAAATGTTCATAATAACCCGCTCTACATGATCCTGGTGATTTTATTTCACTATTGTGTCCGTAACTCAAGATATGAACATTAATAACAGACAAATCAGACGCCTTCTTTCCTTGACGTCACTCCCGCTAGCGTTAGCAACAGGTTTGACTGACAGCGTTGCTAAGTGTCCGCTCCCTGCTAAACCAGCGGTGCAGATGAAATGGGGCGTTTACCTTCAACAGCCTCGCTCTGGATTGGCTCTTTGGTTGCTATGATACTCACGGTCGGAATTCCAAATATCAAACTCTGCTTCAAATTCGCCGCTGTAACTGCTAGCATCGATGAGCTTCATTTAACTGGAGCTGAACGCAGTGGGTGACGTCACACTCACTTAGTCCACGTCTTTGTACTGTCCATGTTCTCACCAGATTATTAAAGTGCATTAGTGGCACCGATGTCTCCATGTCCTTGAAATATATTCCATTTCTGGGAAGCAAAATAACCAAAAGCTTTTGTTTCTCCCATTTCAGTTCTAGTGCGGCCAGTTTTTATACAAAGACAATCATGAGATCTTGTATTAAAAGTTCAACAAACAAGTGAGATATTGAGTTAGTCTGTCAAGTAGTACCGTTATAAATATATTTTAAACAGTGTTGTTCTTCTGACAAATGCGATGGAGTGAACAGTGATGGGTTTAAATTCATCTCCTGTTATGAAACGAAGGTCTGAGTGAAAGAGCGAGTCTAAAGATTTCAAAGTCAAGGCTGAAGTCTGCACGTTTATTATATCTCCATAATCCAGAACAGAAAGAAAGGCGCTTGAACTATTTCTTTTCTGTAATTCAATGGCATACAAGATTATTTGACTATAATAACATGATCGTTTTGATTTTAAACTGTCACATAATTCTGAGATGTGTTTTAAAGGAGACGTCTTTGTCAGCCCAAAACCCAAGATATTTATAGGTAGTGACTCTTTCAATAAATGTACCATTCGGTGTGTAAAGATTTGTAGCTTGTACATCACTTAAATGTTTTTTAATAATGATAAACATTTAAGATTTTTGAGGGAATTTTAAATTTCATTAAATAACATAACAATGAATAACAGAGAACTGAATTTTACATTGTTGCATAATGACATATATACTGCTTATTTATTTATTTACTTATTTTCGTTTTTTATACATACATTTACATTTTATATTTCATCTTATTTTATTTGTTATTATTTTATTTTTATTTTTATTTTTATTATTATTTATTTATTTATTTATTTTTTGTTTATTCATTTTTATTTATTTAGTTATTTATTTATTTATTTTTATTTATTTATACAGGAGAACCCCATGAGATCACTTGGGCTCTTTTTCATGGCCGCCCTGTTTAAACTACAATACAAGCCGAAAAACAACCAAAACAAACAAGACCATTTACATTAAAATTAAAACAAACATTAAAAACAGGAGCAGGTGTGTGTATAAAAGTGTGTTATCAGATTATTAAATTGCGTCTGTTTCACCAACGTATCTGACTGTGTGTCCCTGTGATGTACTTTACTCCTGATGCCCTTTAAAACTGTTTAAAAACACTTCGAGAAGCACTTCCTGTATTACCACATGATGACATCACGAGGTGGAGCAGAGTGTGTTCTGTTTGAGAGAAGAACTCAGTGTAAATATGCAGGGTTTGTGTGTTAAACATGTGACTGAAACAAAACACAACTTCGGGTCTGTTTGTGATGAGGAAACATTATAAAATAGATTAGAAAATAGCGTAATATGGCCGCTTTAAATTAAAAGGTAAAACACAACAGAGAGTTTGGGGTTTGGGAATGAAACCCAGAACCTTCTCGTTGTGATGTGACAGTTTAAACGCTACATCTTTGCGTTGCCCATTGACAATAAAAATAATAATAATAACTGTTGGAATTTCCCACAGTTGTACCAAGGACACTTCTTCCTGATCTGTCTTTGTGTTTAACTCCGTCCAAACTCTTACATTATCGCATTTATGTTTTCTCTTTCTTTTTTATTCACAACTTCTATACATCCATTCATTTTCTTCGTTTCATCCGGAGCCGATCGTGGGCACGTCTTTACAATAAAACTGTCGTCCGAGGTTTGCGCAACAAGCAGGAGCGTCCAACTAAACGGGTAAATGGCACCGTTTACCCAGGGCCCGGAGCAGAGAGGTTCCTTTTACAAATTCTGTTAAGGGCATTTTTTTAGGTGGGCCCCCTAAGATGATTTGTACCCCAGGCCCATAAATTTGGTGCTACACCCCTGACAACAAGAATACAGAACAAACATTTTACATTTTCTTTAAAGCCAGAAACTCGTTACTCATCTGCGTTCTAAATATCCCCAAATAAGTGACTAAATTTGCATAAAAATGTTTGCGTCGTGAGTTTCCTCCATGTCTTAAACTTCTCGTAACTGTTTTTCCTACTGTTTCACGGTCGGAGGTAAAGTACTTTTATATGACACTGTTAACGTTTTTCTGCCAATCAACAACAAAACTTTTAGTATGTACAGTAGAGATTGTCTCATTTCTTCAGATTTACATCCCAGAACATTTTATCACATTTTTTTTTTACATTTTATCACATTTCTTAGTCAGTTCGTCTCATACAGAAGTGTCTTGTCCAATGACACAACAACAGAATGCATTGATGGGAGTGGAGATTAGATTTTTTTGCAGTTAATTTCAAACTGAAGTACTGTTTTCTCCAAGAGATTCTTTCACGAATCAGCTTTCATGATTTGTTCCCAAACTGATCCGAAGGTCCGCGGTTCGAATCCCGCTCTCGGCATAATCATCAATGTGTGAATGGGTGAATGGTTCCTTGGTGTAAAGCTTTTTTATTTTTTTACCATCAGCTCTTTTCTTACAAACAGCGCTAACACCACAGCAGCACTAGCACAATTACAGCGCTAATACCACTGCTGTGCTAACAGCACAATGGCAGCATTAACACGACAGCAGCGCTAACACAGCAACAGCGCAAATTCGACAACAGCGCTAACACGACAACAGAGCTAACACAACAACCAGTGCTGTTAACACGACAACACGCTGAAATGACAATGCCGCTAACACGGCAACAGCACTAACACAACAACAGCACTAACACAGGAATAGCGCTAACACGACAACCACGTTAACATGACAACCACGTTAACACGACAACAGCGCTAACACGACAACGGCGCTAACACAACAACAGCACTAACACAGGAATAGCACTAACACGACGAGCGCTAAAACGACAACCACGTTAGCACGACAACAGCACTAACACGACAACGTTAACTCAACAACGGCGTTAAGACGACATCAGCTCTCGTCATAATCATCGGTGTGTGGATGGGTGAATGGTTCCTTGATGTAAAGCTTTTTTTTTTACCATCTCCTCCTGAACTTGTCATAAATGTCCATAATATTCTTCTCATGATTATCTACAGCCCATAATATCCCAAACACTGCGCCTCGTAAAAACTCTCCATTCAAAAGACGCGACTAAATGAGCTTTTGTTAAAACACAAAACACAGGACTGTCTTTGACCGTAGTCCCGCTGAGAAACACTGAACGCAGCTTCACCAAATCCTTCCCTCTGCTTTGTTTCCTGCTCAAGAGTTATTAAAGGATAATACTCCAGCAAAGTTCTGCTCAGCTAAGAAGCAGATAATGACATTGAGTTTCCCATAGGAACACGCTATGGCTAATGCTATGAGCGCTATAAGCTTCTAAGCACATCATTTACCACAGTGCAGGTACATTTATGAAGAAACTATGGATTACTCTTATCTAACGGAGGGTATTGGGCAAACTGTTTTTCTGCCTGAGATTTGTTTTAAGAATGTCAATTTTAAGAACCATTTTAAATCTCATCTATCTTTTATCTGCCAGACGCTAGCTTAGTATTGCAGTTACATTAAAGCTAGCCTGATAGCATTCCATTTAGGGAACTACAGTTTTTCGTTGTAAATAGTTATAATTTCACCCAAGTAGAAGTAAAACAAACAAAATAGTGGGGTTGTTTTGATACTGATACTGTATCGGTAAAAGCTCAGATACCGCACATTTTTCAGGTGTTGCATCGATGAGTACTCAGACCAAATCACCAATCCACTCCAGATTTCCAGATTGAGGACCTGTAGATGCAAGTCCTGCCAGTGTTAACATCTGCAGCTAATGCTAATGTCCAGAGCAGGTTAAACGCAGACTGTTAAAACACACTAATAATGACATTTGTGTTAGCGCTTTGATTCCTTCAATTAGCCTTTGGTGTGGACGCTGAACTTGGTAAAATAACTATGGAGAGTGCAGCCGGATAACGGCGCTAACACGACAACGGCGCTAACACCACAACCGCATTAGCATGATTACAGCGCTAATACTACAACAGTGCTAACACGACAACAGTGTTAACACGAAAACCCTCGCTAACACCATAACCGTGCTAACACCACAACTGTGCTAGCATGATTACACCGCTAACACAACAACCGCGCTAACATGGAAGGAGAAAAGTTACATTATATACTTGACTTTGACACTTTAGTCTCAGTTTTGCTGTTGTGCTGTAACAACATTGAGTAGCCTTAGTTTACTTCTTCACGCTAGGTGGTATAAGCCTGGTATCGGTATCGGTGATTACAATAAGGCCCAGTATCGTATCGGATCAAAATGAAAAAGAAAAAAGGCATCGAAACAACTACACTACAAAATAAAGGATTTTAGACACACGTATCAGAAACACATCAACTACTCTGACTTCATTTCTGCTACTACCTCAAATATTTCTATTAAATAAAAATAAAAAATTTGCTGCCCTTCAAACAAATATCACATTTTTAAAGGTGCACTATGTCATTTTTTCAGCCACCTGCTTGTCTCTATGGAGATGATATGAGCAAAGCACTGTGGGCAGGGCTGCCTCTACACAGATCCCGCTCGTCACCATGCAGACAGAAGTTTAACGCCATAGTGTGGAACATCCTAGGTAAAGCTATCGTATCCATGGACACAAGCAGGCATTGTACCCTCTACCAGAAAAGTTCCATATTGCACCTTTAAAGCCTCCGAGCACATAAAACGTACGTACTTTTTTATACAAAATCTTGTCATAAACCCATATTATCAAATTTGTTTTATAGATCTATATAGATATCTAAATAATGTCCATCTTTTTAACCCTGATGCCCTGCCCTGTCTATAACCCCCCTCCCGTGTCCCCTTCTGCACACTGCTCTTATGGCTGTTTTCTCGCTCCGCAGAGCACGTCCTGTCCGCTGAAGGTTAAGAGGGGACGGAGCTCTGCCTATAGAGCCCATATGGGACAGAATATGGGGATGTGGGGATGGAGGGATGGAGGGATGATGGCGGAGGAATGTGGGGGTGGAGGGGGGTAGGTCAGGGTCTGTTGGGACGTCTCAGGGCCAGTGTCATAACCCTGTCTCTCTCCTGTCCTTTAGAAGTGTCTCGTGCGCTCCCAGTGTCAGAGAGGAGCTGATGGTTTACTGCTGCTGTCGACCCGCAGCGACCTTTACCTCCAACTATGTGCAAGAAAAGGGCAGAACAATATCACAAATGCCATGAAAGAACGAGAAGTTTGCTTCAGAGCTTCAAAGTCGGGATTAATCAACTTTTTTCTTTTCTTACCTTGGTTGACGTCCAAGTGTTATATGGCAAATATTGAGTTGTCTTAGCGTTTTTCGGCTAGATATCATCATCATAATAATAATTTAATGTATATAGAGCTTTTTCAGACACTCTAAGCCGCTTTACTTTACACTAAGACTTTTTTTTTCGGTTGTTATGCCGTCAGTTCGCCTTGGGGCTGGCTGACGGAAACAGGGTGAAGTGTCTTGCCTAAGGACACGGCGACAATTGTAACTCTTGCTACTTGACTTAAGATTCACGTCGAAGCATTGAGTTGTAGCAAAAGGAAAATATAAAATCTGTCAACTGGACAAAAAGTTGTAGGAGTGAAGCTGCTTCTTTAGTTCCTGGTCAGATTACTGCTGGACACTGCCTTGTATCTGTTTGAAGGGAGGAGCTAACGACACTGAAACGCAAAATATCTATTGTTTACAGTTTGAGAGGGGTGTTAACGAAGCAATTTTTGTTTGGAAAGATGATCCTTCCTTAAACAGGAATGGGAACCTCAGATATCATCTACCTCTGATTTGTAAGTCCAGCCTCAGACCCAAAGCAAACAAAGGAAACAAAAGAGCTAGCCAGGACGCTAATAGGTGTGAAATCACTCATTA